>NC_053026.1:266314408-266975549 GCF_003073215.2 Triticum urartu | reverse complement strand
GAGCATCATCTTGGAGCTCGTCGGGCTTGGACATCGTGGTGGTACTAGCCTCATGCTCGTTCTCATGGAGTTTGGTCGTCGCGAAGTGAGCTTGGGGTGGAGAAGATTTGGCCTTCATGAGTTCTTGTGCCGCCTTGAGAGCACCAATGTAGTTGTCATCGAGGGACTTGTAGTTCTCGAGGAAGATCGTCTTGGAGATGTCGTTGTGCAATCCCATCATGAAGTGGAACTTCATCGAAATGGGGCCGTCCACACCGGCTCGTGGCAAGGTAATCTTCATCTCCTTGAAGTACTCGTCGATGGACTTGGATCCTTGGATGGTGTTCTCCAGGCACGAACTCTCACCGCAAAGCTATCTTCGTCTTTCGCCAACTCATGTCGTAGGTCTCCGAAGGTGCGTGAAGCCACCATGTGGACGCGTAGTCGTGGAAGTTCCTTGTGGTTCACTTCACTTGATCCTCGGGTTCTTGAGTCCCATAGAAAGGAATCGTGTGGTCGATGTCGAGGTCATAGTAGCTTGTGGAAGTCGCGGACTTGAGCTTGCGGAGTTTCTCTTGAGGTTCTTGTGGGCGAAGTTGTCGTATATCCCAAGGCAAAGATGCCTTGAAGTCGCTTGGCGAAGATGCCAAGGGAGATGGGGAAGTCGTTGAGCGGTTGTTGGTGTTGAGCTCTGACCTTCATGTTCGTGGTAGTGATGGTGTCGATGCCGATGTGACCTTGCCGGAGATGGTAGATCGGAGGCATGTGCTCTTGAGCATCTTCTCGAAGATGAGGAAGACCGCTTGTAGGACTTGATGAGGTCTTTGATCTCCTCCATTTGAGCTTGCATCTTGGCGTCGTTGGAGTTGTTCGTGGCATCGAACTCGTCGTTGTTGTTGTAGACCGAAGATGAAATGCCTTGCCTATCCATCACAAAACTCGAGCCAATATGACTGGAGAAAGGAGAAGAACTATACCAAATGTACCTTGACTGATGTTGAAGATGGCTCAATGATCACTCAATGATGTAACAAGGAAATAGCACAATTGGTACCAATTCCTGTCGGTTTCTCACACCTACACAAGTAAAAGCTTATGGTGGAGCTTGGTTAGGATGGTGGCACAAAATTTGATGCAATTGTAAGTGAGCTTCAATAATGTTGGAAAAGATTCGCAATATTGCAATGCAACAAGTAGACCAAGCAATAAGGTACACGGAAACACACACGCAAAAAGATAAGTGGGATCGTGCAACCAAGGATGAGCCAAAATGTGGAATCCACAAAAATGCTCTTGTTGCACAACACTAGAGAGACAGTAGCACGATTGCACAATAGGCGGATACAAGGACTTGTGCACGACCTACTAAGAAAAAATGCAACGACTTCTATCCCAAGTATGCTCTATGCAAGGTGTTTCGATGATATGATCCAAGATGATCTAGTATGACAATCTTAATGTTGTATGATGCTATGGTTCTTGCTTAAAAGCTCTTTGCGTATCTTTCCTTTTGCTTAAAAGCTTGTTTGGCTCTTCGTTGTTGGAGCTCTTTTCTCATGCTCGTGTTGTGCAACCAAGGATGATCACAAAATGTGGAATCCACGGAAAACGCTCGTGTTGCACAACTCAAGAGAGACGCTAGCACGATTGCTCAATAGACGGATACGACACTTGTGCAAAACCTATGATATGCAAAATGTATGAACTTTCTATCCCAAATATGCTATGTATGTATGGTTCCCGGTGTTTCGCACATGATGATCCAAGATGATAAATATGGTAGTATGATATGATGCTATGGCACTTGCTTACAAGCTCTTTGTTCACTCTCTTTTGCTTAAAAGCTTTATTCTCTTTTTTTGTATGGCCACTTTTGCACAATGCGCAAACCAAGATAGCAATTGTATATATGCGGGAACAAACTTGAGGCACACGAGATGATATGATACCAATATGGTATGGTATGTATGTAATGGGAGGTGCAGATCAACGATCACTAATGTGCACAAGACTCGATGGGAAAGTGACGCAAAAATAGGCTAGGGGTTATCAATGCAATGGCAAGGGAATATACAATGGAGGGATACCACGATACCGAGATGATATGGAGGTTACCATCCGTGGCGATGATGAGTGGCGGTGATCTTGATGGAGATACCAATATGATGGAGAATCGTCCCTAAGTAGTCGAAACACCTTAGGAAACGGAAAAACCGTGAACTCAAAATCTCAAATGTCAAATGGTGGTAGCGGGAATGCGGTAGTGGTGGTGGAAGCTCAATGGGATTGCGGAAAGCAATGATGGGTTTTGCGAGTAGGCAATGCGGAAATGGAGGGTAAGGTGGTAGACTATACATGGTGTGGGAGTTGGAAGCACGGTCCCTAAGTAGCCGAAACACCTTGGGAGACACAACTCACAACACAAACAAAATTGGGTTAGGTCGGGGTGGTGGGAGTGTGAGGTGGGCAAAACTATGCATGGTGTGGGAGTTGGAAGCACTGTCCCTAAGTAGCCTAGACACCTTAGGAGACTCAGTATCCACACATGTATCTGAGTTTCCTATCAATACAATTCTAGCATGGATAATAAACGATTATCATGAACAAGGAAATATAATAATAACATTTATTATTGCCTCTAGGGCATATTTCCAACAGTCTCCCACTTGCACTAGAGTCAATAATCTAGTTCACATCGATATGTGATTAACACTCAAGGTCACATCCCCATGTGACTAACACCCAAAGAGTTTACTAGAGTCAATAATCTAGTTCACATTTACCATGTGATTAACACTCGATGAGTTCTGGGTTTGATCATGTTATGCTTGTGAGAGAGGTTATAGTCAACGGGTCTGAACCTTTCATTGATGGCGATGTAACTTTTGGTATCAGCCTGACAAGTCCATCGTTAATACTCTGTAGGTTGAGCTTGCCTTCATGGAATTGGTCACACAGTGAGTAAAATTCCTGCTTAATGATTGGCCAGCATGCTTTGAGGAAAATTCCACTAAAACCATCAGGTCCAGGGGCACGGTCCGCTGGCATTTCTTTGACAACATTATCTATTTCAGTTATTGAGAAAGGGTCTGTAAGGTGATCAAGGTTCACTCTGGGTATTATTAGAGAGTTGAGCTCAAACTTCATTTCGGTGGCAGTGGAGTTTCCTAACCGCTTAGTGTATGTATGAAATATCAAAGCTTCTTTGCCCACATGATCATCAACATTTATCCCATCGTAGTTTTTTTAGAGAAAAGGCGACAGCTGAGCCCGAGATAAGGCTCGAACCTAGCCCGACTTGGAATTAACAAAGCCATCAAACGTCCAGGATTACAGATGAACAACTTACAAGGAAAATGGCAAAGATACAGAGTGCTAGAACAACTCATAACCTAATAGCATTACAGGCAACCGAATAGAAGAAGGAGCCCAGACCAAAATGCCAAGGACAAATCACTAGAATTGCGGCTACACCAGCATAGGAGTGAGAACAACAATGATAGAGGCAAAGGTGTCCCGTTTTTCGATGAGATGGTGGCTATCGTTTTGGAGGAAGTCGACTTTCATGATCCGACTACGAACGTGCGAGGACGTCGCGCCTTAGCAATCGCCAAAACCAACTCCGAGAGGTTATTGACCACACCGGAGCATGATCAACCTGACCACGAAGGTCTGTTTCCTGCAGGCAAACGAAGAACAAGCAAGAAACTAAGATTGCAATATGGATATTGCGAATATAAGAGGAGAGCTTTATGGATCAAAGGTTGGGTTCTGTGACGCCTTTGTCTGGTCGTTGAACACAAACGAAGTACACGAAGTTGCAGCTATGGCGAACTTTAATCTAAACAAAACCCAAAGTCTAAACGATGCCCTAAGGGCTGTATATATGGAGGAAGAGGGGTGAATTTCGTGGCCCTTGGAGGAGGGGTATGAAACCAACCCTAACTCTAGTTTCCCCACACATGCAGACTCTAAAAACAGCCTATACTTAAGTATTTCAAAAATACATGGTCCTGGCCCAATAATAAGGTGACGCAACACCTAGAATAGCCTCTGGACGAAATTTATGAAGTGGCATCTTGTATATTTCGTCCAAGGCTTCATGCACTCCTTATGGTGGCTTCAAAGTCCTGAAATCATCACTTGTAACTCCGTTCTGGATCCCCTTGCGCATGCCATCATCTCCATGCTTGGTCTTGCTCCAGTGTTCATCCCTCTTATCCATGCCAGGCCCTTCATTTGTAAGCAAACAAATGTATCCAATTTAGGCAGCATCATATTCTCATGAACATTAGAATCATTACCAAGAAACGAAAGTACCTGATAATTTAATTGGCGTGCGCGAGCTCTAGTAATTGGTCCAGTATGTATAGCAGCAGGGGCTGTGGGTGTAACAATGGTATGGATGTCCTCATCATCCTCCCCTTCTTGAAATGAAGTCGTCCTCGACGGAAGCTCATCTTCCTCACCCAAATGAGGCTTCAAATCTGCAATGTTAAAAGTGGTACTAACCCCAAAATCTGAAGGTAGCTCAAGTTTATATGCATTATCATTTATTTTCTCTAACACCTTAAAAGGACCGTCAGCACGTGGCATTAGCTTTGATTTGTGCAAATTAGGAAATCTATCCTTACGCAAATGTAACCAAACAAGATCTCCAGGTGCAAACACAACATGTTTTCTACCCTTATCTCCAGCAAGTTTATATTTAGCATTCATACACAATGTTTCCTTAGTTAACTCATGCATTTTTAAAATCAATTCAACACGTTCTTTAGCATCAAAATTAACCTTCTCTGAAGATGGAAGAGGCAACAAATCAATAGGTATACGAGGTAGGAAACCATACACAATTTCAAAAGGGCACATCTTAGTAGTAGAATGCAATGAACGATTATAAGCAAATTCAATATGAGGCAAGCATTCTTCCCACATTTTCCTATTATTCTTCAAAATAGCCCTAAGCATAGTAGACAATGTTCTATTGACTAATTCAGTTTGTCCATCAGTTTGGGGGTGACAAGTAGTACTAAAAAGCAGTTTAGTACCCAACTAAGCCCATAAACATCTCCAAAAGTGGCTAAGAAATTTAGTATCACGATCTAAAACAATAGTATTTGGCACACCATGCAAGCGAATAATTTCACGAAAGAACAAATCAGCAACAATAACAGCATCATCGCTTTTATGACATGGTATAAAGTGTGTCATTTTTGAAAATCTATCCACGACAACAAATATGCTATCCCTCCCCTTCTTTGTTTGAGGTAAACCTAAAACAATGTCCATAGATATATCCTCCCAAGGAACACTAGGTACAGGCAAAGGCATATATAAACCATGAGGATTGAGTCATGACTTAGCTTTTTGACATGTAGTGCAACGAGCAATAAAACGCTCAACATTCCGTCTCATCTTTGGCCAAAAGAAATGTGTAGCTAGTATATCCTCCATCTTCTTGACGCCAAAGTGTCCCATTAATCCTCCTCCATGTGCCTCCGGCAACAACGAAAGACGAACGGAGCTAGCTAGAATGCATAGCTTGTTAGCACGAAACACAAATCCATCATTAAGAACGAACTTGTTCCAAGTTCTCCCTTCCTTACAATTCTACAATACATCTTGAAATTCAGCATCATGCACATATTGATCTTTGATGGTCTCCAAAGCAAATATTTTAAAGTCAATTTGTGAAATCATAGTATAACGACAAGACAACGCATCAGCAATAACATTTTCTTTACCCTTCTTGTGTTTAATGACATAAGGGAAAGTCTCAATAAATTCAACCCATTTAGTATGTCTATGGTTCAGTTTTCATTGACTTTTTATGTGTTTCAAAGATTCATGATCAGAATGTATAACAAATTCCTTGGGCCATAAATAGTGTTGCCATGTTTCCAAGGTCCGAACAAGAGCATATAATTCTTTATCATAAGTAGAATAGTTCAGACTAGGCCCACACAATTTTTCAGAAAAGTATGCAACAGGTTTGCCATCTTGTAGTAACACACCTCCTAATCTAATTCTACTAGCATCAGATTCAAGCTCAAAAGTCTTATTATAAAATCAGGAAGTTGGAGTAAAGGAGCATGTGTCAACTTATCTTTCAATACCGTGAAAGCTTCTTCCTGTGCGGTACCCCAAACAAAAGGCACATCCTTCTCTGTAAGCTCGTTGAGAAGTGCAGCAATGGTGCTAAAATCTCTTACAAAATGCCTATAGAAACCAGCGAGGCCAAGGAAACTCCCCACTTGTGGGACCGTTTTGGATTGCGACCAACTCTCAATAGCTTCAATCTTGGCTTTATCAACTTCAATTCCCTGTGGAGTAACAACATAGCCAAGAAAAGATACTCGGTCGGTGCAAAAGGTGCACTTCCCAAGGTTACCAAACAAACGTGCATCACGTAGAGCAATATAAACAACACGTAAATGTTCCAAATGTTCCTCCAAAGATTTGCTATAAATCAATATGTCATCAAAGTAAACTACCACAAATCGTCCAATAAAAGCACGTAAAACTTCGTTCATTAATCTCATGAAAGTACTAGGTGCATTAGTTAACCCAAAAGGCATGACTAACCACTCATATAATCCAAACTTAGTTTTAAATGTTGTTTTCCATTCATCTCCCAATTTCATACAAATTTGATGGTATCCACTACGAGAATCAACTTTGGAGAATATTGTAGAGCCACTCAATTCATCAAGCATATCATCTAGCCTAGGAATAGGATGACGATAACGAATAGTAATATTATTAATGCCTCTACAAACAACGCACATACGCGACATACCATCCTTTTTCAGCACTGAAATGATAGGAACAGCACAAGGACTAAGGGATTCGCGTATATAACCTATGTCGAGCAGTTCTTGTACTTGACGCATAATCTCCTTTGACTCCTCTGGATTGGTATGTTATGGTGCACGGTAGGGTAATGATGAACCGGGAATTAAGTCAATTTAATGCTCAATCCCTCGAATAGGTGGTAATCCCGGTGGCACGTCTTGTGGAAAGACGTTAGTGAACTCCTGCGAAATGTTAGTGATAGCAGGAGGCAAAGAGGAAGGCACGTCCTCGAATGAAAATAACGCCTCTTTGCACACAAAAGCATAGCAAACAGATTTGCTAAAATCTAGATCATCAATATCAGATTTGGTGGCATGTAAACATGCACTTTTCAATTTAATTTCAGAAGCAACACTAGATGGTTTATTATTAGGCTTCATTTGTTGCTCAAATTCTTTTGCCACAATCTGATTTTCACTCTTATTTTTCTCCTATTTTGCTTTATTAGGTCTATTAATATTATCTTTCAAAATGGAATTAGGAGTCATAGGAAGCAAAGTAATATTTTTATACTTATGAACAAGAGTATACTAATTGTTTCTACCATGGTGTACAGAATTTTTATCAAATTGCCATGGTCTACCAAGTAATAAGGAACATGCTTGCATAGGTACCACATCACAATCAACATAATCAGCATATGTAGAGATACTAAAATGCACACGAAGAGTACGAGTTACCTTAACCTTGCCGCTGTTGTTGAACCATTGGATGTAGTAAGGATGTGGATGTGGTCTTGTGGTATGAGATAGCTTCTCCACCATCTCCATGCTAGCCAAGTTATCGCAGCTCCCTCCATCTATGATGATGCGAACATGACGTTCCTTCACAACTTCCTTTGTATGGAACAAATTATGCCTCTGATTTTGCTCAGCCTGTGTAACCTGCACACTCGAAACACGTTGAGCAACTAAACATTCATACCTGTCAGCATCTTCAGGAGCCATGTATTGCGTCTCATGATCAGAATCCTCTCCACCGTGTTCTTCATGTGTAATAAGAGCCAAAGTCTCCTCATCATAGTCACTAGCAGACTCATACCCACCATCCTCAATAGCAATCATCACACGCTGAGATTTGCATTCTCTCGCAAAATGTCCTCTTCCTTTACAACGACGACAAATAATATCACTTGTGTGCCCTGTTGATGCCATGCAAGAAGAAGAGCTCTGCGCAGGCCCAACAAGTGTGCTCTTGGCAGATAGTGGTGGTTGTGCCTGTTTTCTTGTATCACGGCTGGAGGTGGCACCTGATGGAGGTGCTGGTGCAGTGGAAGTAGAGGATGCACGTGGTGTCCATGATGAAGATCGACCTGCAGAAAAGTTAGTTCGCACCAATGCCTGTCGATCCTGCACTTCACGTTCAGCTTTACAAGCAAGATGGAATAAACGAGTGATATTAGTATACTCCTTATACTCTAGAATGGTCTGAATCTCTCTATTTAGTCCACCCATAAAACGTGCAATCATAGCTTCATTCTCCTCAACAATACCACATCTAATCATGGCAGTTTGTAATTCCTGATAATATTCTTCTACATAATTTTTTCCTTGTCTTAAATGCTGCAATTTTTGAAGTAATTCACGTTGATAATATGGTGGAACCCAACGAGTACGCATAGCAGTTTTCAAAGCAGCCCAAGTAGCTGGAATGGGATATAATCTACAATGTTCAAACCACCAAACACATGCAAAATTAGTGAAAGCACAAACAACAGCAGGAACACGTCTCTCCTCAGGATATTGTAAACATGCAAAACGTTATTCAGTTTCTAACTCCCAATTAAGATATATATCAGAAACATATCTACCCTCAAATGGTGGAATATTCAATTTCAGTTTAGGAAGATGGTCATGATCTCGTACCTCAGGTGGTGGTGCAGCCCTACCGTTGCGATGATATGCATGAGGACGACCTAGTGGTGGTGGTGCTGGTGGTTGCACGTAGTTCTGATTTTGATCAACCTCATCCTCGTAATGGTCCTCCACCTCTGCAGTAGCAGCAGGAGATATGGAAGCACCAACAGTAGGTACAGCAGCACCAGAAGTTTGACCAGGCTCAATGGGAACATGCTGCGCTCGTCCCACTTGATTTGGAAGACGATGTTGTTGTTGTTGTTGTTGTTGTTGTTGTTGTTGTTGTTGTTGTTGTAGAGGTGCGACAGGTGCAGCGGGCGGTGGAAGACGCACGAGCAATTCATTAAACTTGTTATCAAGCTTTGTTTCGAACGCCTTCTCAATGCCATCTATCTTATCCATGGCCTCTTCAAATCTATTTAGCACATCTTCCACCTGTCCACTCATCATTTGTTGAAACTTATCATGTAACTCTTTTTCATATTCTCCTAGCCAGTCTCGTCGGCTTGTGATCCTGCCATGGTTAGCAGCAATAGAAACACACAAGAATATGATCCTACAGACTACTAACAAGAGGTGGTGGTGGATGTCACAAATCCGTCAAGCAAATCTCAAATTCTTACCAGTTCTTACCCAGCAGCAGGCGGTGATCAGCAACCGTCGTAGTCAAAACTCTCAAAGCTTGGATAGAGCGATTACCAGGGAGAGTCAAACACATGACGTAGATGTATGTGGAGCTGGGAAGGCTTATAATATGGTAGCAAAAAAAGGTCAGCAATAATCAATTTAGATATGCAAAGTTGAATAAACGCTCAACGACGGTACTATGCTGGTCCTAGGCTAGACTGCACTAGAGACGCGAGCCTAGAACACTAGCAAAATCACGACGCTGCACGTAAACAAGGGAAAAGCACACTCTGGAACTTTTTTTCGCTCTGTTTGTTTTTTTGGCGCTCCTCTTTTTTTTGCGCTCCTCTTTTTTTCCGAAACCTACTCAGGCAAGGAAACACGAAACAGAAATTAGATGGATCTCGAAAACAAACCTAATATGAAAGGAACTCGGATTGGTGGTGGATATATGGTGGTAGGATATGGCAGGGGTGGTTGTATATGGATACGGATTGGTGGTGGTATATGGATATGGATTGATGGTGGTATATGGATACGGATTGGTGGTGGTATATGGATATGGATTGGTGATGGTATATGGAGACGGATCGGTGGTGGATAAGCGACGGTGGTGGTAGATGGCAGGGGCGATGATGATGGTGCGACGGCGGCGTGACAACTTATGACAAGAACTCGAAACTCTAAAAGACTAGACTCTAAGACCAGCAACTAGACACGATGATGCAACTGCAAATTAAACAAAGCAAAATACTGAAAAGACTATGCAAAGGCTCAGACTGGTTCGGATATGATGAAGTAACCCTAATTTTTTTGGCTTTTTCGTGGACTGTAGGTATGAAGAAAAGACTCGATCTAAACTATGAAAAACTGTAAAATCTCCATGAGCAACCCGGAGCACTGATACCACTTGATAGAGGCAAAGGTGTCCCGTCTTTCGATGAGATGGTGGCTATCGTTTTGGAGGAAGTCGACTTTGACGATTCGACTACGAACGTGCGAGGACGTCGAGCCTTACCAATCATTAAACCAACTCCAAGAGGTTATTGACCATGCCCGAGCACGATCAACCTGACCACGAAGGTCTGTTTCCTGCAGGCAAACGAAGAACAAGCAAGAAACTAAGATTGCAATCTGGATATTGCGAATATAAGAGGAAAGCTTTATTGATCAAAGGTGGGGTTCTGTGATGCCTTTGTCTGGTCGTTGAACACAAACGAAGCATGCGAAGTTGAAGCTATGGTGAACTTTAATCTAAACAAAACCCAAAGTCTAAACGACGCCCTAAGGGCTGTATATATGGAGGAAGAGGGGGAATTCCGTGGCCCTTGGAGGAGGGGTCCGAAACCAACCCTAACTCTTGTTTCCCCACACATACGGACTCTAAAAGCAACCTATACTTAAGTATTTCGAAAATACATGGGCCTGGCCCAATAATAAGGTGGCGCAATACCTAGAATAGCCTCTAGACGAAATTTATGAAGTGGCATCTTATATATTTCGTCCAAGGCTTCATGCACTCCTTATGGTGGCTTCAAAGTCCTGAAATCATCACTTGTAACTCCGTTCTTGATCCCCTTGCACATGCCATCATCTCCATGCTTGGTCTTGCTCCAGTGTTCATCCCTCTTATCCAATTTAGGCAGCATCATATTCTCATGAACATTAGAATCATTACCAAGAACGAAAGTACCTGATAATTTAATTGGCGTGCGCGAGCTCCAGTAATTGGTCTAGTATGTATAGCAGTAGGGGTTGTGGGTGTAACAATGGTATTGATGTCCTCCTCAAACAAGCAGCACCCTCATCGGTGTCCATCACCATCGTCTACTCCCACAGAGCCTGCCAGTACGCCATCCGCTTCAACCTCTGAAGAGGGCCACAATCGTCTCGCCCTGGCTCGAAGGGCGCCGTACCGTAGGTCGGTAGAAAGCTCGCCGAGAGCCGCATGGACAGAGCATCCTAGGCAGGAACCAGAGCGTGAACCACCTCCGCGGGGCTCCCATGACCTCATCACCGAGCACCGCGAACGCCCATCCAAACACGAGTTGAAGAACGATACCACAAGACAAAGACTGGGAAAAGAAGATGAACATGAAGCCGCCACCATCCGCCCTCAAACAAGCAAGAAGTGCCATCCTTGCATCCACGCACCCCGGACGACACCTCCAGGAAGGGATGCGACGACAGCACGCCACCGCTGTCTACAAGGGGAATGAGAGCTTTCGCCACAAGGATGCATGGTGGTCAGTGGGAGGGGACCTCGACAAGGCCTCCAAGGAGGGAGCCAACACCAAGAAAATGGTGCCGTCAATGTTGTGGGCACCGTCGATGACCAAGTGTTTCCCCCGGTCCCGCTCCACACTCCGCCCACACGGCCACAGATTAGACCAGAGGGGCGCAAGCCAACTGAGAAGGATGAAGGTCTTCATCACAACCAGGAACGCCAGCTAACGGGGCGCCCCACCATCGCAGTACATGTCTGCCGCAACCTCGCCGCCCACACGGCCGAAGTCACGGACTAGCACACAAAGACGTCGCTCGCCGCAGAGACGACACCGTCGACACATTCTGGGGCTGCCGCCCCGGCATCCAACCACCAGGCACATCACATCTGCAGCCCATCGATAGCCCCGCTAGCACCACCAGGAACACCACCGCAACCACCAGTTACCTCCCCGTAGAACATAGATGCATCTACAGTGTCCTCACCAGCCAGATCCGGCCGGAATCGAAGGCTAGCAACCACCAGAGCCCCGGATCCGGTGAATCTAGGGCGGTTGCGGCAAGCCTGAGCAGGCGCGGGGCCGCCACCCTGGCCCGATGCGAGGAAGCCGGATCTAGCGGTACACCGCCACCGGAATCACCACCAGCACTAGATATGATAGATGGGGCGACTGCAGGGGCAAACGATAAGGTCCGCTGAGGCCTGAGTCGAGGAAGGGCGCCACCGCAGAAAGAGGAGAAACGGGAACCACGCCGGAGGCCGGGGGCACGGGAGGGCAAACCAACACAGATGGCGCGAGGAGGGCGCCCCGCCGCCACCAACCACCGCGCGGGCCATGCCCGGTGAGGGCCTCCGGCAGCAGCGGGGGAGGGAGAGTAGGACGGAGGGCCTGTGGCGGAAGGCTAGGGTTTCACCCCCGAGTCACCCAGGGAGGACGACGCGGGGAGGAGGAGCCCATCTGTAGTTTCAAGGTTGGAGATGTTGTTCCTTCTATACCTCTCTGAAGCAACTACTTGAAATAATTTGCTATTTTCATCACCAAATTTGACCCAGCGAATTGTGCATCTTTTTTTCCAGTATTGTTTTTGATAGTCCAACAACCGCAGAAGGTGTTTTTTGATGATTTCTCAGAAGTACTTTTTGGGACTATGAGGGGACGATGGTTTTCCAGTTCATCAAGCTCAGCCAGAGTCTTGTTTGAGTTTTCAATTACTATTGAGAGGCGTGATATGTGTTTAGTACAAACTTTCGGGTCATGTATGTGGATCTTGAACTTACGACATAGAGTTGTTGCTGCATTGTTTGATCGGACCGGTTTCCCCCAAGCCTGGGTGTAGAATCCAATAGGACTCAAATCTAAAGAGTTTGGTTCTTGGAATCTTGGTTTAAATGGTGATCAGACATGGAACGTGGTCAGAAACTAGGTTTCCCAAAGGTTTAACCAAAGTTTTAGGGTATATATGCCTCCGATGCAAAGAGGTAAAGAACCAATCAAGCTGTTCTAAGAGTGGATCTTGCTGCATGTTGTTCTATTTGTATGATCGCCCCTTGATTGGTAGCTCTATGAGGTTTTGTGTGTGAATAATATCATTGAACATGGCCATGTCATTGTGGTCCCCTCCTGGTTTATTATGATTATCTGGAGCTCGGATGTAATTGAAGTCACCAACTCAGAGAGAATCCTCATATGTTTGCATATGAATATTGTATTGCCAATTAGTGAAAGTGACACGATCATCACCAGAGCAAGGAACATAAATGTTATACAAAATCCATGATTGGGCTGATTGTGTACTGGAGAAACGAATAACCAGAGCAAAGTCCTCACTCAGCAGCACATCGCCAGAAAATATATAGCTATTCCAAATAGTAATTAAACCACCCAAAGCACCATGTGAAAGAACATAAGCAAATTTATCAAAGCATTTCGGACAGCACGACTTAATAAACGCAAGATCAACGACAGGTTTTCGATTCTCGAAGACAAACTATAGATCAACCACTAACGGAGATTGCATTAGAGAATGCTAATTGTTTTCTCTCCGAATTGAGACCCCTAATGTTCCAACAGAGAAGATTCTAGTTATGCAAAAGAGTCATATGGAGAAGGCAAGCTTAGGTCGAGGATGAATTTCCCTCCTCCGTGCTGGTATTCACAGTGGCTGCAGATGGATCATCAAGCAGGGCCTCCTCTATGAGTTCTTCAGGTGGGACAGTGCATTGGTTGACACCTATGGACTGCATGGTTTGGATAGAGGCTAGTGGTGGCACAATGATGTAGGGTGGAACCCTATGTGGCTGATCTTTCACGAAAGGAGCGGATCCCGTGACGAACACGAAGAACACGAGGGGAAATCACAAAGGGGCACAAAGAGGAACACTCAAACCAACAAGAATGATCACACCTGCACTAGATCCATGAACACAAAGGGAGATACAAGATCCACGATCAACAACGGACGATACAAAGGGTAGCCGGTTCTTCTCCGTGAGGAGGTCTTGAATCCACGAGGGATCTCCCCATAAAGGGGTCTTGAATCCAAGGTGGATCTTCTCCGAAGAGGGGCTGCGGTCTCTCTCAAGGAGTAGATCCGATATGGATGAGCGAAGCTCTATCTCACAAATGAGCTAACACAACGCTAACCCTGAAACGGTGGAGGTGGAGGAGTATATATAGTCTAGGGCCACGAAGGAGTAAGTGAGGATACATGGGCCTCGACCCGTTACTCTGCGCGCAGACAGGCGTCGGTCATCCGATAGGTACCGGACGTCCTGTGGCTCGCGAGGGTCCGGTCGTCCAGTACTTGTCGGACGTCCGGTGTTTTGGCTTGGGATAGCCATCGTCGGATTTCCGAACATTGTCGGTCGTCCGGTGGCAAATGGTCGTCGGACGTCCGTCGCTGTAGCTTTCGTCGACTGTTCCATCTGGCTGGTGGGGACTCCAGGCGTCGGACGTCCGATGACTGTCGGACGTCCGGGAGCTGATGCTTCCTGGCAGCTCTTCCTCTTGTTCTGTAGCGACCCGACCTCAGACGGTCAAGTCTCTGTGCTTAAGTGTCATCCCTAGATCGGTATGCTGACACACACAGTACTCGAGGATTTATAACAGAGGTAAATCACATGTAAAAAGTAACGTAAATACTATTACCTCAATCCAAATAGCGGAAGTAACAACAAGGTTGTGGATTCCCATCAACACCAACGGCAAAGTTGAGTGTAGAAATCGTAACCCTAACGTATCACTAACTCGTCGTAAGAAGTCCTGCAACATGAGACGTTGCAGCCACAAAGGGTCAGTACATTGAATGTATTGGCAAATTCACACCATAGGAGAATGATGAATAAAGGCTATCACTACATGCATATTTGGTTGGTGGAAAAGCTCTATGGTTATAGTTTTTTGCGAAAAGCCAATTTTTCCCTACTGCAAAGGAATATATTTTATTTAACTACAAAGTTGGTTGAAAATATTGAGAAGGTTCCTCCAACTCAATCCCAAAGTAATAATCATTAACCCAATCAAGTTGATTAAATAGAGTGTTGAGATCAACATGAATATCCAAAGACCAGAGACTCAAAATTGTCCATAACCGGGGACATGGCTAACCATGATTAGTTTATACACTCTGCAGAGGTTTGCGCACTTTTCCCCACAAGACTCGATCGCCTCCGTTGGATTTCTCGCACTACATGGTGTTTGAGAAACGGATGACCGAGACACAGTCTTTCAGAAATATTAACTCTCTACTCCGGGCAGACCATACCAAACCTACAACCCTCTACCTGCTGATCCAGCTCTTCAAGAGCTTCACGTAACTTACTCAACTATGCTAGAGCCCATAATAGCTTGTGGCTGCACACGGAAGTTTCTAGCATGAATAATCTTATGATCCCTTTGAGCCTGGGTGGCGGTCCATAGGAAAATCACACGGGTACTCCGGGATTTCCAAAAATACAGGCAACACTGGGTACTCCAGGTGCCTCAGTCCACCAAGATGTGTATTTAAGTTGCCACCTTAAGTTGAACCATTAATTAACAATCTCACATTTGTCATGGATTTCACTCACCCAAACCATTTCTACAAGCATAGCATAGCAATATAAGCAACGCGTAGAAGTAACTCCCAAGGGTTTGAATGTAACAGGGTAATAGGTTCTACCTCATCAACTACTTCCCAACCCACATGTTAATGACATCCTAATCATGCAATGTTTGAGGATTGGAACTAATGCATAAAAACTGGGTGATAAAAGGGATATGATCAAAGTGTGAACTTGCCTGCAATGTTGATGAAGATGATTCACACTCAAAACTCTGATATTCTACTCGTCACACTCCGGTCAATCTATCGTAAGCAAGCAATAGTAACCACACATAAGCAATCACTCAAAAGATCGGGGAGAACAAAGAAGACAATTCGGTAAACATCAAAACCAAGCAAATAACTTTTGCAACATAAAAAAATTTCTAACAGTACCAAGATTAAGTGAATTTGGCCTTATCAGAAAGTTTAGGTCATGAGCTTCGATTTGCAAAAAGAATCAACTAAATCGGAGTTACGAAACTCAAGTTATGTTCAAAAGAAGTTTGAATATGAATCTGAACAAAATTTGAAATTTCAAAATTTCAATAAGTTTGATGTGACAGGTTCACTGGATAGGTGAAAACAAGACAAAGCTATAGGCGATGATTTCATCTATTTTGGATAAACGAGTGAAAAGTTATGGCTATTTGAAAAATCAGGGCCAAGCTGTTTTACGAAAGAAAAATAGCTACGATTAAGGTCTAATGTATAAATACGTAGACTAATTGATAATCTAATTATTCTATCGTATTAGTCTAAAAAATAATAAACTACGGAATTATAAGAAGAAGAAAAAACAAAGAAAGATACCTTTATAAGGCAGAGAAAAGACAAGTTTGGAGAGAGGAGACAACTTCCAGAAATTGCGCCGAAGAGGAGAAATATATTTTTCTTAAATGAATCTAGTCAAACCAAAATATTGATTTAACCCGAATCGGATGATTTTTGGAGGCTCTATGGATCTATATTTATTGGTGAAAAAGAGGCTTAGAAGTCAAAGGTTAGACAATGTGGGACCAAATGTAGACGAAAAATATACAAAACAGAGAAGAAAAGATGCAGATGGGCCTAAAGGCCTTCGGCCGGCCGCACGCGCACGCTGCGGCTGCAGTTTTTTTTAAAACAAAATCGGCCTAAGAAAGAAAAAAAATGAAAAGGCTGGCTGGGCCTGGCCCATATAGGATAAAGAAAAAATAGGGCGCCCGCTGGTACTATGATGCGCACGTGGGCGACAGTTAGTTTCGGGCGCGCGCGCACTTTCATTTTTTTAAACAGAATGCGATAAACTGAAAAACGAAAATAAAAATAAAACTTTATATAGGCATATTATATATCAAAATTTTCAGAAAAATATTTTCTACAAGATGAACATTTTCCTAGCATTAAATAAAATTCACACAAATTCAGATAATTCAAAGAGTGCTATTGGTCTAATAAAATCCAATAAAAATCATTTTAGAAATACCAGAATGAATTCAAATTTATTTATCTCCAATTTTCTGATGTAGAGAATCATATTAACCTATTTTCCGTATATTTTATTTTTGGAGAAAAATAATTTGAATAAAACTCAAATAACTCCAAATTGAAAATAAATTCAAAAAGAACTTTGAATTTAATTCTTTGAAACTCCCAACTCATATTTCATATAATTTGAAGAAGTCATTTTATCTTCTCTCATGAAAATCATTGAGCTGCCTGAAGTTTATGAATTGAAATATTTCCAAATAAAATTCAATTATTTTCAAATACCCTTTCATTTAATTTAAATGGAAGAAGTCATATCATCTTCGCTCAAGGGTTTTGTATTTGAAATGAATTTGAATTCACAGAGATCAGAAAGCAAATATGAAAGTTTGGGAAAGTCCTTTTATTCCCTCTCATTTAACTTTCAAAAAGTTTCGAATTCACTCACTTTCAGACAATCAATCAAATCTATCTATTTATTATAACATTCCAAAATTTAGAATTTTGGGATGTTACAAACCTACCACCCTTAAAATGAATCTCGTCCTCAAGATTCGGAGAGGCTAGGAAGAAATAGGTTAGGTTCGGGGTCTCTTCAAAATTTCATCAATCATCTCCGGGGTCTGGGGTGCTACCACCCTTAGAAGCATTGTTACGGTTCCATCAAAACTCATATACTCCATTTTTATTGTTAACAGTGTCGGTCTTCTTGGATCTTCAGGATAATTCCTTATCCGGGCTCTTCCGGTAGTGGCATAACCTTTACCACAATTCTTCTGTCTTTCATCTAGGTAAGGTTCTTCTGAGATTGGGTCTTCTTAGCTGACGAGTCTGGCGCCAATACTAATCAACTATCGATATCTCTCATGGTGGTCAACAATTTATGGTTTCTCCTGCAGAAAATGGGTCTGGGTTGATCCTCACCGTATAACCTACGGTTGGCAAAAGCTGCCTTGTACAAGGGAAAAATTCTTATACCATTCTAGGGTTTAAACAAGGTTTGATCATCGTCTCTCTACTATAGGTAAGTCTCTCAGATTTACGTCCCATATAGCAAAGCGAATAATAAGAGTAAGTCGGTATGGTGATCAATCCATCCCGCACCCAAATCATTACCCTGTATACGGTTTAGTGAATCTCGCATTCTAACACTCGGTCATCCTCACAAGCATTGCAGAATTTCTCTTGTCGACGAACCAAGTTCGGTTAAATCCATCGATTCTGCAAGCCAAACAAACATCTATCGTTCCTTCACAACTCTCAGGTTTTGCGTAAACTCCTATAAAACCGTCGGTTGATAAAGTCGTAACTCTTTCCAGGGTTTTTCCTTCAGCAAGAGTGTGCTTGCTTCTTGGCAGGTCCTAGGGCCTGTGGGTTATGGCCCATCTCATCACTTGTAATCCTTGAACTCATCCTCGGGGCAACTGATAATTATTCCAACATCCAACTTCCTAGCATCCTTAAAATTCATCCAATTGTACTGTCTCTTTTCCTTCTATTGGCACCAAACCAAGATGTGAGTACTCAGAATTGTCATGGGGTTGCCATTGCTCCATATTACCAACATCATACCTCCTTTATATCCAATAGTACTTCATCTCTTCATCCTCGTGGGTTATCCCACATACTGAGATATAAACTTATACTTATGGAGTCCATACTCCACTTCGTGGAACATCATTATCCTTTCCAGGGTCAAGCGTCCTTACAGGGGAATATTGGCCATCTCTGCATGGCACTTCTTTAACTAGGAAATGTGAAACACATCATGAACTCCTGACAGTCCTTTGGGTGACTCCAACTTGTTGTCCACTTCTCCCATACGCTCCAAAACTCGGTATGGTCCTACAAATCTCGGGGCTAACTTTCCCTTAACTACAAATTGTTTAACTCCTCGCAGAGGGGACGAAGACATGCTCTGTCTCCAATCTCATAGACTACCTCCTTGAGTTTCTGAGTCTGCATAACTCTTCTGCCTGGACTGGGCTACCTTCAGTCTATCTTGAATCAACTTAACATTCTCTTTTGACTCCTTGATCACATTTGGTCCAAACAACTAACGGTCTCCAACTTCATCCCACATACTCTTGGGGCATCACACATATCGAGACAAAACTCGTATTCATTTTGTCCGAAATCCACTCAGTGGAGTATCCTTATCTTTTCCAGGGTCAAGGGTTCTTATAGGGTACTACCACCCTTAAAATGCACAAATCTTCCCTAGACCATATTTCTCATATCCTCAGAAATGGTCAAAATCCTTCTTCATAGAGTAATAACTCATAAAATCCATATCAGTACCAACGATGCTAACTTTATTCACTCTCAATTGATTACAATCTCTCACTTTTCCATTACATGTCTCAACTCAACACCTCAATATAAAATAAAATGTTCTCACTTCTACTACTCCATTTCCTTTGTTGCAAACTCACTATCTAGCACAAGTCTCCTTCTCCTTGGGGCATCCTCCGGCAAAGTGCCCTACTCTATTACAACGAAAACATATTACTTTTGACAAGTCTCGAGGTTTCCTTTTTGGGAAACTGCTGATGTAGTGCCCTGACTCCTTGCACCTGTAATAGGTGATATGACTCAGGTCCTTCCTGGTATCCAATCTACTTCTCTTCCTAGACTTTCCCGTTCCAATCATGGATTTTATTTCTCATGGGTCATACTCTACTTCCTCTGTAGGGAATTCTACTAGATCCCCATTCAAACAATTTTGGGAGATGTGTCCTTCTTATCCACATGAATAGCAAGACTTAGTGCGGGGTTTACTCGGGTCCTGTTTAGGTGTGTCCTCCACATCTTCCTTCATCACGGGTTCTTCTAAAATTTCCATAAGGCTTCAACTTCTGGGACACAAGGTGAGATCTTTGCAGAGTCAGCTTTAATTCTCTCCAAGTGGTTACTCCTTGCCATCCATTCATGGTTGGTATATCCTCCACCAAGTAGCAGCACCTCTTTCAAAGCACTGAAGAGCATGCTGGGTCATATCATTGCCAACTATAGGGTTATTCTCCATCTGATCCTCCATGTTCTGAATCCATCGGTCTGTCTCCAATTAACTCATCGGTCTAGAAAATACAAGCTCATCTCCATTCATCCTCTATTAGGTCCAAGGGTTTTGGGGTGAGATAAGAGAGAGGGAGAGGGATGCACAATACAAACAATGGTTTTGAAAAGACAGATTTTATCTGTGGCTGTCGGAAAAACATCAAACAAATGACAGCTCACAAACATCGCATCTAGCGTAGGCATATAACAGGGGTTTGGTCTTCTAAATGTCAATAAATCTTCAATGTCGCCAAACTCTTCAAGTCTTGTTCATGTCTTCGATGGCTTCTTCCGATCATGCTTGTGTTTCTCAAGTTCTTTTGCCAGATCAACTATATCGACGCGAAGTCTCTCGTGACGTCCTTTAATATTCTGGAGTTGCGTTCCAAACTTCTGGTTTCAACATCCTTCGCATGAACCATGGTCCTACTGTCCTTCAGTTCCTGACGAATCTCCGGTATCTCAAGGTTTTGCTCCTCCAGCTTGGCTACTTCAGCTTCTTGGACCTAAGTTCTCCACGAAATGCTCCTTGTCAAAATACGGCTTCCTGAAGGTCCATCTTAAACTTCTTGATGTACTACTCCAGATCCTGGTGATACACCGGCTAAGGTTAAAACTTCATCTTTTGCTGATAGGTGCTCCATCAGCCTTCTACCATCCAATCCTTCCGAAGAAATGCCTGCTTAACTCAGCCCAGTGACAAATAGCATAAGCAGGCGACGACATCACGGATAACCGTGTTTTTGCACTTGTCATTTCCATGAGCTATCATTCCATAGTTGATATCTCCTGCCTTAGGGTTTTCTTGACAAAACTTTGAGTTCTCATGCTCCATGTTCCGGTCTTTCTCCGATACACCTTGATCTCGGGTATTGACAGCTTCCTTAGTCTGCCAAGTTCCATAAGGGGTGCCTTCCTAGGTCATACAAATCTGGAAAATTCTACAGGGCCTTCAAATTCTCCTAGTCTTCGGAGTCTTCAACCGTTGTAGTTTCCATTATTATAATACACGGTAAAATCCTCTTCATTCCAAAGTGGTCTTAGTTGTCTGATATCTTGTACTTCTTGAAGTGGTCTCATCAGCCGAATCTTCATGTGGTCAAAAGGGGGAAGGGGTATGGTCTCACTAAAGGGAATATTTGAATAAGCTCAGAAGAGAAGAGAAGTAAAAGATCTTTTGAAAATGAAGTTGTAGAGAAAATCTTTCCTATGGGCTTGCCAATCTCTAGGGTCACGTCCTACAGTCAACATGTGCTCTGATACCATCTTGTAGCGACCTGACCTCAGACGGTCAAGTCTCTGTGCTTAAGTGTCATCCCTGGATCGGTATGCTGACACACACAGTACTCAAGGATTTATAACAGAGGTAAATCACATGTAAAAAGTAACGTAAATACTATTACCTAATCCAAATAGCGGAAGTAACAACAAGATTGTGGATTCCCATCAACACCAACAGCAAAGTTGAGTGTAGAAATCGTAACCCTAACGTATCACTTACTCGTCGTAAGAAGTCCTGCAACATGAGACGTTGCAGCCACAAAGGGTCAGTACATTGAATGTATTGGCAAATTCACACCATAGGAGAATGATGAATAAAGGCTATCACTACATGCATATTTGGTTGGTGGAAAAGCTCTATGGTTATAGTTTTTGCGAAAAGCCAATTTTTCCCTACTGCAAAGGAATATATTTTATTTAACTACAAAGTTGGTTGAAAATATTGAGAAGGTTCCTCCAACTCAATCCCAAAATAATAATCATTAACCCAACAAATTATTAAAGTAACGTGATGAGATCAATAGGATAATCCAAGTACCAAAGACTCAAGATTGTCCATAACCGGGGACACGGCTAACCATGATTAGTTTGTACACTCTGCAGAGGTTTGCGCACTTTTCCCCACAAGACTTGATCGCCTCCGTTGGATTTCTCGCACTACATGGTGTTTGAGAAACAGATGACCGAGACACAGTCTTTCAGAAACATTAACTCTCTACTCCGGGCAGACCATACCAAACCTACAACCCTCTACCTGCTGATCCACCTCTTCAAGAGCTTCACGTAACTTACTCAACTATGCTAGAGCCCATAATAGCTTGTGGCTGCACACGAAAGTTTCTAGCATGAATAGTCTTATGATCCCTTTGAGCCTGGGTGGCGGTCCATAGGAAAATCACATGGGTACTCTGGGATTTCCAAAAATACAGGCAACACTGGGTACTCCAGGTGCCTCAATCCACCCAGATGTGTATTTAAGTTGCCACCTTAAGTTGAACCATTAATTAACAATCTCACATCTGTCATGGATTTTACTCACCCAAACCACGTCTATGAGCATAGCATAGCAAATTAAGCAACGCGTAGAAGTAACTCCCAAGGGTTTGAATGTAACAGGGTAATAGGTTCTACCTCATCAACTACTTCCCAACCCACATGTTAATGACATCCTAATCATGCAATGTTTGAGGATTGGAACTAATGCATAAAAACTAGGTGATAAAAGGGATATGATCAAAGTGTGAACTTGCCTGCAATGTTGATGAAGATGATTCGCACTCAAAACTCTTGATAGTTCTACTCGTCACACTCCGGTCAATCTATTGTAAGCAAGCAATAGTAACCACACATAAGCAATCACTCAAAAGACCGGGGAGAACGAAGAAGACAATTCGGTAAACGTCAAAACCAAGCAAATAACTCTTGCAACATAAAACAATTTCTAACAGTTCCAAAATTAAGTGAATTTGGCCTTATCAGAAAGTTTAGGTCAAGAGCTTCGATTTGCCAAAAGAATCAACTAAATCGGAGTAACGAAACTCAAGTTATGTTCAAAAGAAGTTTGAATATGAATCTGAACAAAATTCGAAATTTGAAAATTTCAAAAAATTGATGTGACAGGTTCACTGGATAGGTGAAAACAAGACAAAGCTATAGGCGATGATTTCATCTATTTTGGATAAACGAGTGAAAAGTTATGGCTATTTGAAAAATCAGGGCCAAGCTGTTTTACGAAAGAAAAATAGCTACGATTAAGGTCTAATGTATAAATACGTAGACTAATTGATAATCTAATTATTCTATCGTATTAGTCTAAAAAATAATAAACTACGGAATTATAAGAAGAAGAAAAAACAAAGAAAGATACCTTTATAAGGCAGAGAAAAGACAAGTTTGGAGAGAGGAGACAACTTCCAGAAATTGCGCCGAAGAGGAGAAATATATTTTTCTTAAATGAATCTAGTCAAACCAAAATATTGATTTAACCCGAATCGGATGATTTTTGGAGGCTCTATGGATCTATATTTATTGATGAAAAAGAGGCTTAAAAGTCAAAGGCTAGGCAATGTGGGACTAAACCTAGACGAAAAATATACAAAACAGAGAAGAAAAGAGGCAGATGGGCCTAAAGGCCTTCGGCCGGCCGCACGCGCACGCTGCGGCTGCAGTTTTAATTAAAACAAAATCGGCCTAAGAAAGAAAAAAAATGAAAAGGCTGGCTGGGCCTGGCCCATATAGGATAAAGAAAAAATAGGGCGCCCGCTGGTACTATGATGCGCACGTGGGCGACAGTTAGTTTCGGGCGCGCGCGCACTTTCATTTTTTTAAACAGAATGCGATAAACTGAAAAACGAAAATAAAAATAAAACTTTATATAGGCATATTATATATCAAAATTTTCAGAAAAATATTTTCTACAAGATGAACATTTTCCTAGCATTAAATAAAATTCACACAAATTCAGATAATTCAAAGAGTGCTATTGGTCTAATAAAATCCAATAAAAATCATTTTAGAAATACCAGAATGAATTCAAATTTATTTATCTCCAATTTTCTGATGTAGAGAATCATATTAACCTATTTTCCGTATATTTTATTTTTGGAGAAAAATAATTTGAATAAAACTCAAATAACTCCAAATTGAAAATAAATTCAAAAAGAACTTTGAATTTAATTCTTTGAAACTCCCAACTCATATTTCATATAATTTGAAGAAGTCATTTTATCTTCTCTCATGAAAATCATTGAGCTGACTGAAGTTTATGAATTGAAATATTTCCAAATGAAATTCAATTATTTTCAAATACCCTTTCATTTAATTTAAATGGAAGAAGTCATATCATCTTCGCTCAAGGGTTTTGTATTTGAAAATAATTTGAATTCACGGAGATCAGAAAGCAAATATGAAAGTTTGGGAAAGTCCTTTTATTCCCTCTCATTTAACTTTCAAAAAGTTTCGAATTCACTCACTTTCAGACAATCAATCAAATCTATCTAGTTATTATAACATTCCAAAATTTAGAATTTTGGGATGTTACATGTTCCGTGCGCTTGATGTCCTCGCCGTATTGTCCATGGTCTTCCTCTTTGTTCCTGGTCATGCATAGCACATATATTTGAGGTAGTAGCCATGTCTCATATGTGGAAAGTGATGGTTCGGAGAGGAGCGAGCTCACCTTGTGTCCGATGGCGTATGTTCGAGGTCTTGTCATATGTCCTCTTGGGGCTTGGAGAGTAGTCGGAGTGCACATGGGGATGAATGTGGGATGCTCCGCATCATCTTCCCCCCTTGGGAAAGATCCGACTTCGTATCGTGATCTTCATCACCATGGAAATGGTTTCCGTGGACAGATTTGTAGTTGGACGAAGTGGAAGTCATGGCGCAATCCGAGTACTCCAAGGTGTCGCCGGAGGAGTATACATGCAAAAAGAGAAAACACAAACAACACTCAGAAATACAATGGTTAGCGCATACAAAGGGTCCATCATGTAAGAATGAGTCCGTTCGGCATGATTGTTCGTAACAAAGCACATGAAGCTTATTAAGATGGTATAGAATGAGATGTAAAGCATTCATGGGAGCAAAAGCATTCATTGTGCACACAAATATATTGTGAATGTGATCAATGCAACCATTGTGCAAAAATGATGTCATAATGGGATGGTTTATCAAAAGCATGAACATGGTAATGGGTGCTCAATATGAGTATGTGATCATGCAATTGATGATGGGCAATATGATCATGATGTATGAATATGCCATCAAGGAAGATCACAACAAATTTGCTAAGGAAATGCACAAGCTTATATATCATGGATGACATGGGAATACAAGATGCAACAAGGCAATCATAATGTGAGTCAATCCATGCATAAGATGCAAATTTGTCGTGTATGATATGTCCATCGAGCATGACATGTGTGAGCATAATCAACAAATATGGAGGTGTTGGTGTACCAATGCTCGACGTTATGGCATGAGTGGATGTTCAAAGGTGCATCCACTAAGTCCGAGCGCTCCTCAATGTGAAGGTCCATAAAGCCAATCTTCAATGTCGCTCCTCCGTTCGCGAGATGTACCATGTAGACAACAAGAAGGAAACAACAATGAAAGAATGGCCCATCCAATATGCGTATGTGAGGATGGCTCAAAGGGAAGGAGGTCACCTTTAGGAGATTCTCGCAAATGTTGTTGTTGCACATAGTGTATGCCTTCGCATGACCAAGTTGTCGCATAATGGCACCGCCTTGTGAATCATCCAAAATGAAAGAACATGACAAACACTCGGAAAAACAAATGAGGTTAGCGGAAGTGCAAAACCTATCATTCGTGTGGTAATATACCAAACAAGTGTATGCATCATGCTCATCATAAGAAAGGACAAGGGAGAATTTCATAGTATGGAGGCATATGATGCGAGAACAACCAAATACAATAGGCTCAATCAAGCAAGCATGCATCACAAGTAAAGTGTCCAAGTCTCCAAGATCAATAATCATAGATGTATCAATTGGAGGCAAGCGATAATGAACAAAATATGTCATGTGAGAGGCATGAACATATACGTCATCAACCCAAGAAAGCAAGTAATAATGGAACATGGGTGATGCGACAAAGCAAGAAATCATAGCAATCAAGTGGTGTGAGCTAGTAGTGCGAAGATGCAACATACTAGAGGGAATCATAGCAAGCATGTCATGGGGGCAAATAGTGTGCACGGATAATTCACATGACATAGCACAAGCATGAAAGGAGGATATGAGCAAAATAGCATCAATAGCATGAGGCACATGATAAACATGGCAATAGCAACAAGGATCTCCACCAAGCATGCAAATACACATAGGAGTAGCATAATGGTGAATCATGGGTAGATGCAAGCAAGGGTCACAATTGCATGGCAAAGAAGCAAGCATAGCATGCAAAGTGAACGCGATAAAATGAGCATGAAGCGACAAGCGGTATATAGCCCATAGCCGTGTGAGAGCCAAGTGAGGGAGATGCGCGTAGTCGGTGCGCGAAGAGAGCAGTGGGAAGGATAGTTCACGGGATCCCAAGTCATCTTTGCTCTCAAGAGCTCGTTTTGTCAACTCTTGGGATTGAGAGGTTGACTAGTATACGTGAGTACCTACACAAAACATAGACAAAGAAAAAATTGTGTGTGCATGGTTTATGTACACATCATCCATCATGATGCGCACGTGTTTGTGTCGGTTAGCACAAAATATCCAATGCTCAAATAAATGATATGTGTGATATAGAAACATGTCATCCATCATGATAGGTTTGTTGCTATGTATAGCATAATGGAGACTCAAATTGTGTAATGAATCATGGGATATATGTAGAGCATTGTTATTCATGGAATGCATATGGTGCAAGCAATTATGGGAATCATGCAAAGTATGGAATGCATCAAAATCTCCTAATATGTATGAGGAAACTATGGGGGTCTCCTCATGAGAATTAATGGAAACATCACATGGAGAATATTGACAACATCCAAAGCAAAGCATATTTGGTTCTATGTGATCATGGCATGGCATAGTAGATGAATCGTGCAAATCATGTAAAGGAAGCATGGCAATATCATCACATGAAAAACAAAAGCCAATGACCATCATCTCGTCATCTATGCCACAAGTGCAAATGGGATTTATGTTAATGGGGCATGCATAGCTACTATGTTGAGATTGAAATAATGCAATATGGAAGATCTCACTCATAGCATATCACAAGTTCAATGGATTGTCAAACATGTTGTGACCAATAGAATTTTCACATGATATCCTATGGAGCATGGCATCACAACTAGGAAAATCAATATGCGCATCATCATATTCATCATAAATTGGGAAGTCATGACATGAAGAATTCGCACTAGCATGAAGCATGGGAATAGGTGGATAAACATCATGCAAGCAATCATTGGTGAGATACTCCACTAGTGGGACAAGAGAGGTACCATCACCTATGTTACCTTTGGAGCATCCCTCTTGTGTTGTAGGTGAGGTGTCGAAGACCAAGTCGGGGTCATCTTCATCTTGATGGAACCATGTGGGGGGTGCATCTTCTTCCACTATGGCCATCGTCGTCTCCATTGGAGGTATGGACACATCCAGGATAGGCGTGTCGTCATGTAGGAGACCTAGCACCAAAGAAGAAAACACACTCAGAATAGATGTTAGGTCGTTAGAAATCATAGTGGCCTCACATGTCAACTACCTCACTCACTAAGTGTTGTGGCTCACTCACTCCCTCTTGGATGCTCTCACTCATATGGTTGGTGGAGTCACTCAAATGGCTCTCAACCTCACATAGGATGTGTGGCATGCTCTCAAGTGTGGGGCTAGTGGTGGTCACACTCGTCCTCTCATAGGAAATGCTCTCAATGTCACGTATGGTGGAGTCACTCATGTCACTCATGTGGTGGTGGCTCTCTTCACATGTCGATATCGGAGAGATGTTGGTGCAAATGTCTCCATGCTCAATCATGTCGTATTCGTCGCCGTGGATGAAGGCCGAAGATGGCACATCATCACTCTCCTCTAAGACCAAATATAAGGTCTCATGTGCGGTCTCGTAGCTTGACTTGGAGTATGAGTCCAATATGGGCGTCGTCTTCATGTTGTTGAAGCGGTTCGTGCTCGTCGCCGTGGTCGAAGGGGATGTCCCTTGCTCGACCTTCTTGTCGTCTTCTTGTTGTTGGAGGACCATATGATGTTGCACCTCGTAGCTCATCTCCATGACCGAAGGGAATGTCCCATGCTCGACCATCTTCCTTAAGGGGCTTCTGAAGATGGAAGTGTCGCCCTCGCTTGTAGGTGGTCGCCTTGTACATGATGATGTCGATGTAGGCGAACTCACGCGAAGTAGGCGAAGATGCCGTATGTCCAAAGGTGAAGTAGTCCCTTTTCCTTGCTTCGGAGTGATGAATGTTGATGGAGAGGTTCTCGATGCGCTCTCGCAATCTCGATTGTGCGCCTTGCATTTGTCATTGTAGATCGAAGATTGACGCTTTGGTGATGTAGTTGTTCACGCCGTCGTTGTTGTGGAAGACCAGAGATGAAATGCCTTGCCTATCCATCACTCTAAGAGAAAAATGTGAGTGGTAGAAAGAGAAGAACGAATACCAAATGTACCTTGACCGAAGTTGAAAGTGGATCAATGATCACTCCAATGTGGAAAAGGAAATAGCACAATTGGTACCAATTCTTGTCGGTTTCTCACACCTACACAAGTAAGGCTTATGGTGGAGCTCGGTGAGGATAGTGGCACAAAACATTTGATGCAAAATGTTAGCAAGAGTTAATAATGTTGAAAGAGATTCACAAATTCGCAAGTGAGAGTAGACCAATAGCAATATGTGGCACATGGAAACGCACACACAGATAGATAAATGGGTCCATGCAACCAAGGATGAGCACAAAATGTGGAATCCACGGAAAACGCTCGTGTTGCACAACTCAAGAGAGACGCTAGCACGATTGCTCTATAGGCGGATATGACACTTCTGCACAACCTATAAGATGTAAAATGTATGAACTTTCTATCCCAAGTATGCCATGTATGTATGTTCCGGTGGTATGATCCAAGATGATCGGATATGACAATGTGGTATGATGCTATGGCTATTGCTTACAAGCTTCTTTGCCCTTTCTCTTTTGCTTAAATGTTTATTCTTTTTTTTGTATATGGCCACAATAAGGAATGCACAAACCAAGATAGCAATTGGGTATATGGGGGAACAAACTTGAGGCACAAGAGATGGTATGATGATACCAATATGATACAGTATGTATGCAATGGGAGGTGTAGATCACTAATGTGCACAAGTAACATTGCCGACAATACTCAAACACTAGTCTCGATAGGCAAGAGACGCAAAATGGGCTAGGGGTTAACAATGCAATGGCAAGGAAATATACAATGGAGGGATACCACGATACCAAGATGATATGGAGGTTATCGTCTGTGTCGATGATGAGTGGCGGTGATCTTGATGGAGATACCAAGATGATGGAGACTCATCCCTCAGTAGCCGAAACACCTTAGGAAACGGAAAAACCGCGAACTCAAAATCTCAAATGTCAAATGTCAAACGGTGGTAGTGGGATGTGGTGGTGGTGTTGCGGAAGCTCAATGGAATTGCGGGAATGCAATGATGGGTTTGCGAGTAGGCAATGCGGGAGTGGAGGGTTATTGGGTTATATGAGTCGGAGTTGAAGGTCACCGTCCCTAAGTAGCCGAAACACCTTAGGAGACACAACTCACAACTCAAACAAAATTGGGTTAAGTTGGGGTGGCGGAAGTGTATAGTGAGTAAGCCTATGCGGAAGTGGTGGTGGTGGTTGATGAGGAAGAACCCGTCCCTAAGTAGCCGAAACACCTTAAGAGACTCGAATCACTACTCAAGCAATCACATATGCATCGGGGAACAAAATTGGTTTGGTTGCGGAAGTCAGTGGTGGTGTAGCGGATGATGTGGTGGAAGCCCTAGGCAAAGATGCCAAAGTTCCAAAAATTTGATGGAGTCAAATGATGTTGGTGGTATTTTTGTGGGAAGGGGGATGTCAAGAGCTTCAAAACGAGCTAAAGAACGTGAAAATCGAAGTTCGTATGAATTAGTTATGGAAAAAACAAAAATCAGCCGAAGTGGGAAACTACAGGTATCGGACGTCCGATGATGGTCGGACAACCGGTGGCCGGACGTCCGGGCGGGCTCGGAAATCCGTAAATCTGGCTCGGGTTAGGGGTTCTGGATGTCCGGAAAAGTTCGGACGTCCGGTGTTTCCTAGGGCTCCGGACGTCCGTAAAAGGTCGGTCGTCCGATGGGTCGGGGTCAACGCGAGATGCGAGTTTCGGAACACGATTTTGGGCGTTTGGGGATTTTGGGGTCAAAATTGATGAGATTTTGTGGATGAAAGATGGGGAAACTTGGGGAGATGCTAGATCCACCTGAAACCAAGCAAATCCATGGATCAAATCCAACAAAACTTCATTGAACCAAAAAATCACAAAAAAATTGGGGCTATTTTAGGTGGAGATTTTCGAAATTGGGGAAGAACACAACAAAATCAAGCTAGAAAACGAAGAAGGGAGGCTCCGAAATCGTGATCAACGTGGCTCGTGATACCAAGATGACATAGTTAGGAACCCTATGTGGCCGATCTTTCACAAAAGGAGCGGATCCCGCGACGAACACGAAGAACACGAAGGGAAAACACGAGGGGAAATCATAAAGGAGCACAAAGAGTGACACTCAAACAAACAAGAATGATCACACATGCGCTAGATCCATGAACACAAAGGGAGATAAAAGATCCACGATCAACAACGGATGATACAAAGGGTAGCCGGTTCTTCTCTGTGAGGAGGTCTTGAATCCACGAGGGATCTTCCCATAAAGGGGTCTTGAATCCAAGGTGGATCTTCTCCGAAGAGGGGCCGCAGTCTCTCTCAAGGAGTAGATCCGATATGGATGAGCGAAGCTCTATCTCACAAATGAGCTAACACAACGCTAACCCTCAAATGGTGGAGGTGGAGGAGTATATATAGTCTAGGGCCACGAAGGGGTAAGTGAGGATACATGGGCCTTGGCCCGTTACTCTGCGCGCAGACAGGCGTCGGTCGTCCGACAGGTACCGGACGTCTGGTGGCTCGCGAGGGTCCGGTCGTCCGATACTTGTCGGACGTCCGGCGTTTTGGCTCGGGATAGCCATCGTCGGATTTCCGGACGTTGTCGGTCGTCCGGTGGCTAATGGTCGTCGGACGTCTAGCCTTGGTCGGTCGTCGGGCCGCTGTAGCTTTCATCGGCTGTTCCATCTGGCTGGTGGGGACTCCAAGCGTCGGACGTCCGGTGACTGTCGGACCTCCGGGAGCTGATGCTTCCTAGCAGTTCTTCCCCTTGTTCCGTGCGGTTGGTGTCCTTGCCGTCTTGTCCATGGTCTTCCTCTTTGTTCCTGGTCATGCATAGCACATATATTTGAGGTAGTAGCCATGTCTCATATGTGGGAAACTGATGGTTCGGAGAGGAGCGAGTTCACCTTGTGTCCAATGGCGTATGTTCGAGGTCTCGTTATATGTCCTCTTGGGGCTTGGAGAGTAGTCGGAGTGCACATGGGGATGAACGTGGGATGCTCCGCATCACACAACCTTAGTGGTGCCTCGAGTTTCAGCAGAAGAAGAGCCAGACACAGCAGAGGGAATGGAGCGTGGCTTCACCTTGGAAGTGGTGGGGCGGGCATCTGAAGGCTGAGGTACTCTGAATCCATCGTACCTGGTAGCGCGTGTGTTGCATCGCACCTCAGTAGTGGAGATGGGCACTTGGGCCTTCAAGCGTCTACCACAAGCCGGTGATGGCCCAACTTGGTCGAGGGATGTCACTTGGGCCAAGCCAACAACAGAATTATCTAGTATGGCAGGTTGAGATGTTGATGGCCCAATATTTGATGTGCCATGGGGCGCCAAAGCGATAGTTGTTGCATCAGGTGCAGCAACAGAAGTGAGGAGCAGAGCATCAGCAGTAAGACCATCAGTTGCAGCGGCAGAAGTGGGGAGCAGGGCATCAACAGTAACACCATCAGTTGCAGCATCAGAAGTGAGGAGCAGAGCATCAACAATAATACCAACAGTTGCAGTAGCAGAAGTGGGGGCAGAGCATCAACAGCAACAACATCAGTTGCAGCATCAGAAGTGAGGGGCAGAGCATGAATAGTAATTCCTTCCTACTCATTTCCAGCTAAAGCAACATAACTGAGTGGTTGCTCAACATGAGTAATAGAGGAGTTATCCACATCCCAGTTATCTGCCATGGAGAACTCATTTGCTTGCAACTCTGAGATCACTACTATGGATGGTTGCGGGAAATCATGAATCCTTAAGGTGAACTACACCAGAACATCTTCATTATTGACTGCAATGCCATATGTAAACTAAGGTAGCTAGAGCTGAGCAGAGAGGGGTGGCAGACCATAGCCTGTCCTCCAAGGCCTAAAGGCCGCAGTCACGTTCAGGATGGCTCTAGAGAGGTGCCCAATGAAGATACTCCTTGGAACAAAATCTTTCATAAAAATAGTAGCCAGATCATTTCCCTGCATAGATATGCTCACTTGCATTGTAGTGGCTGAAACGGCCGCATCCACATTCACCATACTGGGCACATGCAATGGGGGCACAACTAGAGTGATTGGCAAATTTGCATTGTCAGAGTTTGAAGACCCAACACTTGCAGTAGCAGAACATGACTCATTCCAAGCAGAGTTGAGACTATCAGATAGGTTGTCCTCTGGGAGAATACCATCCTAAACATGCAGACCTTTAGCAGCCAACCACACCTGAAAATTTACCAAAGCAGGTGGGATCTGGGGCGCAGGAGGTTCATGCCATGCATCCCATTTTGCAGGCTGTGGAGCCACATGTTGTCGTTCATGTTGCGAGATCGGATCATTGCCAATACCATTTTGTAGGAGCCAGTTCTGCAGCTGCTGCTGATATAGCTGTTCCGCCATGAGCCCATCATCAAACATAGGGTGAGGGATACCATTGGCAGGTGGCGGCTCTTCATCCGCCAGCGGAACCTCCGGATCATGAGCATTCCAATCAGCTCCCCTGAGGATGTTAACAGAAACAATCCTGCAATCTCTATCTCCACCTAGCTGGCGAACCATGATACTTTTGGGAATCAGATGCATATGGATCACCCTAACCTTAATCAAAACAAACCTATGATCCGCATGGGGGTTATTCTAAGAAACAAGACGGCCATAATCATCCATAGAGTGCTGAAGATGAAAGTCTGTCTGATAATCGTCAGGAAAACCAATATACAACAACCAAACCTCAGGACCATAGGTAGTCTTGCGCATATTCAAAGCAGCATTGTGATGGAAAAATGAGAAAACTAGTTCTTCATCATCTAGCTAAATGGTGGTGTTGACTGCAGTATCTCGGACGAATGAATCAGCAAAGGCAAACATACCAATACCCAGCGGGTGGTCTGACACTTTAGTCGTCCACAAGTTGGACTCGCGAAGAAGGCCCTCGATGGTGTCCCTCAGCCCGACGCGAAGATGTAGAGGAAATAATCGGCTGGCCTGAGCAATGGCTAGGAAACTGTGGTTGAGCGGCGGGATGGGATTGACCGCCATGCCCGCCCGCAGCTTGTGATCTGGAGGACCAGGCTCAATGGCCCAGCCAGTAGGGAGGAAGGGGATGGGGTTGATGGGATAGTTGGCCATGGTGAGGGCAGAGGATGGTGGGGTGGGAGGGGCGGCAGGAGGATGATGATAGTGCATGGTGTTCTATGGGTTCTGGGGAAGTGAGCAAGGTGAAGGCGAGGCGTCAAGGGCTAGGACTGGTTTGGGAACCCATTTCCACCGTTGGGCCCTTCACAGTGCTCTTCACTGAACAGAAAATTGGGAAAAATATTGAGGGAAATTTTCTAAATTAAATGAGCTAAAATTTGGTGGAGGGAGTTTCTATGGGCAGGGTCATGTCCTAGTAATTTTTCAGCAATTATAAAGCAATATAAAATATAGTTGCTTCATAAACTGAAAATATTACCAAAAACAAAGATTGGATGGTGAGCTCACATGAATTATTAGATGGGGCTCAAATTTTGTGGAGAGTTATGATATGGGCATGTAGAAGATGTGGCAAAAATTCAACTCAGTAGGATATCCGTAGCTAGTACTTCCTTCATAATGGTTCTAGCTGAACAGAAAATTATGAAATTTGTTGAGGAAGATTCACTAGGCAAATGGAGCTGAATTTTGTCATGAGGCACTGATTTGGATAGTAAAGAGTGCCCAATTTTTTTGGGAATTTTGGGAATGACAGAAATATAGGCTGCTTCACAACCTAGGGCAAAAATTGACACATGGACATGACACATAGGCAAAACAGATGAGGTGGCACCTAGTCATAGCAATGAACCACAATTTACAAGGCTATGACCATCTAGATTGGTCGTGATCAGCTAAGAATAAGGCAGCGAACCAGTGTTGTCTGCTTTATGACCATTTTGTGTAAGGAAATTATGACCTTTCTGACCAAAATGGTCATTATGATTTAGGGTGTGGAGCCCCCCGAACAGCTTACGACCAATTGATCTCAAATGGTCATAGATTTATGACCATTTCTTCCACCTTCACTGACAGAAGGTCACAAGTTGACATATTTCTTGTAGTGCGGCTATAGTGTTATCATACCTAACACCGACGGCATAGGACAAACACATTAATTGTCCCGTTAGCTGTCTTGCTCTGCTAAATGCCCGGAAGGGGCTCTGTTCCACCTGTTCTGTTGGTCCAGCTACCTCATATTACCATGACATGTGGGTGGATGGCTGTCGGTAAAGGTAATTCTCTACCGGTGGTCCTCCATGCGGTCTGATAGCTTCTATCTAACCACCTGCGCGTCTGCCACTTGGCGGCAGAACTCTACGTAGCCACCACGTGTTAGTGGTGGGAGTAAGCGAAGTGGCAGGGAGCGTGGGCTTTTCGGTCTTGAGCTTGCCAGCAACATGGGGAGCTCGTTCCCGGGAAGGCATGCTTCTCGGCAACCTTAATCTTGATCTTGGGGTGATCTAGTACTTCTCGATGACCAGCCTCGAGGACTTCTTCACGGTATTTGTTCACCATGTCTTGAGTGCTTTAGGGTGGACCCATATTCTGCAAAGTCTGTCCAGGCTCAGAGGCTGCTACTTACCGATGCGTGGTCAGGGGTATGAATACCCAATGTTCACTACACCGAGAGGAGCTCCCGGGCCTGGGCCACACCGCGTGTAGAGCGCTTGTCTAGGCTAGGCCCATTAACACGCACTCGCATAAGCATGGTGAAGGGTAACTTCCACCCACTACTTTTGCCTACGTGTTGCTGATGGCGCGTCTCCGCATTAAATGTGGGATCACAGGGGAGATGGAACGAAATGGTAGTGGGGGCATGCGACTGAAAAAATCACACCATGCTACATAGTGTAGAGCCAGCCCCCATGCCTTCCCCATAAAAGGGCAATGGCAGGTGCGGTGCTCAATTCACCCATTCCATTCCTTCTTCCCCACCGCCATCGCTGTCCTCATCATCCTTGCGCCGCCTCGCTTTCGCCTCCCACCAGATTCTCTTCCCCTAGCCATGGATCCCATGATGAGGGTCACTAGGGAAGTAGAGAAGTCAGGGAAAGATCCAGAGAAGTCAAAGAAGGCGATTCTCACGCAGATGCGGAGGGAGAGTGCTTGTTTCCCCCCGACGCTGAAGGTCGCCGATCTCATGGCCCGATACCCTTTCTAGTGGCCGTTGAATAGGAAGAACCATGACACTGTTGTAACGCCCAATATGTGATCCTATCCTAGAGGAACTCGGAGGTCCCACCAAGGATAGAAGTGCATATTGAAGAGGCTTTGCAAGAACTACAAAAAAAGACACATCCATGACATTATGGGCTGAACGATTTTTTTTGTCATGCTTAAGACACTTCTATGACGGTAATTGTGACTAGAACAAGTATCATCATAGATCTGGTGGGCTCCTACTTCTATGACAAAAAATCATGACAGAAAATGGGCTTTTCGTCCTGGGCGGGCTAAAGACCCACCTGCATGACATTCTTTGGGCCGTCCATGACGGAAAAAATTGTGGTAGAAGTGAGGGTCGGGAAAATATCGGGGAGTTCCCGGTTACGGTGGGTGGTAGGGGCCGAGCGATGCACTATGGTTTGCGCGTTTCTCTCTTGTACATGCGTGTGTGCGAGGCATTGGCTCTAACTGAACCTGAGCGGCCGCACTAGGTATGTTACTGAACCCGAGCGATCGATCCCTTGGCTGTTAACTGAACCCGAGTGATCGATCCCTTGGCTGTTAACTGAACCCGAGCGATTCACTCGCTGCTGACTAAACCCGAGCGATTACTTCGCTGCTGTTGCTAACTGAAACCGAGCGATCGATTGCTACTGCTGCTTACTGAAGCCGATCGAGCCCCCGTGCAAGATGTAGCCAACCGGTGTTGGGTTGCCTCTTGATGAATAGTGACTGTTGCTACCGTGTTCTTGGTATGTAGAACGAGTCTAGACGTGGTGAGTCGAGCCGGTTGGTTGGCTGTGGATGAACAGTTCCCGGTGGGGGTTGGATGAACAACAGCCCGTGGTAGTAGGTTGTTGCCATTGGATGAACAAGACCCCGAGGAGGCCGCCACACCCTAGCTGGTTGGGGTGGATGAACAGGACCCCGTTGAGGCTCTATGAATAGTAGTCGGTGGAGCTTGGCAGACGAAGATGGATGAACAGTACCCCGTGGAGGCTGGAGTGAGAGGCAGTTGACATTGAATGAATAGTAGCCCGTGGAGTCCCATTTTGCAGTACGCCACACCTCTCCCGATCAACAAGACCCCGTTTTGACTATAGAAGCTTGAACAGAAGTCTGTTTCCTCTATTTTGTAGTACGACGGACCCCTCCTGATGAATAGGATCCTGTTTCAACCGTAGGTGGTCGAAGTAAAGGCTGTTTCCTCTGTTCTGCGGTACGCCAGGCCTCGTTTTCGCTGTTTTGTCCAATTCGGTTGGCTCTTGATGAACATGACTCGTTCCATTGCCTTCCGATGAACACAACACGGTATCTCCGTTTTGACCCAGCGGATTCGTTGCCGATGAACAGGACGACGTTGCTGTCATCCATTGCCTCTCCATGTACATGAGCCCTGGCCGTACATATGCGCGAGTAGGCGTTCGAGACCCCGCCCGTATGTATGTATGTGGCCGTATTTTTTGGCATGTGGTTGTACGTACATGTACATAGTTTAGATGGGACTTCCTGAACTACTACGTCAGGGGCTCTACTACTACACGTCCCGCTGCTTGCTTGGCCACGGTTCTTCATCGCAGAGAGATCGATCGACCAATATGTACGTACATGTTTGCGACTAGACAGGCAACGCTACGTACGCTTCTACCGGGTGGGTCCCAGCTACCAGGGAGGATAAGACCACACTTCCTTCCGTGCGAAGCTATAGCTGGTGGGCCCTAGCTATCAGGGGGAGGAATCATTTTTTCTGCGTAATATGGAGGCACTTCCTTGTGTTCAAAGATGTAGGTGGTGGGTCCAACTGTAAGTCTCACCGACTAAAGTCCTCTTCCGATGACTGTCGTTTGTTGACCCCATTGACCACGCCGCATCATGAGCATCAGGGTGGTGGACGACGGCGAGGCCTAGGAAGGGAATGATGCGGAGCCATGGAAGACAAGGGAGGTGGATGCCCACATGAAGGGGAGTATGAGGGTTCACTGGTTCGGCTACGGTGTAAGGCTGTCGTCGCCAAAGAATAACAGTGGGTCTGGGTGAGTAGAGGGAAGGCTTGGCCATCAATGGTTGTAGGGTGGGGCGGTCAGGCCTGCTTACGCTAGTTTGGGTGGCTGGAGCGAGAAGATCATGGCCGTTGGATTAGCATCCAACGGTCACTGCTACTAGAATCATTTGTTGACTAAGTTGACAAAGCCCTACGTATGAGTCACCTTAGTAGGCCCACATGTCAACCACCAAATCTGTTGGGACCCAGCTAGCAGCAGGAGGAATCATTTTTCTTGTGCGCAATAAAAGAGGCAGTTCCTTGCATGCAAAGAGGTAACTGGTGGGTCTCAGCTATCAGGTGGAGGAAGTTTTTTCTTGGGTAATAAGGAGGCACTTCCTTGCCTGCGAAGATGTAGCTGGTGGCTTCCAGCTGTCAAGAGGAGCAATCATTTTTTTTGCGTGATAAGGAGGCACTTGCTTGCCTCCGACCAAGGACCATGTGGGTCCCTACTGTCAGCCTCTCCACTTACATCCTCTTCTGATGGCTGTCGTTTGTTGACCACGTTAACCACACCACACCGAGAGCATCAACAGAATGGACGACGGCGAGGCCAAGGAACAGGACGCTGATAGAGGCGAAGGTGTACCGATGTTTCAATGAGATAGATATCGTTTTCTGTGGGAGTCAACTTTGACGATCCAACTACGAACGTGCGAAGATGTCGCGCCTTAGCAATCGCTAAACCATCTTCCGAGGGTTATTGACCACGCCGAAGCATGATCAACCTGACCATGAGGGTCTATTTCCTGCGAGCAAACAAAGAACAAGCAAGAAACTGAGATTGCAATCTGGATATTGCGAATAAAAGAGGAAGGCTTTATTGATCAAGGTGGGGTTCTGTGATGCCTTTGTCTGGTTGTTGAACACAAACGAAGTACGCGAAGTTGCAGCTATGGCGAACTTTAATCTAAAAAAAACCCCAAAGTCTAATTGATGCCCTAAGGGCTGTATATATGGAGGAAGAGGGGGAATTTCGTGTCCCTTGGAGGAGGGATCCGAAACCAACCCTAACTCTTGTTTCCTCACACATACGAACTCTAAAAACAGCCTATAGTTAAGTATTTCGAAAATACATGGGCCTGGCCTAATAATAAGGTGATGCGAGACCTAGAATAGCCTCTGGATGAAATTTATGAAGTGGTATCTTGTATATTTCGTCCAAGGCTTCATGAACTCCTTATGGTGGCTTCAATGTCCTGAAATCATCACTTATAACTCCGTTCTTGATACCCTTGCACATGCCATCATCTCCATGCTTGGTCTTGCTCCAGTGTTCATCCCTCTTATCCATGCCATGCCCTTCATTTGTAAGCAAAACAAATGTATCCAATTTAGGCATCATCATATTCTCATGAACATTAGAATCATTACCAAGAAATGAAAGTACCTAATAATTTAATTGGCGTGTGCGATCTCTAGTAATTAGTCCAGTATGTATAGCAGCAGGGGCTGTGGGTGTAACAATGGTATTGATGTCCTCATCAGACGCCCCGGAGCCGGTGAAGCTAATAGAGGCGAAGGTGTCCCGATGTTTCGATGAGATGGTGGCTATCGTTTTCTGTGGGAGTTGACCTTGACGATCCGACTACGAACGTGCGAGACGTCGCACCTTAGCAATCACTAAACAACTTCCGAGGGGTTATTGACCACGCCGGAGCATGATCAACCTGACCATAAGGGCATGTTTCCTGCGAGCAAACGAAGAACAAGAAAAAAATTGAGATTGCAATCTGGATATTGTGAATATAAGATGAAAGCTTTATTGATCAAGGTGGGGTTCTGTGATGCCTTTCTCTGGTCAAACGAAGTACGCGAAGTTGCAGCTATGGCGAACTTTAATCTAAACAAAACCCAAAGTCTAATTGACGCCCTAAGGGCTGTATATATGGAGGAAGAGGAGGGATTTCGTGTCCCTTGGAGGAGGGGTCCGAAACCAACCCTAACTCTTGTTTTCCCACACATACGGACTCTAAAAACAGCCTATACTTAAGTATTTCAAAAATACACGGGCCTGGCCCAATAATAAGGTGACGCAGCACCTAGAATAGCCTCTGGACGAAATTTATGAAGTGGCATCTTGTATATTTCGTCCAAGGCTTCATGCACTCCTTATGGTGGCTTGAAAGTCCTGAAATCATCACTTGTAACTCCGTTCTTGATCCCCTTACGCATACCATCATCTCCATGCTTGGTCTTGATCCAGTGTTCATCCCTCTTATCCATGCCAGGCCCTTCATTTGTAAGCAAAACAAATGTATCCAATCTAGGCAGCATCATATTCTCATGAACATTCGAATCATTACCAAGAAACGACAGTACCTGATAATTTAATTGGCGTGCTCGAGCTCTAGTCATTACCAAGAAATGAAAGTATCTAATAATTTAATTGGCGTGCGCGAGCTCTAGTAATTGGTCCAGTATGTATAGCAGCAGGGGTTGTGGGTGTAACAATGGTATTGATGTCCTCATCAGACGCCCCAGAGCCGGCGAAGCTGATAGAGGAGAAGGTGTCCCGATGTTTCGATGAGATGGTGGCTATCATTTTCTGTGGGAGTCGACCTTGATGATCCGACTATCAACGTGCGAGACGTCGCGCCTTAGCAATCGCTAAACTAACTTCCGAGGGGTTATTGACCACGCCGGAGCATGACCAACCTGACCACGAGGGTTTGTTTCCTGTGAGCAAACGAGGAACAAGCAAGAAACTGAGATTGCAATCTGGATATTGCGAATATAAGATGAAAGCTTTATTGATCAAGGTGGGGTTCTGTGATGCCTTTGTCTGGTTGTTGAACACAAACGAAGCACGCGACGTTGCCGCTATGGCAAACTTTAATCTAAACAAAACCAAAAGTCTAATTGACACCCTAAGGTCTGTATATATGGAGGAAGAGGGGGGAATTTCGTGTCCCTTGGAGGAGGGGTCCGAAACCAACCCTAACTGTTGTTTCCCCACACATACGGACTCTAAAAACAGCCTATATTTAAGTATTTCGAAAATACATGGGCTTGGCCCAATAATAAGGTGACGCAACACCTAGAATAGCCTCTGGACGAAATTTATGAAGTGGCATCTTGTATATTTCTTCCAAGGATTCATGCACTCCTTATGGTGGCTTCAAAGTCCTGAAATCATCAATTGTAACTCCGTTCTTGATCCCCTTACGCATGCCATCACCTCCATGCTTGGTCTTGCTCTAGTGTTCATCCCTCTTATCCATGCCAGGCCCTTCATTTGTAAGCAAAACAAATGTATCCAATTTAGGCAGCATCATATTCTCATCAACATTAGAATCATTACCAAGAAACGAAAATACCTAGTAATTTAAGTGGCATGCGCGAGCTCTAGTAATTGGTCCAGTATGTATAGCAGCAGGGGTGTGGGTGTAACAATGGTATTGGTGTCCTCATCATCCTCCCCTTCTTGAAATGAAGTCGTCCTCGTCGGAAGCTCATCTTCCTCACCCAAATAAGGCTTCAAATCTGCAATGTTAAAAGTGGGACTAACCCCAAAATCTGCAGGCAGCTCAAGTCTATATGCATTATCATTTATTTTCTCTAACACCTTAAAAGGACCATCAGCACGTGGCATTAGCTTTGATTTGCGCAAATTAGGAAATCTATCCTTACGCGAATGTAACCAAACAAGATCTCTAGGTGCAAACACAACATGTTTTCTACCCTTATCTCCAGCAAGTTTATATTTAGCATTCATATGCTCAATGTTTTCCTTAGTTAACTCATGCATTTTTAAAATCAATTCAGCCTGTTCTTTAGCATCAAAATTAACCTTCTCCGAAGATGGAGGAGGCAACAAATTAATAGGTGCACGAGGTAGGAAACCATACACAATTTGAAAATGGCACATCTTAGTAGTAGAATGCAATGAATGATTATAAGCTAACTCAATATGAGGCGAACATTCTTCCCACATTTTCTTATTATTCTTCAAAACAGCCCTATGCATAGTAGACAATGTTATATTGACTACTTTAGTTTGTCCATCAGTTTGGGGGTGACAAGTAGTACTAAAAAGCAGTTTAGTCCGCAACTTAGCCCATCAACATCTCCAAAATTGGCTAAGAAATTTAGTATCACGATCTGAAACAATAGTATTTGGCACACCATGCAAGCGAATAATTTCACGAAAGAACAAATAAGCAACATTAACAGCATCATCGCTTTTATGACATGGTATGAAGTGTGCCATTTTCCAGAATCTATCTACGACAACAAATATGCTATCCCTCCCCTTCTTTGTTCAAGGTAAACCTAAAATAAAGTCCATAGATATATCCTGCCAAGGAACACTAGGTACAGGCAAAGGCATATATAAACCATGAGGATTGAGTCATGACTTAGCTTTTTGACATGTAGTCCAGCGAGCAACAAAACGCTCAACATCCCGTCTCATCTTTGGCCAAAAGAAATGTGTAGCAAGTATATCCTCCGTCTTCTTGATGCCAAAGTGTCCCATTAATCCTCCTCCATGTGCCTCCTGCAACAACAAAAGACGAACGGAGCTAGCTGGAATGCACAGCTTGTTAGCACGAAACACAAATCCATTGATGCAGAGCATCCCAAGGTCATCCCCATGGACATATCATCGCCTCACCAAGTGCCTAGCAGACCCTTGACATGAGCATGTGCAAGAGCTCTTGAAACTGAGGTGACATCTCTCCTCTCACATTTCCACTTTGATGCACATGAGACATGGCTACTAACTCATACGGACACTTTGTGCATACTCAGGTATCATGGAGAAGCTAAGGAGCAAGGAGAAGAAGAAGAGGAAGATGGACGTGAAGACGGAGAAGAAGAAGTGATGAAGAAGAAACAACAGGTTTGGGACGTCCGCTCGCCACCGGACGTCCGACGATCTCCAGGCTCCGGACGTCCGGCCCTCTCCGGATGACCGACGACACCGCACCCAAGCCAAATCTATGGATCTCCGGAATCCAACGGACGACCGACGCCCGGACGTCCGACCCCGACCGGACGTCCGACCGAAGACCACCCGAGCCGAATCTATGGACGTCCGACAGGCACCGGATGTCCGGACCCTCGCGAGCCTCTGGACGACCAGTGACTCCCGGACGTCCGGCGCCTGTGTGTTGTTTCATGTTGGGCCGCAACCCATGTACCCCTTCACCCCCTCTTTTTCACTAAGACTATATATAGACCCCCTATTCCTTCTAGCTAGGGTTACCAAAGGATTAGCTCATATTTTTTGTGAGAGCTTTTCTCATCCACTTGTACACCTTCTCCTCGGAGATTCGAGCCTCCACCGGAGAAGATCCCCAAAGAGGATTCAAGACCCCTTTTAGGGAAGAACTCAAGACCTCCTCACGGAGAAGACCGGTGACCGTGTATCGTCCGTTGTTGACTTTGGATCTTGTATCTCCTATCGTGTTTCAAGGATCTAGCACTTGTGTAATCATTCATGTTGGTTTGGTTGTTCTCTTGTGTCCCCCTTGTAATTTTTCCCTCGTTTCCCCCCTCGTGTTCTTCGTGTTCATCGCAGGATCCGCTCCTTTCGTGAAAGATCGGCCGATTAGGGTTCTACCCTACATCATCTTGGTATCAAGAGCATCCTTGATCATGATTTCGGAGCCTCCCCATTGTGTTTCTAGCCTAGTTTTTGTTGTTTTTGTCCCAAATTCAAAAATTCCCCACAAAAATAGCCCCCAAACTCTTTTTTTTGTGATTTGTTGGTGTGTTAAAATTTTGTTAGATTTGATCCGTGGATTTGCTTTGCTTTGAGTGAATCTAGCTTTTCCCCTTGTCTCCACCATTTCCATCCATAAAATCCTCCGGATTCGACGAATTTCCACATCTCCACCACGAACCCTAGAAGTTCATCCCATGCCCGAGTTTCGCCCAGGCACCGGACGTCCGACGACCGGACGACCGGCCCAGCCCGGACGTCCGACCCACACTGACAAAACTGGATTTTTTTTCAATTAGTCACCACCACCGCCCACATTTCCGCATACGCACTCCTACCACCCATACACCATCACCACTTCCGCATACCACCACCATTGCTTACCCGTTTCATACTCCGACACGTGTTGCCACTTCGAGCTTTGAGAATTTGAGTTGCAGTTCCGTATCCTTTTGTGTTTCGGCTATCTAGGTACGGTTCGACATCAACATCACCGCCGCTCATCTTCGCCACGACCGCGTCATCAACAACTACCACCTCGACTACATCTTGGTATTCGTGCCACCATTTTGACACCATACCGTCCGCAAGAAACGGTAACCTCAACTTGGTATTGGACATATCATTCTCGCCATTACATTGATAGCCATCATAGCCTTACTCCTTTGTGTTGCTTACCCATCGAGACTAGCCATTGAGTATTGCCGGAAACGAGACTTGTGCAAATTAGTGATCATACTTCCCATAGCATACATACATCATTGTTGCATATCTTGGTATCATCTCTTGTGTCATAAGGTTGTCATCGCATACACAATTGCTATCTTGGTTCGTGAAGCATTGCATGAGAAAAGAGCTCCAACATAAAAGAACCAAATAAGATTTTAAGCAAAAAGGAAAGATAAGCAAAGAGCTTTTAAGCAAGAACCATAGCATCATACAGCATTAAGATTGTCATACTCGATCATCTTGGATCATCGCATAGAACATACTTGGGATATAAGTCATTGCATTTTTGCTTAGTAGGTTGTGCACAAGTCTTGGTATCCGCCTATTGTGCAATCGTGCTAGCGTCTCTCTTGTGTTGTGCAACAAGAGCATTTTTGTGGATTCCACATTTTGTCTCATCCTTGGTTGCCTACCTATCGCTGAGTTCGCCTACAACTGAGAAAGACACTCAACAACCAGCAAATCCCCCTTCGAGGTCGTCTACGGATTCAACCCTTTGTCCCCATTGGACATTCTCCCACTACCACTCCAAGAGCTCATCAATTTGGACGCAAGTGCACGTGTGACTCATCTCAAGAAGGTGCATGAAGATACAAGATATACTATCGAGCGCCAAGTACAACGACTTGCGACCAAGCTCAACATCAACAAGCACCCCATGGTCTTCAACATTGGTGATCTCGTGTGGCTACACCTTCGCAAGGACCGCTTTCCACAAGAACGCAAGTCCAAGCTTCGACCATGAGCGGATGGACCCTTCAAGGTGCTTGCACGCTACAACGACAACGCCTACAAGATTGACATTCCACCCGACAAGTACTCCGTGAGCGACATCTTCAACGTCAAAGATCTCTCTCCCGACCATGGTGATGAAGAATTTGATCCAAGGAGGGATCTTCCCCAAGGGAGGGGAGATGATGTGGAGCATCCCAAGGTCATACCCATGGACCTACCATCGCCTCACCAAGTGCCTAGCGGACCCATGACACGAGCACGTGAAGAGCTCTTGAAACCGAGGTGACATCTCTCCTCTCACATTTCCACTTTGATGTACATGAGACATCGCGACTACCTCATACGGACACTTTGTGCATACTCAGGTATCATGGAGAAGCTAAGGAGAAAGGAGAAGAAGAAGAGGAAGATGGACGTGAAGACGGAGAAGAAGAAGTGATGAAGAAGAAACTACAGGCTCCGGACGCCCGCTCGCCACCGGACGTCCGACGATCTCCAGGCTCCGGGTGTCCGACCCTCTCAAGACGACCGACGCCACCGCACCCGAGCCAAATCTACGGATCTCCTGAATCCAATGGACACCCGACGCCCGGACGTCCGACCCCGACCAAACGTCTGACCGAAGAGCACCTGAGCCGAATCTACAGACATCCGTCAGGAATCGGACGTCTGGACCCTCGCGGGCCTCCGGACGACCGGTGACTCCCGGACGTCCGTCGCCTGTGTGCTGTTTCGTGTTGGGCCGCAGCCCATGTACCCCTTCGCCGCCCTCTTTTGCACAAAGAATATATATATACCTCCTATTCCTTCTGATGCGGAGCATCCTATGGCCATCCCCATGGACCTACCATCGTCTCACCAAGAGCCAAGAGGACCCATGACACGAGCACGAGCTAGAGCTCTAGAGAACGAGGTGACTTCCTTCCTTAGTGACATCACATATGACCCACTTGAGACATGGCTACTACCTCAAACAGAGATGTTTTGTGTGCTTAGGTACCAAGGAACCAACCTAGAAGGAGCTACGGAGCGAGATGGACATCAAGAGCATGAAGAGGATCCGCACACGCCACGACGAGCGGTACTACCGCTGATGAGCGGTACTACCGCTGAAACCCTCCAAGCGGTACTACCACCGGGCTCCCGCTCCACTACAGCTCAACCCGACAAATCCCTATGTTCGCACGACCCGGGTCCGGTACTACTGCCCGTGCAAGCGGCACTACCGCTTTAGCAGTACTACCGCCTGTTGTCCGGTACTACCGCCCTGCCTGTGCGCAGAGAACGGGTCTAGGGCCCATGTATCCCCTTTGACTTACACTTTCATGGATTTAGACTATATATACTCCCCTCATCCTCCTAGTTAGGGTTAGCAAAGGATTAGCTCATATTCTGTGTGAGAGCTTTGCTCATCCACTTGGACACCTTCTCCTCGGAGATTCGAGCCTCCACCGGAGAAGATCCCCTAAGAGGATTCAAGACCCCTTTGGGGAAGAACTCAAGACCTCCTCACGGAGAAGACCAGCTACCCTTGCATCGTCCTTAGTTGTCCATGGATTGTGTATCTTTCCTTATGTACTCGAGGATCTAGCATATGTGTGACTTATTCGTGTTGGTTTGAGTGTTCTCTTGTGTCCCCCTCGTGATTTTCCCCTAGTTTCCCTCCTCGTGTTCTTCGTGTTCATCGCGGGATCCGCTCCTTTCGTGAAAGATCAGCCCATAGGGTTCCACCCTATATCATCTTGGTATCTAGAGCCACGTTGATCACGATTTCGGAGCCTCCCCGTTGTGTTTATAGCCTAGTTTTTGTTGTTTTTCGTCCTAATTCGAAAATTCCCCACAAAAATAGCCCTAATTTTTTTTGTGATTTCTTGGTGTGTTGAAGTTTTGTTGGATTTGACCCATGGATTTTCCTTGTTACTTGTGGACCTAGCATCTCCCCAATTTTCTCCACCTTCCATCCATGAAATCGCTCGAATTTTGACCACGAAATTCATCACGGACGTGTCATCAACAACGACAACCTCGACCACATCTTGGTATTCGTGCCACCATTTTGCCACCATACTGTAATCAATAATGGTAACCTCATCTTGGTATTCGATACATCATTCTTGTCATTCCATTGATAGCCATCATAGCCTTACTCCTTTGCGTTGCTTATCCATCGAGACTAGCCATTGAGTATTGCCGGCAACGAGACATGTGCACATTAGTGATCATACTTCCCATAGTATACATACATCATTGGTGTATATATTAGTATCATCTCTTGTGTCACAAAGTTGTCATCACATACACAATTGCTATCTTGGTTTGGCAAGCATTGCATGAGAAAAGAGCTCCAACAACGAAGAGCCAAACAAGCTTTTAAGCAAAAGGAAAGATACGCAAAGAGCTTTTAAGCAAGAACCATAGCATCATACAACATTAAGATTGTCATACTAGATCATCTTGGATCATATCATCGAAACACCTTGCATAGAGCATACTTGGGATAGAAGTCGTTGCATTTTTGCTTAGTAGGTCGTGCACAAGTCCTTGTATCCGCCTATTGTGCAATCGTGCTACTGTCTCTCTAGTGTTATGCAACAAGAGCATTTTTGTGGATTCCACATTTTGGCTCATCCTTGGTTGCTCGATCCCACTTATCTTTTTGCATGTGTGTTTCCATGTACCTTATTGCTTGGTCTACTTGTTGCATTGCAATCTTGCGAATCTTTTCCAACATTATTGAAGCTCACTTACAATTGCATCAAATTTTGTGCCACCATCCTAACCAAGCTCCACCATAAGCTTTTACTTGTGTAGGTGTGAGAAACCGACAAGAATTGGTACCAATTGTGCTATTTCCTTGTCCACATTGGAGTGATCATTGATCCACTTTAAACTTTGGTCAAGGTACATTTGGTATTCGTTCTTTTCTTTCTACCACTCACATTTCGTATCTTGGAATGATGGATAGGCCAAGTACTTCTACCAACCCACTCTTCATTGAGCGCCACGACGACATGAACTCCTACATCACCAAGAGCCACCTCTTTGGTGCACAAAGTGCTTTGCATCAAGAGCAACAAGCAATGAGTGAACGCATCGACAACCTCGCTGCCGACTTGAGCCTCTCCGAGCAACGTACAAGGTACTACTTCGACCACAAGCAAGAGAACGACACAAGGATGGACGAGATTCGTGCTTTGCTGCTCAACCGCTCTTCTTCTACTTCATCCTCTTCAAGAAGGAGTCGTTCAAGTCGACACTCCGACTTCACCCTCTCCGGCTCAAGTACAGCGACATCGAACACTCTACGCCGTGCCGTGCGCAATGATCGTCAAGCAAGCCTCAATCCTCTACGCGACAGTGACTCCCAAGAGCGCCGATAACGTCAAACCCAAGAGGCCTTCGCGCTAGCACGAGAACGGCAACGAGAATGCCAACATGAAGAGGAAGAGTGCGCGCGTCTACACCAAGATGCCGAGGCACAACGCCAAGAACAACAACTCCGTGAAGCTCAAGCACTTGCGGCGCAACAAGCCCTCCAAGATTCAGGTTGCACCATAGCCAACCGAGGCCAACAAGCTCGTGAACATGAAGAATCACTCCGCGAAGAAGTTCAAGAACGAAGATTTCAAGCTCGCGTGCATCGTCAAGTTCCTCAAGTTCCTCCTCGAGCTCGACAAGCTCCTCCACAAGCTTGCCAAGAACATCAAGTTCATCGAGAGCATGACGACAATGGAAATCCTCCACGACAAGAGCAACATGAGGTTGACAACCCTTTTTACCAAGAGCAACACGAGCTTGACAATCATCTACAACACGGGCGTCATCATCCTCGACCCCAACACAATGAAGAGCAACGCTACGGCAAGCTAAAGTTCACCATGCCCAAGTTCAATGGAAACAATGATCCTGAAGAGTACCTTTCATGGGCATTGAGGGTCGACAAAATCTTCCACTTGCACAACTACGACGAAGAGAAGAAGATATTGATGGCATCCCTTGAGTTCCAAGACTATGTCCTCATTTGGTGGGAACAAGTTATCGAGTGCAGAGAAGCAAGAGGTGAACTACCCATCACTACTTGGGCACAAATGAAGGATGTCATGAGAGCATGATTCGTGCCTACCTACTACAACCGCGACCTCTTCAAGAAACTCCAACTACTCAAGCAAGGAACCAAGAGCGTGGAGATTGCAATGATACAAGCCAATGTCACGGAAGATGATGAGCAAACAATGGCACGTTTCTTGAATGGACTCAACCACCGTATCAAGAAGATCGCCGACTTTCAAGCATACTCGAACCTCATCGTGCTAGTGCATCAAGCTACCAAAGCGGAACACCAAGTTCAAGATGATTTCAAGTATGCCAAGTTCTCATCCAAGTCATACGGCTTCTCCAACACCCAAGCTTCAAGGACTCCAACTCCATCTACCAAGCATTTTACAAGCAATGTCGGCAAGTCGAGTAATAAGAAAGCTTCGTCAACTCCAAGTCATCCTCCTACTACGAGCAACTTCAAGCCGTGAGCTTCATCATCCTCAACCCCCACCGATGAGACCGTCAAGACGAGTTCCTTCATGTGCTTCACATGCGGAGGCCGAGGCCACAAGTCCTACGAGTGCACCAACAAGCGGACCATGATCCTCAACAATGACGGCACTTACGACTCAATGGGTGAAGGAGAAATGGAAGCCCTTAAGCAAGTGGCCATACACCGGCAAGTGAACGAAGAAGACACGGAACACGTCTTTTGTGATGAACATTCAAGTCCCGCTCTTGTTATCTCCAAGGTCTTGACTCTCCAACATCACCAAGAAGAAGACCAACGATGCCACATCTTCCATACCAAGGCCGGCATCAATGGATGATCCGTCAAGGTCATCATCAATGGAGGGAGTTGTCATAACCTCGCAAGTGAAGAACTTTGCTCCAAGCTCCAATTGGCCAAGACGAAGCACCCACATCCATACAAAGTGCAATGGCTTAGTGACTCTGGCACTCTCCAAGTCGAGCATCGCGTCCAAGTCTCCTTCAAAATTGGCGCCTATGAAGACACTTTGGAGTGCGACGTCGTTCCAATGACCGTTTGCCACAACGGCCGAATGAACCACTACATCTTCAAGATGAAAGGGAAGGAGTACGTACTTCGTCCAATGTCGCCAAACCAAGTGATCGCCGACAAGCAAGCCACCCATCGTGTAGATAATAGTGAGAGAGCGAGCCACCAAAAACAGAGTGAGCGCCACAAGCCCAAATCGAACACCTCCACGATGAGAGAAAAGAAGAATTTAGTCCTATTTGCCACCAAAAGTGAGATAAGAGGAGTGTGTGAGAACCCATCTAGTGTCCTACACTATGTCCTTTTGTGCAAGGACAATGCACCACAAGCTAACAACTCTCATACTCTTCCTCTAGTGTTGTCTTCTCTTTTGCAGGAATTTCATGATGTTTTCCCCGACGAGCTACCTCCGGGACTACGTCCACTATGAGGAATCGAACACCGCATCGACCTCATCCCCGGAGCACCGGTTCCGAACAAAGCTCCCTACCGCGTCAACCCCGAAGAAACCAAAGAAAAACAAAGGCAAGTAAAGCATCTCATAGACCATGGACATGTGCGTGAAAGTTTGAGCCCTTGTGTCGTCCCGGTCATTCTTGTGCCAAAACGAGACGCTAGCTTTCGCATGTGCTCCGATTGTAGGCCTATCAATGCTATCATCGTTCGTTATAGGTACCCCATTCCATGCCTTGATGATATGCTTGATGAACTTAGTGGTGCCACTATATTTTAAAAAATTGATCTTAAAAGTGTTTACTATCAAATCTGCATACAAGAGGGTGATGAATGGAAAACCGCTTTCAAAACCAAGTTTGGCTTGTATGAGTGGTTTGTCATGCCTATGGGTATATCGGATGCACCGAGTACTTTTATGCGTCTTATGAATCATGTCTTTCGGCCTTGCATTGGTGTGTTTGTTGTGGCCTACTTCGATGATATCCTTGTTTTTAGCAAGTCTCTCAAAGAGCATGTCACCCATGTCCGAACCATTTTACAAACTCTTCAAAAATAGCATCTCTATGCTAATATGGAGAAATGACTTTTTGGCGTTGACAAGCTCGTTTTCTTGGGTTTTGTTGTATCTTCTAAGGGTGTGCATGTTGATGAGTCCAAGATCAATGCTATTAAGACTTGGCCACAACCAACCAACTTGCAACAAGTGCGTAGCTTTCTTTGCCTTGCAGGTTTCTATCGTCGCTTTGTGAGAGATTTTAGCACCATTTCTTTGCCTTTGCATGCTTTGAGCAAGAAGAATGCGCCTTTTGTTTGGGGACCATCCCAAGATACCGCTTTCAATGAGCTTAAGAATTTTCTTACTCATGCTCCCGTGCTTGCATTACCCAACTTGGACAAACCTTTTGAGATTCATTGCGATGCTAGTGGTAATGGCATAGGAGGTGTGTTAACGCAAGAGAAGCGCCCCATAGCATACTTTAGTGAGAAACTCTCCAGCATGCAACTCAATTACCCTATCTATGACAAAGAGCTCTATGCTTTAGTCTGCATTTTGCATGAATGGGAACACTATCTTCGCCCTCATGAATTTATCATTCATACCGATCATGAAACGCTCAAGTACCTTAAGGGCCAAACCAAGTTGAACAAGCGTCATGCTAAATGGAGTGAATTTATTGAGTCTCTTCCTTATGTCATCAAGTACATTAAGGGTAAAGAAAACATTGTGGCGGATGCTCTTTCCCGCATATGCATTCTTGTTACTCAACTTGAATTGGATGTCATTGGTTTTGAGCATATAAAAGACTTGTATGAGCATGATCCTAATTTTGCTACTCCTTATTGAAAGTGCAACTATCCCTAGGTGGTTTTGGTAATTCATAACAACATATAGCTCATTGAGCTAATGCTATTCCAAGATGATTATTTCAGGAAAGCTCAATGATTGGCATGGCATGGATGTGAAAGTGGAACCCTCAAAGTGCTAAGGAAAAAGGATTGGCTCAAGCTCAAAAGCTCAAGACTCTTCATTTTATATTTTAGTGATCCAAGATCACATTGAGTCTTTAGGAAAAGCCAATACTATCAAGGAGGGATGAGGTGTTGCTTAATGAGCCTCTTGCTTCATGTGCTTAGTGATATGCTCCAAAAACCCTCAACTACTTTCCCATATCCACATTTGACCTAAACCCTAAGCCAAACTCAGTCCTACCGATTCTTCCTATCCGGCGCCACCGAGTTTCACTTGTCATTAGCCACTGCCAAACCCTAGCAATTCGGTTCTACCGATAGGGATCTCGGTCTCACCGAGATGGGATTGCAAACTCTCTGTTTCCCTTTCGTAACTTTTCGGTCTCACCGAAAGAGCGAATCGGTCCCACCGAGATTGCAATGTAAATTCAGTGTTTCCCCTTTGTAACTTTTTGGTCTCATTGAAAGAGCAAATCGGTCCCACCGAGTTTGCCTGACCAACTCTCTGGTTAGCTAATTACCAAATTCGGTATCACCGAGTTTGTGTAATCGGTCTCACCGAGATTACGTTATTCCCAAACCCTAACCATATCGGTCCTACCAAGTTGCATGTCAGTCCCACCGAAGGGAAAGAAAAGAAAGGAAAGGGTCAAGAAGACCGTAGCCAGAGTGCTAGGAAAGGCTTCCATCATGGAAGAGGAAGAGGAAGAAGAGGTAGCTGCACCAGCACCCAAGGCACCCAAGCTGATGGGTGATGCCATAAGATCAGGGGCTACTGCATCTAAGCCCAAAGCTGCCTCCAAGCCAAAACCAAAGAGGAATACAAGGAGCATTCCTGCAGCTGAGAAGAACAAGGCCCCAGTGCCTGAGACTGTTGCTGAAGAAGAGGATGAAGAGCAAGTTCTGAGAAAGCTCAAGCCCAAGATCCCAGACCACAACGATGCGCATCCTGTGGCTGAGGACATCAAGCTCAGGAGAGATTCAGGGCTGAGGAAGTGGAGAGAAGCAGACCCGTATGCTTCAAGGAGGAGGACTGCTGTTGACTACAGGTTCCACACTAAGGAACAACAGGACTTCTATGAGATAGTACTGCTTGATAAGAAGCCAATAGTCTGTGATATGAGATGGGTTGACTGGCAGTACATCAAGGACAATGAGGAGCACTATCCTGGAGTGCAAGACAGCTTCATAGCTTGTGGAGTAGCTGACTTTGTTGGGCAGAAGCTCACAAAGTGGAATGAGGAGCTTATAATGCAGTTCTACTCCACAGCACATTTTTATTCAGATGGGAGGATCACATGGATGTCTGAGGGTACAAGGTACCAATCCACAGTTGCTGAGTGGGCACAGATCATTAATGCCCCAGAGGAGCATGATGATGATTTGGACATATATGCCAAGAAGAAGATGGACCATAACTCTATGTCCAATATGTACAAGGAAATTCCAAATGAAGCACTTGACACGTTCAAATTTGGGTCTGTACATTACCTTCTATCAGGGCTGCCAACTATCAATTGGATCTTGAGGCACACCTTATTTCCCAAGTCTGGAGATCACAAGATGATCAGAGGCCATGCTATCAACTTGCTACATGTATTTGATGTGCCTCAGAAGTTCAAGGTGATGAGCCTCATAGTGGAAACTATCAAAAGGACTGCAGCAGATCAGAAGAGGAGTTGCGGATATGCCCCTCAGATCCAGGAGCTCATTAACTCCAAGATGGGCACGGGCATATATTTTTTGGATAAGGAACACCTGCCCATCTGTCCAGATTTTGAGGACAATCAAGTTGTCATGACTGAGAACGAGCCATCATCTGCCCAAGCATACGCAAAGAAGGAGAAGGCAAGGAAGGAGAAAGCTGCCAAGATGCCAAAACAAGAGTAGGCATCTGAGTATTTCTTAAAGACCAAACAAGAGCAGCTTGGTTACCTGATTGCATCCACCCTGCGGATTGAGCAAGGACTAGCCACCCTAACTCAAAACCAGGCACGCCTAGAGAGAATCATGGAACAAAAGTTCTATGACTTGGATGTCAAGGTAACGGAGATTCAGTCTGAAGTGGAGCAGCTCCAAGATGATATGCAGGAGAGGAGAGGCAGGACTACCACTCATGCCTTTGCCAGAGTGCCACGAGGTCCGAGGTCGTCTGCCGTGCCAGTTGCTGACACAAGAGCCACCACCTCAGCACCAGCTACAGCCTCAGTTCCACCAGCTCCAGCATCTATTTCAGCTCCAACTCCAGCGTCTACAGAAGCCTTCGTCCTTGGAGTGATCCGGACTCCACCACCACCAGAAGATCAAGCCTGAGCGTCGATCTAGTACTATTCATTTTCTAGGAACTTTTTGGTAACTTGTTGCCAAAGGGGGAGAAAAATGTATAGATCATAGGCTTCGAGAGAGAGTGTGTTGCTTTTCTCTCTTGCTTTATTTGGTGGTTTTTCAAACTTGTTTGCTTTTGAGTGCTTGAGATACTACGTCATTATTTGTGAGACATTGATGATCATGTGTTTGATCATAAGCTACACTTAATGCTTGCTTAATGCTATTATCTTATCTATCTTATGTGATCATTCACTATTCTTGGTGATGAGTGCTTGTATTTCATTCTTATCAGTTTAAGCGCTCCACCAAGATGTATGTGACATGGAAGAGTAACCCATGACTCTAACTCCTTGTGCATTTGCAGTCCAAAGCAAATTTTAAATATGCACAAATTTAGGGGGAGCTCTTACTTATCACATACTTCTCAAAGCGACGATATATTTCATGCTTATTATCATTTGTCGAAGCTTTGATCTATATGTTGTCATCAATTACCAAAAAGGGGGGAGATTGAAAGTGCAACTATCCCTAGGTGGTTTTGCTAATTCATAACAACATATAGCTCATTGAGCTAATGCTATTCCAAGATGATTATTTCAGGAAAGCTCAATGATTGGCATGGCATGGATGTGAAAGTGGAACCCTCAAAATGCTAAGGAAAAAGGATTGGCTCAAGCTCAAAAGCTCAAGACTCTTCATTTTATATTTTAGTGATCCAAGATCACATTGAGTCTTTAGGAAAAGCCAATACTATCAAGGAGGGATGAGGTGTTGCTTAATGAGCCTCTTGCTTCATGTGCTTAGTGATATGCTCCAAAAACCCTCAACTACTTTCCCATATCCACATTTGACCTAAACCCTTAAGCCAAACTCAGTACTACCGATTCTTCCTATCCGGCGCCACCGAGTTTCACTTGTCATAAGCCACTGCCAACCCTAGCAATTCGGTTCTACCGATAGGGATCTCGGTCTCACCGAGATGGGATGCAAACTCTCTGTTTCCCTTTCGTAACTTTTCGGTCTCACCGAAAGAGCGAATCGGTCCCACCGAGATTGCAATGTAAATTCAGTGTTTTCCCTTTGTAACTTTTCGGTCTCACCGAAAGAGCAAATCGGTCCCACCGAGTTTGCCTGACCAACTCTCTGGTTAGCTAATTACCAAATTCGGTCTCACCGAGTTTGTGTAATCGGTCTCACCGAGATTACGTTATGCCCAAACCCTAACCATATCGGTCCTACCGAGTTGCATGTCAGTCCCACCGAAAATCTCTAACGGTCACTAGGTTTACATTTTCGGTCCGACCGAGTTTTGATTCGGTCCCACCGAGATTGGAAAACTTGTGTAACGGTTGGATTTTGTGTGGAGGCTATATATACCCCTCCACCTCCTCTTCATTCGAGGAGAGAGCCATCAGAACACATACACCATTCCAACTCATATGTTCTGAGAGAGAACCACCTACTCATGTGTTGAGACCAAGACATTCCATTCCTACCATATGAATCTTGATCTCTAGCCTTTCCAAGTTGCTTTCCACTCAAATCTTCTTTCCACCAAATCCAAATCCTATGAGAGAGAGTTGAGTGTTGGGGAGACTATCATTTGAAGCACAAGAGCAAGGAGTTCATTACCTACACACCATTTGTTACTTCTTGGAGAGTGGTGTCTCCTAGATTGGCTAGGTGTCACTTGGGAGCCTCCGACAAGATTGTGGAGTTAACCAAGGAGTTTGTAAGGGCAAGGAGATCGCCTACTTCGTGAAGATCTACCGCTAGTGAGGCAAGTCCTGTGTGGGCGATGGCCATGGTGGGATAGACAAGGTTGCTTCTTCGTGGACCCTTTGTGGGTGGTTGCTTCTTCGTGGACCCTTCGTGGGTGGAGCCCTGTGTGGACTCGCGCAACCATTACCCTGTGGGTGGAGCCCTGTGTGGACTCTCGCAACCGTTACCCTTTGTGGGTTGAAGTCTCCATCAACGTGGATGTAGGATAGCACCACCTATTCGAACCACGGGAAAAACATCCGTGTCTCCAATTGCGTTTGAATTTTCCAAACCCTTCCCTTTACATTCTTGCAAGTTGCATGCTTTACTTTCCGCTGCCAATATACTCTTTGCATGCTTGCTTGAATTGTGTGATGATTGCTTGACTTGTCCTAAAATAGCTAAAATCTGCCAAGAACTAAAATTGGGAAAAGGTCAAGTTTTTATTTGGTCAAGTAGTCTAATCACCCCCCTCTAGACATACTTTCGATCCTACAAGTGGTACCAGAGCTTTGGTCTCCATTTGCTTTGATCTCCATAGATTTGGTGGTCATAGCCTTGATTTCACAACCTTGGAGAGTATGGCGTCTAGCGAGGGAAATTACCACCGTAGAGGTCCCTACTTTGATGGTACTAATTTTGCTAGTTGGAAGCATAAAATGAAAATGCATATTCTTGGACATAACCCCGCCGTTTGGGCTATTGTGTGTGTTGGTTTGCAAGGTGACTTCTTTGATGGGAGAGAACCAAACCGTGAAGCTACCGCGGATGAGTTGAAGATGTTGCAATACAATGCTCAAGCTTGTGATATTCTCTTCAACGGATTGTTCCCCGAAGAATTCAACAAAATCAGCCGTCTTGAGAATGCGAAGGAAATTTGGGACACTTTGATTGATATGCACGAAGGTACCGACTCCGTCAAGGAATCCAAGTTGGATGTGCTTCAAAGTCAACTTGACAAGTTCAAGATGAAGGATGGTGAAGGTGTCGCTGAAATGTACTCTAGGCTTGCTCTCATCACAAATGAGATTGCCGGCTTAGGAAGTGAAGAGATGACCGATAGATTCATCATCAAGAAGATTCTAAGAGCCTTGGATGGAAAATATGATACCGTGTGCACATTGATCCAAATGATGCCCAATTACAAAGATCTCAAGCCAACGGAGGTGATTGGAAGAATTGTTGCTCATGAGATGTCACTTAAGGATAAAGAGGAACTTCACAACAAATCAAGTGGTGCCTATAAAGCCTCATGTGAAGCCCCTACATCATCAAGTGAGAAACAAGACTTCAATGAAGAATTGAGCTTAATGGTGAAGAACTTCAACAAGTTCTACAAGAGTAGAAGCAAAGATAGAAGCTTCAAGTCAAGGTCCTACAATGAAAAAAGATCTTCTAGTCGAGAGCGAAACTGCTACAGTTGTGGAAGACCCGGACACTATTCCAATGAGTGTACGGCTCCCTACAAGAGAAGAGAAGATTCTCCAAAAAGAAGAAGCAAAGAATCACCACCAAGAGAGAGGAGGAGTAGAGATGATCATTATGAACGAAGATACTCACTGAGAAGCAAGGATTCGGAAAGGAAGGAAAAACCATCAAGGAGATACACAAGACGAAGACATCAAGCTCATGTTGGTGAATGGGTATCCGGCTCCGACTCCGACAGCCACTCCGAGAGAAGTTATCACTCCGACTCCGAAGATACTCAAGATGAAGGTGTTGCCGGTCTAGCACTTGTGTCAACCAACTCCTACGACATATTTGACTCACCAAATGAAGGAATTGGAAGATGCTTCATGGCCAAAGGTCCTAAGGTAACACACCCCGAGTATGTTGATTTCAATAGTGATGAAGATGACTTGTTAGGTGATGATTTGCTTGTTGACAACTCTAGTGATGAATACTATGATGAAACGTCAATTAAACATGCTAATCAAGATAAAACGAATGACAATGATAAGGAGAAGATTGAGGCTCTAACTAAAGAACTAAACACTCTTAAGTTAGCTCATGAAACTATCTTCGAAGATCATCGAGAACTTTTAAGAGCTCATGAGAAATTACGCTTTGAAAAGCTCAATCTTGAGAAAGAGCATCAGTTGTTAAAAGCAATCAATGATGATCTCCGCAAGAAAAGCTCTTCTTACATTGCCAAGCGTTTACTCTTATCCACTTACATGCCTCAAGTCAAGTCTAGTAACAAGAACAAGAAAGATTCTTCCTCTAGCAGTAACAATGATCATGCTAAATCCAATATTGTTGCTTCTAGTAGTTCTCTTGATTCCACTAATGATTCTCTTAGCCAAGTTACACTTGAGCAAGAAAATAGTTTATTGAAGGGAATTATAGAGAAAGGAGTGTACAAAAGCCTTGCCGAGAGTAAGCAATTCGAGGAAATTGTGCGCAAGCAAGGAATGCACCGGAAGAATCAAGGTGTTGGTTTTGAACGAAACTTCAATGCCAATGGAGTTGAGTGGGAAGAAGATCAATACCCCAAGACAAAGTTTGTTCCTCAACAAGAGAAGTATGATACTTCTTTCAAAAGGACACAAGCTCAAGATGATCTTCCACCACAAGACTACAAGCAAAAAGGCAAGGACAAGCTTCAAGAGGAAATTGACGCATTTGAAGAAGCTCCTAAGACCTTAGTCAAGTGGATTCCCAAGACTACTTCAAGTTCCACTTCATCAAGTACGACTACAACTCCAAGGATTCCCATAAAGATGATGTGGATCCAAAAGAAGAAGAACTAGAGAGTTCTTGAGGGTGAATCCGCCAACATACTTCACAGTTATCATTTTGGCAAGAACAAGTGCAATCAACTTCCACATCTTTCACTAGTTCAAGGAGTCACAAACCCTCTTGTTGGTAAGACAAGGGACAAGGTAACCTAAAAGTTTTCATGGACATCATCTTGTGTGCATCACTCTATGTCTATGGATATCCTTGTTTGTTCCTTGTGGGACTAAACCATGTAGGTATTGAAAGTGCAGTTCACTCAAATGGATAGCTCCAAGTGATCTACATCAACATTGAGCATCCACATCTTCAACATCTACATGAAGTCATCATCGACAAAACCCAAGGTTAGTTCATCCCTCTTAGGGGGGATATCACATCTAGGGGGAGCTTTACTCTAAGACTTGAGCTAAAGCAACTCTAAAGATGTGAACACAACAATGCTTTATGTAAAAGTGGTAACCCCACTTGAGCTTAAACGATGAGGACCTATGATCAAGTGCTCTCACTTGACTCCTAAGTCAATATACTCATATATAGATGACCTTGTCATCGCAAATTGCTTGATAGATGCTAGAATTGGTTGTGCATGCCTTGCCACATATTTCATTTGCCATCTTATTGTGTGAGCATGCTGGTTGCATATTTTACTCATTCGAGGACATCCACTTGTTGTTTTGATTGTTTGGTTTTATTTTCTTTTGCCAAGTGGATGGACAAGAATGCCTAAGTACCTCCTCTAGCTATCTATGCTTTTCTCGTCTCGAACTCTATTCATGTTGCATCACAAAATTTGACCAAGTCAGATTTGAACCACTCTGTGTGAGGAGCGCTCGGAGTCCCTGATTCGTCATAGACTTAAACTTCCAAAACCTCTTTATGATTCTCGGTCTGACCGATACCCCACTTTCGGTCCTACCGAGATCATTAAGTTGATCTAGGTTTTCGATCTCGGTGCAACCGATTTGAACATTTCGGTCCCACCGAGTTTCAGTAACTGCCTGCAGTTATGAATCTCGGTGCCACCGAGTTGTTCCACTCGGTCACACCGACAGGGTCGGGCTATATATAGTCACGGGCAAAATTTGGAAATTTCTCCGAACCCCTTCGCCCGCGCGATAGCCTGCTCTGCCAACGTGGTCTCCGGATCGTCTTCTTGCCGCCAGCCGCCTCCAGTCGCTGGTCTCCGTCGCCATCAACGGGAATTCTGCCCCGCCGTTGCCGCCGTAGCGAGTCTCCGCCGAACTAGGGTATGGACTCGATCACAGTGCTATTCCCCGTCCGATTCCTAGCACATTGTGTTCTTCATGATTCTTGCCACGATTGAAACACTCCTATCCAGTCAATACGCCCGTAGATTAGCTTTGATTCGAAAATTTTAGGGTTAGGTTTCCGCCGAAACCATCTCGGACCCACCGAGTTGAAAAACTCGGTCCCACCCATTTGGCTTATGCCATTGCACAAGTGAGACTCGGTCTGACCGAGAATTACTTATCGGTGTGACCGATTTTGGAACTCTGTGAAACCCTAGCAGTCTCGGAGCCACCGAACTGTGACTCGGTCCTACCGAGTTCACTAGTTTAGGTTCCAAAACTGCTTCGGTATCACCGAGTTTGAAAATCGGTAGATCCGAGATGATTTCAGTGCGAAACTAAAACTAAGTTTTTGGATTATTCTTTTTGCAAAAATCTCTGCATTTTGTGATGCTCATCCTTTCTACCTCATCTATAAACTGTTCACAGGGTCAGCAGTCAGAGTTTGCAGCATGTCTGATCAAAGTGACAGCCAGAACATGTCAGAGCAGCAGGTGCACATGAGTGAGGGCACTAGTCCCTCCAGCTCTTCAGATGAGGGCAGCAGGAGCACCCCTAGCAACTTGCCAAAAGATGCCACCAGACAGGGGAAGAAGAGAACTTCCGATTCCGAAGATGAAAATTATGTGGCAGAGGAAGAGGCCACATCAAAGAGAGTTGAGCCAGCTCAAGGCACAAAGCCAGGGCTGAAAATCAAAAGGCCAGCAGGCAGGCAGCCCATGTCAAAGGCAAGAGCTTCAACTGAGAAGCCTGCACCCAAAGAGCCAGTTGCTGCTGAGGGAAAGAAAAGAAAGGAAAGGGTCAAGAAGACCATAGCCAGAGTGCTAGGAAAGGCTTCCATCATGGAAGAGGAAGAGGAAGAAGAGGTAGCTGCACCAGCACCTAAGGCACCCAAGCTAATGGGTGATGCCATAAGATCAGGGGCTACTGCATCTAAGCCCAAAGCTGCCTCCAAGCCAAAACCAAAGAGGAATACAAGGAGCATTCCTGCAGCTGAGAAGAACAAGGCCCCAGTTCCTGAGACTGTTGCTGAAGAAGAGGATGAAGAGCAAGTTCTGAGAAAGCTCAAGCCCAAGATCCCAGACCACAACGATGCGCATCCTGTGGCTGAGGACATCAAGCTCAGGAGAGATTCAGGGCTGAGGAAGTGGAGAGAAGCAGACCCGTATGCTTCAAGGAGGAGGACTGCTATTGACTACAGGTTCCACACTAAGGAACAACAGGACTTCTATGAGACAGTACTGCTTGATAAGAAGCCAATAGTCTGTGATATGAGATGGGTTGACTGGCAGTACATCAAGGACAAATGAGGAGCACTATCCTGGAGTGCAAGACAGCTTCATAGCTTGTGGAGTAGCTGACTTTGTTGGGCAGAAGCTCACAAAGTGGAATGAGGAGCTTATAATGCAGTTCTACTCCACAGCACATTTTTATTCAGATGGGAGGATCACATGGATGTCTGAGGGTACAAGGTACCAATCCACAGTTGCTGAGTGGGCACAGATCATTAATGCCCCAGAGGAGCATGATGATGACTTGGACATATATGCCAAGAAGAAGATGGACCATAACTCTATGTCCAATATGTACAAGGAAATTCCCAAATGAAGCACTTGACAACTTCAAATTTGGGTCTGTGCATTACCTTCTGTCAGGGCTGCCAACTATCAATTGGATCTTGAGGCACACCTTATTGCCCAAGTCTGGAGATCACAAGATGATCAGAGGCCATGCTATCAACTTGCTACATGTATTTGATGTGCCTCAGAAGTTCAAGGTGATGAGCCTCATAGTGGAAACTATCAAAAGGACTGCAGCAGATCAGAAGAGGAGTTGCGGATATGCCCCTCAGATCCAGGAGCTCATTAACTCCAAGATGGGCACGGGCATATATTTATTGGACAAGGAACACCTGCCCATCCGTCCAGATTTTGAGGACAATCAAGTTGTCATGACTGAGAACGAGCCATCATCTGCCCAAGCATACGCAAAGAAGGAGAAGGCAAGGAAGGAGAAAGCTGCCAAGATGCCAACTCAAGAGGAGGCATCTGAGTATTTCTTGAAGACCAAACAAGAGCAGCTTGGTTACCTGATTGCATCCACCCTGCGGATTGAGCAAGGACTAGCCACCCTAACTCAAAACCAGGCAAGCCTAGAGAGAATCATGGAACAAAAGTTCTATGACTTGGATGTCAAGGTAACGGAGATTCAGACTGCAGTGGAGCAGCTCCAAGATGATATGCAGGAGAGGAGAGGCAGGACTACCACTCATGCCTTTGCCAGAGTGCCACGAGGTCCGAGGTCGTCTGCCGTGCCAGTTGCTGACACAAGAGCCACCACCTCAGCACCAGCTACAGCCTCAGTTCCACCAGCTCCAGCATCTACTTCAGCTCCAACTCCAGCGTCTACAGAAGCCTTCGTCCTTGGAGTGATCCGGACTCCACCACCACCAGAAGATCAAGCCTGAGCGTCGATCTAGTACTATGCATTTTCTAGGAACTTTTTGGTAACTTGTTGCCAAAGGGGGAAAATGTATAGATCATAGGCTTCGAGAGAGAGAGTGTTGCTTTTCTCTCTTGCTTTATTTGGTGGTTTTTCAAACTTGTTTGCTTTTGAGTGCTTGAGATACTACGTCATTATTTGTGAGACATTGATGATCATGTGTTTGATCATAAGCTACACTTAATGCTTGCTTAATGCTATTATCTTATCTATCTTATGTGATCATTCACTATTCTTGGTGATGAGTGCATGTATTTCATTCTTATCATTTTAAGCGCTCCACCAAGATGTATGTGACATGGAAGAGTAACCCATGACTCTAACTCCTTGTGCATTTGCAGTCCAAAGCAAATTTTAAATATGCACAAATTTAGGGGGAGCTCTTACTTATCACATACTTCTCAAAGCGACGATATATTTCATGCTTATTATCATTTGTCGAAGCTTTGATCTATATGTTGTCATCAATTACCAAAAAGGGGGAGATTGAAAGTGCAACTATCCCTAGGTGGTTTTGGTAATTCATAACAACATATAGCTCATTGAGCTAATGCTATTCCAAGATGATTATTTCAGGAAAGCTCAATGATTGGCATGGCATGGATGTGAAAGTGGAACCCTCAAAATGCTAAGGACAAAGGATTGGCTCAAGCTCAAAAGCTCAAGACTCTTCATTTTATATTTTAGTGATCCAAGATCACATTGAGTCTTTAGGAAAAGCCAATACTATCAAGGAGGGATGAGGTGTTGCTTAATGAGCCTCTTGCTTCATGTGCTTAGTGATATGCTCCAAAAACCCTCAACTACTTTCCCATATCCACATTTGACCTAAACCCTAAGCCAAACTCGGTCCTACCGATTCTTCCTATCCGGCGCCACCGAGTTTCACTTGTCATAAGCCACTGCCAAACCCTAGCAATTCAGTTCTACCGATAGGGATCTCGGTCTCACCGAGATGGGATTGCAAACTCTCTGTTTCCCTTTCGTAACTTTTCGGTCTCACCGAAAGAGCGAATCGGTCCCACCGAGATTGCAATGTAAAATTCAGTGTTTCCCTTTGTAACTTTTCGGTCTCACCGAAAGAGCAAATCGGTCCCACCGAGTTTGCCTGACCAACTCTCTGGTTAGCTAATTACCAAATCGGTCTCACCGAGTTTGTGTAATCGGTCTCACCGAGATTACGTTATGCCCAAACCCTAACCATATCGGTCCTACCGAGTTGCATGTCAGTCCCACCGAAAATCTCTAACGGTCACTAGGTTTACATTTTCGGTCCGACCGAGTTTGTTGATTCGGTCCCACCGAGATTGGAAAACTGTGTGTAACGGTTGGATTTTGTGTGGAGGCTATATATACCCCTCCACCCCCTCTTCATTCGAAGAGAGAGCCATCAGAACACATACACCATTCCAACTCATATGTTCTGAGAGAGAACCACCTACTCATGTGTTGAGACCAAGATATTCCATTCCTACCATATGAATCTTGATCTCTAGCCTCTCCAAGTTGCTTTCCACTCAAATCTTCTTTCCACAAAATCCAAATCCTATGAGAGAGAGTTGAGTGTTGGGGAGACTATCATTTGAAGCACAAGAGCAAGGAGTTCATTACCTACACACCATTTGTTACTTCTTGGAGAGTGGTGTCTCCTAGATTGGCTAGGTGTCACTTGGGAGCCTCCGACAAGATTGTGGAGTTGAACCAAGGAGTTTGTAAGGGCAAGGAGATCGCCTACTTCGTGAAGATCTACCGCTAGTGAGGCAAGTCCTTCTGGGCGATGGCCATGGTGGGATAGACAAGGTTGCTTCTTCGTGGACCCTTTGTGGGTGGTTGCTTCTTCATGGACCCTTCGTGGGTGGAGCCCTGTGTGGACTCTCGCAACCGTTACCCTTTGTGGGTTGAAGTCTCCATCAACGTGGATGTAGGATAGCACCACCTATCCGAACCACGGGAAAAACATCCGTGTCTCCAATTGCGTTTGAATTTTCCAAACCCTTCCCTTTACATTCTTGCAAGTTGCATGCTTTACTTTCCGCTGCCAATATACTCTTTGCATGCTTGCTTGAATTGTGTGATGATTGCTTGACTTGTCCTAAAATAGCTAAAATCTGCCAAGAACTAAAATTGGGAAAAGGTCAAGTTTTTATTTGGTCAAGTAGTCTAATCACCCCCCTCTAGACATACTTTCGATCCTACACTTATGCCAAGTGTTTGACGCACACCTCTTGGGAACGCTATTACATCAAAGATGGATATCTTATGAGAGCTAAAGAGGTTTGCATCCCCGAGTCTTCTCTTCGTTTGTTGCTTTTGCAGGAATCTCATGGAGGAGGCTTAATGGGCCATTTTTGACATGACAAGACATTCGCTACGCTCTCAAAGAACTACTATTGGCCCAAGATGTTTCATGACGTCAACCACTTCACCAACTGATGCTCTACATGTCGCAAAGCCAAGTCTAAAGCTCAATCCCATGGCCTTTATATGCCTCTCCCAATTCCTTATCAACCATGGGAAGACATTAGCATGGACTTTGTACTTGGATTGCCTAGGACTAGAAATGGGAAGGATTCGATATTTGTCGTTGTGGACCGTTTCTCCAAGATGGCACATTTCATTCCTTGCAACTAGACGATGCTTCGCATGTTGCCAATTTCTTTTGTAGGGAAATACTGCGTCTACATGGAGTGCCAAAGACGATCCTTTCGGACCGCGACGTCAAGTTCCTTAGCTACTTTTGGAAGACCCTATGCGCCAAGCTCGGAATCAAGCTACTCTTCTCCATGCCATATCATCCACAAACCGACGGCCAAACAGAAGTTACCAACCACACACTCTCCACTCTACTTCGAGTACTCATCAAGGAGAACATCAAGGAGTGGGAGGAGTGCCTACCTATCGCCGAGTTCGCCTACAACCGAGCAAGACACTCAACAACCGGCAAGTTCCCCTTTGAGGTCGTCTACGGATTCAACCCATTGTCACCATTGGACATTCTTCCTCTACCACTCCAAGAGCACATAAATATGGACACAAGTGCACGTGTGACCCATCTCAAGAAGGTGTATGAAGATACAAGAAACACCACCGAGCGCCAAGTACAACGACTTGCGACCAAGCGCAACATCAATAAGCACCCTATGGTATTCAACATTGGAGATCTCATGTGGCTACACCTTCGCAAGGACCACTTCCCCCACGAACGCAAGTCCAAACTTCGACTATGAGTGGATGGACCCTTCAAGGTGCTTGCACACTACAACAACAACGCATACAAGATCGACATTCCATGAGACAAGTACTCCGTGAGAGACATCTTCAACGTCAAGGATCTCTCGCTTTCCCATGGTGATGAAGATTTCGATCCGAGGTCGGATCTTCCCCAAGGGAGGGGAGATGATGCGGAGCATCCTATGGCCATCCCCATGGACCTACCATCGTCTCACCAAGAGCCAAGAGGACCCATGACACGAGCACGAGCTAGAGTTCTAGAGAACGGGGTGACTTCCTTCCTTAGTGACATCACGTATAACCCACTTGAGACATGGCTACTACCTCAAATGGAGATGTTTTGTGTGCTTCGGTACCAAGGAACCAGCCTAGAAGGAGCTATGGAGCAAGATGGGCATCAAGAGCATGAAGAGGATTCGCACACGCCAGGACGAGTGGTACTGCCGCTGATGAGCGGTACTACCGCTGAAACCCTCCAAGCGGTACTACCGCCGGGCTCCCGCTCCACTTCTACTCAACCCGACAAATCCCTGTGTTCGCACGACCCGGGTTCGGTACTACTGCCCGTGCAAGCGGCACTAGCACTTTAGCGGTACTACTGCCCTGTCTGTGTGCAAAGAACGGGTCTAGGGCCCATGTATCCCCTTTGACTTACCCTTTCGTGGATTTAGACTATATATACTACCCCTCATCCTCCTAGTTAGGGTTAGCAAAGGATTAGCTCATATTTTGTGTGAGATCTTTGCTCATCCACTTGGACACCTTCTCCTCGGAGATTGATCCTCCACCGGAGAAGATCCCCCCAAGCGGATTCAAGACCCCTTTTAGGGAAGAACTCAAGACCTCCTCACGGAGAAGACCGGCTACCCTTGTATCGTCCTTAGTTGTCCGTGGATCATGTATCTTTCCTTATGTACTCGAGGACCTAGCACATGTGTGACTTATTCATGTTCGTTTGAGTGTTCTCTTGTGTCCCCCTCGTGATTTTCCCCTCGTTTCCCTCCTCGTGTTCTTCGTGTTCATCGCGGGATCCAGTCCTTTCGTGAAAGATCGGCCCATAGGGTTCCACCCTATATCACCTTCTAGCTAGGGTTAGCAAAGGATTAGCTCATATTTTGTCTGAGAGCTTTGCTGATGAGGACATGACTACCTTGGATATGATCAAAAATATTGCATACATGCATATTTGTCACGTGATTTCTAGTGCAAACTATTCAATAATCTATTTATGTTATCCAGAACAAAAATACTTCACACACTTTTGTGTTTTGTCTAATTGCAGGTGTATGGGACATTTGTACGATCCACATATGAAGATAAGGGAAAAGGAGAAGTTTAGGTTTTGTTCAAAAGTCCTCTCACGTCACTTTGGGGCCAAGAGAAGATAGAGTCCAAGTCTCTCATGTTCTGGATTCAGATTCGGACTGCACAGACATACCTGAATCAAAACGTCAACAACTTTTTCATACGGACTCCGAATTGGGTGATTCTTTTTTTGTTGGTAAGTAGATTTCGTGTTCTTTCCAACCCAATTGGAATCACCTTCAAATTCGTCTGGAGCATTGAGATATCGACGAAACAATCTTATGCTATAGCAGAATCCGAGTCAAACAACAAGTCCAAAGGTGTTGCACCACCTCACATAGGCCCATGAGCCTTGTACAACCTAGGGTTAGTTTTAGGCTGCCTTGGGACGTCCTTCCACCTCCTTGGCCGCCACCCTTACTCCTATATAAGTAGATCCATCTAGTAACTTTTTCCTTGGGGTTTTGTTTAGACTAGAAGTTTGCCATAGCTGCAACTTCGCGTCCTTCGTTTGTGTCCAACGACTAGACCAAGACGTCACAGAACCCCACCTTGATCAATAAAGATTTCCTCTTTTATTCGCAATATCCAGATTGCAATCTCAGTTTTTTGCTTGTTCTCCGTTTGCTCGCAGGAAAAAGACCCTCTTGGTCAGGTTGATCGTGCTCCGGCGTGGTCAATAACCCTCGGAAGTTGGTTTAGCGATTGCTAAGGCGAGATGTCTTAGCACGTCCGTAGTCGGACCATCGAAGTCGACTCCCACAGAAAACGATATCTATCTCATCGAAACATTGGGACACCTTCGCCTTTATCAAGTGGTATCAGTTTTCAGGTTGCTCGGTGAGAATTTCCAGGTTTTCCTAGATTAGATTTATTTTCTTACCTATTGTCCAAGAAAAAGCCACAAAAAAGTTAGATCTATTCATCCTTTGTCCAAGCTAGTCCGAGCCTTTGCAATTTTCTTTTCATTGCTTGCATAGTTGAATTATCGGTTGAATCGTCGTCTCGAGTTGCTGGTCTTAGTGTCTAGTTCGTTCAGAGTTTCGAGTTCTGCTCACATTAGTCACGCCGCCGCTGCATCGTTATCCCTTTCGCTGTCCACCACCCATCCATCAATTTCCACCACGTGCTACCCACCGTTCATTGTCATAATCATAGTTGAGATCGTTCACATCTTCGCTTGGTCCAATCTGCATCTTATCTAGTTTGTTTTGGAAAGAGGGAGAGAAAAAAAGAAGAGAGAGAGAAAAAAGAAAAAAAGTTAAAAAAAAGTTAAAAAAAGTTAAAAAAGTCAGAAAGAGAGAAAGAAAAAGAAAAAAAAGTGTGAGGAAAAAAAGAGAGAAAAAAAACAAAATTCGGATCTATCTAGACTCAATCTCGTAGTTGAATTCGGATTAGAATCTGTTTTGTGCACTGTTCAGTAAAACAGGCATAACTTCCTCATACGAAGTCCGTTTTGCCTCCGCAAGTACTCAAATGAAAGCTAGAGACGAGACGCATCTAAATAGTTGCAAAAGCTAGTTCAATATTTTGCACCTCAAAATCGGCTTCTAAATAGGCTTTTGCTCTCCGAAGTGCACGAACACAGCTTATTTCAGTTTTTCATGCCAGTTTTCGGATTTTTTGACTCCTCATATCAACTCGGAATTGAGTGATACTTTTGCATTTGAAAGCTTGAGTCAATATCATTCTTGAAAAAAATTATCAAAAAAGTGGCACAAACTTTTCAGAGGCAAGTTTGAGACAAAGTTGTTGATATATCCTGCTTGGTTGTTGTTTCACATCATTATCTTTACTGCCGTTGTGATCTTCACTTATATATTGCTGTCCAGAGCTACTTAGTATCCTTCATTGATGCTAGTTGTGCTACACCATTACCTCATTAGTGTTCTAGGCTCGCATCTCTAGTCCGGTCTAGCCTAGGGCCAGCACAGTACCGTCGTTGAGCGTTTATTCAATATTGCATCTCTGAATTAATTATTGCTAATTTTTTTTCTACCATATATAGCCAACCCAGATCCACATATTTCTACACCGTGTATACGTACGTTCCCCTGGCAATCGCTTTACACAATCTTCGAAGTTATTTGACACCGCTGGTTGCCTGTCACCACCTGCCGCATGGTAAGAACTTGTAAGATATTGATATTTGCTTTACTGTGAGCACTTTACAACCACATCCTAATAGTTCATAGGAACATTATTCCTGAATTTTGTTTCTTGTTTCTACCAATCATGACAGGTTCCGAAGATAGAAGTTCTTGGACGAGGGCACGTGTTCACCATCACAAGAGTTGGGACAACACACACAAGCACATGGTCAGGTTATCTTTTTACCGTCATTTGAGGGTAGATTTACTCCTGCTATTTATATAGCTTGGGAGCTTGAAGTAGAACAAGTTTTTAGTCACCATGACTTTTCTGAACTTGAGGGAGTGCGAGCTGCCACTAGAGCATTTACTGGTTTCGCTTCTGTTTGGTGGAGTGTGCATTGTAAGAAAAACATTGATAACCAACCCACAACTTGGAAATATTTGAAATATGTAATAAGGCAACAATTTTTCCCTCCTTACTATCGTTGTGAATTGCTTTGCAAATTTGAACAATTTAAACAAGGCAACAACATTGTTCATGCTTACTACCAAGAGTTCAAATCTTTTCTACATCATTGTGACATGGAAGAATCTGAGGATGATACAATGAATAGATTTTTTGGTGGTTTGAACCATGATATCCGTGCAAGGTTTCAGTATATTCCTCGTTGCATTATTGGTATGTATGTTCGCGCTTGTACCTTTGAGAGACAGATACAGGAGGATGCATTGGGTGACTACAAAAACTACTATTCTAGTTCATGCTCACCACCGCCGGTTGGTTCCTCCACCGTTGCACCTAATAGTGCAGCCCCACCTTGGATTGTGAGCGCGAAATCATCTCAAGAGTATGGTACATTGTCAACGTCTGTACCTACATCAGCTACGTCTTTGCGACAAGGTAACAATACAGGTATTGATGATATAACTTCACATGAGAATGATGCATGCCTAGTTAACTTGAATGCATCATGTGTTGAGTTACTTGTTGATTTGAGCACACCACCTATTTTAGAGAATCTTGTTATGGTCATGAATGCGTCATGTGATCATATAACTAAAATACCAACAATTTTGAGTGCACCCATTGAATTAACTGTTGATGCAAAAGAACCAATGTTTAATCATTTTTATATGACCTCTAATCTTGGTGATGATTCTATGTCCAATGACTTATTGCATGTTTGCTTATTTAAGAATGTTGTAGCATGTAAATTAGATGAAAGTAAGGTTTATTCACCAATGTTGGGATGGTTTAATGATGAACATTGTCAATCTTTTGAAATGAATAAGAGCTTCACTTATATGTGCAAACTGAGTTGCAATATTTTCATGCCTTCTACTTCTTGTGATAATTTTTTGGCTTTAGATTTTATGAACTATGAAAGTTACTCATGTATACATGTGTCATATGTGTAAAAATCAAGGGAAGTAAAAATGGATGACATATACATATACAACATGTACACCTTGTCTCTTTTGTTAGCCACATTTCAGATTAAGCAATGCCGAGGACGGCTTTGTTTTCAAGAAGGGGAGGATGATGATGACATGACTACCTTGGATACGATCAAAAATATTGCATACATGCATATTTGTCAGGTGATTTCTAGTGCAAACTATTCAATAATCTATTTATGTTATTTAGAACAATAATACTTCACACACTTTTGTGTTTTGTCTAATTGCAGGTGTATGGGACATTTGTACATTCCACATATGAAGATAAGGGAAAAGGAGAAGTTTAGGTTCTGTTCAAAAAGTCATCTCACGTCACTTTTGGGCCAAGAGAAGATAGAGTCCAAGTCTCTCACGTTCTAGATTCAGATTCGGACTGCACAGACATACCTGACTCAAAACGTCAACAACTTTTTCATACGGACTCTGAATTGGGTGATTCTTCATTTGTTGGAAAGTAGATTTCGTGCTCTTTCCAACCCAATCGGAATCACCTTCAAATTCGTCCGGAGCATTGAGATATCGACGAAACAATCTGACGCTGCAGCAGAATCTGAGTCAAACAACAAGTCCAAAGGTGTTGCACCACCTCCACTTGGGCCCATGAGCCTTGTACGACCAAGGGTTAGTTTTAGGCTGCCTTGGGACGTCCTTCCACCTCCTTGTCCGCCACCCCTTACTCCTATATAAGTAGATCCATCTAGTATCTTTTTCCTTGGGGTTTTGTTTAGACTAAAAGTTCGCCATAGCTGCAACTTCGCGTCCTTCGTTTGTGTCCAACGACCAGACCAAGACGTCACAGAACCCCACCTTGATCAATAAAGCTTTCCTATTTTATTCGCAATATCCAGATTGCAATCTTAGTTTCTTGCTTGTTCTTCATTTGCTCGCAGTAAAAAGACCCTCGTGGTCAGGTTGATCGTGCTCTGGCGTGGTCAATAACCCTCGGAAGTTGGTTTAGCGATTGCTAAGGCGCGACATCTTTGCACGTTCATAGTCGGATCGTCAAAGACGACTCCCACAGAAAACTATATCTATCTCATCGAAACATCGGGACACCTTCGCCTCTATCATTTGCTCATCCACTTGGACACCTTCTCCTTGGAGATTCGAGCCTCCACCGGAGAAGATACCCCAAGCGGATTCAAGAACCCTTTTAGGGAAGAACTCAAGACCTCCTCACGGAGAAGGCCCGCTACCGTGTATCGTCCGTTGTTGACTTTGGATCTTGTATCTCCTATCGTGTTTCAAGGATCTAGCACTTGTGTAACCATCCTCGTTGGTTTGAGTGTTCTCTTGTGTCCCCCTTGTGATTTTCCCTCGTTTCCCCCCTCGTGTTCTTCGTGTTCATCGCGGCATTCGCTCCTTTTGTGAACGATCGGTCGATTAGGGTTCTACCCTACATCATCCATCGTTAAGAACGAACTTGTTCCAAGTTCTCCCTTCCTTACAATTCTGCAATACATCTTTAAATTCAGCATCATGCACATATTGATCTTTGATGGTCTCCAAACCAAATATTTTAAAGTCAAGTTGTGAAAGCATATATAACGACGAGACAATGCATCAGCAATAACATTTTCTTTACCCTTCTTGTGTTTAATGACATAAGGGAAAGTCTCAATGAATTCAACCCATTTAGCATGTCTACGGTTCAGTTTTGCTTAATTTTTAATGTGTTTCAAAGATTCATGATCAGAATGTATAAAAAATTCCTTGGGCCATAAATAATGTTGCCATGTTTCTAAGGTCCGAACAAGAGCATATAATTCTTTATCATAAGTAGAATAGTTCAGACTAGGCCCACTCAATTTTTCAGAAAAGTATGCAACATGTTTGCCATCTTGTAATAACACACCTCCTAATCCAATTCCACAAGCATCACATTCAAGCTCAAAAGTCTTATTAAAATCAGGAAGTTGGAGTAAAGGAGCATGTGTCAACTTATCTTTCAATACCGTGAAGGCTTCTTCCTGTGCGGTACCCCAAACAAAAGGTACATCCTTCTTTGTAAGCTCATTGAGAGGTGCAGCAATGGTGCTGAAATCTCTCACAAAATGCCTATAGGAAACAGCAAGGCCAAGAAAACTCCTCACTTGTGTGACCGTTTTGGGATGCGGCCAACTCTCAATAGCTTCAATCTTGGCTTTATCAACTTCAATTCCCTGTGGAGTAACAACAAAGCCAAGAAAATATACTCGGTCGGTGCAGAAGGTGCACTTCCTAAGGTTACCAAACAAACGTGCATCACGTAGAGTAATAAAAACATCACGTAAATGTTCCTCCAAACATTTTCTATAAATCAATATGTCATCAAAGTAAACTACCACAAATCGTCCAATGGAAGCACGTAAAACTTCATTCATTAATCTCATGAAAGTACTAGGTGCATTAGTTAACCCAAAAGGCATGAATAACCACTCATAAAATCCAAACTTAGTTTTAAATGTTGTTTTCCATTCATCTCCCAATTTCATATGAATTTGATGGTATCCACTACGCAAATCAAGTTTGTAGAATATTGTAGAGCCACTCAATTCATCAAGCATATCATCTAGCCTAGGAATAGGATGACGATAACGACAGTAATATTAATAATGCCTCTACAATCAACGCACATACGTGACGTACCATCCTTTTTCGGCACTAAAATGATAGGAACAACACAAGGACTAAGGGATTCACGTATATAACCTTTGTCGAGCAGTTCTTGTACTTGACGCATAATCTCCTTCGTCTCCTCTGGATTGGTACGGTATGGTGCACGGTTGGGTAATGATGCACCTGGAATTAAGTCAATTTGATGCTCAATCCTCGAATATGTGGTAATCCCGGTGACACATCTTGTGGAAAGACGTCAGCAAACTCCTGCAAAATGTTAGTGACAGCAGGAGGCAAAGAGGAAGGCACGTCCTCGAATGAAAATAATGCCTCTTTGCACACAAAAGCATAACAAATAGATTTGCTAAAATCTAGATCTTCAATATCAGATTTGGTGGCAAGTAAACCTGCACTTTTCAATTTAATTTCAGAAGCAACACTAGATTGTCTATTATTAGGATTCATTTGTTGCTCAAATTCTTTTGCCACAATCTGATTTTCACTCTTATTTTTCTCCAGTTTTGCTTTATTAGCTCTATTAATATCGACTTTCAAAATGGAATCGGGAGTCATAGGAAGCAAAGTAATATGGCTATCCTTATGAACAAGAGTATACTAATTATTTCGACCATGGTGTACAGAATTTTTATCAAATTTCCATGGTCTACCAAGTAATAAGGAACATGCTTGCATGGGTACCACATCACAGTCAACATAATCAGCATATGTCGAGATACTAAAATGCACACGAACAGTACGTGTTACCTTAACCTTGCCGCTGTTGTTGAACCATTGGACGTAGTAAGGATGTGGATGTGGATGTGGTCGTGTGGTGAGAGAGAGCTTCTCCACCATCTCCATGCTAGCCAAGTTGTTGCAGCTCCCTCCATCTATGATGACGCGAACAGAACGTTCCTTCACAACTCCCTTTGTGTGGAACAAATTATGCCTCTGATTTTGCTCAGCTTGTGTAACCTGCACACTCAAAACACGTTGAGAAACTAAACATTCGTACCTGTCAGCATCTTCAGCAACCATGTATTGCGTCTCATGATCAGAATCATCTCCACTGTGGTCTTCATGTGTAATAAGAGCCAAAGTCTCATGATCATAGTCACTAGCAGACTCATACCCACCATCCTCAGTAGCAATCGTCACACGCTGAGATTTGCATTCTCTCGCAAAATGTCCTCTTCCCTTACAACGACGACAGATAATATCACTTGTGTGCCTTGTTGATGCCATGGAAGAAGAAGAGCTCCGCGCATGCCCGCCAGGCGTGCTCTTGGCAGATAGTGGTGGTTTTGCCTCCTTTCTTGTATCACGGCTGGAGGTGGCACCTGATGGAGGTGCTGGTGCAGTGAAAGGAGTGGATTCACGTGGTGTCCATGATGAAGATCGACCTGCAGAAAAGTTAGTTCGCGCCAATGCCTGTCGATTCTGCACTTCACGTTTAGCTTTACAAGCAAGATGGAATAAACAAGTGATATTATTATACTCCTTATACTCTAGAATGGTCTGAATCTCTCTATTTAATCCACCCATAAAATGTGCAAGCATAGCTTCATTATCCTCGACAATACCACATCTAATCATGCCAATTTGCAATTTTTAAAGTAATTCACGTTGATAATATGGTGGAACCCAACGAGTACGCATAACAATTTTCAAAGCAGCCCAAGTAGCTGGAATAGGAAATAATCTACAATGTTCAGACCACCAAACACATGCAAAGCTAGTGAAAGCACAAATAGCAGCAGGAACACGTCTGTCCTCAGGATATTGTAAACATGTAAATCGTTGTTCAGTTTCTAACTCCCAAGTAAGATATATATCAGGAACATATCTACCCTCAAATGGTGGAATGTTCAATTTCAGTTTAGGGAGATGGCCATGATCTCGTACCTGTGGGGGAGCCCTACCATTGCCATTATTTGCATGTGGACGACCTGGTGGTTGTGGTGCTGGTGGTTGCACGTAGTTTTGATTTTGATCAACCTCATCCTCGTAATCTCCCGCAAAATCATCCTCCTCCGCATCAGCAGCAGGAGCCACAGAAGTATCAACAGCAGCACCAACAGTTTGGCCAGGCGCAAGAGGGAGACGGCTCGCTCGGCGGAGGGCTGTTTCGCGACGTGGAGGTAGTCGTTGTTGTTGTTGTGGTTGTAGAGGTGCGTTAGGTGCAGCCGGTGGTGGTGGTGGTGGAAGACGCGCGAGCAATTCATTACACTTGTTTTCAAGGTTTGTTTCGAACGTCTTCTCCATGCCATCTATCTTCTCCATGGCCTCTTCAAATCTGTTTAGCACATCTTGCACCTGTCCACTCATCATTTGCTGAAATTTATCATGCAACTCCTTGTTCGTCATTTGCTCCCAGTCAGTCTCTTCGGCTTGTGATCCTGCCATGGTTAGCAGCAATAGAAACACACAAGAATATGATCCTACAGACTACTAACAAGAGGTGGTGGTGGATGTCACAAATCCGTCAAGCAAATCTCAAATTCTTACCAGTTCTTACCCAGCAGCAGGCGGTGATCAGCAACCGTCGTAGTCAAAACTCTCAAAGCTTGGATAAAGCGATTACCAGTGAGAGTCAAACGCACGACGTAGATGTATGTGGAGCTAAGAAGGCTTATAATATGGTAGCAAAAAGGGTCAGCAATAATCAATTCAGAGATGCAAAGTTGAATAAACGCTCAACGACGGTACTGTGTTGGTCCTAGGCTAGACCGTGCTAGAGACGCGAGCCTAGAACACTAACAAAATCACGGCGTTGCATGTAAACAAGGGAAAAGCACTCTCTGGAACTTTTTTTTCGCTCTGTTTTTTCTTTGGCGCTCCTTTTTTTTTGCGCTCCTCTTTTTTTTGCGAAAAATCACTATAATGGCGAGTGTCTCAAAACTCTTCCCTCGTCAAGTTGACAGGATGGGCACGAAATTTTTTTTGACTTCTTTTTCGGAAATCAGGGCAGCGACGACGAAAAAGTGCGAAAAAAATCACTATGTTGGAGAGTATCTCAAAACACTCCGTGGGACCTAAAAATAGGATAGGGAAAAATATTTTTAGTCACCGAAATTTTGGCCTAAAAACTGCCCGGGGGTCTCCAGACTCTTTTTTTTCCGAAACCTACTTAGGCAAGGAAACACAAAACAAAAACTAGATGGATCTCAAAAACAAACCTAATATGAAAAGAACTCGGATTGGTGGTGGACACGCAGATGTATATGTGGACTTGGATTGGTGGTGGACAGGCGGATGTATATGGCAGCGGTAAGGAATATGTTGGTGGTGGTGGTATGTGGTAGTAACGATGACGATGGTGCGGCGGTGGCGTGACAACTTGTGAACAGAACTCGAAACTCTAAAGGAAACTAGATGCTAAGACCAGCAACTAGACACGACGATGCAACCGCAAATTCGACAATGCAAAACCATAAAAAGATTATGCAAAGGCTTAGATTGGTTCGGATATGATGACCTAACCCTAAATTTTTTTGGTTTTTTCATGGACTGTAGGTATGAAGAACAGACTCGATCTAAACTATGAAAAACTGTAAATCTCACCGAGCAACCTGGAAATCTGATACTACTTGATAGAGGCGAAGGTGTCCCGAGTTTCAATGAGATGGTGGCTATCGTTTTCTGTGGGAGTCAACCTTGACGATCCGACTATGAACGCGCGAGACGTCGTGCCTTAGCAGTCGCTAAATCAACTTCCAAGGGGTTATTGACCATGCCGGAGCACAATCAACCTGACCAGGAGGGTCTATTTCCTGCGAGCAAACGAAGAACAAGCAAGAAACTGAGATTGCAATCTAGATATTGCGAATATAAGATGAAAGCTATGGCGAACACAAACGAAGTACGCGAAGTTGCAGCTACGGCGAACTTTAATCTAAACAAAACCCAAACTCTAAATGACGCCCTAAGGGCTGTATATATGGAGGAAGAGGGGGGAATTTCGTGGCCCTTGGAGGAGGGGTCCGAAACCAACCCTAACTCTTGTTTCCCCACACATACGGACTCTAAAAACAGCCTATACTTAAGTATTTCGAAAATACATGGGCCTGGCCCAATAGTAAGGTGACGCAGCACCTAGAATAGCCTCTGGACGAAATTTATGAAGTGGCATCTTGTATATTTCTTCCAAGGCTTCATGCACTCCTTATGGTGGCTTCAAAGTCCTGAAATCATCACTTGTAACCGTTCTTGATCCCCTTACGCATGCCATCATCTCCATGCTTGGTCTTGCTCCAGTGTTCATCCCTCTTATCCATGCCAGTCCCTTCATTTGTAAGCAAAACAAATGTCTGCAATTTAGGCAGCATCTTATTCTCATGAACATTAGAATCATTACCAAGAAACGAAAGTACCTGATAATTTAATTGGTGTGCGCGAGCTCTAGTAATTGGTCCAATATGTATAGCAGCAGGGGCTGTGGGTGTAACAATGGTATTGGTGTCCTCATCAGAAGCCATAATAGTGGATACCCACGTGAGGGGAGTAGGAGGGCTATTACTGGTTTAGCTGCGGGGTGAGCCTGGCATCGCCGGAAAATAAGAGGAGGTGCGGGTGGGCAGAGGGATGGCATGACCAGCGGTGGGAGTAGGGTGGGTTAGTGATGCCTGCACAGCAGCACAGTCGACCACGGGAGGAAGGAGCAGGTTGCCCCGCCGGCGCTGGTTTGGGCGGCTGGAGTAGGAAGATCAGACATTGAAGAAGCACGATGGCCGTTGGATGGACATCCAACAATCACTACCCTCGTGTGTTGACTAAGTTGACACAACCTTGCGTACATGTCAACCTTTTTATAGAAAAGCGTACGCATCAACCTACTAGGCCCATAAGTCAGCCTCAAATCTGAGGAAAACAACATACGTCCAATCTGCCATTATTTCTAATAATTTACAACCCATTTGCTAATTCTTAAGGATTTTTTGGAGCCCATATTCTTTTTGTTAGCATTACTGCCTATATTGTGGCCACGGTTAAAAAACTCAACAACATTTTGCATATTTTGGTGCAGTCCATACTGTTTTTAATCCCAAAATTTCGATTCGCATTCAAACTAATTTAAAAAATAAATTTATATCAATTTAAAAATCCAAATAATTTTCCCCGGATAAAATCAATGAAATTTAAAATGTCGAAATGCAAAAAAATTAAATTTAAAACTAATTGCCGGTTTGGTGTGTCAATGTACAACCTATTTCTCATTACTGATAGCCCATTTTCTTGGCAAGCCAAATGCATACCTTGTAGCCCAGCAGGGCTGACCAAAGCAAGTAGGCCTCAGTTGGATATTTTGCAAAAAAAAACTAGGCTAGCCATTTTCAGAAAGAAAAAAAACAACTGAGCTGGTCTTGTGGTAAACATAAAATAAAAGGCTGGCTAGACTAGCAAGAGTGCCCCGCACAGCCTAGTTGATACCCTGCTTCTTCTCAAAAACAAAAAGAACTAGGCGAGCTACTGGGTCCCTGGTGTCAGCCGCTCGTCGTGCAATTCTCTCATTATTGACTACGTTAACAATGGCATGGGACCCAGATATCAGGAATCGATTAAGAGGAACCATTTTTTTGGCTTGAAATAAGGAGGCACTTGCTTGCATACTGCCATGACCCTGGTGGGTCCTTACTATCATCCTCTCCACGTAAAATCATCTCCTGATTGTGTATGCATCAACCTAGTAGGCCCACAAGTTAGCCTCTAAATCTGTGGTGGACAAATACATCCCACATAAAAAATAACAGCCCATTCCATGCGTTCATATGGAAAGTTCAACATTCAGAGCAAAGTAATAGGTCTGATCCAGAGATAAAGTGCTGAACTTCCACGTTGACAACCATCATAGCCAACTTAACTATCTACTCCCAGTTATACTCTAGTGTATAAGTACTAACTTACTCTTAGCTAACTAGATGATGTCGACCGCCATTTGCGGTACATGCTAAATGCCAGCACCGATGTCCTCCTCCCCGCCTCGGACTTGCCAGAGGTGCGATAGGGCGTGTTTCTCGCACACGTTGGCCCTTTCCATGCCAGCGTGGTCCACCAAAGCTTTGGCTTCTAAGCGGGAAACCCACTTGACGAACATGAAAACCTCCTCCGATAACATAATGAACATTAATTTTGACAAAGGTGTGACTAGCTTTGCCGGCATAATTTGAATGAACTCTACACCCTCTATTCCTTAATATAAGATGTTTTCGCAGTTCAATTTAAAGTATCCAAAAGTCTAGTATTTAGAAAAACAGGTAGTAGTTTTCTTGAACACATATTTGGGAAAGCTTGCCACACCTTATATATGTCCATACGCTAATGCAACACCATTCAAATAGTACAAATATACACTAATCTAGTGGCTAGTGCAACTGCAGAGTAGTTTTTTTTATTACAGTGTACAATACAATTCACTGAACATATTTCATAAGCTAGCACTGGAAGATTTCTATAAGAACTAACAATACAAAATCTAAAGGTAACAAGTTTCAGCATTGGTATACTAGCTGTTCAACAACATTAAACCAAATACAAAAGTCTGAAGGTAACTAGCATTATTACCTAATGACAGTATAATTTTTTGCAAACCATGTACCATCAACGTAAATATCATTTCAAACTCGACGGGACCTCAAAAATTGCTATCCTAATCTCTATAATCGATCAAACATAAAAACTTGATCCAACGAATCAAGAAAACAGCCGGAGGAGGAGGTGCCCACTCTTGACTTTTCCTCTTCTCTTCATAATTTTTTGTGCAGTTTAACTGAAATAAAATGACATCACCGCCTTGGCATTTTGGTGACAGTGTTCAATTTTTTTTACTTATCATAACATCATGAAGTGAGGTATGTAATCTATAAGCATTAATAGTGCAAAAATCTGAAGGTAGTAACAACTTTCATCATTGGTATACTGGCTGTGCAATAACATTAGAATGTTTTAGCTGAAAAATCTTTAATACATCCACAATCAATAGCTAACCCTGAAATAATTCAGTGACATTAAATGGCATTGCTTAAATTTATCGATGGCATTAGACTGAGTGCGACATTAGTTAAATGTGGCATCACTTTAGCAGTAGCATTGTTTGACTTTACAGGTGGCGTTATACTAATAGCAAAAAAGTGGCAATACGAGCATGGGGAGTCCCATTCGAACAATGACGCACCAGTACGATGTACCTCCATGGATACATAGAGTGGTGAGGGAGGGATGGTTGCCCAGAGCAACAAATATCCTGGCAGAATATGTGGATCACGTCCCATTTTTGTTCTCTTTGCCGCCTTTTTCCTATGTGAGGACAACAAACCGATCGACTTGGTCATTCTCTATTGCGCTGTCATGCCATTCTGCCCCTTTTCAACCAAGAGACAAGAGACTCGTTCCTTAGCTACTGATTTTCCCCTTTGCAACCTAGATGCGGGTTCGATACCTAGTCTCTTCGACAATAATTTCTCCCTTTGTTTCCATATTCAACCTAGACATGGATTAGTCTACATGAAGTAGGGTTTCCTTTGATAGTGCAAATTAAGGTTTTTGTTTGCGTGACTAGTAGAGGAGAGGATAGTAAATTAGGGAGATGGTGGAGTGGAAAAAGATCCACATGTGGTGACGTGGTAGATGGGGCAATAGAATAAGGCTATGGTTCGAAAAGAGGAAGCATACCTGAGGGTTAGCAGGAAGTGCCTTCGCTCATGGTCGTCATCCTCCGCAGACACTACGACGATGAGCTTGGGGACGATGTCCATCCCGTGCCGGCACTAGGTCTGAGAGGATGGCCTTGTTGTTAGTGTGTGACCTTGCACGCCAACAATGAGTGCGTCCACAATGCACGTCCTTTTCTTCCCCGACGGATGGGATCCTGGTGGATCTATGACCACCGGTGAGGAGGGAGAGATAGAGGGGCTGATAGTGTGAGAAGCAAGTGGGCAGCCCTTAGCAAGCAAGCACTGAAGCTCCAGCCTATATATCTTTTTTGACACTAGTACTAGAGGTAGATTAGCGGTAGAGTTGTTTATATTTTCTCTGCATACAGTACCAATAAGTTGTGCTTCAAAACAGAATGACACGCCATTAAAAACTAAAGTGGAGAAATAACGCGGCATCTCTAGCCAACGCGGCCAGCTCACATTTTCCACGAGAAATGACAGACCATGTTTCGTTGAAATGTGGTCCCGTTCCAACATGTCAGTGAGACCACGACGAGTCCTTTTTGTATAATTTCCGAAGAAACGTCTATGTAGGCTGGGGTGCCTCTTTCTATACTGTGGCGACTGTCCGCTCCCCACTAGCCTCTTCCTGTATCGTGGCAACCGTCCACCGCCTCTTCGCCTTTCCCTCTCGATTTGGAACTTTTATCGCACACTCTTCCTCCCTCCATTTGCCTTGACTATTCCTTCTACCATTGTTAGTCTTCTTGATGGAGGGAACAGGCAGGAAACGACCCCTTTATTCTTGCCCCGATATGAAAGATGGCGTGGTGGAGGAACTCATTGATCGATGTGACGTCATCACCTCAGCTAGCATGGCAGGTTCGTTCAAGACCATTCTCGACTCAACAAATAACCTCAATACAAAGAACCCAAGGGTTTAGGAGTGCTTTGATCTCCCCAATCTTCTTCACCATGACCCTACTCACTGGCGCGGGGATGATGAAAGCCTCGGCTTGTGCAAGTTGATGCCGCTTGATAATGATACGTGATGTTAAGATGACATCGCTTACGATTAAGTCCTAGGCATGCACAAATGGAGATTGGGTTGTTTATATTGGGTACAACTGCGAGTGGGAACTTGTGAATGTGTACACTCGTCACCGGGTTCCACTTCCAAAACTCTCATACTGCCTTGAGGTTGAGCACATAGATGATCTACATGCGTTCAAATATGACCATGGTGATTGTCATCTACAGAAGATAGAAATTTGTCGAGTTCCCAATCGCTCTTGGGATTATAGGAACGCTTGTGTTGTCGCTATCTTTGACAAGCTTGTTGCCATCCTTTGATGAGGACATCAATACCACTGTTACACCCACAGCCCCTGCTGCTATACATACTGGACCAATTACTAGAGCTCGCGCACGCCAATTAAATTATTAGGTACTTTCGTTTCTTGGTAATGATTCTAATGTTTATGAGAATATGATGCTGCCTAAATTGGATACATTTGGTTTGCTTACAAATGAAGGGCCTGGCATGGATAAGAGGGATGAACACTAGAGCAACACCAAGCATGGAGATGATGGCATGTGCAAGGGGATCGAGAACGTTGTTACAAGTGATGATTCCAGGACTTTGAAGCCACCATAAGGAGCGCATGAAGCCTGCATTTCCGAAGCTAGGTGGTCATGGCATGGCATATAAGATAAATGATGCAAAGGAAGCATATCAATATCATCACAAGAAAAACAAATGCCGATAACTATGGGCTTGTCAACTATGCAATATGTGCAAATTGGGTTCATTTTAATAGCATATGCATAGTCGCTATGAAGAGATTGCAAATATGACATATGCTTGATCTCATGCATAGCATATGACAAGTCAAGCGGATTGGCAAACATGATGTGACCGAGAGAATTAGCACAAGAAATCCTATGTAACATGGCATCACAACTAATAGACTCCACATGGCAATCATCATACTCATCATAAATGGGTAAATCATCGCATGGGGAAGTCGCACTAGCATGAAGCATGGTAATAGGTTGATCAACATCATGCAAGCAATCAATGTCAAGAATGTCCACTAGTGGGACTAGAGCATCACCTTCACCTATGTTACCTTTGTCATTCCACTCATGTGGTGTAGGTGAGGTGGGAAAGACCAAATGGTGGTCAATATCATCATCTTGATTGAACCATGTGGGGGTGCATCATATTCCACCATGGCCATCGTCTTGTCCAAAGGTAGGACGTAGTTGTCGCGAATCGGCGCGTCATCAAATATGGGACCTAGCACCAAATGAGAAGACACAATAGAGGTAGAGGTCAAGTCATTAGTGTTGAAAGTGGCCTCACATGACCTATCAACTATTTCAATCTCTCTATGTGGTGGTTCACTAACTCCCTCAAAATAGGTGGACTCAATCTCACGTATGGTGGAGTCACTCATCTCACTCAAGTGGTGGGGGTTGTGGCTCTCCTCAGATGGGAATTGATGCAACACATCATATATGGGGCTAGTGGTGAAGTCACTCTCACTCTCAATATGGTGGCAAAAGTCACTCAAGTCATCAAACGTTGCCGTGGTCGAAGGGAAAATCCCATGCTCAACCATCTCATCACCGTCGCCATGGATGAAGGCCGAAGATGGCACATCATCACTCCCGCCTCCTAAGATGGAAGCATCATCCTTGCTCGCCACCTTGTCGCTCGCCTCCAAAGCTTGGTCCTTGAGGGTTCCATAGTCGTACTCGTCGCTGCACCGTCTTGAAAAAGAGTCATGGAGGACTCGGCATCATCAATGCCACAAAGAGGGATGGCGGTGAAGTCGAACTTAGGAGCATCATCTTGGAGCTCGTCGGGCTTGGACATCGTGGTGGTACTAGCCTCATGCTCGTTCTCATGGAGTTTGGTCGTCGCGAAGTGAGCTTGGGGTGGAGAAGATTTGGCCTTCATGAGTTCTTGTGCCGCCTTGAGAGCACCAATGTAGTTGTCATCGAGGGACTTGTAGTTCTCGAGGAAGATCGTCTTGGAGATGTCGTTGTGCAATCCCATCATGAAGTGGAACTTCATCGAAATGGGGCCGTCCACACCGGCTCGTGGCAAGGTAATCTTCATCTCCTTGAAGTACTCGTCGATGGACTTGGATCCTTGGATGGTGTTCTCCAGGCACGAACTCTCACCGCAAAGCTATCTTCGTCTTTCGCCAACTCATGTCGTAGGTCTCCGAAGGTGCGTGAAGCCACCATGTGGACGCGTAGTCGTGGAAGTTCCTTGTGGTTCACTTCACTTGATCCTCGGGTTCTTGAGTCCCATAGAAAGGAATCGTGTGGTCGATGTCGAGGTCATAGTAGCTTGTGGAAGTCGCGGACTTGAGCTTGCGGAGTTTCTCTTGAGGTTCTTGTGGGCGAAGTTGTCGTATATCCCAAGGCAAAGATGCCTTGAAGTCGCTTGGCGAAGATGCCAAGGGAGATGGGGAAGTCGTTGAGCGGTTGTTGGTGTTGAGCTCTGACCTTCATGTTCGTGGTAGTGATGGTGTCGATGCCGATGTGACCTTGCCGGAGATGGTAGATCGGAGGCATGTGCTCTTGAGCATCTTCTCGAAGATGAGGAAGACCGCTTGTAGGACTTGATGAGGTCTTTGATCTCCTCCATTTGAGCTTGCATCTTGGCGTCGTTGGAGTTGTTCGTGGCATCGAACTCGTCGTTGTTGTTGTAGACCGAAGATGAAATGCCTTGCCTATCCATCACAAAACTCGAGCCAATATGACTGGAGAAAGGAGAAGAACTATACCAAATGTACCTTGACTGATGTTGAAGATGGCTCAATGATCACTCAATGATGTAACAAGGAAATAGCACAATTGGTACCAATTCCTGTCGGTTTCTCACACCTACACAAGTAAAAGCTTATGGTGGAGCTTGGTTAGGATGGTGGCACAAAATTTGATGCAATTGTAAGTGAGCTTCAATAATGTTGGAAAAGATTCGCAATATTGCAATGCAACAAGTAGACCAAGCAATAAGGTACACGGAAACACACACGCAAAAAGATAAGTGGGATCGTGCAACCAAGGATGAGCCAAAATGTGGAATCCACAAAAATGCTCTTGTTGCACAACACTAGAGAGACAGTAGCACGATTGCACAATAGGCGGATACAAGGACTTGTGCACGACCTACTAAGAAAAAATGCAACGACTTCTATCCCAAGTATGCTCTATGCAAGGTGTTTCGATGATATGATCCAAGATGATCTAGTATGACAATCTTAATGTTGTATGATGCTATGGTTCTTGCTTAAAAGCTCTTTGCGTATCTTTCCTTTTGCTTAAAAGCTTGTTTGGCTCTTCGTTGTTGGAGCTCTTTTCTCATGCTCGTGTTGTGCAACCAAGGATGATCACAAAATGTGGAATCCACGGAAAACGCTCGTGTTGCACAACTCAAGAGAGACGCTAGCACGATTGCTCAATAGACGGATACGACACTTGTGCAAAACCTATGATATGCAAAATGTATGAACTTTCTATCCCAAATATGCTATGTATGTATGGTTCCCGGTGTTTCGCACATGATGATCCAAGATGATAAATATGGTAGTATGATATGATGCTATGGCACTTGCTTACAAGCTCTTTGTTCACTCTCTTTTGCTTAAAAGCTTTATTCTCTTTTTTTGTATGGCCACTTTTGCACAATGCGCAAACCAAGATAGCAATTGTATATATGCGGGAACAAACTTGAGGCACACGAGATGATATGATACCAATATGGTATGGTATGTATGTAATGGGAGGTGCAGATCAACGATCACTAATGTGCACAAGACTCGATGGGAAAGTGACGCAAAAATAGGCTAGGGGTTATCAATGCAATGGCAAGGGAATATACAATGGAGGGATACCACGATACCGAGATGATATGGAGGTTACCATCCGTGGCGATGATGAGTGGCGGTGATCTTGATGGAGATACCAATATGATGGAGAATCGTCCCTAAGTAGTCGAAACACCTTAGGAAACGGAAAAACCGTGAACTCAAAATCTCAAATGTCAAATGGTGGTAGCGGGAATGCGGTAGTGGTGGTGGAAGCTCAATGGGATTGCGGAAAGCAATGATGGGTTTTGCGAGTAGGCAATGCGGAAATGGAGGGTAAGGTGGTAGACTATACATGGTGTGGGAGTTGGAAGCACGGTCCCTAAGTAGCCGAAACACCTTGGGAGACACAACTCACAACACAAACAAAATTGGGTTAGGTCGGGGTGGTGGGAGTGTGAGGTGGGCAAAACTATGCATGGTGTGGGAGTTGGAAGCACTGTCCCTAAGTAGCCTAGACACCTTAGGAGACTCAAATCACTCCTCAAGCAACCAGTAATGCGATGGGGAACAAAATTGGTTAGGTTGCGGAAGTCGGTGGTGGTGTAGCGGAGGATGTGGTGGAAGCCCTAGGCAAAACATGCCAAAATTCTAAAAAGCATTATGGGGTCAAATGGTTTTGTTGGTATTTTTGTGAGAAGGGGGATGTCAAGAGCTTCAAAACGAGCTAAAGAACGCGAAAATCGGACTCCGGATGAATTAGTTATTGACAAAACAAAAATCAGCCGAAATGGGAAACTACAGGTATTGGACGTCCGAAGATGGTCGGATGTCCGGGGGCCGGACGTTCGGGCGGGCTCGGAAATCCATAAATTTGGCTCAGGTTAGGGGTTCCGATCGTCCGGTCGTTCCAGTGGCTTTGGACGTCCGTAAAAGGTCGGTCGTCCGGTGGGTCGGGGTCAACGCGAGATGCGAGATCCGGGGCGCGATTTTGGCGGAAAATGGAGATTTTGGGGTCAAAATTGATGAGATTTCGCGGATGGAAGATGGGGAAATTTGGGGAGATGCTAGATCCACTTGAAACCAAGAAAATCCATGGATCAAATTCAACCAAACTTCGTCAAACCAACAAGTCACAAAAAAACTGAGGCTATTTTTGGTGGGGATTTTCGAAATTGGGGAAGAACACAACAAAATTAGGCTAGAAAACAACGAGGGGAGGCTCTGAAATCGTGATCAACGTGGGTCATAATACCAATATGATGTAGGGTGGAACCCTAGATGGTCGATCTTTCACGAAAGGAGCGGATCCCGCGTAGAACACGAAGAACACGAGGGGAATCACGAGGGGAAACATGAGAGAATCACTCAAACCAACAAGAACAATCACACATGTGCTAGATCCTCGAAACACAAAGAGATACACGATTGATGTAGGGTAGAACCCTAATTGGTTGATCTTTCACGAAAGGAGCGGATCCCGTGAAGAACACGAGTGATAGAGGCGAAGTTGTCCCGATGTTTCGATGAGATAGATATCGTTTTCTGTGGGAGTCGACTTTGACGATCCGACTACAAACGTGCGAAGATGTCGCGCCTAAGCAATCGCTAAACCAACTTCTGAGGGTTATTGACCACGCCGGAGCACGATCAACCTGACCACGAGGGTCTATTTCCTGCGAGCAAACGAAGAACAAGCACGAAACTGAGATTGCAATCTGGATATTGTGAATAAAAGAGGAAAACTTTATTAATGAAGGTGGGGTTCTGTGACGTCTTGGTCTGGTCATTGGACACAAACGAAGTACGCGAAGTTGCAGCTATGGCAAACTTTTAATGTAAACAAAACCCAGAGTCTAAACGATGCACTAAGGGCTATATATATGGAGGAGAGAGGGGGAATTTTGTGGCCCTTGGAGGAGGGGTCCGAAACCAACCCTAACTCTTGTTTCCCCACACATATGGACTCTAAAAACAACCTATAATAAATTATTTCAAAATTACATGGGCCTGGCTCAAAAATAAGGTGACGCAACACCTAGAATAGCCTCTAGACAAAATTTATGAAGTGGCATCTTGTATATTTCATCCAAGGCTTCATGCACTCATTATGGCGGCTTCAAAGTCCTGGAATCATCACTTGTAACTCCGTTTTTATTCCCCTTGTGCATGCCATCATCTCCATGCTTGAACTTGCTCCAAGGTTCATCTTTCTTGTCCAAGCTAGGCCCTACATTTGTAAGCAAAACAAATGTATCCAATTTAGGCAGCATCATATTCTCATGAACATTAGAATCCTTACCAAGAAAGGAAAGTACCTGATAATTCAATTGGCATGCGCGAGCTCTAGTAATTGGTCTAGTATGTATAGCAGCAGGGGCTGTGGGTGTAGCAATGGTATTGATGTCCTCATCATCCTCCCCTTCTTGCAATGAAGTCGTCCTCGACGAAAGCTCATCTTCCTCACCCAAATAAGGCTTCAAATCTGCAATGTTAAAAGTGGGACTAACCCCAAAATCTGCAGGCAGCTCAAGTTTATATGCATTATCATTTATTTTCTCTAACACCTTAAAAGGACCATCATCACGTGGCATTAGCTTTGATTTGCGCAAATTAGGAAATCTGTCCTTACGCAAATGTGACCAAACAAGATCTCCAGGTTCAAACACAACATGTTTTCTACCCTTATCTCCAGCAAGTTTATATTTAGCATTCATACGCTCAATGTTTTCCTTAGTTAACTCATGCATTTTTAAAATCAATTCAGCATGTTCTTTAGCATCAAAATTAACCTTCTCCAAAGATGGAAGAGGCAACAAATCAATAGGTGCATGAGGTAGGAAACCATATACAATTTCAAAAGGGCACATCTTAATAGTAGAATGCAATGAACGATTATAAGCAAATTCAATATGAGGCAAGCATTCTTCCCATATTTTCTTATTAATCTTCAAAACAGCCCTAAGCATAGTAGACAATGTCCTATTGACAACTTCAGTTTGTCCATCAGTTTGGGGGTGACAAGTAGTACTAAAAAGCAGTTTAGTCCCCAACTTAGCCGATAAACATCTCCAAAAGTGGCTAAGAAATTTAGTATCACGATCTGAAACAATAGTATTTGGCACACCATGCAAGCGAATAATTTCACGAAACAACAAATCAGCAACATTAACAGCATCATCGCTTTTATGACATGGTATAAAGTGTGCCATTTTTGAGAACCTATCCATGACAACAAATGTGCTATCCCTCCCCTTCTTTGTTCGAGGTAAACCTAAAAGAAAGTCCATAGATATATCCTCCCAAGGAACACTAGGTACAGGCAAAGGCATATATAAACCATAAGAATTGAGTCGTGACTTAGCTTTTTGACATGTAGTGCAGCGAGCAACAAAACGCTCAACATCCCGTCTCATCTTTGGCCAAAAGAAATGTGTAGCAAGTATGTCCTCCGTCTTCTTCACGCCAAAGTGTCCCATTAATCCTCCTCCTTGCGCCTCCTGCAACAACAAAAGACGAACGGAGCTAGCTGGAATGCATAGCTTATTAGCAGAAAACACAAATTCATCGTTAAGAACGAACTTGTTCCAAGTTCTCCCTTCCTTACAATTCTGCAATACATCTTTAAATTCAGCATCATGCACATATTGATCTTTGATGGTCTCCAAACCAAATATTTTAAAGTCAAGTTGTGAAAGCATAGTATAATGACGAGACAATGCATCAGCAATAACATTTTCTTTACCCTTCTTGTGTTTAATAACATAAGGGAAAGTCTCAATGAATTCAACCCATTTAGCATGTCTACGGTTCAGTTTTGCTTAACATTTAATGTGTATCAAAGATTCATGATTAGAATTTATAACAAATTCCTTGGGCCATAAATAATGTTGCCATGTTTCTAAGGTCCGAACAAGAGCATATAATTCTTTATCATAAGTAGAATAGTTCAGACTAGGCCCACTCAATTTTTCAGAAAAGTATGCAACAGGTTTGCCATCTTGTAATAACACACCTCCTAATCCAATTCCACTAGCATCACATTCAAGCTCAAAAGTCATATTAAAATCAGGAAGTTGGAGTAAAGGAGCATGTGTCAACTTATCTTTCAATACCGTGAAGGCTTCTTCCTGTGCGGTACCCCAAACAAAAGGCACATCCTTCTTTGTAAGCTCGTTGAGAGATGCACCAATGGTGCTGAAATATCTCACAAAATGCCTATAGAAACCAGCAAGGCCAAGGTAACTCCTCACTTGTGTGACCGTTTTGGGCTGCGGCCAACTCTCACTAGCTTCAATCTTGGCTTTATCAACTTCAATTCCCTGTGGAGTAACAACATAGCCAAGAAAAGATACTCGGTCGGTGCAAAAGGTGCACTTTCCAAGGTTACCAAACAAACGTGCATCACGTAGAGCAATAAAAACATTACGTAAGTGTTCCAAATGTTCCTCCAAAGATTTTCTATAAATCAATATTTCATCAAAGTAAACTACCACAAATCGTTCAATGAAAGCACGTAAAACTTCATTCATTAATCTCATGAAAGTACTAGGTGCATTATGATGCGGAGCATCCCAAGGCCATCCCCATGGACCCAACTACATCTCCTACGACACCTCTTGGACCCATGACACGAGCACGTGCAAGAGCTCTTGAAACCGAGGTGACATCTCTCCTCTCACATTTCCACTTTGATGCACATGAGACATGGCTACTACCTCATATGAATACTTCGTGCATGCTCAGGTACCATGGAGAAGCTAAGGAGAAAGGAGAAGAGGAAGATGAAGATGGACGTGAAGACGGAGACGAAGAAGAAGGGCTATTCAAAGTCTTCAGGCTCCGGACGACCAACGAGCCCCGGACGTCCGACAACCTCCAGGCTCCGGACGTCCGGCCTCCTCCGGACGGTAGGCACTTCCACATCCGAGCCAAAACAGACGGACATCCGACGCCCTACGGACGACCGGTGCCCGGACGTCCGACCCCGACCGGACGACCGACCGAAGACAACCCGAGCCGAATTTACGGACATCCGATAGGCACCAGACGTCCGGACCCTCGCGAGCCTCCGGACGACCGGTGTCCTCTGGACGTCCAACGCCCGTGCACTGATTCATGTTGGGCCACAAACTATGTACCCCTTCGCCCCCTCTTTTCCACTAAGACTATATATACTCCACCTCGTCCAAGTTTCTAGGGTTAGCGTTGGTTTAACTCATTTTGAGAGATAGAGCTACGCTCATCCACATCGGATCTAATCCTCGTGAGAGACCGCGGCCTCTTCGGAGAAGATCCCTTTGGATTCAAGACCTCCTTGCGGAGAAGAACATCAAGACCTCCTCAAGGAGAAGACCATTACCCTTGTATCGTCCTTAGTTGACCGTGTACCGTGTGAACTCTTACGTATCCGAGGTCTAGCACATGTGTGACTTTCTTGTGTTGGTTTAGTGATTCTCTTGTGTTTCCCTTGTGTTTTCCCTCTCTTTCCCCTCGTGTTCTTCGTGTTCAATGCGGGATCCGCTCCTTTCGTGAAAGATCGGCCGATTAGGGTTCTACCCTACATCACATTAGTTAACACAAAAGGCATGACTAACCACTCATATAAGCCAAACTTAGTTTTAAATATTGTTTTCCATTCATCTCCCAATTTCATACGAATTTGATGGTATCCACTACGAAAATCAACTTTGGAGAATATTGTAGAGCCACTCAATTCATCAAGCATATCATCTAGCCTAGGAATAGGATGACGATAACGAATAGTAATATTATTAATGCCTCCACAATCAAGGCACATACGCGACCTACCATCCTTTTTCGGCACTAAAATGATAGGAACAACACAAGGACTAAGGGATTCACGTATATAACCTTTGTCGAATAGTTCTTGTACTTGACGCATAATCTCCTTCGTCTCCTCTGGATTGGTACGGTATGGTGCACGGTTGGGTAATGATGCACCGGGAATTAAGTCAATTTGATGCTCAATCCCTCGAATAGGTGGTAATCCCGGTGGCATGTCTTGTGGAAAGACGTTAGCAAACTCCTGCAAAATGTTAGTGATAGCAGGAGGCAAAGAGGAAGGCACGTCCTCGAATGAAAATAATGCCTCTTTGCACACAAAAGCATAGCAAACAGATTTGCTAAAATCTAGATCATCAATATCAGATTTGGTGGCAAGTAAACATGCACTTTTCAATTTAATTTTAGAAGCAACACTAGAGGGTTTATTATTAGGGTTCATTTCTTGCTCAAATTCTTTTGCCACAATCTGATTTTCACTCTTATTTTTCTCCTGTTTTGTTTTATTAGCTCTATTAATATCATCTTTCAAAATGGAATCAGGAGTCATAGGAAGCAAAGTAATATTTTTATCCTTATGAACAAGAGTATACTGATTGTTTCTACCATGGTGTACGGAATTTTTATCAAATTGCCATGGTCTACCAAGTAATAAGGAACATGCTTGCATAGGTACCACATCACAATCAACATAATCTGCATATGTAGAGATATTAAAATGCACACAAATAGTACGTGTTACCTTAACCTTGCCGCTGTTGTTGAACCATTGGATGTAGTAAGGATGTGGATGTGGTCTTGTGGTGAGAGATAGCTTCTCCACCATCTCCATGCTAGCCAAGTTATTGCAACTCCCTCCATCTATGATGACACGAACAACACGTTCCTTCACCACTCCCTTTGTATGGAACAAATTATGCTTCTGATTTTGCTCAGCTTGTGTAACCTGTACACTCAAAACACGTTGAGCAACTAAGCATTCATACCTGTCAGCATCTTCAACAGCCATGTATTGCGTCTCATGATCAGAATCATCTCCACCGTGTTCTTCATGTGTAATCAGAGCCAAAGTCTCCTCATCATAGTCACTAGCGGACTCATACCCAGCATCCTCAGTAACAATCATCACATGCTGCGATTTGCATTCTCTCGCAAAATGTCCTCTTCCCTTACAACAACGACAAATAATATCACTTGTGTGCCCTGTTGATGCCATGGAAGAAGAAGAGCTCTGCGCAGGCCCAGCAGGTGTTCTCTTGGCAGATAGTGGTGGTTGTGCCTGCTTTCTTGTATCACGGATGGAGGAGGCTATTGGGGAACATAGCAGAAATTTAAAATTTTCTACGCATAACCAAGATCAATCTATGGAGTAATCTAGCAACAGGGGAAGGGGAGTGCATCTACATACCCTTGTAGATCGCTAAGCGGAAGCGTTCAAGTGAACGGGGTTGATGGAGTCGTACTCGTCGTGATCCAAATCACCGATGATCCTAGTGCCGAACGGACGACACCTCCGCGTTCAACACACGTACAGCCCGGTGACGTATCCTACGCCTTGATCCAGCAAGGGGAGAAGGAGAGGTTGGGGAAGACTCCATCCAGCAGCAGCACGACGGCGTGGTGGTGGTGGAGGAGCGCGGGACTCCAGCAGGGCTTCGCCAAGCACTATGAGAGACGAGGAGGACTTGAGAGAGGGGGAGGGCTGCGCCAGAACTTGGGTGCGGCTGCCCTCCCAACCCCCACATATATATAGGGGCAAGGGAGAGGGGGGCCGGCCCCCTCAGATCCAATCTGAGGAGGGGGCGGCGGCCAAGGGGGGTTGCCTTGCCCCCCAAGGCAAGGGGGGCGCCCCCCCTTTAGGGTTCCCCCAAACCCTAGGCGCATGGGCCCTAGGGGGGGAGGCGCCTAGCCCACTAAGGGGCTGGTCCCTCTCCACATACAGCCCATAGGGCCCTCCGGGGCAGGTGGACCCTCCCGGTGGACCCCCGGAACCCCTCCAGTGGTCCCGGTACAATACCGGTAAACCCCCGAATTATTCCGGTGACCGTATGATGACTTCCCATATATAAATCTTTACCTCCGGACCATTCCGGAACTCCTCGTGACGTCCGGGATCTCATCCGGGACTCCGAACAACATTCGGTAACCACGTACATACTTTCCCTATAACCCTAGCGTCATCGAACCTTAAGTGTGTAGACCCTACGGGTTCGGGAGTCATGCCGACATGGCCGAGACAACTCTCTGGTCAATAACCAACAGCGGGATCTGGATACCCATGTTGGCTCCCACATGCTCCACGATGATCTCATCGGATGAACCACGATGTCAAGGATTCAACCAATCCCGTATTCAATTCCCTTTGTCTAGCGGTACGATACTTGCCCAAGATTTGATCGTCGGTATCCCGATACCTTGTTCAATCTCGCTACCGGCAAGTCTCTTTACTCGTTCCGTAACACATCATCCCGTGATCAACTTCTTGATCACATTGTGCACATTATGATGATGTCCTACCGAGTGGGCCCAGAGATACCTCTCCGTTTACACGGAGTGACAAATCCCAGTCTCGATTCGTGCCAACCTAACAGACACTTTCGGAGATACCTGTACTGTACCTTTATAGCCACCCAGTTACGTTGTGACGTTTGGTACACCCAAAGCATTCCTACGGTATCCGGGAGTTGCACAATCTCATGGTCTAAGGAAATGATACTTTACATTAGAAAAGCTTTAGCATACGAACTACACGATCTTTGTGCTAGGATTAGGATTGGGTCTTGTCCATCACATCATTCTCCTAATGATGTGATCCCGTTATCAACGACATCCAATGTCCATGGTCAGGAAACCGTAACCATCTATTGATCAACGAGCTAGTTAACTAGAGGCTTACTAGGGACATGGTGTTGTCTATGTATCCACACATGTATCTGAGTTTCCTATCAATACAATTCTAGCATGGATAATAAACGATTATCATGAACAATGAAATATAATATAATAATAACTAATTTATTATTGCCTCTAGGGCATATTTCCAATAGTCTCCCACTTGCACTAGAGTCAATAATCTAGTTCACATCGCCATGTGATTAACACTCACAGGTCACATCGCCATGTGACCAACATCCAAGAGTCTACTAGACTCAATGATCTAGTTCACATCACTATGTGATAAACACTCAAAGAGTTCTGGGTTTGATCATGTTATGCTTGTGAGAGAGGTTGTAGTCAACGGGTCTTGCCATATTCAGATCCCTATGTACTTCACAAAACTTTATGTCATATCGTAGATGATGCTACCACGTTCCACTTGGAGCTATTCCAAATTGTTGCTCCATTATACGTATCCGGTATCTCTACTCAGAGCTATCCGGATAGGTGTTAAGCTTGCATCGACGTAACTCTTTACGTCGAACTCTTTATCACCTCCATAACCGAGAAACATTTCCTTATTCCTCTAAGGATAATTTTGACCGCTATCTGGTGATCTACTCCTAGATCACCTTTGTACCCTCTTGCCAGACATGTGGCAAGGCACACATCAGGTGCGGTACTTCAGCATGGCATACCGTATAGAGCCTATGACAAAAGCATAGGGGACGACCTTCGTCCTTTCTCTTTCTTATGCCGTGGTCAAGCTTTGAGTCTTACTCAACTTCACACCTTACAACTCAGGTAAGAACCCCTTCTTTGACTGATCTATTTTGAACTCCATCAAAAACATGTCAAGGTGTGCGTTCTTTGAAAGTACCATCAAGCGTCTTGATCTATCTCTATAGATCTTGATGACCAATATGTAAGCAGCTTTATCCAGGTCTTCCTTTGAAAAACACTCTTCAAACAACCATTTATGCTTTCCAGAAATTCTACATTATTTCGGATCAACAATATGTCATCCACATATACTTATCAGAAATGTTGTAGTGCTCCCACTCACTTTCTTGTAAATACAAGTTTCTAGCAAACATTGTATAAACCTAAAAGCTTTGATCACTCCATCAAAACATATATTCCGATTCCGTGATGCTTGCTCTAGTCCATAGAAGGATTGCTGGAGCCAGCATACCTTTTAGCATCCTTAGGATCAACAAAACCTTTTATTGTATCACATACAACTTTTCTTACGAAAACTGGTAAGAAAACTTGTTTTGACATCCATCTGTAAGATTTCATAATTGAAAAATACAGCTAATGCTATCATGATTCCGACGGACTTAAGCATCGCTATGGGTGAGAAATTCTCATCGTAGTCAACTCCTTGAACTTGTGAAAAGACTCTTTTCCACAAGTCGAGCTTCATAGACGGTAACATTACCACTCACGTCCGTCTTCTTCTTAAAGATCCATTTATCTCAATGGCTTGCCGATCATCGGGCAAGTCCACCAAAGTCCATACTTTGTTCTAATATATGGATCCTATCTCGGATTTCATGGCTTCTAACCATTTGTCGGAATACGGGCCCACCATCGCTTCTCCATAGCTCGTAGGTTCTTTGTTGTCTAACAACATGATATCTAAGACCGGATTACCGTACCACTTAGGAGTAGTACATATCCTCGTCGACCTACGAGGTTCCATAGCAACTTGATCCGAAGCTTCATGATCACTATCATTAACTTCCTATTCAACAGACGTAGGTGCCACAGAAAACATCTTTCTGTGTTTCATCATTCTGTGGTTGAAATAAAGGTTCGACAACCTCATCAAGTTCTATCTTCCTCCCACTCAATTCTTTCGAGAGAAACTCCTTCTCGAGAAAGGACCCGTTCTTAGCGACAAACAATTTTCCCTCGAATCTGAGATAGGAGGTATACCCAACTGTCACCTTTGGGTATCCTATGAAGATGTGTTTGTCCCCTTTGGGTTCGAGCTTCTTCGGCTGAAGCCTTAAGCATCGCAGCCCCAAACATTAAGAAACCACAACTTTGGTTTCTTGCCAAACCAATGTTCATACGACGTCGTCTCAACGGACTTAGATGGTGTCCTATCTAAAGTGAATGCAGCTGTCTCTAACGCATAACCTCAAAATGAAAATGGTAGATTGGTAAGAGACATCATAGATCGCACCATATCTCATAGGGTTCGATTACGATGTCCGGACACACCATTACCTTGTGGTGTTCCAGGTGGCTTCAACTGTGAAACAATTCCACAATGTCTTAAGTGATTGCCAAACTCATAACTCAGAAAAATCCCCTTTTGATCAGATCGTAGGAACATGATCTTATTGTTATGATGATTCTTAACTTCTCTCTGAAATCGCTTGAACTTTTCAAATGTTTCAGACTTGTGCTTCATTAAGTAAATATACCTATATCTACTCAAATCATCAGTGAAGATGAGAAAATAGTGATATCCACCGCACGCTTCAATTCTCATTGGATCAGACGCATCAGCATGTATGATTTCCGACAAGTCACTTGCCCGTTTCATTGTACCTGAAAGCGGGGTCTTAGTCATCCTGCCCATGAGGCATGGCTCGCATGTGTCAAGCGATTCAAAATCAAGTGACTCCAAACATCCATCGACATGGAGTTTCTTCATGCATCTTACGCCAATATGACCTAAGCGGCAGTGCCACGAGAAAGTGGTACTATCATTATTAACTCTACATCTTTTGGCGTGAACATGTGTATTACCACGACCGAGATTCAATGAACCATTCATATAGGGTGCATGACCATGAAAGGTATCATTCATGTAAACAGAATAACCATTATTCTCTAACTTAAATGAATGACCGTATTGCAATGAACATGATCTAATCATATTCATGCTCAACGTAGACACCTGATAACATTTATCTAGGTTCAATACTAATCCCGAAGGCAGATGGAGCGTGCGATGGTGATCTCATCAACTTTGGAAACACTTCCAACACACATCGTCACCTCGCCCTTAGCCAGTCTCCGTTTAGTCCATAGCTTTTGCTTCAAATCACCAGTAATAGCAACTGAACCGGTATCCAATACCCAGGTGCTACCAGGAGTACTAGCGAGGTACACATTAATAACACGTATATACTTTGTTGAAGTTGCCAGCCTTCTTATCTACCATGCATTTGGGGTAATTCCGCTACCAGTGACCGTTCCCCTTACAATAGAAGCACTTAGTTTCGGGTTTGGGTTCAACCTTGGGTTCCTTTACTGGAGCGGCAACTGGTTTGCCATCCATGAAGTTTCCCTTCTAGCCCTTGCCCTTCTTGAAACCAGTGGTCTTGTTAAACCATCAACACTTGATGCTCCTTCTTGATTTCTACCTTTTGCGGTCTTAAGCACCGCGAACAGCTCCAGGATCAACTCCATCCCTTGCATGTCATAGTTCATCACGAAGATCTAGTAGCTTAGTGAAAGTGGCTAGAGAACTCTATCAATCACTATCTTATCTGGAAGTTTAACTCCCACTTGATTTAAGTGATTGTAGCACCCAGACATTCTGAGCACATGCTCACTAGCCGAGCTATTCTCCTCCATATTGTTGGAGAAAGAACTTGTCAGAGGTCTCACACCTCTCAACACGGGCATGAGCCTGAAATCCCAATTTCAGCTCTTGGAACATCTCATATGTTCTATGGCGTTCAAAACGTCATTGGAATCCCGATTCTAAGCCGTAAAGTATGGTGCACTAAACTATCAAGTAGTCATCAGGATGTGTCTGTCAGGTGTTCACAACATCCACAGACGACGTTGTAGGGGTTTGCACATCGAGCGGTGCATCAAAGACGTAAGCCTTTTGTGTAGCAGTGAGGACACTCCTCGGACTACGGACCTAGTCCGCATCATTGCTTACAATATCTTTCAACTTAATCTTTCTATAGGAACGTATTGAAACAGGGAGCTACAACATGAGCTATTTATCTACAACATATTTGCAAAGACAATTTAGACTATGTTCATGATAATTGAGTTCATCTAATCAAATTATTTAATGAACTCCCACTCAGATAGACATCCCTCTAGTCATCTGAGTGAAACATGATCCGAATCGACTAGGCCGTGTCCGATCATCACGTGAGACGGACTAGTCAACATCGGTGAACATCTTCATGTTGATCGTATCTTCTATACGACTCATGCTCGGCCTTTCGGTCTTCCGTGTTCCGAGGCCATGTCTGTACATGCTAGGCTCGTCAAGTCAACCTAACTGTATTGCGTGTGTAAATATGGCTTACAACCGTTGTATTCGAACGTTAGAATCTATCACACCTGATCATCACGTGGTGCTTCGAAACAACAAACTTTCGCAACGGTGCACAGTTAGGGGGAACACTTTCTTGAAATTATTGCGAGGGATCATCTTATTTAAGCTACCATCGTTCTAAGCAAATAAGATGTATAACATGATAAACATCACATGCAATCAAATAGTGACATGATATGGCCAATATCATTTTGCTCCTTATGATCTCGATCTTCGGGGCTCCATGATCATCGTTGTCACCGGCATGACACCATGATCTCCATCATCATGATCTCCATCATTGTGTCTTCTTGAAGTTGTCTCGTCGTCTATTACTTCTACTACTATGGCTAACGCTTTAGCAATAAAGTAAAGTAATTACATGACGTTTATGTTGACACGCAGGCCATAAATAAATTAAGACAACTCCTATGGTTCCTGCCGGTTGTCATACTCATCGACATGCAAGTCGTGATTCCTATTACAAGAACTTGATCAATCTCATAGATCACATATATCATTCATCACATCCTTTTGGCCATATCACATCACACGGCACATGCTGCAAAAACAAGTTAGACGTCCTCTAATTGTTGTTGCAAGTTTTTTCATGGCTGCTATAGGTTTCTAGCAAGAACGTTTCTTACCTACGCCAAAACCACAACGTGATATGCCAATTTCTATTTACCCTTCATAAGGACCCTTTTCATCGAATCTGATCCGACTAAAGTGGGAGAGACAGACACCCGCTAGCCACCTTATGCAACTAGTGCATGTCATTCGGTGGAACTAGTCTCACGTAAGCGTACGTGTAAGGTCGGTCCGGGTCGCTTCATCCCACGATGCCGCCGAATCAAGATAAGACTAGTAACGACAAGTAAATTGACAAAATCGACGCCCACAACAACTTGTGTTCTACTCGTGCATAGAAACTACGCATAGACCTAGCTCATGATGCCACTGTTGGGGAACGTAGCAGAAATTTAAAATTTTCTACGCGTCACCAAGATCAATCTATGGAGTAATCTAGCAACGAGAGGGAAGGAGAGTGCATCTACATACCCTTGTAGATCGCTAAGCGGAAGCGTTCAAGTGAACGGGGTTGATGGAGTCGTACTCGTCGTGATCCAAATCACCGATGATCCTAGTGCCGAACGGACGGCACCTCCGCGTTCAACACACGTACAGCCCGGTGACGTCTCCTACGCCTTGATCCAGCAAGGGGAGAAGGAGAGGTTGGGGAAGACTCCATCCAGCAGCAGCACGACGGCGTGGTGGTGGTGGAGGAGCGCGGGACTCCAGCAGGGCTTCGCCAAGCACTAGAGAGACGAGGAGGACTTGGGAGAGGGGGAGGGCTGCGCCAGAACTTGGGTGCGGCTGCCCTCCCAACCCCCACATATATATAGGGGCAAGGGAGAGGGGGGCCGGCCCCCTCAGATCCAATCTGAGGAGGGGGCGGCGGCCAAGGGGGGTTGCCTTGCCCGCCCAAGGCAAGGGGGGCACCCCGCCTTCAGGGTTCCCCCAAACCCTAGGCGCATGGGCCCTAGGGGGGAGGCGCCCAGCCCACTAAGGGGCTGGTCCCTCTCCACATACAGCCCATAGGGCCCTCCGGGGCAGGTGGACCCCCGGAACCCCTCCAGTGGTCCCGGTACAATACCGGTAAACCCCCGAATTATTCCGGTGACCGTATGATGACTTCCCATATATAAATCTTTACCTCCAGACCATTTCGGAACTCCTCGTGACGTCCGGGATCTCATCCAGGACTCCGAACAACATTCGGTAACCACGTACATACTTTCCCTATAACCCTAGCGTCATCGAACCTTAAGTGTGTAGACCCTACGGGTTCAGGAGTCATGCAGACATGGCTGAGACAACTCTCCGGTCAATAACCAACAGCGGGATCTGGATACCCATGTTGGCTCCCACATGCTCCACGATGATCTCATCGGATGAACCACGATGTCAAGGATTCAATCAATCCTGTATTCAATTCCCTTTGTCTAGCGGTACGATACTTGCCCGAGATTCGATCGTCGGTATCCCGATACCTTGTTCAATCTCGTTACCGGCAAGTCTCTTTACTCGTTCCGTAACACATCATCCCGTGATCAACTCCTTGATCACATTGTGCACATTATGATGATGTCCTACCGAGTGGGCCCAGAGATACCTCTCCGTTTACACGGAGTGACAAATCCCAGTCTCGATTCATGCCAACCCAACAGACACTTTTGGAGATACCTGTAGTGTACCTTTATAGCCACCCAGTTATGTTGTGACGTCTGGTACACCCAAAGCATTCCTACGGTATCCGGGAGTTGCACAATCTCATGGTCTAAGGAAATGATACTTGACATTAGAAAGGCTTTAGCATACGAACTACACGATCTTTGTGCTAGGCTTAGGATTGGGTCTTGTCCATCACATCATTCTCCTAATGATGTGATCCCGTTATCAACGACATCCAATGTCCATGGTCAGGAAACCATAACCATCTATTGATCAACGAGCTAGTCAACTAGAGGCTTACTAGGGACATGGTGTTGTCTATGTATCCACACATGTATCTGAGTTTCCTATCAATACAATTCTAGCATGGATAATAAACGATTATCATGAACAATGAAATATAATATAATAATAACTAATTCATTATTGCCTCTAGGGCATATTTCCAATAGAGGCACCTCATGGAGGTGCTGGTGCGGTGGAAGTAGAGGATGCACGTGGTGTCCATGATGAAGATCGACCTGCAAAAAAGTTAGTTCGTGCCAATGCATGTCGATCCTACACTTCACGTTCAGCTTTACAAGCAAGATGGAATAAACGAGTGATATTAGTATACTCCTTATACTCTAGAATGGTCTGAATCTCTCTATTTAATCCACCCATAAAACGTGCAAGCATAGCTTCATTCTCCTCAACAATACCACATCTAATCATGCCAGTTTGTAATTCCTGATAATATTCTTCTACAAAATTTTTCCTTGTCTTAAACGTTGCAATTTTTGAAGTAATTCACGTTGATAATATGGTGGAACCCAATGAGTACGCATAGCAGCTTTCAAAGCAGCCCAAGTAGCTGGAATGGGATATAATCTACAATGTTCAGACCACCAAACACATGCAAAACTAGTGAAAGCACAAACAACAGTAGGAACACGTCTATCCTTGGGATATTGTAAACATGTAAAACGTTGTTCAGTTTCTAACTCCCAAGTAAGATATATATCAGGAACATATCTACCCTCAAATGGTGGAATGTTCAATTTCAGTTTAGGAAGATGGTCATGATCTCGTACCTCAGGTGGTGGTGCAGACCTACCGTTGCGATGATATGCATCAGGATGACCTAGTGGTGGTGCTGGTGGTTGCACGTAGTTCTGATTTTGATCAACTCATCCTCGTAATGGTCCTCCACCTCTGCAGTAGCAGCAGGAGCTATAGAAGCACCAACAGTAGGTACAACTGCACCAGAAGTTTGACCAGGCTCAACGGGAACGCGCTGTGCTCGTCCCACTTGATTTGGAAGATGATGATGTTGTTGTTGTAGATGTGCGACAGGTGCAGCGGGCGGTGGAAGACGCACGAGCAATTCATTAAACTTGTTATCGAGCTTTGTTTCGAACACCTTCTCAATGCCATCTATTTTCTCCATGGCGTCCTCAAATCTATTTAGCACATCTTCCACCTGTCCACTCATCATTTGCTGAAACTTATCATGTAACTCTCTGTATGTCATGTTGTCCCAGTCAGTCTCGTCGGCTTGTGAGCCTGCCATGGTTAGCAGCAATATAAACACACAAGAATATGATCCTACAGACTACTAGGAAGTGGTGATGATGGTGTGGTGGACAGTCACAAATCCGTCAAGCGAATCTCAAATTCTTACCGGTTCTTACCAAGCAACAGGTGGTGATCAACAACCGTTGTAGTCAAAACTCTCAAAGCTTGGATAGAGCGATTACCGGGGAGAGTCAAACGCACGACATAAATGTATGTGGAGATGGGAAGGCTTATTAGATGGTAGAAAAAAGGGTCAGCAATAATCAATTGAGAGATGCAAAGTTGAATAAACGCTCAACGACGGTACTATGCTGGTCCTAGGCTAGACCGTACTAGAGACGCGAGCCTAGAACACTAACAAAATCATGGCGCTGCACGTAAACAAGGGAGGAGCACACTCTGAATTTTTTTCCTTTTTTTCACTTTTTTTGCACTTTTTTATCTTTTTTTCTCCGCAATATTTTTTTTCGAAAAAGTCTACAAATGTCCTAAAAACTGCCTAGCCAGAATTTTCCAGACAAAGTTTTTGAGTTCGGAACTATATTTCTTCTGCGATGGCTCGAAAGTTGGGGAGTCCTACTCTGTCACGACTAGGAGTATCGCGTGATCTGGAAATTGAAAACAAAGCAACAATTACTGGACTCGGACTGGTGGCGGAGATGAATCTGGTGGAATCTCGGACTGGTGGCGGAGATGAATCCGGTGGAACTCAGACTGGTGGTGGATATATGTTGCAGGTGGACTCCGATTGGCATGATGGCGATTGATATTTCATGGCATACATGGACTCGGATTGGTGGTGAATATGTGGTGGTGGTAGATGGCAGCGGCGATTGAAGTTGGTGCGGTGGTGGTATATGGCAGCAGCGATGATGATGATGTGGTGGTGATATATGGCAGCGGCGACGTGACAACCTGTGAACAGAACTCAAAACTCTAAAGGACTAGACGCTAAGACCAGCAACTTGACACGATGATGCAACCGCAGATTCAACAAAGCAAATACAGAAAAGATTATGCAAAGGCTCAGATTGGTTCGGATAGGATGAACTAACCCTAATTTTTTTTGGTTTTTCGTGGACTATAGGTATGAAGAACAGAATCGATCTAAACTATGGAAAACTGTAAAATCTCACCGAGCAACCTGGAAATCTGATACCACTTGATAGAGGCGAAGGTATCCCGATGTTTCGATGAGATATATATCATTTTCTGTGGGAGTCGACTTTGACGATCCGACTACAAATGTGCGAAGACCTCGCGCCTTAGAAATCGTTAAACCAACTTCCGAGGGTTATTGACCACGCCGGAGCACGATCAACCTGACCACGAGGGTCTGTTTCCTGCGAGAAAATGAAGAACAAGCAAGAAACTGAGATTGCAATCTGGATATTGTGAATAAAAGAGGAAAACTTTATTAATGAGGGCGGGGTTCTGTGACGTCTTGGTCTGGTCGTTGGACACAAACGAAGTACGCGAAGTTGCAGCTTGGAAAAATTTTAATCTAAACAAAACCCAAAGTATAAACGATGCCCTAAGGGATGTATATATGGAGGAAGAGGGGGGAATTTCGTGGCCCTTGGAGGACGGGCCCGAAACCAACCCTAACTCTTTTTTCTCCACACATACGGACTCTAAAAACAGCCTATACTTAAGTATTTCGAAAATACATGGGCCTGGCCCAATAATAAGGTGGCACAGCACCTGGAATAGCCTCTAGACGAAATTTATGAAGTGGCATCTTGTATAGTTCGTCCAACGCTTCATGCACTCCTTATGGTGGCTTCAAAGTCCTGAAATCATCACTTGTAACTCCGTTCTTGATCCCCTTGCGCATGGCATCATCTCCATGCTTGAACTTGCTCCAAGGTTCATCTTTCTTGTCCAAGCTAGGCCCTTCATTTGTAAGCAGAACAAATGTATCCGATTTAGGCAGCATCATATTCTCATGAACATTAGAATCGTTACCAAGAAACAAAAGTACCTGATAATACAATTGGCGTGCGCGAGCTCTAGTAATTGGTCCAGTATGTATAGTAGCAGGGTCTATGGGTGTAACAATGGTATTGATGTGCTCATCACATCAAGGTGTGGAATGGGATACCTATAACGAATGGTGATAGCATTGATAGGTCTACAATCGGAGCACATGCTAAAGCTACCGTCTCATTTTGGCACAAGAATGACCGGGACAGCAAAAGGGCTCAAATTTTCACGCACACATCAATGGTCTATGAGATGCTTTACTTGCCTTTGTATTTCTTTTGTTTCTTCGGGGTTGACGTGGTAAAGAGCTTTGTTCGGAAGTGATGCTCCGGGATGAGGTCGATGCGGTGCTCAATGCCTCGTAGTGGAGGTAGTCCCGGAGGTAGCTCGTCGGGGAAAACATCGTGAAATTCCTAAAAAAGAGAAGACAACACTAGAGGAAGAGTGTGAGAAGTGTTAGTTTGTGGTGCATTGTCCTTCCACACAATGACATAGTGTAGGACACTAGATGGGTTCTCACACACTCCTCTTATCTCACGTTTGGTGGCAAATATGACTAAGTTCTTCTTTTTGATCATCATGGAGGTGTTCGATTTGGGCTTGTGGCGCTCACTCTCTTTTTGGTGGCTCATTCTGTCACTCTGATCTCCACGATGGGTGGCTTGCTTGTCGGCGATCACTTGGCTTGGAGACATGGGACGAAGTACATACTCCTTGCCCTTCATCTTGAAGATGTAGTGGTTCGTTCAGCCATTGTGAATGAAACCTCTACCAAATTGCCATGGCCGTCCAAGGAGAAGGTGGCAAACGGTCATTGGAATGACGTCGCACTCCAAAGTGTCTTCATAGGCGCCAATTTTGAAGGAGACTCCTACTCGATCCTCGACTTGGATAGTGCCAGAGTCGCTAAGCCATTGCACTTTGTATGGATGTGGGTGCTTCGTCTTGGGCAATTGGAGCTTGGAGCAAAGTTCTTCAATTGCGAGGTTATGACAACTCCCTCCATCAATGATGACCTTGACGGATCGTCCATTGATGTCGGCCTTGGTGTGGAAAATGTGGCATCTTTGGTCTTCTTCTTGGTGATGTTGGAGAGTCAAGACCTTGGAGAAAACAAGAGCGGGACTTGAATCTTTATCGCAAAAGACTTGTTCCTCTTCATCGTTCACTTACCGGTGCATGGCGACTTGCTCAAGAGCGTCCATTTCTCCTTCACTCATCGAGTCATAGGTGTCGTCGTCGTTGAGGATCATGGTCCGCGTGTTGGTGCACTCATAGGACTTGTGGCCTCGGCCTAAACATGTGAAGCATTTTAAGGAACTTGTCTTGACGGTCTCATCGGTGGTGGTTGAGGATGATGAAGCTCTCGGCTTAAAGTTGCTTGTAGTAGGAGTTTGACTTGGAGTTGACGAAGCTTTCTTGGAACTCGACTTGTCGACGTTGCATGTAGAAGGCTTGGTAGACGGCGTTGGAGTCGTTGAAGCTTTGGTGTTGGAGAAGCCGTATGACTTGGATGAGAACTTGGCATACATAAAATCATCTTGCACTTGGTGTTACGCTTTGGTAGCTTGATGCACTAGCTCGATGAGGTTCGAGTACGGTTGGAAGTCGGCGATCTTCTTGATAGGATGGTTGAGTACATTCAAGAAACATGCCATTGGTTGCTCATCATCTTCCGTGACATTGGCTCGTATCATGGCAATCTCCATCTCCTTGTAGTACTCTTCAACGCTCGTGGTTCCTTGCTTGAGTAGTTGGAGTTTCTTAAAGAGGTCGCGGTTGTAGTAGGTAGGACAAAGCGTGCTCTCATGACATCCTTCATTTGCGCCCAAGTAGTGATGGGTGGTTCACCTCTTGCCTCTCGGTGCTCGATAACTTGTTCCCACCAAATGAGGACACAGTCTTGGAACTCATGTGATGGCATCGTGATCTTCTTCTCTTCTTCATAGTTGTGCAAACGGAAGATTTTGTCAACCTTCAATGCCCATGATAGGTACTCTTCAGGGTCGTTGCTTCCGTTGAACTTGGACATGGTGAACTTGAGCTTTCCATAGCATTGCTCTTCATTGTGTTGGGGTCGAGGATGATGTAACGCCCCAGATATACTTTCCATATTTGTATCCAACTCTTGCCGTTTCCGGCATTAAGTTATATTTATTTCTCGGGTTCGGGTCTTTGTCTCCGTGTGTTGTTTTTTCTTTTTCGTGCATCTGTTATCATGTCATCACGTGCATTGCTTTTGCATACATGTTCATCTCATGCATTCGAGCATTTTCCCCGTTGTCCGTTTTGCATTCCGACGGTTCGTTCTCCTCCCGTGGCCATTTCTAACTTTCTTTCGTGTGTGGAGATTAAACATTTCCGGATTGGACCAAGACTTGTCATGCGGCCTTGGGTTACTACCGGTAGACCGCCTGTCAAGTTTCGTACCATTTGGACTTCGTTTGATACTTCAACGGTTAACCGAGGGACCGAAAGGCCTCGTGTGTGTTGCAGCCCAACACCCCCCCAAATTTGGCCCAAAACCCACCAAACTCTTCTCCATGTCCTAGATCGTTCGATCACGATCGCGTGGGCGAAAACCGCACCTCATTTGGACTCTCCTAGCTCCACTTATGCCTATTTAAAGGCCCCCCTTTTTCGGATCTCGTCTTCCTCCCCGTCCTCCTCCAAAAAAAAAACAGATCAACCCCCCCCCCACCGACGGACGTGTCCGGATCCGACCGGACAATGTCCGCCCGCCGCCGCCAGCCTACCCGCGCCCGCCACGTGGCACCTCCGCCGCCGCCACCGACAGCCCGGCGCTGAGCCCGAGGCCGCATCGCCGCCCCGCCGCCGCCCGCATCAGCGCCGGCCGCCGCCGCCTCTCCTCGCCCCCGCACCGCCGGCCCCGCCGCCTCCTCGCCGCGCCGCCGCGGGACGCCGCCGCCGCCGACCGCCGCCGCGCCGGCCTCGCCCCGCCTCGCCGGCCTCCTCCCCAAGCTCCGGCTCCGGCGAGCTCCTCCGGCTGCTACAGTAACTTGGGCGGTGCCTCGGTTTCCGTGCGCTGGATCTGGATCTGGGTTGACCCCCTCTCCCCCGAAACTCTAACTCCCAGATTTTTATGCATTCTTTGACTGCTTGTATCTCCGCAACCGTAGCTCCGTTTTGGGCATATGATATATCAAAATCTTCGTCTCGACATGTACATCATTCCATTCCATTGCATCATTTGCATTTGAGGTCATCTTGATTCCCAAAATGCTGTTAGTAGGAGGCTTCGTGAGTTAAATTGCAGATCCGTTAGTTCATCATAGACTTTTGTCATTTTTGCCATGTTTAATCCGTGCATGATATGCCTGTGCCCCTTTGGAATGAATTGTTAAGCATTTTGTCTTATTTCCAGAAGTGCCACCCATGCATTTTTAGGATGTGTGTGTTGTCTTGTGCAAGCTTGCGAAGAGAGGTATCTGAGATTGCTGATTTCAGGGACTTGGTGACTTTCACTAAGTCTGGGATATTTTAGTTCATGATGCTATATGTCCAGCTTGTTTCCTAGTGATCCGTGCCTCTTTTGAGGAAGATCAGTAAAGGAGTTTTGATATTTATGTTATGCTATATCCATCCATGTCTTTGTTTGCATATGTGGAGTGATCTAGGTTGACTCAATCGAGCTCAACTTTTGCTTCGTTGTTAATCTGGGCAGATCGTCAACTTGTTTGCGATTTTGCCGATGCTACCGTTAGTGTTCCATGCATGCTATGCCTTTGTTCTTGCCATGTGCAGCTAGAATATTGTGCCTTGTTGCTGGTTATATGCTTGCCTTGCTATGACTTGCACCATGGTGAGTGCATCGAGCTCGTTTACATGCCTTCGTGAGTTAAATTTCTGCATGTCTCAGTTTTCACTAAGTCTGAAAACTGATTGTGTTCGAGCTATGTTCGTGAGCTCGGTAGAGTATTTTGTGAACCCTTTTGACCCCAGGTCACTTTTTGTGTTTTGTTAAGATTGTTGAGTAGCTCCATGCCATGTTCTTACTTGTCATGTTCAGGTCATTTATCATGTTGTTTTGCTGCTCCAAAGAGAGCATCGTGATCTGAAATTTCAGGCTAGTGTTAATTTCACTAAGTCTGGAATCTGTTTTGCATATTCATTTTTGCCATGCTTGTTTGAACCTCTTAATGGATGAATTTTCCTATGGCTCAGTGCTAGTGTTTTGTTAAACATCTTTTGTACATAACTGCCATGTATTTTTTTTTCATGTTTGGTGGCTGTAGCATGTTTATTTCGTTGTATTTAGATGCCTACTTGCTGTAAATCGCAGACCGGTGTCCTATCTTAAAACGCTTGCCATTTCCAAACCGTAACTCCGATTCCAATGATCTTTATATCGTTTTCAAGCGATTTCATCCCCTCTATCCAGTGGCACCCTTGGAATTCTAAGTTGAGGCCAGGTTCATGCATTTCCTGTCATATCTTGCATTTTGCATCCCGCATCGCATCCCGCATAGCATGTCATCATTTCATCATATTGCTTGGTCTTGCACGTGGTTGATTGTATCCTTGTTGCTTGTTTGTCTTGTTGGGTAGAGCCGGGAGACGACTTCGCTACCGAGGAGCCCGTTGAGTTTGCTTGTGAGGATCCAGTCAACTCTGACAACTGTGCAGGCAAGATGATCATACCCTCGAAATCACTACTATCTTTGCCATGCTAGTTTGCTCGCTATTTTGCTTTGCCAATGCTACGATGCCTACCATTTGCTTGTTAGCCTCCCAATTGCATGGTTGAACCTTTAACCCACCTTGTCCTAGCAAACCGTTGATTGGCTATGTTACCGCTTTGCTCAGCCCCTCTTATAGCGTTGCTAGTTGCAGGTGAAGATTGGAGCCGTTCCTTGTTGGAACATTTATTTACTTGTTGGGATATCATTATATTGCTATGTTATCTTAATGCATCTATATACTTGGTAAAGGGTGGAAGGCTCGGCCTCTCGCCTAGTGTTTTGTTCCACTCTTGCCGCCCTAGTTTCCGTCATATCGGTGTTATGTTCCCGGATTTTGCGTTCCTTACGCGGTTGGGTTATAATGGGAACCCCTTGATATTTCGCCTTGATTAAAGCTTTTCCAGCAATGCCCAACCTTGGTTTTACCATTTGCCACCTAGCCTTTTCTTTCCCTTGGGTTTTGCAGACTCAAGGGTCATCTTATTTTAACCCCCCCGGGCCAGTGCTCCTCTGAGTGTTGGTCCACCTGTCAGCTACCGGTGGCCACCAGGGGCAACTCTGGGCTGGCCTGCCCGTACCTAGGACAATCTGAGTGTGCCCTGAGAAAGAGATATGTGCAGCTCCTATCGGGATTTGTCGGCACATTCGGGCGGTGTTGCTGGTCTTGTTTTAACCTGTCGAAGTGTCTTGAGTTACCGAGATACCGAGTCTGATCGGAACGTCTTGGGAGGAGGTCTTTTCCTTCGTTGACCGTGAGAGCTTGTCATGGGCTAAGTTGGGACTCCCCTGCAGGGATTGAACTTTCGAAAGCCGTGCCCGCGGTTATGGGCAGATGGGAATTTGTTAATGTCCGGTTGTAGATAACTTAAACCTTAATTAATTAAAATGAATCAACTGCGTGTGTTGCTGTGATGGCCTCTTCTCGGCGGAGTCCGGGAAGTGGACACGGTGTTGGAGTAATGCTTGCGCAGGTTGTTCCTTCTAGTTTCTCGCTCGCGCTTTGCCTCCTCTTCTCGCTCTCCTTTGCGAATAAGTTAGCCACCATATATGCTAGTCGCTTGCTGCAGCTCCACATATACTTGCCTTATCCTGTCCTATAAGCTTAAATAGTCTTGATCGCGTGGGTGCGAGATTGCTGAGTCCTTGTGGCTCACAAATACTATAATTCCAGATGCAGGTCCAGGTGATTCCGCTCCAGGTGACGAGTACGAGCTCAAGTGGGAGTTCGACGAGGACTCTCAGCGTTAGTATGTTTCCTTTCCCGATGACCAGTAGTGGTGCCTAGTTGGGGTTCGATTCAGGGTCTTGTCGCATGTTGGGTTCTTTTCCATTTTGGCGCCGTAGTCGGGCCATGAGTGTTTGTTTGATGGATGTTATTTATGTACTCTGATGTGACGTGGCGAGTGTAAGCCAACTATGTTATCTCCCCTTTTATTATGTATTACATGGGATGTTGTAATGATTGCCTGACTTGCGACATTGCTTTCAATGCGGTTATGTCTCTAAGTCGTGCCTCGACACGTGGGAGCTATAGCCGCATCGAGGGTGTTATAAGTTGGTAATCAGAGCCTTCCCCGACCTTAGGAGCCCCATTGCTTGATCGTTTTTAGAAGCCGAGTTGTGTCTAGAAAAATGTTTTGAGTCCTTAGGAATTATATATCGAAGATCTTAGGAATTCTTTTTACTTCCCAGTCTCCTCATCACTCTGGTAAGGCATCTTGACGTAGAGTTTTGACTCTTCTCTTCTCAAATTTCACTAAAAAAAATTTTAGGATCACGCGAGTATCTTGGTTTTGTTCCGATGGTTTTGTGACGAGAACATTGTTCTTGGTGCCTCCTGTCTTTAGGGGTTGTGGCAGTGTCCCGGGGAGTTGAGCTCTGAGGTGTTGTCGTCACAATTTTATTGTTGCAATTCCGGTATACTTGAGATTTGTGCGCGACATCGAAAATCTCTTTTATGCAGTTCGTTGGTGAGATAACCTCGACGCCACCCAGTACTGGGGCGGGAGTTCGGGAGTATCGCCATAACTTGTATAATGGATGCTTTTCGAAGGTTGAGATAGATGGTTTCCAAAGGTTTCTTGGTTATGTGTTGAAGGATGGATACAGCTGGATGTAGGATTTGCTAGCTTGAGTGAGATACTATGCTCCCCTGTATCCCCAACACCTGATTGCATAACCGGGAAAATTTCGGGAATTTCATAGGTGGGAATTCAAGTAGCCTTAGGATATCTTTCCGACAGATGTATGATATGAAATTGGGGTTCGACGTCTAGTGGTTCGCCTATTCACGGTCGATTTTACAGTGGTCTCGTTGTGTCTTAAAGAGTCCTTGGCTATGCTGACTCGGGGACGCTTCGTATGTCATGTGCACTGCCTTGTACATGATGGTGCTGTACGATCGAGCCCGTGTAGGTCCCACCACGAAAACTTCGGACGAAATTTCTATCATGTATTTGTTCCGGCTTATTCCGCAAGCCAACCCTTGGTTTTATTTCGAGTTGTGGCATTCGTTTTGCTTCGATGTCATATGATGATTCCATCCCTCGTTGTTGTACCCCTTCTACCTGATTCTTCGTGGCTTCGCAATTTAGGAATATGTGACCACTTCAAGAGAAATGCATTCGTTCATTTTGTTCGGATGTGAAGACTATATGTTGCAATTTTCATTCCATTGGATTCAGCTTCAATATTTATCTGTCTATGTGCTAACGGTGGTCAACCTCTTCAGGATGGCTCCTCCAACGCGCACGACTCCGAATCCTGATCCGCCACCGCCTCCACCTCCTCCAGAGGCATGGCAAGCTGTGATGGCCGCAACCAATGCAAACACTCAGCTAATCATGCAAATTCTCCAAGAGCGCAATCAAGGCAGTCAAGGGAATCAAGGCAGCAACCAGGGTCACTTTGCTACACTCAACTAGTTCCTTGCTAACGGGCCAAAGACTTTCAGTAATTGTGTTGAGGCAACCGATGCTGACGATTGGCTTGTGGATCTGTGTAAGCATTTCGAGTGCAGTAACGTCAGGCCTGAGGACTTTGTGAAGTTCGCTTCCTTCCAACTCAAAGATCAAGCTGCAGAATGGTTCCAGCAGTACAAGGATTCCAGAGGTGAACGTGTTATAACTTGGGATGATTTCCGTCGAGATTTCCGAACTCATCACATTCCGCAGAGCGTGGTTGAAAGCAAGCGTGAGGAATTCCGCAATCTGAAGCAAGGCTCTTTGTCTGTCTATGACTACAACAAGTTGTTCCAGAAGCTCGCCCGTTTTGCCAAGCAGGATGTTCCTGATGAGAAGAGCATGATCTATCAGTTCAGGGGTGGTCTTCGTGAAGAAATTCAGCTCGCTCTTGTCCTCTTTGAGCTGTTGAGATACGATGAGTTCTACAACATGGCACTGAAGCAAGAGGCTGCTCAGTTGAGGTGTGATGCTTCCAGGAAGCGAGTCAGAGATGTTACTCCTTCTTCCTCTACTCAAGTGGCCAAGCAGCAGAAGTTTTGGCTTCCTCCTCCTCCATTCCGTCAGCCGTATCAGCAGAAGAGCAAAGGTGGCAGTGGTTCTTCCCACCCACCCAACCCAGGCTTTCAGAACAAGGCTTCGTCTCAAGCTCCAAGATCGAGTGCTCCATATCACCGTCCACTTTCAGAGGTCACGTGCAACAAGTGCCAACAGAAGGGTCACTATGCCAACAAGTGTTTCAACCAGAGGCGTCTTCCTCCTCCTCCTCCTGTGAGATCGGCAAGTACAGCTGTGGTCAAGCATAACCCTAAGCACGCCAAGGTCAATTTGATGATTGCAGCTCAGGCAGAGGACTCGTCAGATGTGATCATGGGTAACCTTCCTGTTAATGATATTCCTGCAAAAGTTCTTTTTGACACTGGTGCATCGCATTGCTTCATCTCGAGACCGTTTACAAATAGGCATGAATTGGTTTCACAAGTTTTGCCTAGTCCTTTAGCAGTTGTCTCTCCCGGCAAGCGCATGCAGGCTAACTCCATCGTTCCGGATGTTTCTATCATGATGGGCGAGTTCAAGTTTCTTGCTTCTCCTACGGTTCTCGGTGACTCGGATATTGATCTTATTCTCGGGATGGACTGGCTCTCTAAACACAAAGCTTAGCTTGATTGTGCAGCCAGGCAGATTCAACTGACTCATTCGTCTGAGGATGTAATTGTCTTTGCTGCTTGGGATAATACCATCCGGTTGTTTTCTCTCAATGAGAAGGGTGAATTGGATGCTATTTCGCAGATTCCGGTTGTTTGTGAGTATCAAGACGTTTTTCCAGAAGAACTCCCAGGGATGCCTCCAAACCGGCCGGTTGAATTTGTTATTGAACTTGAGCCCGGTACGGAACCTGTGTGCAAACGTCCCTACAAGCTCGGCCCCGAAGAGTTGAAGGAGTTGAAGAAACAACTCGATGAGCAAGAAAGATTGGGTCTCATCCGGCCTAGTACTTCTCCGTGGGGTTGTGGTGTTCTTTTTGTGAAGAAGAAGGATGGATCGAGTCGACTTTGTGTTGATTACCGTCCAGTGAATAAGAAGACCATCAAGAACAAATACCCACTTCCCAACATCAATGAGTTGTTCGAACAACTCAAGGGTGCTCAAGTATTCTCCAAGCTTGATCTCCGTATGGGTTATCACCAGATTCGCATTCGTGAAGAAGATATTCCCAAGACAGCATTCAGAACAAGCTTTGGTTCATATGAGTACACTGTCATGTCTTTTGGCCTCGCCAACGCTCCTCCGACGTTCTCTTGCATGATGAATTTCATCTTCAACGCCTACACCAATGACTTCGTTTTGGTCTATCTCGATGACATTCTGGTTTTCTCGAAGAATAAGGAAGATCATGCCAAGCATTTGCGTTTGGTTCTCGATAAGCTCAGGGAACATCAATTCTATGCCAAGTTCTCCAAGTGTGAATTTTGGCTCGATGAGGTTCTTTATCTTGGTCATATCATCTCTGCCAAGGGCATTTCCGTGAATTCCGAGAAGGTATCTGCAATTGTGAATTGGGAACCTCCTCAGAATGTGAAGCAACTCCGAAGTTTTCTCGGTCTCGCAAGCTATTGCCGAAGATTCGTTGAAAACTTTTCCAAGATCGTGAAGCCTCTCTCAAATCTTCTTCAGAAGCATGTCAAGTACGTTTGGTCTCCAGAGTGTGATATTGCTTTCAACACTTTGAAAGAGAAGTTGATCACTGCTCCAGTTCTGACTCCACCTGACGAATCCAAGCCGTACGAGGTCTTTTGTGATGCCTCTCTCCAAGGTCTTGGCGCAGTATTGATGCAAGAGAAGAAAGTTGTTGCTTATGCATCTCGCCAGTTGAAGCCTAATGAGAAGAACTACCCCACTCATGATCTCGAGTTGGCGGCAGTTGTGCATGCTCTTTTGACTTGGAGACATCTTCTATTGGGAAGAAAAGTGGACATTTTCACTGATCACAAGAGTCTCAAGTACATCTTCACTCAGCCTAATCTCAACCTAAGGCAAACTTGATGGGTCGAAATGATTCAAGAGTATAATCCGAGTATTGAGTATACTCTGGGCAACGCCAATGTGATTGCTGACGCTTTGAGCAGAAAGGCCTATTGCAACCGTCTGATTCTCAAGCCTTATCAACCCGAGCTTTGTGAAGCTTTCCGCAAACTGAATCTGCAAGTTGTTCCTCAAGGTTTCCTCGCCAACCTTCAAGTCTCTCCTACCTTAGAAGACCAGATTCGCCAAGCACAGCTTCTTGATGCTATGGTGAAAAAGGTGAAGATTGGGATTGCCAAGAGTCAGTCCAAGTACAAGTGCTACCGCCTTGATGACAAGGACACTCTCTTCTTCGAGGATCGTATTGTTGTGCCCAAAGGTGAACTTCGTAAAGTGATCATGAACGAGGCTCACAACTCTCTCCTCTCCATCCACCCTGGTAGTACGAAGATGTATCAGGATCTTAAGAAAGCTTATTGGTGGACTCGAATGAAGCGCGAGATCGCTCAATTCGTGAATGAATGTGATGTCTGCAGAAGAGTGAAGGCAGAACACCAAAGGCCAGCTGGTCTCCTCCAACCTCTTGCCATTCCAGAATGGAAGTTTGACCATATTGAAATGGACTTCGTGACTGGGTTTCCAAAGTCCAAGCATGGCAATGATGCTATATTCGTCGTCATCGACAAACTCACCAAAGTGGCTCACTTTCTGCCTATCAAAGAGTCGATCACTGCAGCTCAATTGGCGGAACTCTATACCTCTCGCATTGTCTCTCTGCACGGTATTCCTCAAGTGATCTCTTCAGACCGTGGCAGCATCTTTACCTCGAAGTTTTGGGATTCTTTTCAGAAGGCCATGGGCACCAACATCCGCTTCAGCACTGCTTTCCATCCTCAAACAAGCGGTCAAGTCGAGCGTGTCAACCAGATTCTTGAAGATATGCTCAGGGCTTGTGTGATCTCCTTCGGCATGAAGTGGGAGGATTGTCTTCCTTATGCTGAATTCTCCTATAACAACAGTTTTCAAGCAAGTTCGGGCAAGGCCCCCTTCGAAATTCTGTATGGAAGGAAGTGCCATACCCCTCTCAACTGGTCTGAAACCGGTGAACGTCAGCTGCTGGGTAATGACTTAATCACAGAAGCAGAAGAAATGTGCAAAGTCATTCGTGATAACCTCAAAGCAGCCCAATCCCGCCAGAAGAGCTACTATGATAGTAAGCACCGTGATCTGGCTTTTGAGATCGGAGATCACGTTTACCTCCGCGTCTCTCCTATGAAAGGTACTCGTCGCTTCGGTATCAAAGGGAAGCTTGCCCCTAGATACGTGGGACCTTTCAAGATTGCTAGCAAGAGAGGCGACCTCGCCTATCAGCTCGAGCTTCCTTCAAACTTTGCCAATGTTCATGATGTGTTCCATGTCTCCCAACTCCGAAAGTGCTTCAAGACGCCTGAACGCACCGTCAACTTCGAGGACATTGAGCTCCAAGAAGATCTCTCTTATTGTGAGCACCCAGTTGCTATTCTTGAAGAGACTGAACGCAAGACTCGCAACAAGTCAATCAAATTTCTCAAAGTCAAGTGGTCTCACCATTCCGACCGTGAAGCTACTTGGGAACGCGAGGATCACCTCCGTTCTGAGTACCCGGAGTTCTTTCAGTCCTAGATCTCGGGACGAGATCTTTTCGTAGTGGTGGAGTGTTGTAACGCCCCAGATATACTTTCCATATTTGTATCCAACTCTTGCCATTTCCAGCATTAAGTTATATTTATTTCTTGGGTTCGGGTCTTTGTCTCCGTGTGTTGTTTTTTCTTTTTCGTGCATCTCTTATCATATCATCACGTGCATTGCTTTTGCATACATGTTCATCTCATGCATTCGAGCATTTTCCCCGTTGTCCGTTTTGCATTCCGACGCTTCGTTCTCCTCCGGTGGCCATTTCTAACTTTCTTTCGTGTGTGGAGATTAAACATTTCCGGATTGGACCGAGACTTGTCATGCGGCCTTGGGTTACTACCGGTAGACCGCCTATCAAGTTTCGTACCATTTGGACTTCGTTTGATACTTCAACGGTTAACCGAGGGACCGAAAGGCCTCGTGTGTGTTGCAGCCCAACACCCCCCCAAATTTGGCCCAAAACCCACCAAACTCTTCTCCATGCCCTAGATCGTTCGATCACGATCGCGTGGGCGAAAACCGCACCTCATTTGGACTCTCCTAGCTCCACTTATGCCTATTTAAAGGCCCCCCCTTTTTCGGATCTCGTCTTCCTCCCCGTCCTCCTCCAAAAAAAACCAGATCAAACCCCCCCCCACCGACGGACGTGTCCGGATCCGACCGGACAACGTCCGCCCGCCGCCGCCAGCCTACCCGCGCCCGCCACGTGGCACCTCCGCCGCCGCCACCGACAGCCCGGCGCGGAGCCCCGAGGCCGCATCGCCGCCCCGCCGCCGCCCGCATCGGCGCCGGCCGCCGCCGCCTCTCCTCGCCCCCGCACCGCCGGCCCCGCCGCCTCCTCGCCGCGCCGCCGCGGGACGCCGCCGCCGCCGACCGCCGCCGCGCCGGCCTCGCCCCGCCTCGCCGGCCTCCTCCCCAAGCTCCGGCTCCGGCGAGCTCCTCCGGCTGCTACAGTAACTCGGGCGGTGCCTCGGTTTCCGTGCGCTGGATCTGGATCTGGGTTGACCCCCTCTCCCCCGAAACCCTAACTCCAGATTTTTATGCATTCTTTGACTGCTATGTGTCTGGTAAGAATTTTTGTCTCTTTTCCAGAGGTGCCACCCATGCATTTTTAGGATGTGTGTGTTGTCTTGTGCAAGCTTGCGAAGAGAGGTACCTGAGATTGCTGATTTCAGGGACTTAGTGATTTTCACTAAGTCTGGGATATTTTAGTTCATGATGCTATATGTCCAGCTTGTTTCCTAGTGATATGTGCCTCTTTTGAGGATGATCATTAAGGGAGTTTTCATATTTATGTTATGCTCTATCCATGCATGTCTTTGTTTGAATATTTGGAGTGCTCTAGGTTGACTCAATCGAGCTCAACTTTTGCTTCGTTGTTAATCTGGGCAGATCGTCAACTTGTTTGCGATTTTGCCGATGCTACCGTTAGTGTTCCATGCATGCTATGCCTTTGTTATTGCCATGTGTAGCTAGCAATATTGTGGCCTTTTGCTGGTTATATGCTTGCCTTGCCATGACTTGTACCGTAGTGAGTGCATCGAGCTCGTTTACATGCCTTCGTGAGTTAAATTTCTGCATGTCTCAGTTTTCACTAAGTCTGAAAACTGATTGTGTTCGAGCTATGTTCGTGAGCTCGGTAGAGTATTTTGTGAACCCTTTTGGCCCCAGGTCACTTTGGGTGTTTTGTTAAGCTTGTTGAGTAGCTCCATGCCATGTTCTTACTTGTCATGTTCAGGTCATTTATCATGTTGTTTTGCTGCTCCAAAGAGAGCATCGTGATCTGAAATTTCAGGCTAGTGTTAATTTCACTAAGTCTGGAATCTGTTTTGCATATTCATTTTTGCCATGCTTGTTTGAACCTCTTAATGGATGAATTTTCCTATGGCTCAGTGCTAGTGTTTTGTTAAACATCTTTTGTACATAACTGCCATGTATTTTTTTTTCATGTTTGGTGGCTGTAGCATGTTTATTTCGTTGTATTTAGATGCCTACTTGCTGTAAATCGCAGACCGGTGTCCTATCTTAAAACGCTTGCCATTTCCAAACCGTAACTCCGATTCCAATGATCTTTATATCGTTTTCAAGCGATTTCATCCCCTCTATCCAGTGGCACCCTTGGAATTCTAAGTTGAGGCCAGGTTCATGCATTTCCTGTCATATCTTGCATTTTGCATCCCGCATCGCATCCCGCATAGCATGTCATCATTTCATCATATTGCTTGGTCTTGCACGTGGTTGATTGTATCCTTGTTGCTTGTTTGTCTTGTTGGGTAGAGCCGGGAGACGACTTCGCTACCGAGGAGCCCGTTGAGTTTGCTTGTGAGGATCCAGTCAACTCTGACAACTGTGCAGGCAAGATGATCATACCCTCGAAATCACTACTATCTTTGCCATGCTAGTTTGCTCGCTATTTTGCTTTGCCAATGCTACGATGCCTACCATTTGCTTGTTAGCCTCCCAATTGCATGGTTGAACCTTTAACCCACCTTGTCCTAGCAAACCGTTGATTGGCTATGTTACCGCTTTGCTCAGCCCCTCTTATAGCGTTGCTAGTTGCAGGTGAAGATTGGAGCCGTTCCTTGTTGGAACATTTATTTACTTGTTGGGATATCATTATATTGCTATGTTATCTTAATGCATCTATATACTTGGTAAAGGGTGGAAGGCTCGGCCTCTCGCCTAGTGTTTTGTTCCACTCTTGCCGCCCTAGTTTCCGTCATATCGGTGTTATGTTCCCGGATTTTGCGTTCCTTACGCGGTTGGGTTATAATGGGAACCCCTTGATATTTCGCCTTGATTAAAGCTTTTCCAGCAATGCCCAACCTTGGTTTTACCATTTGCCACCTAGCCTTTTCTTTCCCTTGGGTTTTGCAGACTCAAGGGTCATCTTATTTTAACCCCCCCGGGCCAGTGCTCCTCTGAGTGTTGGTCCACCTGTCAGCTACCGGTGGCCACCAGGGGCAACTCTGGGCTGGCCTACCCGTACCTAGGACAATCTGAGTGTGCCCTGAGAAAGAGATATGTGCAGCTCCTATCGGGATTTGTCGGCACATTCGGGCGGTGTTGCTGGTCTTGTTTTAACCTGTCGAAGTGTCTTGAGTTACCGAGATACCGAGTCTGATCGGAACATCTTGGGAGGAGGTCTTTTCCTTCGTTGACCGTGAGAGCTTGTCATGGGCTAAGTTGGGACTCCCCTGCAGGGATTGAACTTTCGAAAGCCGTGCCCGCGGTTATGGGCAGATGGGAATTTGTTAATGTCCGGTTGTAGATAACTTAAACCTTAATTAATTAAAACGAATCAACTGCGTGTGTTGCCGTGATGGCCTCTTCTCGGCGGAGTCCGGGAAGTGGACACGGTGTTGGAGTAATGCTTGCGCAGGTTGTTCCTTCTAGTTTCTCGCTCGCGCTTTGCCTCCTCTTCTCGCTCTCCTTTGCGAATAAGTTAGCCACCATATATGCTAGTCGCTTGCTGCAGCTCCACATATACTTGCCTTATCCTATCCTATAAGCTTAAATAGTCTTGATCGCGTGGGTGAGAGATTGCTAAGTCCTTGTGGCTCACAAATACTATAATTCCATATGCAGGTCCAAGTGATTCCGCTCCAGGTGACGAGTACGAGCTCAAGTGGGAGTTCGACGAGGACTCTCAGCGTTATTATGTTTCCTTTCCCGATGATCAGTAGTGGTGCCTAGTTGGGGTTCGATTCAGGGCCTTGTCGCATGTTGGGTTCTTTTCCATTTTGGCGCCGTAGTCGGGCAATGAGTGTTTGTTTGATGGATGTTATTTATGTACTCTGATGTGACGTGGCGAGTGTAAGCCAACTATGTTATCTCCCCTTTTATTATGTATTACATGGGATGTTGTAATGATTGCCTGACTTGCGACATTGCTTTCAATGCGGTTATGTCTCTAAGTCGTGCCTCGACACGTGGGAGCTATAGCCGCATCGAGGGTGTTATAGATGATGACGTCCATGTTGTTGATGATTGTCAAGCTCATGTCGCTCTTGGTGAGGAGGGTTGTCAACCTCGTGTTGCTCTTGTCATGGAGGATTTCTATTGCCGTCATGCTCTTGATGAACTTGATGTTCTTGGAGAGCTTGTGGAGGAGCTTGTCGAGCTCGAGGAGGAACTTGAGGAACTTGACGATGCACGCGAGCTTGAAATCTTCGTTCTTGAATTTCTTCGCGAAGTGCTTCTTCATGTTCACGAGCTTGTCGGCCTCGGTCGGCTACGGCTCGACTTGAATCTCGCCGGGCTTGTTGCGCCGCAAGTGCTTGAGCTTCATGGAGTTGTTCTTGGCGTTGTGCCTCGTCATGATGTGCATCTTGATGTAGAAGCGCGCGCTATTCCTCTTCATGTTGGCGTTGCCGTTGCCGTTCTCGTGCTAGTGCAAAATCCTCTTGAGTTTGACGTTGTCGGTGCTCTTGAGAGTCGGTGTCGCGTAGGGGATTGAGGCTTGCTTGATGATCGTTGCGCGCGGCACGGCGTAGAGTGTTCGATGTCGGTGTACTTGAGCCGGAGAGGGTCAAGTCGGAGTGTCGACTTGAGAGGGTCCTTCGTGATGAAGACGAAGTGGAAGAAGAGCGGTGAAGCAACAAAGCGCGAATCTCGTCCATCCTTGCGTCATTCTCTTGCTTGTGATCGTCGAGCTTGTGGTCGAAGTAGTCTCTTGTACGTTGCTCAGAGAGTCGCAAGTCGGCCGCGAGGTTGTCGATGCGTTCACTCATTGCTTGTTTCTCTTGATACAAAGCACGTTGTGCACCAAAGAGGTGGCTCTTGGTGACGTAGGAGTTCATGTCGTCATCGTGCTCAATGAAGAGTGGGTTGGTAGAAGTACTTGGCCTATCCATCATTCCAAGAAAAATGTGAGCGGTAAAAAGAGAAGAACGATTACCAAATGTACCTTGACCGAAGTTGAAAGTGGATAGATGATCACTCCAATGCAGGACAAGGAAATACCACTAGGTGTTGCATCATCTTATTACTGGGCCAGGCCCATGTATTTTCGAAATACTTAAGTATAGGATGTTTTTAGAGTCCGTATGTGTGGGGAAACAAGAGTTAGGGTTGGTTTCGGACCCCTCCTCCAAGGGCCACAAAATCCCCCCTTCCTCCATATATACAGCCCTTAGGGCGTCGTTTAGACTTTGGGTTTTGTTTAGATTAAAATTTCACCATAGCTACAACTTCGTGTACTTCGTTTGCGTCCAACGACCAGACCAAGACGTCACAGAACCCCACCTTCATCAATAAAGATTTCCTCTTATATTCGCAATATCCAGATTTTAATTTCAATTTCTTGCTTGTTCTTCGTTGCTTGCAGGAAATAGACCCTCGTGGTCAGGTTGATCATGCTCCGGCATGATCAATAATCTCTCGGAGTTGGTTTAGTGATTGCTAAGGTGCGACGTCCTCGCACGTTCATAGTCGGATCGTCAAAGTCGACTTCCACCAAAACGATAGCCACCATCTCATCGAAAGATCGGGCCCCTCGCCTCTATCAGCTGTGGTTCTTGCTTAAAAGCTCTTTGCTTATCTTTTCCTTATGCTTAAAAGCTTGATTGGCTCTTTGATGTTGGAGCTCTTTTCTCATGCAATGCTTGACCAACCAAGATAGCAATTGTGTATGTGATGACAACTTTGTGACACAAGAGATGGTACCAAGATATGCAACAATGATGTATGTATGCTATGGGAAGTATGATCACTAATATGCACAAGTCTCGTTGTCGGCAATACTCAAAGGCTAGTCCCGATGGGTAAGCAACGCAAAGGAGTAAGGCTATGATGGCTATAAATGTAATGGCAAGAGTGATATGTCCAATACCAAGATGAGGTTACCGTTTCTTGCGGACAGTATGGTGTCAAAATGGTGGCACGAATACCAAGTTGTAGTCGAGGTGGTCGTTGTTGGTGACACGTCCGTGGCGAAGATGAGCGGCGGTGATGTTGATGTTGAACCATACCTAAATAGCCGAAACACAAGTAGGACACGGTACTGCAACTCAAATTATCAAAGCAAAATTGGACCAAAATTGTGGAGTTGGTGTTGGTAAGCGGTGGTTGTGTATGTGGTATATGGTTGTGCTATGCGGAAGTGGTGGGGGTATGCGGAAGTATATATGGGCACCGGAACAAAATTCGGCGAAAAATGGGCAGAAAACGGGCGGTGGAGAGGAAGTGGTGCTACTAGGGGCCGGACGTCCGGGGTCGTGGACGGATGTCCAGGCTATCAGGCAGGATGTCCGGGATCTGGATCCATGGATGGATTCGAAGATCGTCGCGAGGAGAGGTCAAATCCGGGCAAAATTCGGAGAGATTTGTGGATGGAAATTGTGGGAAAGTGGATGGAAAGCTAGATCTACCCGCAACACATGAAATCCGGGGATCAAATCCAACAAGACTTCATCACACCAACAAATCACAAAAAACATTTGGGGCTATTTTTGTGGGGAATTTTTGAATTAGGGACAAAATCAACAAAACTAGGCTAGAAAACACAATGGGGAGGCTCCGAAATCATGATCAACCTGGCTCTTGATACCAAGATGATGTAGGGTAGAACCCTAATCGGCCGATCTTTCACGAAAGGAGCGGATCCCGCGAAGAACACGAGGAACACGAGGGGGAAAAGAGGGAAAACCACAAGGGGAAACACAAGAGGAAACACTAAACCAACACGAGTAAGTCACACATGTGCTAGATCCTCGAGTACATCAGGAAAGATACACGATCCACGGACAACTAAGGACGATACAAGGGTAGCCGGTCTTCTCCGTGAGGAGGTCTTGAGTTCTTCCCTAAAAGGGGTCTTGAATCCGCTTGGGGGATCTTCTCCGGTGGAGTCTCGAATCTTTTACTAATCCTTTGCTAACCCTAGAAAGTTGGACGAGATGGAGTATATATAGTCTAGGGGGAGAAGAGGTACACGGGCCTCGGCCCTTCACTGTGCGCAGACACGGGAGGTCGGACGTCCGGGCGTCGGGCCGATTGTCTGGGCTTTCACGTGATGCCGGATGTCCGGGCTGGAGCTGTGGGATTTGTTGCTCTCGGGTTCGGAGGGGTCCAGATTTCCGGGCTGGGGGCCGGATATCCGGGGGCTCGGGAAATGCCAGATGTCCGGGCTGGCGAGGTCGAATGTCCAGGGCCTGTAGCTTCTGGCGGCTGAGCGGCTGCGGTGGGAGGAGCTCCAGGGGGCGGATGTCCGGGGTCATGGCCGGATGTCCGGGGTCACGGCCGGATGTCCGAGGCCTTGGAGATGTTCTTGGTTCCTTCCGTTGGTTCTCTTCATCCATGGACTTGGGGACTTGTCCGTCTTCACGTGCATCTTCGGGAGGGTCCTCTTGGTATCTAATCATGCACAACATCTCCGACTTAGGTAGTAGCCATGTCTCATGCATAGAAAGTGGAAGTTCGAAGAGGAGTGAGTTCACCTTATCTTCGATAGCCTTGGCTCGGGCTCATGTCATTGGTCCAAGTGGTGTCGTTGGAGGTGTAGGTGCGTCCATGGGGATGATCATGGGATGCTCCGCATCAACGATCCAAATCCAACAAGGGACGATACAAAGGGTAGCCGGTTCTTCTCCGTAGAGGAGGTCTTGAATCCACAAGGGGATCTTCCCATGAGGGGTCTTGAATCCAAGATGGATCTTCTCCGTAGAGGGGCTGCAGACTCTCTCGTGGAGTAGATCCGATATGGATGAGCGAAACTCTATCTCTCAAATGAGCTATCACAACGCTAACCCTAGAAAGGAGGTGGAGGTGGTCTATTTATAGTCTAAGCCACGAAGGGGTAAGTGGGGGAGGGATACAAGGCCAAAGGCCTGGCTGCACACACGCAGTGTCGGACGTCCGGTCGGGGTCGGACGTCCGGTCTCTCGCGAAGGTCCGGTCGTGCGAAGGGCGTCGAACTTCCGACGTTTCTTCTCTGGACTGGTGGCGTCGGACGTCCGGTCGGCGTCGGTCGTCCGGGCGCTGGGACTTGTCGGACGTCCGGTGTTCTTCGGTCGTCTGGCTGATTTGGCTCGGGTGTAGATGTGTCGGTCGACCGGTGGGGGCCGGACGTCCGGTCGCTGGGAGGGGCTGGTCGTCCGGACGTCCGCTCGCCGGAGCATCTTCGGCAGCTCTTCTTCTTGCGTCTTCACTTCCACGCTTCCCTCGCGGAAGGTGTAGGTGTTCCTTGGCGCTTGCACTCCTCCATGTCATCCATAGCGTTCCGACAATACCTATGCATGCACATGGGAGAAGTGTCAAGTAGTATACCATCCTCGAAGGGGTCAAATGAGCGCGTGTAAAGGAGATGATTCACCTTTGTGTATGTGAAGTAGATGTCGCACGTGTCACTCGCCGAACGGACTCTTGATATGGTGATGTCCATAGGATGCTCCGCATCACATTGCATATAGAGAATTGAGCACTACATGTTGTGCTAAGTAGTCTCAAGTCATTGAATGCATACGCACCCCACGTCTCCTATTGGCTGATTTCTTTTTTGTGGCAAAAAACAAGGAACGAGGTGGGTAGTTAATGCACCGCACCTAAATGTTTTGGGATTATTTGGTTTTCGTAATTGACTAATGCATTAGTAAGGAGGGAGTACAATACTAGTCTGATTGATGAGATTTCAGATTTGAGCCATCTACCGGAAGGGGGATTGTATAATATCATCGGAAACTACATTCAAAACTGAATAAAACAATACTCCGTGTATTTATTTACGGAGGGAGTAGTATATTTTATGTGACATGCATTACTAGATATTGCTAGTCAAATACTAAATCCAGTCGGAGGTGGTAGTACTACTAAATCTAGACGGTCGTAGTACTAGTAGTACTACCAATGTAGTAGTATTGTATGGCTCGTTTGTCAAATTATTACGTGCTGCTCCTCACTACTGATATACCAAAGTCAGCCTCACTGTGCATTGTCACTATCATCATGGTTGTAGAGCTAGCCTGCTTACAACTAGCCATGTTGGACATAATTTCCCATGCGTTGCCATGAGTAATAATAAATATTATACTTGAGTAATAGGTATATCGTTGCCGCACCTATGCACGCAACATTTAGGGCCTCTTTGATTCGTAGGATTTTGAAAATGTAGGAATAGGAAAAGTACAGGGTTAGAGTGGCATGCCCACCTGAATTCTATAATATTAGCAATGAGTGTTTGATTTATCTAAGAAAATGCCAATGCATGTCACCGAAAATTATACCATTTGAAATTATGTTCAAATATGACTCCAACAATATAATTTTTAGTGACATGAATTAACATTTTGTCAGTTAAATCTATGGTTAAAATTTGATACTGCAAAATACGAAGAGTAAACAAGGACAGAGGTAGTACTTTCTCTTAGGCTAACCATAGAGTTACTTGTCTAAGTTACTTGCCACTATGACTAGCCTAGGCTACTAGTACAACAACAAAAATGATGGAGGTCATCATGTGATAAAAAAATACTAAAAACATTTCTTTTGGTGCAGTGCGTAGATGCAATTTTGAACACTACACTTGTCATCGTAATTTGCGAAAATTATGAAAAAATCAAGCTCCATTGTGATTACCGTTTAATAGGAAAGAAGTTTCACCTCGATGAGTAGCTTCTCCGTGCATGAAAAGCATCTAAGGAATCCAACAACTCGATCCAGATTGGGGTCGATAGATTTTATTGCCAAGGTCTTCATTGTGCGCAAAGACTGGGTCAAGCTTGTAGGAATCATTTTTTGGATGACAGTCATAAATAAATTAAGAAGAAATTAAAAAATGTTAATTTCAAGAAGACAGAGAAGAAGATGAGTGTCGTACCTGAACAATTATAGATCCAGTAATGAGTTCGGAGAATTTGGCACATGAGTAGACCAACGCTTTCCATTTCGGCGCATCAATGACCCTGATTTTTATTGGACCTTCTAGATCAGATACAAGCAATCAATCAAGAAAATGTGCATTCTTTATGACCATAATGTGGAACATCTCAAGTGATATCTTCTCGATTAATGTCTTGTTGCGGGGCCAACAGGACACATAAATCCATCGGAGATTCATTAAGGTGATGTGGAACCTGTGGATCTGCCGAAGACGAAGGTACTCGAGCATAGTACAGCCGTGGAGCAGGAGCTCCATAGCCTTCTTCGAGATGCCAACATCGAAGAGGTTGAGATACTTGAGTTGAGGGAGAAGAAGGGAGGGTGCGACATTAATATAGGGAAAATAGCAGGATTTGAAGCTAGCGTGTGATGTGTCTCCAACGTATCTATAATTTTTAATTATTCCATGATGTTATATTATCATTTTTGGATGTTTTATATTCATTTTATAGCAACTTTATATCATTTTTGGGCCTAACCTATTGACATAGTGCCCAGTGCCGGTTGTTATTTTTTACTTCATAGAATGTCCATATCAAACGGAGTCCAAATGCGGCGAAACTTTTTGGAGAATTTTGTCTACCCAAAAGATAACATGGGAGCCAAAGTAGTGCAGGAGGGGAGGCCCATGGGGCCCACAAGGCACCAGGGCGTGCCAGAGGCCCCTGGCACACCTTGGTGGGTAGTGCAGTCCACAGGAGTCCTTTCCACCGCCTCTTAGCTCTATAAATACCCAAATATTCCAGAAACCCCAGGGGAGTCGACGAAACACAATTCCAGCCGCTGCAAGTTCCAGAACCACGACATCCAATCTAGAGCCCTATTCCGGCACCTTGCTGGAGAGCAACAAGATCTGGGAGGGGTTCATTATCCTCATTGGTGCTCCGATGATGATGCGTGAGTAGTTTACCAGAAACCTATGTGTCGGTGCAACACACATGTGCACTTCTTGACCAGACCTATACATAGAAGTGTTGGCATCGGATGTCCTACCACAAGCATATAAAGCAAGAGCAAGCTAGAGAAACCGCTCTTTGTGATCAAGGAGCGGATCAAGAAGACCAAGTCAACATACAAGACAACAGAAGCATCACCTTGGGAAGGCCTCACTTGCCGGGCAGGAGAGCCCGGCCAGGTCGAGACCACTCCAAGGACAAGTCCATGATTGCCCCAATAGGCTTGCGGGGGCCACCAAGGGCAGGGAATCCCACAAGTCGCCACCGCTCCACCACTCCACCGCACCGCAACGCAAATCACTTGTCAATGCGGTGTCGAGCCCCCAGATGATTAAGTGGCCTCCACTAAGCACGTGGTGGCCCATTGGAAGACATGTTTCACTCATATGGCACTCGTCCAGAGGCATGTCGAACAGATAAGCTGATGTTGGGTAGGAACCCTAATCGGTCAATCTTTCACGAAAGGAGCGGATCCTGCGATGAACACGAAGAACACGAGGAGGGGAACGAGGGGAAAATAACGAGGGGAACACAAGAGAACACTCAAACCAACAAGAATGATCACACATGCGCTAGATCCATGAACATAAAGGAAGATACAAGATCCAAAGTCAACAACGGACGATACAAAGGTAGCCGGTCTTCTCCGTGAGGAGGTCTTGATGTTCTTCTCCGCAAGGAGGTCTTGAATCCAAAGGGATCTTCTCCGAAGAGGGGCCACGGTCTCTCTCATGGAGTAGATCTGATCTGGATGAGCAATGCTCTATCTCTAAATATGAGCTAAAGTAATGCTAACCCTCAAATGGCGGAGGTGGAGGAGTATATATAGTCTAGGGCCACGAAGGGGTAAGTGAGGGTGAAGGGATACATGGGCTCGGCCTGATACACTGTCCACAGACAGGCATCAGACGTACGATGGGTACCGGACGTCCGGTGGCTCGCGAGGGTCCGGTCGTCCGGTACTTGTCGGACGTCCGGCGTATTGGCTCGGGAAAGCCATCGTCGGATTTCTGGACGGGGCCAGTCGTCCGGGCGCTGGAGGATGTCGGATGTCCGGTCAGCGTCAGTCGTCCGACTGCTGTAGGTCTCGCTGGCTGGGAATTGGGCTGGCTGGTGAAGTCTCCAGGCGTCGGACGTCCGGTCCAGACCGGTCGTCCTGTGGCTATAGATTTCTGGCAGCTTCTTCTCTTGGTCCTTGTACTTGGCGTCCTCGCTATCTCGTCCATTGGATGTGGTGGCTCCGTGGCTTTCCCCTAAGTACCTGATCATGCATAGCACACACATTGGAGGTAGTAGCCATGTCTCACATGTAGAAAGGGAAAGTTTGGAGAGGAGCGATGATGTAGGGTGAAACCCAAGGTGGCCGATCTTTCACGAAAGGAGCGGATCCCAAAGGAAAACACGAAGAACACGAGGATGAACAGGAGGAAAAACACAAGAGGAAATCACTAAACCGACACGAATAAGTCACACATGGGCTAGATCCTCGAGTACATAGGGCGATACACGAATCCACAGACAACTAGGGACGATACACGGTAACCGGTTCTTTCCGTGAGGAGGTCTTGAATCCACAAGGGGATCTTCTCCGCAACGAGGTCTTGAATCCAAGGTGGATCTTCTCCGAAGAGGGGCCGCGGTCTCTCTCGAGGAGTAGATCCGATATGGATGAGCAATGCTCTATCTCTTAAATGAGCTAAACCAATGCTGACCTAGCTAGGATGAATGGGGGGTCTATTTATAGTCTAAGTGCAAAAAGGGGGGCGAAGTGAAGGGGTACATGGGCCTCGGGCCCGAATCTGGACGCAGCCAGGTTCCGGACGTCCGTTGGGGACCGGACGTCCGGTGTCTCAGGAGTTGTCGGACGTCCGGTGTCCTTCGGTCGTCCGCTGGTTCTGCTCTGTGATGGGGGTGCCGGACGTCCGGAGGCTCCGGACTTCCGCTGATGTTGGCTCGGGTGCTGGTGCGCCGGTCGTCCGGTCCGGATCGGACGTCCACTCGTTCGCTTCGGGTGCAGTGGCACCGGTCGTCCGGTCTGGGCCGGACGTCCGCTGGCTGGGGCTCGGCTGACGCTTCAGGAGCCGGACGTCCGGTCCCGGCCGGTCGTCCGGTGGCTGGGAATTTTCCTGCAGCTCTTCTTCTTCTCCGTCTTCTCGTCCATCTTCCTCTTCTTCTTGTCCTTGCGCCTTAGATTCTCCATTGTACCTGAGTATGCACAAGGTATCAATATGAGGTAGTAGCCATGCTTCATGTGCATCGAAGTGGAATTGTGAGAGGAGAGATGTCACCTCGGTTTCAAGAGCTCTTGCACGTGATCGAGTCATGGGCCCAGTAGGCATTAGGTGAGACGATGGTAGGTCCATGGGGATGACCTTGGGATGCTCCGCATCATCTCCCCTCCCTTGGGGAAGATCCGTCCTTAGATCAAAATCTTCATCACCATGGAAGGGAGAGAGATCTTTGACGTTGAAGATGTCGCTCACGTTGTACTTGTCGCGCGGGAGGTCGATCTTGTAAGCGTTGTCGTTGTAGCGTGCAAGCACCTTAAAGGGTCCATCCGCTCGTGGTCGAAGCTTGGATTTGTGTTCTTGTGGGAAGCGGTCCTTGCGAAGGTGTAGCCACACTCGATCACCAATGTTGAAGACCATAGGTTGCTTGTTGAAGTTGAGCTTGGTCGCAAGACGTTGAACTTGGCACTCGATGGTGTTTCTTGTATCTTCATGCATCTTATTGGGATATGTCACACGCGCACTTGCGTCCAAATTGATGCGCTCTTGAAGTGGTAGAGGAAGAATGTCCAATGGTGACAATGGGTTGAATCCGTAAACGACCTCGAAAGGCGACTTGCCGGTTGTTGAGTGTCTTGCTCGGTTGTAGGCGAAATTGGCGATAGGTAGGCACTCCTCCCACTCCTTGATGTTCTTCTTGATGAGTACTCGAAGTAGAGCGGAGAGTGTGCGGTTTGTCACCTCCGTTTGGCCGTCGGTTTGAGGATGGTACGCCGTGGAGAAGAGTAGCTTGATTCCGAGCTTGGCGCATAGGGTCTTCCAAAAGTAGCTAAGGAACTTGACGTCGCGGTCCGAGACAATTGTCTTTGGCACACCATGGAGACGCAATATTTCCCTACAAAAGAGATTAGCAACATGTGAAGCATCGTCTATCTTGTGACAAGGAATAAAATGTGCCATTTTGGAGAAACGGTCCACAACGACAAATATGGAATATTTCCCATTGCGAGGTTTTGGCAAGCCAAGTACAAAGTCCATGCTTATGTCCTCCCAAGGTTGGTATGGAATTGGTAAAGGCATATAGAGACCATGAGATTGAGCTTTGGACTTAGCTTTGCGGCATGTCGAACATCGGTTGGTGAAGCGATTGACGTCGCGAAACATCTTTGGCCAAAAGTAGCTCTTCGAGAGCGTGGCGAACGTCTTGTCGCGTCCGAAATGTCCCATTAATCCTCCTCCATGTTATTCCTGCAAAAGCAATAAACGAAGGGACGACTTGGGGATGCAAAGTTTGTTAGCTCTCATAAGGTAGCCGTCTTTGATGTAATAGCGTTCCCACGATGTATGCGATAATCACTTGGCAAAAGGAATGGCAAAAGTCTCATCATGCGCATACAATTCTTTGATATGCTCGAAGCCAATGACATCTAACTCAAGTTGCATGACTAGCATGCATATGCGGGAAAGAGCATCCGCGATGATGTTTTCTTTACCCTTGATGTACTTGATGACATAGGAAAAAGACTCAATGAATTCACTCCATTTAGCATGACGCTTGTTCAACTTAGTTTGACCCTTGAGATACTTGAGGGTCTCATGATCGGTATGAATGATAAACTCATGGGGACGAAGGTAATGTTCCCATTCATGTAAAACACGGACTAAAGCATATAGCTCTTTGTCATAGATGGGATAGTTGAGTTGCGCTCTGGAAAGTTTCTCACTAAAGTAAGCTATGGGGTGCTTCTCTTGCATTAACACACCTCCTATGCCATTACCGCTAGCATCGCAATGAATCTCAAAAGGCTGGTCGAAGTTGGGTAAAGCAAGTACGGGAGCATGAGTAAGCAAATTCTTAAGCTCATTGAAAGCAATATCTTGAGATGGTCCCCAAACAAACGGCGCGTTCTTCTTGCTCAAAGCATGCAAAGGTGAAGCAATGGTGCTAAAATCCTTCACAAATCTACGGTAGAAACCGGCTAAACCAACAAAACTACGCACTTGTTGCAAATTGGTTGGTTGTGGCCAAGTTTTAATAGCATTGATCTTGGACTCATCTACATGAACACCCTTAGTAGAGACAACAAATCCTAAGAAAACGAGCTTATCAACACCAAAAAGGCATTTCTCCATATTAGCATAGAGACGCTCTTTCCTAAGAGGTTGCAAAACGGTGTGGACATGGGTGACATGCTCTTGGATAGATTTGCTAAACACAAGAATGTCATCGAAGTAAACCACAAAAAGTATGCCAATGTAAGAGCGAAAGACATGATTCATAAGGCGCATAAAAGTGCCCGGTGCTTCCGAGAGACCCATAGGCATGACTAACCACTCATACAAACCAAACTTGGTTTTGAAGGCGGTTTTCCATTCATCACCCTCTTGTATGCGGATTTGATAGTAACCACTCTTAAGATCTATTTTGGAAAAGATAGTGGCACCGCTAAGTTCATCAAGCATATCATCAAGGCATGGAATGGGATACCTATATCTAACAGTGATAGCATTGACAGGTCTACAATCGGAGCACATGCGAAAGCTACCGTCACGTTTTGGCACAAGAATGACTGGTATGGCACAAGGGCTCAAACTTTCATGCACATGACCATGGTCTATGAGATGCTTTACTTGCCTTTGGATTTCTTTGGTTTCTTCAGGGTTGACGCGGTATGGAGCTTTGTTTGGGAGCGGCGCTCCGGGGATGAGATCAATTCGGTGCTCAATGCCTCGTAGTGGAGGTAGACCCGGAGGTAGCTCATCGGGGAAAACATATTGGAATTCCTGCAATAGAGAAGATAACACCAAAGGTAGATCATGAGAGTTGTTAATATTTGTGACCTCGTCCTTGCACAATAGGACATAGTGTAGGACACTTGATGGGTTCTCACACACTTCTCTCATCTCACGTTTGGTGGCAAATAGGACGAAGTTCTTGTTTTTGCTCATCGTGGAGGCACTCAATTTGGGCTTGTGGCGCTCACTCTCTTTTTGGTGGCTCACTCTCTCACCATTCTCTCCATGATGGGTGGCTTGCTTATCAGCGATCACTTGGCTCAGAGACATGGGTTGTAACACAAACTCCTTTCCTTGCATCTTGAAGCTATAGCGGTTTGTACACCCATTGTTGACGACTCCTCTATCGAATTGCCATGGCCGTCCAAGGGGAAGATGAAAAACGGTCATTGGGATGACGTCGCATTCCAAGATGTCTTCGTAAGCGCCGATTTTGAAGGATACTTGTACTTGGTGCTCGACTTGGATAGTGCCGGAGTCACTAAGCCATTGCACTTTGTATGGATGTGGATGCTTCATCTTGGGCAATTGGAGCTTGGAGGAAAGTTCTTCACTTGCGAGATTGTGAAAACTCCCTCCATCGATGATGACCTTGACGGATCGTCCATTGATGCCGGCCTTGGTGTGGAATATGGTGCATCTTTGGACTTCTTCTTGGTGATGTTGGAGGGTCAAGACTTTTGATACAACAAGTGCGGGACTTGAGTCTTCATCACAAAAGACTTGTTCTTCTTCATTGTTCACTTGGCGGTGCATGGCCACTTGTTCAAGGGCTTCCATTTCTCCTTCGCTCATGGAGTCATAAGTGCCATCGTCGTTGAAGATCATTGTGCGCTTGTTGGTGCACTCATAGGACTTGTGGCCTCGGCCTCCGCAAGTGAAACACTTGAGGGAGCTCGTCTTGACGGTCTCATTGGTTGGGGGAGATGAAGATGAAGCTCTCGGCTTGAAGTTGCTCGTAGGAGGATGACTTGTAGTTGACGAAGCTTTCTTGGAATTCGGCTTGTCGATGTTGGAAGTAGACGTTCTTGTAGTCGGAGTTGGAGTCGTTGAAGCTTGGTTATTCGAGAAGCCGTAGCACTTGGATGAGAACTTGGCGTACTTGAAGTCATCTTGCAATTGGCGTTCCGCTTTGGTAGCTTGGTGCACGAGCTCGATGAGATTTGAGTATGGTTGGAAGCCGGCGATCTTCTTCATGGGATGATTGAGTCCATTCAAGAAACGTGCCATAGTTTGCTCATCATTTTCCATCACATTGGCTCTTATCATTGCAATCCCCATCTCCTTGTAGTATTCTTCAATGCTCTTGGTTCCTTGCTTGAGTTGTTGGAGTTTCTTGAAGAGGTCGCGGTTGTAGTAGGTAGGCACGAAGCGTGCTCTCATGACATCCTTCATTTGTGCCCAAGTAGTGATGGGTAGATCACCTCTTGCCTCGCGGCGCTCAATGACTTGTTCCCACCAAATGAGGACATAGTCTTGGAACTCAAGGGATGCCATCGCGATCTTCTTCTCTTCTTCATAATTGTGCAAACGAAAGATCTTGTCAACTTTCAATGCCCATGAAAGGTATTCTTTGGGATCGTTGCTTCCGTTGAACTTGGCCATGGTGAACTTGAGCTTGCCGTAGCGTTGCTCTTCATTGTGTTGGGGTCGGGGATGATGATGCCCATGTTGTAGATGATTGTCCAACTCGTGGTACTCTTGACGCGGAGGGTTGTCAACCTCGTGTTGCTCTTGCCATGGAGGATTCCCATTGTTTTCATGCTCTTAATGAACTTGATGGTCTTGGCGAGCTTGTGGAGGAACGCGTCAAGCTCGAGGGGGAACTAGACGATGCATGCGAGCTTGAAATCGTCATTCATGAAGTTCTTCACGAAGTGCTTCCTCTTCCTCACGGGCTTGTCTGCCTCGGTCGGCAACGGCTCGACTTGCATCACGTAGAGCTTCTTGCGCCTCAAGTGCTTGAGCATCACGGAGTTGTTGTTCTTGACGTTGATCCTCGACATTTTGTGCATTTTGGTGTAGACGCACGCGTTCTTCCTCTTCATGTTGGCGTTGTTGTTGCCATTCTCGAGCTAGCGCAAAAGCTTCTTCGGCTTGACGTCGTCGGCGCTCTTGAGAGTCGGTATCCCGAAGCAGATTGAGGTTTGCTTGATGGTCGGTGTGCGTGGCTCGACGAAGAGTGTTCGATGTCGGTGTACTTGAGTCGGAATGGTGACTTGAACGGCTCCTTCTTGAAGTGGAAGAAGAGCGGTTGAGAAACAAAGCGCGAATCTCGTCCATCCTTGCGTCATTCTCTTGCTTGTGATCGTCGAGCTTGTGGTCAAAGTAGTCCCTTGTACGTTGCTCGGAAAGTCTCAAGTCGGCGGCAAGGTTGTCGATGCGTTCACTCATAGCTTGTTGCTCTTGATGCAAAGCACGTTGTGCACCAAAGAGGTGACTCTTGGTGACGAAGGAGTTCATGTCGTCGTCTTGCTCCATGAAGAGTGGGTTGGTAGAAGTACTCGGCCTATCCATCATTCCCAGACAAGTGTGAGTGGTAGAAAGAGAAGAACGAATACCAAATGTACCTTGACCGAAGTTGAAAGTGAATTGATGATCACTCCAATGTAGGACAAGGAAATAGCCCAATTGGTACGAATTCTCATCGGTTTCTCACACCTACACAAGTAAAAGCTTATGTTGGAGCTTGGTTAGGATGGTGGCACAATTTTTTAATGTGAATGTAAGCACGATTCAATAATGATGGAGAAGATTCGCAAGATGCAATGTAACAAGTAGACAAGGAATATACGGTACACAGAAACACACACGCAAAAAGATAAGTGGGGTTGAGCAACCAAGGGTGAGCCAAAATGTGGAATCCACAAAAATGCTCTTGTTGCACAACACTAGAGAGACGCTAGCACGATTGCACGATAGGCAGATACAAGAACTTGTGCACAACCTACTTCGCAAAAATGCAACGACTGCTATCCCAAATATGTTTTATGCAAGGTGTTGCTATGATATGATCCAAGATGATCGAGTATGACAATCTTAATGTTGTATGATGCGATGGTTCTTGCTTAAAAGCTCTTTGCTTATCTTCCCTCTTTGCTTAAAAGCTTGGTTGGCTCTTTGATGTTTGAGCTCTTTTCTCATGCAATGCTTGACGAACCAAGATAGTAAGTGAGTATGCGATGAAAACTTTGTGACACAAGAGATGATACCAATATAGGCAACAATGATGTATGTATGTATGCTATGGGAAGTATGATCACTAAAGTGAACAAGTCTCGTTGCCGGCAATACTCAATGGCTAGTCTCGATGGGTAAGCAACGCAAAGGGGTAAGGCGATGATGGCTATCAAAGTAATGGCAAGAGTGATATGTCTAATACCAAGATGTGGTTACCGGTCTTGCTTCCGGTATGGTGTCAAAATGGTGGCACAAATACCAAGTTGTAGTCAAGGTGGTCGTTGTTGATGACCGGTGTTGATGATGCGTCCGTGGCGAAAATGAGCGGCGGTGATGTCGATGTCGAACCGTACCTTGATAGTCGAAACACAAAAGGATACGGTACCGCAACTCAAATTCTCAAAACCAAAGGCGACCAAAATCGTCAGAGTAGGTGGCGGTTAGGTGGTGGTGTGGGTAGGGATATTGGGACGGTTTTGCGGAAGTTGAAGGTGGTGTAGCGGATGATGTACTGGAAGTAGCGGTCGTCCGGGCGCGGACAGATGCCCGGTCGCCGATCGTCCGGTAACGTCGTACGTCCGGTGCTTCCTGGGTCGCCTGACGTCCGGTGATGTGACGGACGTCCGGTGGTCGGGGTCAACTTGAGATTTTAGATCCGGGAGGTGATTTTTGGGGAGAAAATGGGGAATTTGGGAGGGATTTCGAGGTGGAGATGGTGGGGGAAGGCTAGATCTACTTGCAACGCAACAAATTCACGGATCAAAACCAACAAAACATCATCACAACTCAAAAAACACAAGAAAAATTTTGGGGCTATTTTTGGTGGGGATTTTCGGATTAGGACGAAAAAAAACAAAATCAAGCTAGAAAAACGAAGAGGGAGGCTCCGAAATCGTGATCAACCTTGCTCCTGATACCAAGATGATGTAGGGTGAAACCCTAGGTGGCCGATCTTTCACTGTCGGAGTAAATAACCATGGGTAGCCTAGCCGGCTCCCCCTGGCCCTTCTGAAAAAATTACGAGCCGATCCGGCCCTCAAGAATCCAAGACATGGGGCCGCCTTCCCCTTGCCGGTTGTCTCCCAGGAGGGCTATCGGAAGGAAACCCGACTTTAGCCTCATGAAGAAAGCCGCGGGAGGGCCGGCTCCGAGAAGCCGGCCACGAGAAGGCCGACTCCAAGAAGCCGGCTCCCACAAAGCGGTCAAGATCGTACCCTCGAAGTCTGCATCCACATAACGGCGATGTGACGGGGCGTGGCTACAGTAAAGCCTGACACCCCCGAATCCCGGAGCACGCCTGGCACAGTGCGCCATACGGGTGGCCATGACCTGTCCGGCGCGGCACTGTTGCCACGTTGACCCTGATGTCATCCACGACGGGCTGCCAGCGCGGCCCACGGGCGGTGGGCCCCTTCGGGCAGAGAGACACCCGAAGGCGGCCAGGCCTCCCCCAGTTGGCCCAAGACAGAGCCGGCTCCCCACAGCCGGCTTGCCACCTCCCTCGAGGAGACGCCCCATTAAGGAGACAAGACGCGGTGAGGCTACAGCGATCACCCGCCGGACGGCGGCACTGTAGCCACGCCCACCTCGGCGAAGCCCTTGTCACCAAGATTGAGCAACAGTAACCAGCCAACGACAAGACCCTGGACAGTGGGGCCTGCCTGTTGACCAAGGAGCCGGCAGCCGGCGGGACCCACCAGCCGGCGAGCCCCAACAGCCGGCGCAGAAGCCGGCGAGTGTAGACACAGACGGCTGGGCCCCATGCCCAGCCGGATTACCATTGTATCCCCGGGGGGTAGGCCTATATAAACCCCCCGGGACACCCATGCAAATGGTGGATCCTTGCTAGTTTTAGACACCACATAGGGAGGAGAAGAGAGCGAGCAGTGCCCTTCTTCCTCCTCTCGCCAAACAGCTCACGGAGCATCGTGTAGCTACTTGTTCATCTAGTGATCATGCGGAGACCCCGCAGAGCAGCAGTAGGGGAGTTATCTCCACGGAGATCCCCGAAGCTGGGTAAGATTCGCCGGCGTGCATGTCTTCGCCTCATCCCGCTTCCAGGCACCGGCGACGTCTTATTGGCTCCCACAATGATAAGCCACCCGTTGGCATATGTTGCACCTAGCACCCGACATTTGGCGCCCACCGTGGGGCCAGGTGCACCGTCGTCCGGAGACCTGTTCTGGACGGGAACCCTCTTCCTCCCCCGCGAGCGTAGCCAGCCCGGCATGCCCGACGGCGCTTGCCACGACGCGCTCCAAGGCGTCACCAACGTCCGCGCAGCGAGCGGCCTCGCCGATCTCCTTGACAAGACCCTCATCTCCGACGAGCTCGCCTCCGACACGGGCACCGACCACTTCGTCAACCTCCTCGGCCAGCTCCATGTCTCCGACGAGCCTGCTGTGGACTTGGAGTCGGTTGGCTCCACCGACCCGATGCCTGTCGACTCCGACACGGCCTCACTCGACACTTTCCCCACCGACGTCACGATCTACAACGACCCGCTTCCCCGGGCCGATGGCGGCGACGCTGTCACCACCGAGGTGATGGTCATCGGCCACAGCGGCGCTTCTGACGAGAGTGCCCGCGACGCCCCTCACACGGCGATCCACGACTTGTCCATCCCCCTCCCGACCGATGCCGACGCTGAAGCACTGGAGGCTCGCCGCCTCGCCCTCCTCGCGGAGGGCCGGAACTTGGTTTCCATGAGACGCCTCGCTGAGGCCCACCGACGCGAAGCCGACCACGCCGCCTTTGGCACGCCGCCCCCAGGCGGGCCCAGCCGGGCCGGCGCTGTCAGACAGCGCGGCGCTGTCGTCGCCGACATGTTAGGAGTCGATTGCCCAGTCTACGCCACTCCACTCGAGAACCTGCACGCCGCCCAGGCGGCCGTAGACGAGCTAGACGGACTGGGGGCTGAAGAACTCTCCCACATGACCCGACGCATCCAGTAGCTAATCGATGCAGCCGCGCAACGGCACGAAGCCGACGCCCGCGCGGAAAGCCCTCAACCGCGCCGAGATCATGGCGCGAAGTCCCGGACGCTGACTACGGGTAAAACCCGCGCGCGGCGCGAGAAAGAGCCGGCTGCCAGCCAAAGCCGAACCCGAATCTCCATCGAGCTAGATGCAGAAGGCCACCCCCGGGCCGTGGAGTGGCGGGGTAACCCGCCTCCGCCTCGGCCCCGTGGAGAGAGATATCCCACCCCACCGCCTATTGCGCATCCGACTCTCAGCGGCCGGCTAGGTCGCCGCGAAGGAGTCGGATCGACCGCCTGGCGCGATCCCTGGCGCTGGAAGAAGAAGACGATGTCGGCCCGCCTTGCTTCGGCCCCCGCATCCGCGACGAGCCTTTCCCCAAAGGGTTCTCGCTCCCAAGAGACACGCCCAAGTACAACGGCTCTGTGAAGCCAGAAGATTGGTTAATCGACTACTCCACGACGGTTAGCATAGCAAACGGCAACAGGCGCGTTGTCGTGAAGTACATGCCCCTCATGCTGCAAGGCACGGCGCGGACCTGGCTAAATAGCCTCAAGCCATACAGCATCAACAGCTGGCTCGATTTCACAGAAGCCTTCGTCCGCAACTTCACCAGCACCTACAAGCAGGCTCCCAAGCCCAGACAGCTCTCCTTGTGCGTACAAGGCCCCGCCGAGTCTACTCGTGACTACCTCACGCGTTGGGCCGAGCTCTGCAACTCTTGTGAAGGGGTGCACGAGGTGCAAGCCATAGAATACTTCACTGCCAGGTGCCGAGAAGGCACCCTCCTCAAGCACAAGCTCCTCTGCGATGAGCCGACTACCCTCGACGAGCTTCTGGTCATAGCGGACAAGTACGCCACCGCCGACTCCTCAATGAAGACCGAACTCTGGGTAGACGCGTCCGGGAAGGTACTCAACCTAGCGCCCAAGACGCCGGCTGGGGACTCCGGCCGACGCCCACACCAGAACGACCACAAGCGCAAGGGCCCCGTGCCGCCTTCCGCCAGTCGGCAGGTGACCACAGTCGAAGACGAGCGGCCCGAAGGGCGGCCCGCGCCCAAGAAACCCAAGGGCGGCAGGCCGGCTTGGCAGCCGGCCTTCTCCTACGAGCAAACTCTTGACGCCCCGTGCAAGTTCCACAGCGGCGCGAAGCCGTCCAACCACACGACCTGGAAGTGCCACTGGCTCACCCGAATCTCCAAAGGCGAAGGGCTTGCGCCGCCTCCGCCTGCCGGTCCGCCGCCTCCGGCTCCGCAGCCGCCGACCGCTCGGCCCGCAGTCGGAGCCGTGCACGATGGGTTCCCCGACGAGCATGCCGCCTATGTCATCTTTACAAGCCAGCCCGAAGACCGGCACAGCAAACGCCGAGAGCACCAGGAAGTCAGCATGGTCGCTGCCAACCCCGCCGAGCACATGCACTGCTCAGAAAAACCTATCATCTGGAGCCGGGCCGACCACCCAGAGATGATGCCATCTCCCGGCTCTTATGCGTTGGTTCTGGATGCCACCCTTGCAACGGACAGACGCGCCGCCCGTTTCTCCCGCGTGCTAATAGACGGCGGGAGCAGCATCAACATCCTGTACCGTGACACCCTGGAGAAGCTGTACGTCAAGGCAAGGCAACTCATGCCTACTCGGACTGTGTTCCATGGCATTGTACCCGGCCTGTCATGCGCCCCCATTAGCAAGATCAAGATTGATGTACTCTTTGGGGACAAGGAGCATTTCCGCCGAGAAGCGATCTGGTTTGAAGTGGTGGACCTGGAGAGCCCCTACCATGCATTGCTTGGCCGACCTGCCTTGCCCAGGTTCATGGCAGTTCCCCACTATGCTTACCTCAAGACGAAGATGCCGAGCACCAAGGGCGTCATCACCATAGCCGGCGATTACAAGAAATCTTCCGAGTGCGCAGCAGCCAGCAGCAGGCTGGCCGAGTCCCTTGTGATTGCCGAAGAAAAGAAGATGTTGGACCGAGTCATGGCCATGGCCGGCAAACAGTCGGCCTTGTCCCCCGATCCCAAGGAGTATGATGCTCAAGGATCTTTCCAGCCGGCCAAGGAGACGAAGAAGATACCTCTTGACCCCGAGCACCCAGAGAGGTTTGCCGTCATCGGGGCGAACCTAAACAGCAAATAGGAAGGCGAGCTCGCCGATTTCCTCCATGAGAATCGAGACATCTTTGCATGGTCCCCCAAGGACATGTCGGGTGTTCCGAAGGAATTCGCCGAGCACAAACTACACGTCCGAGAAGACGCAAAACCAGTCAAACAACCCCTCCGCCGACTGTCGGAGGAGAAGAGAAGGATTGTAGGAGAAGAGATAGCCCGGCTTCTGGCGGCCGGCTTCATTATGGAAGTTTTCTTTCCAGAATGGCTCGCTAACCCGGTCCTCGTGTTAAAGAAGAATAACAAGTGGCGCATGTGCATAGACTACACGAGCCTCAACAAGGCCTGCCCCAAAGATCCCTTTGCCCTGCCAAGGATTGATCAAGTGATACACTCCACGGCCGGATGCGAGCTATTGAGTTTCTTGGATGCTTACTCAGGGTACCACTAGATAAAGTTAGATCCGGCATACCGCCTGAAGACCGCCTTCATCACGCCATTCGGAGCCTTTTGCTACATGACTATGACATTCGGCTTGAGAAATGCCGGTGCCACTTTTCAGCGATGCATGCAGAAGTGCCTCCTCAAGCAGCTCGGCAGAAACGCCCACGTCTACGTAGACGACATTGTGGTGAAGATGGAGAAGCGCGGCACCTTGCTGGAAGACCTCAAGGAAACATTTGAGAACCTACGCCGGTTCCAAATCAAGCTCAACCCCGAGAAATGCGTGTTCGGAGTGCCAGCCGGCCAGCTCCTAGGCTTCCTGGTCTCCGAACGCGGCATCGAATGCAACCCAGTAAAGATCAAGGCCATTGAGAGAATGGCGATTCCCACCAAACTTCGAGACGTCCAGATGTTCACCGGATGCTTGGCCTCCCTGAACCGCTTCATCAGCCGGCTCGGAGAGAAAGCTCTCCCCCTCTACCGCCTCATGAAGAAGACCACTCACTTCGAGTGGAATGACCAAGCCGACCAAGATTTTCACGAGCTGAAGAAGATGCTGGCCACGCCGCCTGTCCTGGCGGCACCGACTGAGAAAGAGCCCATGCTCCTCTACATTGCCGCAACCAGCCGGGTGGTTAGCACCGTCATCGTAGTCCAACGCCCAGAAGAGGACCGAGCCCAGCCAGTCCAGAGGCCGGTGTACTATTTGAGCGAGGTGTTGTCTACCTCGAAGCAGAACTACCCGCACTACCAGAAGATGTGCTATGGCGTGTACTTCGCTGCCAAGAAGCTGAAGCCCTACTTCCAAGAGCATCCCAACACGGTCGTATGCACCGCCCCGCTGGCCGAGATCATAGGCAGCCGGGATGCATCTGGCCGGGTGGCGAAATGGGCCATCGAGCTGGCCCCTTACACGATCTTCTACCAGCCTCGCACCGCCATCAAGTCCCAAGCATTGGCCGACTTCCTCGTCGACTGGGCCGAGACCCAGTACCTGCCGCCAGCTCCCGACTCCACTCATTGGCGCATGCACTTCGATGGGTCCAAGATGCGCACCGGCTTGGGAGCCGACGTCATCCTCACCTCTCCCAAAGGTGACAAGCTCAGATACACGCTGCAACTTCACTTTGCCGCCTCCAACAACGTGGCCGAGTACGAGGCGCTCATACACGGGCTCCAGCTTGCCAAAGAGCTCGGCATTCGCCGGATCCTATGTTATGGCGACTCGGACTTGGTGGTCCAGCAATCATCCGGCGACTGGGATGCCAAGGACGCAAATATGGCAAGCTACCGCTTCCTCGTTCAGCAGATCAGTGGGTATTTTGAAGGATGCGAGTTCCTCCACGTACCATGAGCCGACAACGAGCCAGCTAATGCCCTGCCTCAAATAGGCTCCACTCGGCAAGCAATACCAACCGGTGTCTCTCTACAACGCCTCCTCAAGCCGTCTATCAAGCCGTCTCCAGAGTCCGATTCCATCTTCGTACCGCCTGACCCCGATACAGCCGGGCCCGGCTCGAAGAACCAAGAAGGTGACCCGGGGACTTCGATAGTCGGCCAGGGGACATCAGCAGGCGGCTCGAGGACTTCCATAGTTACGCCCGACCCGGGGACTGCCACACCCGGCTCGGGGACTGCGGTAGTCGGCCCGGAGACTGAACCAACACAACAGGCGGCGGCCGACTCCAACATTTCACCACCTAGCCCGCCCGCCCTGGTCGCAGTAGCCGTATTGGCAATAGAAGAAGTCGCAGCTCCATCATGGGCTCAGTCCATCCTCAACTTCCTAATAAACCAAGATTTGCCGGCTGACGAAACAGAGGCAAGACAAGTCCAACACCGAGCCGGAGCATACACAATCGTCAACAGAGAGCTCGTCAAGCACAGTGTCACTGGAGTCCTCCAGCGATGCGTCGAGCAAGAGAAGGGCATTGCAATCCTCAGAGACATCCACCAAGGAGAATGCGGCCACCATGCAGCCTCAAGATCACTCGTCGCCAAAGCCTTCCGCCATGGTTTCTTTTGGCCGACTGCTTTGGATGACGCCAAGGGGTTAGTTAAACATTGCAAAGGATGCCAACTCTTTAGCTCCAAGCAACACATGCCGGCTTCAGCACTCAAGACCATTCCCCTCACTTGGCCCTTCGCCGTTTGGGGACTGGACATGGTGGGCCCATTCAAGACGGCGCGCGGCGGCATGACACATCCGCTTGTTGCCGTGGACAAATTCACCAAATGGATTGAGGCAAAGCCGATCAAGAAGCTGAATGGGCCGACTGCCGTGACATTTATCGCAGATATAACAACTCGGTACGGCATGCCACACAGCATCATCACCGACAATGGCACGAATTTCGCCAAGGGAGCCTTGGCACGTTTCTGCGCGACGCAAGGCATCCGGTTGGACTTAGCGTCCGTTGCCCACCCGCAGTCAAACGGCCAGGTCGAGCGAGCCAACAGCCTCATCCTTTCCGGCATCAAGCCCCGACTGGTCGTACCACTGGAGCGTTCAGCCGGCTGTTGGCTCGATGAGCTGCCGGCCGTCCTCTGGAGTCTGCGCACTACCCCAAACAAGTCAACCGGCTTCACTCCTTTCTTCCTCGTGTATGGTGCCGAGGCGGTCATCCCAACTGACATCGAGTTCGACTCGCCTCGGGTAACCATGTACACGGAAGCGGAGGCCAAGGAATCACGGGAAGACGGCGTCGACCTGCTGGAAGAAGGCCGGCTAACAGCCCTCAGCCGGTCTGCCATCTATCAGCAGGGCCTGCGCCGCTACCACAGCCGGAAGGTCAAGCCAAGATCCTTCCAAGAGGGCGATCTTGTGCTCCGGCTGATCGAGCGAACAGCCGGCCAGCACAAGCTCTCGGCCCCTTGGGAGGGCCCCTTCGTCATCAGCAGAGCTTTAGGCAACGACTCCTACTACCTGATCGACGCGCAGAAGCCGAAGGCACGAAAGAGAGACGACTCCGACAAGGAGTCGGAACGACCATGGAACGCCAACCTCCTCCAAAGATTTTACAGTTGAAATGCAGTATGTATCACGCTAACTTTTGTACTAAGTACGAGACAATAGGCCCCCCGAGGAGAGCTCGGGGACTGCCATCTTTTATCTATGGATGAAGAGTATCATGCTTATGACCTTGTCATTACATTCACTTTTTCCGTCCGGCACCGGGTTCGACTAGTCGGCCCTGGGACTGGCCGCCTGGAGTTATATTAGAAGTCCTACCCGCAGTCAGACAAGTAGTGTGCCGGCTCCCAAGCCTTCTCTTGCCAAAAGTCGCAGATCGAAGAACCGGCTGTCCGGCTGGCAAGAGTTAAAGGCAGGATAGGACGCTCACATGAAAAACGGCTAGGGACTAACGGACTAATATAACAAAAGCCGGTTTTTCTCCCACCACCGACCGACTACCAGAGTAGCCGGCCGGCCGGCTTCCATTCACCTCGCTTCAATCTAAGAAAGCTCGAGTACTTGCCTTCCCAAAAGGGGAAGGCAGGAAAGGAAACAGCCTAAGGATAAAAAGCATACACGAATGGAAACCAAACACGCACACAATAATATTTACATAAAAGACCTTCAAAAGGCCAACATTCAACATAGTTCGAATACACCCCCAGTGGGTGGAACTGCGCAAGTTTAATAAAATTGTTCAAAAGGCAACAAGCAGGAAAAAACAAGGACGGCAGATTAAGCCAAGGGAGCGACTGGCGAGTCGGCGGGTCGGTGGAGACGGCAGTGCCGGCTGGAGGAGTGGCCGGCTGGCGAACCTCGGCATGATCACCGCCTCCCGCAGCGAGCGCGCTAGCACGCACCTCGTTGCTGGAGGCACGATCAGGCTGAGGCTGGCTGGCGGCTTCACCGGTCGGCTCAACGTCTTCGCCTTCCTCTCCTTCGTCGTCTTCGCCTTCATCGCTGGAGGCGATCTCCTCTGCCGAGTCTTCACCCGCTGCCGGGTCCAGCCCGAACCACTCCTCCGGCTGGGCAACCCCGTCGTCATTAATTTCAGGAGCGAAGAAGCTGATGTCAGTACACTCGGCAATCGTCGAAGCGCGCTGAGCGATAGCCGGCCGCACCTCCTCCATCTCTTCGTCGGCCTCCAGCCGCCAGGTGCGCAGCTAGTCCAGGTTCAGCCCCGGATACCAGGCTCGGACGAACTCCAGCGCCCGCCCAGCTCCAAGCCGGGATGCCGATGCCTTCCAGGCCTCGAAGCAGCCAACCGCAACCTCCAGCCAGTCGGTAGTCCGACTCGGGGTGTGTGGAATCGTCTCGCTTGGCCAGAGGGCAGCCAACACCTGCGCCCCAGCGCGCTGGAGGCGGCGGAGCATACGGTGAGCCAGCTACAGCCGGGCTTGGACCGCCAAGAGTTGCTCCTCAGGCGTCCGGCTCACGTCCGGCGCGATTTCAGCCCCCACCTGCCGACGCGCCTCGCGATGGGCCTCGATGGTTTGGGTGGCCAAGAAGGAGTAGCCGGGAAAGTAGTCTGCACAGAGAACAAGAAGCAGCACAAGTCAGAACACAAATCAGGGATCAAGGGGCAGACAAGGAGTGAAGAAGGCGGCTTACCATCGATCAGATCCTCGATACAACTGAAGCCCTCGCTCAGTGCCTGCTTCGCTTCAGCCCAGCCCGCCGCTTCGGTCTCGAACTCGGCCTTCAGGGCGTCCTCGCTATCCTGCGCCTTCTTCAGGGCCGCCTTGTGGCTCTCCTCCTGGTCGGCCAACTTCTTGGCCAGGCGGTCACGCTCTAGGACCAAGGCGTTGTACTCGGCTTCCTTGGCGCGAAGGGCGGCCTGGGCCCCGCTGAGCTGCCCCCTCAAGTCGGCATTGGCTCCTGCGAGCATGAAGACAAAGGAAAAATTAATAAGGAAGAAGTCGTCAAGGAAGATCCGACCCGGCTGCTCAGCAGTCGGCCCGAATCTCGGGGACTACACCCAGTGGGTGCGCTGACGCGCCCCCACAGGAGATGAACGAGACAAAGCACGCACTCCGGCTGCTGGTCAGGTCCTCGGTTCTCCGGCCCAGCTCCTGAGCCTGGGAGTTGAAGGCGGCTGCGCGAAGGTTATGATACTCCTGGAAGATTATACAGGAGGCGAGGATAAGTTAAGTTGTCAGGACCTAGTAAGTTCCCAGCCGCCTGCGCAGCAGCCGACTCGGAACTCGAGGACTACACCCAGTGGGTGCCCTGACGCGCCCCCACGGAAGAAATCAAAAGAGCAAAATAACCAAGGCCAGAAGACTCACCCGGATGACGGCCCGCGTCGCGAGGAACTCTTGGGTGTATCGCTGCAGCGAGGCGGCCTGAGCTTGAAGCCGGTTCCGGACCTCCTGGGCCGCCGCGTTCAGCTCGCCCGTCCCCCCGCTGGGAGTCCACTCGGACGTGCTGGTGCTAGCCGCCTCCAGGGCCTCCACCGACTGGCTAGCGCCCGCAGCTCGGTGCGGTTCCGGCGCGAAGGCGCCACCCCCTGTGCACCGGCGCAATGCCGGCTGCACCTCGAGGCCGGCCCCTGCCTCCGGCTCGCCCTCGGACGGCTGCTCTGGCGCCGCAGCTGATTGGCCGCTTTGGCCCGCTCCAGTCGGCGCCGTCTGTGGTGCACCCTCCACGAAGATCACGTGGTCCTCCCTCCTCTCCATCACCGGCGGGCCTTGGTCGACCTCCTCTGACGGGGGCACGGGAATGTCGGGGGCCACGGCGCGCAGGGGAACGACGAGCAGCGGAGGCTGGTTGTGCGAGGCCTCCGCCTCCGTCTCCGCGGCTGCCGCCTCCGCCCGGGCCTTGGCCGTCGCGTCGGCCTACTCCTTCGTCGCCTGGGCGGTCGTTCGTTCTGCCGGCTCCCGCTCCTCCCGCGCCTCCCGAGCGTTCCGCTCCGTGGCCTCCCTAAGGTCGGCGCGGGGATCCATGCGATGGGAGCCTAAAGACCCTCTAGTCTGCCCGACTATGGAGCCGCCAGGACCCCGCTCAAGGGAAAGCAGTGCCCTGTCCGGCGAATAAAGAAAGGTTTAGAAGAGCTTCGGTCGAAAAAGACAACAAAAAAATATATGCAAGACATTCGACGACTTCCGCCGAGATCGCCTGCGGCTGTTTCACCGCCTTGCAAAAGCGGGCCGCCTTCACGGCCGCCTCATACCGCTTGGTCGCCGCCGTAGAAGCCTCGGATTTCTTCGGCCGACTGCCAAAGAAGGTCGACGCGGCCCGGTGCTTCTGCGCGCCACCACGGGCAGCCGGCGCGGCAGACGGGCCCGTGCCTTGATGATCAAGCGCTGGCTGGCGGTGCGGGGCGGCTTCGACCTCGTCGTCGTCCGGCCAGTCCTCGAAGCCGGCCCCGAGCCCCGCGCCTCCGGCCTCGTCGCCTTCCCCCATGATGGCGTCTTCCATGGCGGCCGCTCCCAGGTCCGGATCGTCGGCGTCGTCCACCGTGCGGTCGAGGAGGAGTTGGCGCTCTACCCCTGCGGCCCCGGCTGTCGGCAGAAGAAGAGGGTTCTGCTAAAGGCAAACCAACTGATCAAGGGTCGGCTATCATGAGGCCGGCTACAAAAAGGAAGAAAAGAAGAAAAAACTTACGGCAGGCGGAGGGTTGGCGCGGGAATACAGCTCCTTGCCGTATCGCCAATCCTCGGCGAGCTTGCAGTTGGAGATGTAGTTCACCATGTAAGACACCTATGCATGAGGCATCTCCCTGGTGCTCAGCCAGCATGGGTTGAAGCGGCCGCTCATCTGGCAAATCATGTGAGGTCGGCCTTGGAGCGGAAGTACCCGGCGCTCCATGAAGGAGGCCACCAAGTCGGCTCCAGTCAGGCCCTCCGACTGGACCATCACCCGAAGCCGGGAGACGGCTGCGTTCCCGGCCTGGGATAGCGACCTGGCCCGGTAGCTCCATGAAGGTTGCCTCCCAGCCGGTGGGCCGGCTACGTAAGCCAGCAGGTTGACGTAGTCACCTTGCGGGGCGACGTTCCTCACGTAAAAGTAGGACTTCTACCAGAGCTCCACCGACTGGATCAGCGGGATGGGCGGGAACGGATTGTTCTCGCTCGCCCGCCTCATGGCAATGAAGGCTCCGCAGGGAGCGGGCACGCCCGCGATGACGGTGCCGAGCTTGCGCTGGAAGAATTCCCCCCAGAGCTCGAGCGTGGGGAGAACCCCAAGAAAGCCCTCGCACAGGGTCACAAAAGCCGACAGCAGCATCACTGCGTTGGGCGTGAGGTGATGCGGGTGGAGGTGGTAGAATTCAAGGAAGGCTCGAAGGAATCCGCTCGCTGGGAGGCTGAAGCCGCGCAGGCAGTGCGAGCGGAAGATCACCCGCTCGCCCTCCTCCGGTGCCGGTGAAATCTCCCTCGCCGGCGCTTGACGAACCCGCACGAAGTTCTCGCCCGGCAGGCGCCGCGTCCGACGGAGGAACTCGACGTGGTCCTCGTGGACGTTCGAGCCGTCCCACGAGCTTGACAGCGCCATGGGAGCGACGTGGCGAGGAGCGAGACGATGCGACGGTGGAGGCGCGCACGACCCCGCTACGGCGGGACCAAAGGACCTGAGAGGTCCGACGGCGGAACGGCGCGGCAAATGGTTGCTGCGGCGGCGGAAATAAGAGGAAGGAAGGCGAGAAGGGGCGGAGCGAGGGAGAGCGTGCGAGCCTCTGCTGCTCCCCCTCCTCCCCTTACTTATAGACCCGCGCGGCGGAGCCGAGGGGGCGTGGCGTGGGGGAACGTGGGGATCAACTGCGCCCACTCCCCCACGTCCCGCGATTATTGCGCCCTGATGGCGTAATAAAACCGCCGCGGGAAGGCAAGCGGCCCGCGTGGGCCGCAGAAGATCCGCGCTCGGGCCGAGGCCTAGGAGTGGCGGGCCCGGGCCTGCGGCGGCGTCCCGTCGCGCGCGTGCACTGGCAGGATCTCCTTGCCACGTGGCCCGCGGGATGGCGTGCGGTCAGCTCGCAGGCCGACCCGCGTTCCTGCCAACGAGAAATGGGGCTTCCCGAAGACGACGCACACAAGCATAGCCGGCCCCTCAGGATAGGAAGCTGACCGAGCTTTTCGTCCTTTTGTCAGCCTCGAAGCTCGATCAGCTTCAGGGACTACTGTCGGAGTAAATAACCATGGGTAGCCTAGCCGGCTCCCCCTGGCCCTTCTGAAAAAATTACGAGCCGATCCGGCCCTCAAGAATCCAAGACATGGGGCTGCCTTCCCCTTGCCGGTTGTCTCCCAGGCCGGCTATCGGAAGGAAACCCGACTTTAGCCCTCATGAAGAAAGCCGTGGGAGGGCCGGCTCCGAGAAGCCGGCCACGAGAAGGCCGACTCCAAGAAGCTGGCTCCCACAAAGCGGTCAAGATCGTACCCTCGAAGTCTGCATCCACATAACGGCGATGTGACGGGGCGTGGCTACAGTAAAGCTTGCCACCCCTGAATCCCGGAGCACGCCTAGCACAGTGCGCCGTACGGGTGGCCATGACCCGTCCGGCGCGGCACTGTTGCCACGTTGACCCTGATGTCATCCACGACGGGCTGCCAGCGCGGCCCACGGGCGGTGGGCCCCTTCGGGCAGAGAGACACCCGAAGGCGGCCAGGCCTCCCCCAGTTGGCCCAAGACAGAGCCGGCTCCCCATAGCCGGCTTGCCACCTCCCTCGAAGGAGACGCCCCATTAAGGAGACAAGACGCGGTGAGGCTACAGTGATCACCCGCCGGACGGCGGCACTGTAGCCACGCCCACCTCGGCGAAGCCCTTGTCACCAGGATTCAGCAACAGTAACCAGCCACCGAGAAGACCCTGGACAGTGGGGCCTGCCTGTCGACCAAGGAGCCGGCAGCCGGCGGGACCCAGCAGCCGATGGGCCCCAGCAGCCGGCGCAGAAGCCGGCGAGTGTAGACACAGACGGCTGGGCCCCACGGCCAGCCGGATAACCATTGTATCCCCGGGGGGTAGGCCTATATAAACCCCCTGGGACACCCATGCAAAGGGTGGATCCCTGCTAGTTTTAGACACCACATAGGGAGGAGAAGAAAGCAAGCAGTGCCCTTCTTCCTCCTCTCGCCAAACAGCTCACGGAGCATCGTGTAGCTAGTTGTTCATCTAGTGATCGTGCGGAGACCCCGCAGAGCAGCAGTAGCGGTGTTATCTCCACGGAGAGCCCCGAAGCTGGGTAAGATTCACCGGCGTGCATGTCTTCGCCTCATCCCGCTTCCAGGCACTGGCGACGTCTTATTGGCTCCCACAATGATAAGCCACCCGTTGGCATATGTCGCACCTACCACCCGACATTCACGAAAGGAGCGGATCCCAAAGGAAAACACGAAGAACACGAGGATGAATGGGAGGGAAAACACAAGAGGAAATCACTAAACCGACACGAATAAGTCACACATGGGCTAGATCCTCGAGTACATAGGGCGATACATGAATCCACAGACAACTAGGGAGGATACACGGTAACCGGTTCTTCTCCGTGAGGAGGTCTTGAATCCACAAGGGGATCTTCTCCACAAGGAGGTCTTGAATCCAAGGTAGATCTTCTCCGAAGAGGGGCCGCGGTCTCTCTCGAGGAGTAGATCTGATATGGATGAGCAATGCTCTATCTCTCAAATGAGCTAAACCAATGCTGACCTAGCTAGGATGAATGGGGGGGTCTATTTATAGTCTAAGTGCAAAAGGGGGGGAGAAGTGAAGGGGTACATGGGCCTCGGGCCCGAATCTGGACGCAGCTAGGTTCCGGACGTCCGCTGGGGACCTGACGTCCGGTGTCTCACGAGCTGTCGGACGTCCGGTGTCCTCCGGTCGTCCCCTGGTTCTGCTCTGTGATGGGGGTGCCGGACATCCGGAGGCTCCGGACTTCCGCTGATGCTGGCTCGGGTGCTGGTGCGCCGGTCGTCCGGTCCGGACCAAACGTCCGCTTGTTCGCTTCGGGTGCAGGGGCACTGGTCGTCCGGTCTAGGCCCGACGGCTGACGCTTCAGGCGCCGGACGTCCGGTCCCGGCCGGTCGTCCGGTGGCTGGGAATTTTCCTGCAGCTCTTCTTCTTCTCCGTCTTCTCATCCATCTTCCTCTTCTTCTTGTCCTTGTGCCTTAGATTCTCCATTGTACCTGAGTATGCACAAGGTATCCATATGAGGTAGTAGCCATGCTTCATGTGCATCGAAGTGGAATTGTGAGAGGAGAGATGTCACCTCGGTTTCAAGGGCTCTTGCGCGTGATCGAGTCATGGGCCCGGTAGGCATTAGGTGAGACGATGGTAGGTCCATGGGGATGACCTTGGGATGCTCCGCATCAAGCGAGTTCACCTTGTGTCCAATGGCGTATGTTCGAGGTCTCATCATATGTCCTCTTGGGGCATGGAGAGTAGTCGGAGTGTACATGGGGATGAACGTGGGATGCTCCGCATCATCTCCCCCCCTTGGGGAAGATCCGACCTCGGATCTTGATCCTCATCACCTTGTCGTGGACGGACTTGTAGTTGGACGGAGTTGAAGGCATGGCGCAATCCAAGTACTCCAAGGTGTCTCCGGTATGTGGTACATGCAAAATGAGCAAACATGAAGTACACTTGGAAATACAATGGTTAGCGCACACAAAGCGTCCATCAAGTAAACATGTGTCCGTGCGACAATATTGATCATGACAAGGTTCATGAAGCTTATCCAAAAGATATGGAAATGTATGCACAACATTCATGGGAGCAAAAGCAAGAATATGATCAATGTAACCATGGTGCAAAATGATGTCATAGTGAGATGGTTTATCAATAGCAGGAATATGGTAATGGGTGCTCAATGTGATGTGGTCATGCAATTGATGGTAGGCAATAAGATCATGATGTATGAATATGCCATCAAGAAAGATCACAACAAATTTGCTAAGGAAATGCACAAGCTCATATATCATGGATGACATGGGAATACAAGATGCAACAAGGCAATCATAATATGAGTCAATCCATGCATAAGATACAAATTTTTCATGTGTGTGAGATGTCCATCGAGCATGACATGTGTGAGCACAATCAACAAATATGGAGGTGTTGGTGTACCAATGCTCGATGTCGTGGCATGAGTGGTGATTCGAAGGTGCATCCAATAAGTCCGAGCGCTCCTCAATGTGAAGGTCCATAGAGCCAATCTCCCATGTCGCTCCTCCGTTCGCGAGATGTATCATGTAGACAACAAGAAGGAGACAACAATGAAAGAGTGACCCATCCAATATGCATATTCGAGGATGGCTCAAAGGGAAGGAGTTCACCTTTATGAGAATGTCAAAATGTTGGTGTCGCGCATCATGTACGCCTTCACATGACCAAGTATTCTCGTGATGGTACCACCTGGTGAATCCTTCAAAATGAAAGAACATGTCAAACACTCGGAAGAACAAATGAGGTTAGCGGTAGTGCAAAACCTATCACTCGTGTGGTAAGATACCCAACAAGTGTATGCATCATGCTCATCATAAGAAAGGACAAGGGAGAATTTCATAGTATGGAGGCATATGATGCGAGAACAACCAGATAGAATAGGCGTAATCAAGTAAGCATGCATCAGAAGTAAGGTGTCCAAGTCTCCACGATCAATAAGCATAGATGCAACAGTTGGAGGCAAGCGACAATGAACAAAATATATCGTGTGAGAGGCAAGAACATATGCGTCATCAACCCAAGAAAGCAAGTAATAATGGAACATGGGTGATGCGCCAAAGCAAGCAATCATAGCAATCAAGTGGTGTGAGCTAGTAGTGCAAAGATGCAACATAATAGAGGGAAACATAGCAAGCATGTCATGGGTGCAAATAGTGTGCATGAATAATTCACATGACATAGCACAAGCATGAAAGGAGGATATGAGCAAAATAGCATCAATAGCATGAGGCACATGATAAACATGGCAATAGCAACACGGATCTCCACCAAGCATGCAAATACACATAGAAGTAGTATAATGGTGAATCATGGGTAGATGCAAGCAAGGGTCACAATTGCATGGCAAAGGCATAGAAGCAAGCATAGCATGCAAAGTGAACGTGGTAAAATGAGCATGAAGCGACAAGCGGTATATAGCCCATAGCCGTGTGAGAGCTGATACGTCCATTTTGCATCATGCTTTTATATCGATATTTATTGTATTATGGGCTGTTATTACACATTATGACACAATACTTATGCCTATTCTTTCTTATTCTACAAGGTTTACATAAAGAGGGAGAATGCTGGCAGATGGGATTCTGGGCTGGAAAAGGAGCAAATATTAGAGAGCTATTCTGCACAGCTCCAAAAGTCCTCAAACTTCATGGAAGATGTTTTCAGAATATATATAAAATACTAAGCGCAAGAAGTTCACCAGGGGGGCCACACCCTGCCCACGAGGGTGGGGGCGCGCCCTACCCCCTGGGCGTGCCCCCTACCTCATGGGCCCCCTGGTGGCCCTCCGATGGCCATCTTCTGCTATATGGAGTCTTTCGATGAGGAAAAAACCAGAAGCCATCTTTCCAAACGAGACTCCGCCGCCACGAGGCGGAACCTTGGCGGAACCAATCTAGGGCTCTGGTGGAGCTGTTATACAGGGGAAACTTCCCTCCGGAAGGGGGAAATCATCGCCATCTTCATCACCAACGCTCCTCTCATCGGGAGAGAGCAATCTCCATTAACATCTTCACCAGCACCAGCTCCTCTCAAAACCCTAGTTCATCTCTTGTATCCAATTCTTGTCTCTAAGCCCGGGCTTGGTACCTGTGGGTTGCTAGTAGTGTTAATTACTCCTTGTAGTTGATGCTAGTTGGTTTATTTGGTGGAAGATCATATGTTCAGATCCTATATGCATATTAATACCCCTCTGATTATGAACATGAATATGCTTTGTGAGTAGTTACGTTTGTTCCAGAGGACATGGGAGAAGTCTTGCTATTAGTAGTCTTGTGAATTTGGTATTCGTTCGATATTTTGATGAGATGTATGTTGTCCCTCCTCTAGTGGTGTTATGTGAACGTCGACTACATGACACTTCACCATTATTTGGGCCTAGAGGAAGGCATTGGGAAGTAATAAGTAGATGATGGGTTGCTAGAGTGAAAGAAGCTTAAAACCTTGTTTATGTGTTGCTTCGTAAGGGGCTGATTTGGATCCATATGTTTCATCCTATGGTTAGGTTTACCTTAATACTTTTGTTGTAGTTGCGGATGCTTGCAATAGAGGTTAATCATAAGTGGGATGCTTGTCCAAGTAAGGACAGTACCCAAGCTCCGGTCCACCCACATACCAAATTATCAAAGTACCGAACGCGAATCATATGAACGTGATGAAAACTAGCTTGATGATATTCCCATGTGTCCTTGGGAGCGCTTTACATCATATAAGAGTTTGTCCAGGCTTGTCCTTTGCTACAAAAAGGATTGGGCCACCTTGCTGCACTTTATTTACTTTCGTTACTTGTTGCTCGTTACCAATTATCCGATCACAAAACTATCGGTTACCTATTATTTCAGTGCTTGCAGAGAATACCTTGCTGAAAACCGCTTATCATTTCCTTCTACTCCTTGTTGGGTTCGACACTCTTACTTATCGAAAGGACTACGATAGATCCCCTATACTTGTGGGTCATCAAGACTCTTTTCTGGCTCCGTTGCCGGGGAGTGAAGCGCCTTTGGTAGGTGGAATTTGGTAAGGAAAAATTTATATAGTGTGCTGAAATTTACTGTCACTTGTTACTATGGAAAGTAATCCTCTGAGGGGCTTGTTCGTGGTATCTTCACCCTGACCAGTACAGGAAAGAGTTGCTCCTCAACCTACTGAACCTACTGAAAATGAAAATGTCTGCTTTGAAATTCCTTTGGGTATGATAGAAAAACTGCTAGCTAATCCTTTTGCAGGAGACGGAAACACGCATCCTGATGAGAACTTAATGTATGTGGATGGAGTTTGTGGATTATTTAAGCTTGCAGGTGTACCCGGAGATGTTATTAAGAAGAAGGTCTTCCCTTTATCTTTGAAGGAAGATGCATTGACATGGTATAGGCTATGTGATGATACGGGGTCATGGAACTACAAATGATTGAAATTGTAATTTCATCAGAAGTTTTATCCTATGCATCTAGTTCATCATGATTGCAATTATATATATAATTTTTGGCCTCGCGAAGGAGAAAGCATCGCTCAAGCTTGGGGGAGGCTTAAATCAATGTTATATTCATGCCCCAATCATGAGCTCTCAAGAGAAGTGATTATTCAAAATTTATATGCTCGGCTTTCTGATAATAATCGCACCATGCTCGATACTTCTTGTGCTGGCTTTTTTATGACGAAGACTATTGAATTCAAATGGGATTTATTGGAAAGAATTAAACGCAACTCTGAAGATTGGGACCTCGACAAAGGTAAGGAGTCAGGTATGAAACCTAAGTTTGATTGTGTTAAATCTTGTATGGATACCGATGTTTTCCATAAATTTAGCACTAAATATGGACTTGACTCTGAGATAGTAGCTTCTTTCTGTGAATCTTTTGCTACTCATGTTGATCTCCCTAGGGAGAAGTGGTTTAAATATCATCCTCCCATAGAAGTAAAAGTAGCTACACCTATTAAAGTTGAAGAAAAGACTATCACTTATAATGATCCTATTGTTCTGACTGCTTATGTTGAGAAACCACCTTTTCCTGTTAGGATAAAAGATCATGCTAAAGCTTCAACTGTGGTTCGTAAAAGCAATATTAGAACTTATACACCTGCTGAGCAAATTAAAGTTGAACCTAATATTGCTATTTCTAAATATCTCTTGTCTGATAATATTGATGGGTATGTTATTCATTTCCGTGATGAGACTGCTAGAATTGCTAAACCTTGTGCTAAAGATAAACCTAGATCTTTGGTAGGCATGCCTGTTATTTCTGTTAAAATAGGAGATCATTGTTATCATGGCTTATGTGATATGGGTGCCAGTGCTAGTGCTATACCTCATGAATTATACAAAGAAATTATGCATGATATTGCACCTGCTGTGATAGAAGATATTGATGTCACAATTAAACTTGCCAATAGAGATACTATTTCACCAATTGGAATTGTTAGAGATGTTGAAGTCTTGTGTGGGAAAACTAAATATCCTGCTGATTTTCTTGTTCTTGGTTCCCCACAAGATAGCTTTTGTCCCATTATAATTGGTAGACCCTTCTTGAACACTGTTAATGATAAGATAGATTGCAAAAAGGATGTTGTTACTATTGGTTTAGGTGATATGTCTCATGAATTTAATTTCTCTAAATTTCGTAGACAACATCGAAGAGGAATTACCTAGTAAAGATGAAATTATTGGTCTTGCTTCTATTGCCGTACCTCCTAGTGATCCTTTAGAACAATATTTTCTAGACCATGAAAATGATATGTTTATGAATGAAAGAAGGGAAATAGATGAAGTATTCTTTAAACAGTAGCCCATCCTGAAACACAATTTGCCTGTTGAAATCCTAGGGGATCCTCCTCCACCCAAGGGTGATCCCGTGTTTGAGCTTAAACCGTTACCTAATACTCTTAAATATGCTTATCTTGATGAGAAAAAAGATATAACCTGTTATTATTAGTGCTAACCTTTCAGAGCATGAAGAAAAGAGAAAGAATAAAAAGAATAAAAGAGATCATATGGATCTTATGGAGAGTAATGAGCTCACATAGAAAAAGCATGATGAATAAAAGTTGTTGAGAGTTAACAAACATAGTCTTGGTTATCGTTGCAATTAATAGGAAGTAATAAAGAAAGAAAGGTCTTCACATATAAATATACTATCTTGGACATCTTTTATGATTGTGAGCACTCATCAAAATATGACATGCTGAAGTGTTGACGTCAGACAAGGAAGACATTGTTATCGGTTATGTTTTCTTACATCTGAGATAATTATATTGTCATAGATCATCCAACATGATTGAGCTTGCCTTTCCCCCTCATGCTAGCCAAATTCCTTGCACCAAGTAAAGATACTACTTGTGCTTCCAAATACCCTTAAACCAGTTTTCCCATGAGAGTCCACCATACCTACCTATGGATTGAGTAAGATCCTTCAAGTAAGTTGTCATCGGTGCAAGCAATAAAAATTGCTCTCTAAATATGTATGATTGATTGGTGTGGAGGAAATAAGCTTTATATGATCGTGTGATATGGAAGAAATAAAAGCAAGAGACTGCATAATAAAGGTCCATATCACAAGTGGCAATATAAAGTGACATTCTTTCGCATTAAGATTTTGTGCATCCAACCATAAAAGCGCATGACAACCTCTGCTTCCCTCTGCGAAGGGCCTATCTTTTACTTCATCTTCTACCTTACATAAGAGTCATGGTGATCTTCACCTTTCTTTTTTTACATTTTATCTTTTGGCAAGAACAACATGTTGGAAAGATCCTGGTATATATGGCTAATTGGATGTGAGTTTTCATGAACTATTATTGTTGACATTACCCTTGAGGTAAAACGTTGGGAGGCAAAACTATAAGCCCCTATCTTTCTTTGTGTCCGATTAAAACTCCATACCCACAAGTATTGCATGAGTGTTAGCAATTGTGAAAGACTATATGATAGTTGAGTATGTGGACATGCTGAAAAGCTCTTATATTGACCCTTTCCCATGTTATGATAAATTGCAATTGCTCCAATGACTAAGATTATAGTTTGTTAGTTTTCAATGAAGTTTATGATTCATACATGAAATTGTGATTGAATTGTTACTCTAGCATAAGAAATCATATGACAAGAATTATATAACTTGTTGTTCTAAGAATAATCATGATGCCCTCATGTTCGTGTTTTATTTTTTTATCGACACCGCTATCTCTAAACATGTGGGCATATTTTTCGATTTCGGCTTTCGCTTGAGGACAAGCGAGGTCTAATCTTGGGGGAGTTGATACGTCCATTTTGCATCATGCTTTTATATCGATATTTACTATATTATGGGATGTTATTACACATTATGACACAATACTTATGCCTATCCTCTCTTATTCTACAAGGTTCACATAAAGAGGGAGAATGCCGGCAGCTCGGATTCTGGGCTGGAAAAGGAGCAAATATTAGAGACCTATTCTGCACAGCTCCAAAAGTCCTGAAACTTCTCGGAAGACTTTTTCAGAATATATAAAAAATACTGAGCGCAAGAAGTTCACCAGGGGGCCACACTCTTGCCCACAAAGGTGGGGCGCGCCCTACCCCCCTGGGCGCGCCCCCCTACCTCGTGGTCCCCCTGGTGGTCCTCCGATGGCCATCTTCTTCTATATGGAGTCTTTCGATGAGTAAAAAATCAGAAGTCATCTTTCCGGACAAGACTCCGTCGCCACGAGGCGGATACTTGGCGGAACCAATCTAGGGCTCTGGCGGAGCTGTTCTCCCGGGGAAACTTCCCTCCAGGAGGGGGAAATCATCGCCATCGTCATCACCAACACTCCTCTCATCGGGAGAGAGCAATCTCCATCAACATCTTCACCAGCTCCTCTCAAAACCCTAGTTCATCTCTTGTATCCAATTCTTGTCTCTAAGCCCGAGATTGGTACCTGTGGGTTGCTAGTAGTGTTAATTACTCCTTGTAGTTGATGCTAGTTGGTTTATTTGGTGGAAGATCATATGTTCAGATCCTATATGCATATTAATACCCCTCTGATTATGAACATGAATATGCTTTGTGAGTAGTTACGAGTAGCGACCAGACCTGAAACGGTCTGACCTCTGTGTATAAGTGTCATCCCTAGATCGGTAATGCTGACACACATAGTACTTGAAGGATTTATAACAGAGTGGCAATCACACACTTATTACATCGAATGTCTCAAAAGAGAACTTATTACTATAAATATGGCTTAAGGCCATCTAATACGATAACAGCGGAAGGCTTGGAAGATAAAGTGAGTCCATCAACTCCAACGGCATCACTGAGTGAAAGACCACGACCTAAGGCTCCTTACTCGTCGTTTGAAAAGTCTGCAACATGATACATTGCAGCCCGAAAACGGGTCAGCACATAGAATATGCTGGCAAGGTAACACAAGAGAGTAATGTACAGAATAAAGCTATCACTATATGCATATATGGCTGGTGGAGGCTATATGGTTGATATGTTTTTGCGTAAAGCCAATTTTTCCCTGCTGCAAAGGAATAAATTTTATTTAACTATCATGGTAGTTGTTAAACATTGAGAAGGTTCACCCAACTCAATCCCAATTAAAAGTAATCATCATTAAACCTTATCAAATTATATTAAGAGTGATGAGATCCACACGATAATCCAAGAACTAGATACTCAAGATGTCCATAACCGGGGACACGGCTAACCATGATTAGTTTGTACACTCTACAGAGGTTTTTGCACTTTTCCCCACAAGACTCGATCACCTCTGTTGGATTTCTCGCACTACATGGTGTTTGAGAAACGGATGGCCGAGACACAGTCTTTCAGAAGTGTTAGCACCTTATGATGGGTAGACCGGTACACCTACATCCCCTACATCTACTAGTCTACCACTGTAAGAGTTCACACAACTTAATCAACTATGCTAGAGCCCATAATAGCATGTGGCTGCACACGAAAGTTTCCAGTATGAATAATCTTATGATCCCTTTGAGCCTGGGTGGTGGTCCATAGGAAAATCACACGGTACCCCGGGATTTCCAGAAATACAGGCAATCACTGGGTTACCCGGGTGCCTCAATCCACCCAGATGTGTATTAAAGTTGCGACCTTAATTTGAACCATTAATTAACAATACTCACATCTGTCATGAAAACTCTCAAACCCAATCCACATCTACGAGCATAGCATAGCAATATAAGCATAACGTAGAAGTAACTCCCAGGGTTTGATAGTAAACAGGTGAATAGGTACTACCTCAACTACTTCCCAAACCCCACAATTTAATTCAGATCCTAAGCATGCAATGTTTGAGGGTTGATCTAATGCGATGAAAACTGGGTAGTAAGAGGTATGATCAAAGTGTTACTTGCCTTGTTGATGATCCGCGAAACCTAAAGACTCGATGTAGCACGATGCGCACTCCGGGTACTCTATCGCAAACAAACAAGCATACAATAAGCAATCAAGCCAAAGCACGGGTAAAACTCAAATAAGAGATCTAACCATAAAGTTCAACTTAAGAACTCCGGTTTGCAAAAAGAATCAAATCAAACGAAGCAACAAAACTCAAACGGCGAGAGAAACAAGCTTCGTTTACTAATCTGGACTAAGGTCAAATTTTACAGTAGCAAAAACTTGTTTAAGTTCGTTGAACGCAAAGAGGGTTTCGAGCTGAAAGTCTAGGCGCTTGAATCGCCTGATTCCGATAAACGAGCGAAAAGTTATATTAGAACGAAAATCGGATCAGAAATCACGATCGAAAATAATCGCGGAATATCCGAGAAAAAGAAAAACTGACGAACAGGCTAACGAACGAACGTTCGCTGTCTGCGGCTAAGCGGTGAAAACCGTTCATAAAAACGAACGTAAAAATGGGTGTTCGCTAAATAACTAAACCGAAAAAAATAAACCGAACCGATCTAAAAAGAAAAAAAGAAACAAGGGTTTCGAAAAAAACCAAACGGTTTTTCTTACAAAAAACCGAGGCGGCTACCTCGGGTCCGGCGGGGTCTAGCGGCGGTGGCAGGCTTCGGTGCGGCGGCGCGGCAGCGGCGAGGCGGCAGGCTCCGGTGCGGCGGCGCGGCAGCGGCGAGGCGGCGGCGTGCGGCGAAGCGGGGTGGCGGGGCGATGCGGCGGCGCGGGCGGCGGGGCGGCGCTACGCGCGAGGCGAGGCGGCGGCTAGGGTTTCGGGTGGGCTCGCAGTGGCTGGGGCTCGGGGCTCGAGCTTTAAAGGCCGGCCCGAGAGAGTCCTGGCCGAATACGGCCCTAAGTCGGTTGACTTTTTTTTAATAATTTCGACGTGTAGAAAAAGAAAGAAACGCAATACTAAACGGATTCCAAAAATTCTGAAATAAATTTTCCCCGTCCTCTAAAAATAAGCCGGAGAAGGTGAACATTTATTTGGTCTTAAAATGCAATTTGGAAAAACGCACGTTTTTCCAAATTCAAATAAAATAGCGACAAAACTCCGAATAAAAAATCTTATTTGATTTTCATATTAAATCTCTGATATTTCTTTATTTTGAGGAAGTCATTTTATCCTCTCTCTTTTATTTTTAATAAAGGAAATATTTCAGAGAAAAAAAATTAAAATCAAACAATCCTCTTTTCATAATTCGAGAAAATCCCAAATATGAAAATAACGAAATCCCCAACTCTCTCCGTAGGTCCTTGAATTGCGTGGAATTTCTAGGATCAACCAAAATGCAATAAAACATGATATGCAATGATGCTCTAATGTATAACATTCCAAATTGAAAATTTGGGATGTTACAAACCTACCCCCCTTAAGATGAATCTCGCCCTCGAGATTCGGGTTGGCTAGAAAATAGGTGAGGGTGATCCTTTCGTAATTCTTCTTATCGTTCCCAAGTGGCTTCATCCTCGGTATGGTGACTCCACTGAACCTTACAAAATTTGATAACCTTGTTGCATGTAACTCGGCTGGCAAACTCGAGTATCTTGACTGGTTTCTTCTCATATGTCAAATCACTATCTAACTGTATTGCTTCAAGTGGTACTGTATCTCTCAGAGGAATTTCAGCCATCTCTGCATGGCACTTCTTCAACTGAGAAACGTGGAACACATTGTGAACTCCGGATAATCCTTCAGGTAATTCAAACTTGTAAACAACTTCTCCCGTATGTTCCAAAACTCGGTATGGTCCCACAAAACGTGGTGCTAACTTTCCCTTAACTCCAAAATGCTTCACTCCTCCAAGTGGTGATACTCGAAGATACGCTCTGTCTCCGACTTCGTACATTGTCTCCTTGCGTTTCGAATCCGCATAACTCTTCTGCCTGAATTGGTCTACCTTGAGTCTATTGCGAATCAGCTTAACCTTCTCTTCCGACTCTTTTATCAAATCTGGTCCAAACAACTGTCGGTCTCCAACATTGTCCCACAACAATGGTGTTCTGCACCTCCTTCCGTACAGTGTTTCGAAAGGGGCCATCTTCAAACTGGCTTGATAACTGTTGTTATAAGAGAACTCTGCAGAAGGAAAATTATCGTCCCAACTAGATCCATAGTCTAGCGCACAAGCTCTCAACATGTCCTCCAGAATCTGATTTACTCTTTCAGTCTGTCCATCTATTTGTGGGTGAAAAGTTGTACTGAACTCTAGCTAGTTCCCAAAGTTTCATGCAACTGATTCCAAAACTTTGAAGTAAACTGGGTTCCTCTATCTGATACAATGGTCCTCGGAACTCCATGCAAACATATGATCCTAGTCATATATATCTTCGCCAACTTAGCACTCGTGTAAGTGGTCTTTACTAGGATGAAATGAGCTACGTTCGTTAATCGATCGACTACAACCCATATCGAGTCATAGCCTGAACAAGTCCTGGGCAATCCCATGATAAAATCCATGCCTAGTTTATCCCACTTCCATTTGGGTATAGGCAATGGCTGTAGTAATCCTGCTGGCTTCTGATGTTCTGCCTTCACTCTTTGACATACATCGCAAACTGCTACATACTCCACAATATCCTTCTTCATACCGGTCCACCAAAAACTGTCCTTCAAATACAGATACATTTTGGTATTTCCTGGGTGAATCGAATATGGCGAATCATGGGCCTCTTGCAGAATCAACTTCTTGATCTCCTGATCATTTGGCACATATACGCGGTCCTCAAACCATAAAGTATCATGCTCATCCTCACGAAATCCCTTGGCTTTTCCTTTTCTCATCCTTTCCTTTATTTCGGTGATCTCCTTGTCCGTCTTTTGCGCTTCTCTAATCTTATCCATCAAAGTGGACTGAATCTCCAAAGATGCTACGTAACCTCTCGACACTATCTCCAAACGTAGCTGATGAAGGTCTTCTGTTAACTCCTTGGGTAATCCTTCGGTCATGAGGGTATTGACATGACTCTTGCGGCTCAACGCATCGGCTACTACGTTAGCCTTTCCTAGATGATAATGCAATTTCATATCATAATCTTTGATGAGTTCTAACCATCTCCTCTGCCTGAGATTCAACTCCTTCTGTGTGAAGATATGCTTCAAACTTTTGTGATCCGTGTATACCTCACAATGATTTCCGATGAGAAAATGTCTCCATGTCTTCAACGCATGCACTACGGCTGCTAACTCCAAATCATGTGTAGCATAATTTAACTCATGGGGTTTAAGCTGTTGTGAGGCATATGAAATAACTCTTCCTTCATGCATAAGCATGGCTCCAAGTCCTCGACAAGAAGCATCACAATACACTTCATAATCTTTGCGTTGATCTGGCAGGATCAACACTAGCAATGTAACCAAGCGTCTCTTAAACTCCTGAAAAACTGGCCTCACATTCCTCAGTCCAATTGAACTTGGTGTCCTTCATTAAGAACTCCGTCATGGGCTTAGCAATCTTTGAGAAATTCTCAATGAACCTTCGGTAGTATCCTGCGAGTCCAAGAAAACTCCGGATCTCTCCAACTGTCGTGGGTGATTCCCAATTTTTCATGGTGACAACTTGTTGGGGTCTACTGCTATTCCTTCTCCGGATATAACATGTCCAAGAAATCCAACTTCCTTCAGCCAAAATTCACACTTGCTGAACCTGGCGTATAACTGATGTTCCCTGAGCTTCCCAAGTACCAAACGCAAATGTTCCTTATGTTCCTCTTCATTATTCGAGTAGACCAGAATATCATCAATGAACACTACGATGAACTTATCGAAAAACTCCATAAACACTTTGTTCATCATGTTCATAAAGTAAGAAGGTGCGTTAGTCAGGCCAAATGACATAACGGTATACTCATATAGCCCATACCTTGTGGTAAAAGTTGTCTTAGGTATGTCCTGCTCTCGAATCTTCAACTGGTGATAACCTGATCGCAGATCGATCTTGGAAAACACCTTAGCTCCTTGCAGCTGATCAAACAAATCATTGATCATCGGCAGTGGGTACTTGTTCTTGATCTTTACTTCATTCAATCCACGATAATCAACAACCATCCTTAACGATCCATCCTTCTTTTCTACTAGAAGTACTGGTGATCCCCAAGGTGACGAGCTTGGGCGAATATATCCCTTATCCAGTAACTCGTTAATCCGCTTCTTAATTTCTTCTAAATCCCGTGCGGGCATTCTGTATGGTCACTTAGATATTGGCCCTGTGCTCGGCAAAAGCTCTATCAAAAACTCTATGTCTCTATCCGGTGGCTTGCCTAGCAACTCTTCTGGAAATACATCCGGAAATTCCTTCACCACTGGTACTTGCTCCTGTACTACTCCCGATAAGAAATTTACTTGAGTCCTATTCGGAACATGCCGGGATACATACTTGATCCTTCTTCCTTCTGGGGTGATGAGTAGAATCGTCTTACTGGCGCAATCGATGTTTCCTCCATACATCGAAAGCCAATCCATACCCAGAATCACATCCAATCCTTGCGATTCCAAAATTATCTGATCGAAGGGGAAAACATGCCTACCTATGGCCAATGGCATTTGAAAACATCCATGGCTTGCCATATACTCTGCTCCGGGTGAGGTTACTAGCATGGGTGTCTTAAGTACTCTAGTGGGCAGGTTATACTTATCCACAAATCCCCTCGATATGTATGAATGAGATGCACCAGTATCAAAAAGAACTACTTTAGTAAATGACTTAACCAAAAACTTACCAATTACTGCATATGGCTGGGCTTCAATCTCCTCGATGTTAACGTGGTTCACTTGTCCCCTGTTGAAAGGGTTGGGCTTCTTCCCAGAGCTTCCATTGCCATTTCCATTCTTAGCTTCAGGACATTCATTGGCATAATGTCTGGTTTTCTGACACTTGTAGCAAGTAACGTGGCTTAGATCCTTCTTGGCGGGTGTTGCCGGGTTGGAACGGTTATGTCCGCTACTTCCTCCATTACCATTGCCGTTCTTGGGGCCACTATGGTCGTGCGAACTTCCTCCATTATGAGTGTGGCCTCCATGGTTATGAACAAGTCCTCCCGAGTTCGGGGTGAAACGGGGTCTCTGCTGGGCTCCAGAATTATACTTCCTTTTCCATACTTCCTCTTGCGGCTGTCAATCTGCTACTGCTTCCCTTCAAGCATGAGAGCTCTATCCACCAACTCCTGGTAGTTATTGAAATTTGCTACCATCAACTGCATGCTCAGCTCATCATTCAGTCCCTCCAGAAACTTCTCCTTCTTAGCTGCATCTGTAGCAACGTCATCTGGGGCATAATGTGCTAACTTACTAAACTCATCCAAATACTGGCCAACAGTGCGCCCTCCTTGGCGTAAGTTGCGAAACTCACGCTTCTTCATGGCCATAGCTCCTGCTGATACATGGGCAGTATGGAAAGCTTGTTGGAACTGATCCCATGTGACAGTGGCTATAGGATAAGTGACAGTGTAATTCTCCCACCATGAGGCTGCTGGTCCATCCAATTGGTGTGCGGCAAAACGCACCTTCTCAGCATCGGTGCATCCTGCAGTGGTTAACTCCCTTCCAATCCTGCGGAGCCAATCATCTGCAACTATCGGCTCGGTGCTACAGGAAAACACCGGCGGCTGCAACCTTAGAAAATGGGCTAAGTTGTCGACTGGTGGTGGTGGTAGTGGGTTGTTGTTGTTGTTGCCTTGGTTCTGAGCTAACAACTGCATCAGGGTATTCTGCTGCTGGATCAACTGAGTGAGCTCCGGCAGAAAGGTAAATCTGGGGTCACGTCTCGGAGGCATCTGAGGGTTTAGAGAGAATAGAATAGAATAGAATGAGGTCTAGTGAGAAAACACTACCCATATGCACATGAGACAAACACAATCATATCACTCAATCAATCAAGCAAGGGCATACAATCAGTCTAGAACTATCGTTACAAAGTGCTTGGACTATACTATTTACATGGTAGACTACTACTACTGTTTTGGGTGGTCAACTAGAAATATTGATCGGTCGAAGACTCCATGACATCTGCTCCAGCTTCATCAACATAGTCATCATCGCTATCGTCGGGGTCCGAATCGGTGTCGTCGATGATGATGTAGTCCTCTGGACGAATCTCCTTGGGTTCTTCGTCTTCTCCTCCTGGTGCGGGGTCTCCCAGGAATACTCCTATCTTCCTTTCCAGATCGTCATTCCTCTCCACTACTACGACGATTTCCTCCTCATAATCTTCGCGAGTAGCCTTGAGTTCTTCTTCAAGCTCCGTGATCCTGGTCATTGCCTTCTTCAGATCTATCATGCCTGCGCACATCTAGTTTTCCTGGCGACGAATATGCTGGTTTAACTCCTGGATGAAAGCTGTAATGGATCTATCCTTCCTGGTGCTGATCATCTCCCATTGCTCATCTTGGCTCCCACAAATCTGGTAGAAAGTATCCTTGAGATCCTTGTGGTAAACTTCTCCAATGCGTCCCATGGTAATGTGAGCTGCCATACTCTTTCCTAAACTCCAGGTTGGTGCATAGAAAGAAAAACTATGGGCTAAGTGACTGGCAAGAATGTCCTTCCTGGAACTTGAACTTGACACATCCAGCGCTCCTCTTTTGGTAAAGTGGCATTGTAGGTCCCGGTGAAGCTCGGTATTCCAATGTTCAGGTACCTAGTGACTTCCTTCAAGTGTCTTCCAAAAGGGGCGTCTTCATCCGGTTGCGCAAACTTGGTCCCTGCATCCGCCATCCTAAAGAGTAGAAAAACGAGAGGAGTTAGAAATGAGAAGAGAATAGTGATCTAGGGCTTTGGCTTAGTGGTCGTCTCCTACAGTCAGCGTGTGCTCTGATACCATCTTTGTAGCGACCAAGCCTCAAACGGTCTGACCTCTGTGTATAAGTGTCATCCCTGGATCGGTAATGCTGACACACACAGTACTTGAAGAATTTATAACAGAGTGGCAATCACACACTTATTACATCGAATGTCTCAAAAGAGAACTTATCACAATAAATATGGCTTAAGGCCATCTAATACGATAACAAGAGAAGGCTTGGAAGATAAAGTGAGTCCATCAACTCCAACGGCATCACTAGGTGAAAGACCACGACCTAAGGCTCCTTACTCGTCGTCTGAAAAGTCTGCAACATGATACGTTGCAGACCGAAAACGGGCCAGCACATAGGATATGCTGGCAAGGTAACACAAGAGAGTAATGTACAAAATAAAGCTATCACTATATGCATATATGGCTGGTGGAGGCTATATGGTTGATATGTTTTTGCGTAAAGCCAATTTTTCCTTACTGCAACAGAATAAATTTTATTTAACTATCATGGTAGTTGTTAAACATTGGGAAGGTTCACCCAACTCAATCCCAATTAAAAGTAATCATCATTAAACCCAATCAAATTATATTAAGAGTGATGAGATCCACACAATAATCCAAGAACTAGATACTCAAGATGTCCATTATCCGGGACACGGCTAACCATGATTAGTTTGTACACTCTGTAGAGGTTTGTGCACTTTTCCCCACAAGACTCGATCTCCTCCGTTGGATTTCTCGCACTACATGGTGTTTGAGAAACGGATGACCGAGACACAGTCTTTCAGAAGTGTTAGCACCTTACAATGGGTAGACCGGTACACCTACATCCCCTACATCTGCTAGTCTACCACTGTAAGAGTTCGCACAACTTAATCAACTATGCTAGAGCCCATAATAGGATGTGGCTACACACAGAAGTTTCCAGTATGAATAATCTTATGATCCCTTTGAGCCTGGGTGGAGGTCCATAGGAAAATCAAACGGTACCCCGGGATTTCCAAAAATATAGGCAATCACTAGGTTCCCCGGGTGCCTCAATCCACCTAGATGTGTATTAAAGTTTCCACCTTAATTTGAACCATTAATTAACAATACTCACATCTGTCATGAAAACTCTCAAACCTAATCCACGTCTACGAGCATAGCATAACGTAGAAGTAACTCCCAGGGTTTGATAATAAACAGGTGAATAGGTACTACCTCAACTACTTCCCAAACCCCACAATTTAATTCAGATCCTAACCATGCAATGTTTGAGGGTTGATCTAATGCAATGAAAACTGGGTAGTAAGAGGTATGATCAAAGTGTTACTTGCCTTGCTAATGATCCGTGTAACCTAGAGACTCGATGTAACACACTTCGCACTCCGGGTACTCTATCTCAAACAAACAAGCATACAATAAGCAATCAAGCAAAAGCACGGGTAAAACTCAAATAAGAGATCCAACCAAAAAGTTCAACTTAAGAACTCCGGTTTGAAAAAAGAATCAAATCAAACGAAGCAACAAAACTCAAACGGCGAGAGAAACAAACTTCGTTTACTAATCTGGACTAAGGTTAAATTTTACAGTAGCAAAAACTTTTTTAAGTTGTTTAAACGGAAAGAGGGTTTCGAGACGAAACTCTAGGCGCTTGAATCGCCTAATTCCGATAAACGAGCGAAAAGTGATACTAGAACGAAAATTGGATCAGAAATCACGATCGAAAATAATCACGGAAAATCCGAGAAAAAGAAAAACTGACGAACAGGCTAACGAACGAATGTTCGCTGTCTGCGGCTAAACGGTGAAAACCATTCGTAAAAACGAACATAAAAACGGGCGTTCGCTAAATAACTAAACCGAAAAAATAAACCGAACCGATCTAAAAGGAAAAAATGAAACTAGGGTTTCCAAAATAAACCAAACGGTTTTTCTTACAAAAAACCGAGGCGGCTACCTCGGGTCCGGCGGGGTCCGGCGGCGGTGGGCTCTGCTTCGGCGACGCGTCAGCGGCGAGGCGGCAGGGCGGTGCGGCGGCGCGGCGGCGGCGCGGCGGCAGCGTGCGGCGGTTCGGAGCGGCGGGGCGGTGCGGCGACGGCGGCGCTGCGCGCGAGGCATAGCGGCGGCGGCGGTTCGCGGTGGCGGCGGCTAGGGTTTCGGGTGGGCTGGCGGCGGCTGGGGCTCGGTGCTCGGGCATTAAAGGCCAGCCAGAGAGGGTCCTAGCCGAATACGGCCCTAAGTCAGTTGACTTTTTTTTAAATAATTTCGACGTGCAGAAAAAGTAAGAAAAGAAATACTAAACAGACTCCAAGAGTACCAAAATAAATTTTCCCCGTCCTCTAAAAATAAGCCGGACAAGGTGAACATTTATTTGGGCCTAAAATGCAATTTTGAAAAACGCACTTTTTTCCTAATTCAAATAAAATAGCGACAAAACTCCGAATAAAAAAATCTTATTTGATTTTAATACTAAATCTCTGATATTTCTTTATTTTGAGGAAGTCATTTTATCCTCTCTCTTTTATTTTTAATAAAGGAAATATTTCGGAGAAAAATAATTAAAATCAATCGATCCTCTTTTCATAATTCGAGAAAAACCCAAATATGAAAATAACGAAATCCCCAACTCTCTCCGTAGGTCCTTTAGTTGCGTGGAATTTCTAGGACCAACCAAAATGCAATAAAACATGATATGCAATGATGCTCTAATGTATAATATTCCAAATTGAAAATTTGGGATGTTACATTACGTTTGTTCCTGAGGACATGGGAGAAGTCTTGCTATTAGTAGTCATGTGAATTTGGTATCCATTCGATATTTTGATGAGATGTATGTTGTCCCTCCTCTAGTGGTGTTATGTGAACGTCGAGTACATGACACTTCACCATTATTTGGGCCTAGAGGAAGGCATTGAGAAGTAATAAGTAGATGATGGATTGCTAGAGTGACAGAATCTTAAACCCTAGTTTATGCATTGCTTCGTAAGGGGCTGATTTGGATCCATATGTTTCATGCTATGGTTAGGTTTACCTTAATACTTTTGTTGTAGTTGCGGATGCTTGTAATAGAGGTTACTCATAAGTGGGATGCTTGTACAAGTAAGGGCAGTATCTAAGCACCGGTCCACCCACATACCAAATTATCAAAGTACCGAACGCGAATCATATGAACGTGATGAAAACTAGCTTGACGATATTCCCATGTGTCCTTGGGAGTGCTTTACATCATATAAGAGTTTGTCCAGGCATGTCCTTTGCTAGAAAAAGGATTGGGCCACCTTGCTGCACTTTATTTACTTTCATTACTTGTTGCTCGTTACCAATTATCCTATCACAAAACTATCTGTTACCTATTATTTCAGTGCTTGAAGAGAATACCTTGCTGAAAACCGCTTATCATTTCCTTCTGCTCCTCGTTGGGTTCGACACTCTTACTTATCGAAAGGACTACGATATATCCCCTATACTTGTGGGTCATCAAGAGCCAAGTGAGAGAGATGCGCACAGTCGTTGCGCGAAGAGAGCGTTGGGAAGGATAGTTCACAGGATCCCAAGTCATCTTTGCTCTCAAGAGCTTGTTTCGTCAACTCATGGGATTGTGAGGTTGACAATTGTGCATGAGTACCTACAGAAAACAAATACAAGGGAAAATTTGTGTGTGCGAGGTAGATGTACACACCATCCATCATGATGCGCACGTGCTTGTGTTGGTGAGCACAAAATATCCAATGCTCAAACAAATGAGATGTGTGATATAGAAACATGTCATCCATCATTAGAGGTTTGTTATTATGTATAGCATAATGGAGACTCAAATTATGTAATGCATCACAAGAAATATGTAGAGCATTGTGAGGAATGGTATGCATATGGTGCACACAAGGGATGAAATCATGTGATACACAATAATTTTCATGGCATGGCTTATGAGATGAATTGTGTAAATTTTGCAAAGGAAGCATAACAATATCATCGCAAGAGAAACAAAAGCCAATGACCATCATCTCATAATGTATGCCATAAGTGCAAATGGGATTTATGTGAATGGGTCATGCATAGTCACTATGTTGAGATTGGAATGATGCAATATGGGATATCTCACTCATAGCATATGACAAGGTTAATAGATTGTCAAACATGACGTGACCAATAGAATTTTCACATGATATCCTATGTATCATGGCATCACAACTAGGCAAATCAGCATGCTTATCATCATATTCATCTTAAATGGGTAAGTCATGACATGAAGAATTCGCACTAGCATGAAGCATGGGAATAGGTGGATCAACATCATTGAAGCAATCATTGGTGAGGTAGTCCACTAGTGGGACAAGAGAAGCACCATCACCTATTTTACCTTTGGAGCATCGCTCGTGTGTTCTAGGTGAGGTACCGAAGACCAAGTCGTGGTCATCTTCATCTTGATGGAACCATGTGGGGGTGCATCATCATCCATCATGGCCATCGTCGTCTCCATTAGAGATATGGACTCGTCGAGGATAGGTGTGTCGTCATGTAGGAGACCTAGCACCAAAGAAGAAAACACACTAGGAGTAGAGTTTAAGTCGTTAGAAATCAAAGTGGCCTCACATGCCGTGTCAACTACCTCACTCACTAAGTGTGGTGGCTCACTCACTCCCTCTTGGATGCCCTCAAGTGTGGGGCTAGTGGTGGTCACACTCATCCTCTCATAGGAAATGCAATCAATGTCACATATGGTGGAGTCACTCATATCACTCATGTGGTGGTGGCTCTCCTCACATGGCAATTGGGGCATCTCGGCATATGTGGGTGTCGGAGAGATGTAGGTGCAAATGTCTCCATGCTCAATCATGTCGTGGTCGTAGCCATGGATGAAGGCCGAAGATGGCACATCATCACTCTCCTCTAAGACCAAAGATAAGGTCTCATGTGCGGTCTCGTAGCTTGACTCGGAGTATGAGTCCAATGTGGGTGTCGTCTTCATGTTGTTGAAGAGGTCCACGCTCGTCGCCATGGTCGAAGGGGATGGCCCTTGCTCGACCTTCTTTTCGCCCTCCCACGCTCGTCGCCATGGTCAAAGGGGATGGCCCTTGCTCGACCTTCTTTTCGCCCTCCTACAACTGTTGTTGTAGGAGGTCTATATTATGTGGCACCTCATAGCTTGTCTCCATGACCGAAGGGAATTTCCTATGCTCGGCCATCTTTCTTGAGGGGCTTTCGAAGCTGGAAGTGTTGCCCTCGCTCGTAGGTGGTCGCCTTGTACTTGATGAATATGTCGATGTAGGCCAACTCATGGGAAGTAGGCGAAGATGCCGTATGTCCAAAGGCGAAGATGCCTTGATAGCACTTGGTGAAGATGCCAAAGTGGTGGTAGTAGCCGTAGCGCCGTCTTGGTTGTGGTCGTCTCGCGGTCTTATCTTTTTCTCATGAAGCATGGACTTGGTGTGAAGTAGGGCTTGTTGGGACTTGTGCATTTGTGCTTGGTGGGCATCTTCATGATGATGTTGGCGTTGTCGCACTTGAGATCGTAGTAGATGTTGTTCGTTGTCATCGTGCACATGTTGCTTGGAGGTGACTTGCCCTTCATGACAAGGTGAATCACGAATGTGATGGTGGTCGCCATGGAGATGTGGACATGGACGACTTGCACTTGCATCATTTTTGCGCTCCGAAGACTTGTGACTTGAACGACGCCGCCTTGAGGATGATGAAGGGGAAGAACGGTTGATCAAAAAGGTCTGAATCTCCTTCATCCTTGCATCTTGCTCCTCCTTTTGTGCGGAAAGCTTGTTATCAATGTAGTCACTTTTCCTTGCTTCGGAGTGACGAATGTCGATGGAGAGGTTCTCGATGCGCTCTCGCAATCTTGATTGTGCGCCTTGCATTTGTCGTTGTAGATCGAAGATTGACGCTTTGGTGACGTAGTTGTTCACGCCGTCATTGTTGTGGAAGACCGAAGATGAAATTCCTTGCCTATCCATCACTCCAAGAGAAAAATGTGAGTGGTAGAAAGAGAAGAACGAATACCAAATGTACCTTGACCGAAGTTGAAAGTGGATCAATGATCACTCCAATGTGGACAAGGAAATAGCATAATTGGTACCAATTCTTGTTGGTTTCTCACACCTACACAAATAAGTCTTATGGTGGAGCTCGGTGAGGATAGTAGCACAAAAATGTGATGCAAAATGTTAGCAAGAACCAATAATGTTGAAAGAGATTCACAAATTCGCAAGTGAAACAAGTAGACCAATAGCAATATGTGGCACACGGAAACACACACACGGATAGATAAATGGGGTCGTGCAACCAAGGATGATCACAAAATGTGGAATCCACAGAAAACGCTCGTGTTGCACAACTCAAGAGAGACACTAGCACGATTTCTCAATAGGCGGATACGACACTTGTGCACAACCTATAAGATGCAAAATGGATAACTTTCTATCCCAAGTATGCTATGTATATGATGTTCCGGTGGTATGATCCAAGATGATCGGATATGACAATCTTATATGCAATGTGGTATGATGCTATGGCACTTGCTTACAAGCTCTTTGTTCACTCTTTTTATTTGCTTAAAAGCTTATTATTCTTTTGTTTTCTTTTGTTTGGCCACAATGTGAAATGCCCAAACCAAGATAGCAATTGGGTATATACGGGAACAATCTTGATGCACAAGAGATGATATGAGGATACCAATATGATATGGTATATATGAAATGTATGGTGTAGACCACTAATGTGCACAAGTAACGTTGCCAGCAATACTCAAATGGCTAGTCTCGATAGGCAAGTGATGCAAAATGGGCCAGGGGTTACCAATGCAATGGAAAGGGAATATACAATGGAGGGATACCACGATACCAAGATGATATGGAGGTTGCCGTCCGTGTCGATAATGAGTGGCGGTGATCTTGATGGAGATACCAAGATGATGGAGACTCGTCCCTAAGTAGCGGGAATGCGGTGGTGGTTGCGGAAGCTCAAAGGGATTGCGGAAATGCAATGATGGGCTGTGGAGTACGCAATGCGGAAATGGAGGGTAAGGTTGTGTACTATACACGGTGTCGGAGTTGGAAGCACGGTCCCTAAGTAGCCGAAACACCTTAGGAGACACAACTCACAACACAAACAAAATTGGGTTAAATTGGTGTGGTGGAAGTGTATGGTCGGTAAGCCAATGCGGTAGTGGTGGTGGTGGTTGATGAAGAAGCAACCATCCCTAAGTAGCGTAGACACCTTAGGAGACTCAAATCACTCCTCAAGCAACCACTAATGCGATGGGGATCAAAATTGGTATGGTTGCGGAAGTCTGTGGTGGTGTAGAAGAGGATGTGGTGGAAGCCCTAGGCAAAGATGCCAAAGTTCCAAAAATTTGATGGAGTCAAATGGTTTTGGTGGTATTTTTTGGAAGGGGGGTCTCAAGAGCTTTTCAACGAGCTAAAGAAGCGAAAATCGGACTCAAGATGAATTATTTATGGACAAAACAAAAATCAGCTGAAATGGGAAACTACAGGTATCGGACGTCCAAAGATGGTCGGACGACCGGTGGCCGGACGTCTGGGCGGGCTCGGAAATCCGTTAATTTGGCTCGGGTTAGGGATTTCGGTCGTCCGGAAAAGGTCGGACGTCCGGTCGGTCGAGGGGCTCCGGACGTCCGTAAAAGGCCGGTCCTCCGGTGGGTCGGGGTCAACGCGAGGTTAGAGATCCGGGGCACGATTTTGGGCGGAAAATGATGATTTTGGGGTCAAAATTGATGAGATTTCGTGGGTGAAAGATGGGGAAACTTGGGGAGATGCTAGATCCATTTGAAACCAAGCAAATCCATGGATCAAATCCAACAAAACTTCTTCAAACCAACAAATCACAAAAAACAATTGGGGCTATTTTTGGTGGCAATTTTCAAAATTGGGGAAGAACACAACAAAATTAGGCTAGAAAACAAAGAGGGGAGGCTCCAAAATCATGAACAACATGGCTCATGATACCAAGATGATGTAGGGTTAGAATCCTAATCGGCCGATCTTTCACGAAAGGAGCGGATCCTGCGATGAACATGAAGAACACGAGGAGGGGAACAAGGAGAAAATCACGAGGTGAACACAAGAGAACACTCAAACCAACAAGAATGATCACACATGTGCTAGATCCATGAACACAAAGGAAGATACAAGATCCAAAGTCAACAACAGACGATACAAAGGTAGCCGGTCTTCTTCGTGAGGAGGTCTTGATCTTCTTCTCCGCAAGGAGGTCTTGAATCCAAAGGGATCTTCTCCGAAGAGGGGCCGCGGTCTCTCTCGTGGAGTAGATCTGATGTGGATGAGCAATGCTCTATTTGTAAATATGAGCTAAACCAATGCTAACCCTCAAATGGTGGAGGTGGAGGAGTATATATAGTATAGGGCCACGAAGGAGTAAGTGAGGGCGAAGGGGTACATGGGCTCGGCCTGATACACTATGCACAGATAGGCGTCGGACGTCTGACGGGTACCGGACGTTCGGTACTTGTCGGACGTCCGACGTTTTGTCTCGGGAAAGCCATCGTCGGATTTCCGGACGGGGCCGGTCATCCGGGTGCTGGAGGATGTCAGACGTCCGGTCAGGATTGGTCGTCCGACCACTGTAGGTCTCGCTGGCTGGGACTTGGGCTGGCTGGTGAAGTCTCCAGGCGTCGGATGTCCGGTCCAGACCGGTCGTCCGGTGGTTGTAGATTTCTGGCAGCTTCTTCTCTTGGTCCTTATACTTGGCGTCCTCGCTAGCTCGTCCGTTGGATGTGGTGGCTCTGTGGCTTTCCTCTAATTACCTGATCATGCATAGCACACACGTTGGAGGTAGTAGCCATGTCTGACATGTAGAAAGTGAAAGTTCGGACAGGAGCGAGTTCACCTTGTGTCCAATGGTGTATGTTCGAGGTCTCATCATATGTCCTCTTGGGGCATGGAGAGTAGTCGGAGTGTACATGGGGATGAACGTGGGATGCTCCGCATCATAAGCAAAAGATGATTAAGCAGCATGGCAGGCTTGCCGTGCTTCGCCCACAGCATGACACCTAGCGGTGCATTTAATGCACTTTATCCTAACTGCCAGAGTTAGGTATGCTAGCACTGTTAGCTATCTAATCACTAGATAATGACTATTTTGCCACAGTGGTTACCCCTTTAGCTATAAAAGGAGGACCAAGGCAACCTAGAAAGGGATTTGGACCACGTCACACTTGTACGCGCGTAATTGCTGTCCTGAGGCAACCCTGCCGGGCTCGAGCATTGAGTGTTGTTGTGATTCCATCATCCAACACATGAGAAGCAGGAGTAGGGTTTTATGCCTCAGAGCGGCCCGAACCTAGGTAAAAACCACCAGTGTCATCCTTGTCGCGCTATCCCATGGCTTCCGCTCTTTATGCAACGTGATCTCCCCCTTGCCGAACCACAAAGGGGCTCATGGCCCCATAGGTGATCATGTCCACCCAAGACATCTTTGGCATCCCAGGTAGGGGGAATCACTTGCGCGAACCCGAAGTTGTGAACATCGCATCGATCTTCATCATCATTTTCTTCATTTATGGAGCCCAAGAAGAAATCCAACATGACAACACATCCTTCCACTTTGAAGGCCCCCTCGCATGCAGGCGCGGACGCCGTAGGCACCACAACGATGTTTGGTGAGGCGGGTACTGTGGGCAACACGACCGGCGCAGGCGGCGCCATCGTTGTGTCCCCTACGATCGAAGCTGGGATAGGAAACTTTGGAGGCAGGCCTCATCAACAATATCCAGGCGAGCTTGACCCGGAAGCTGCGGGGGGGGGGAGAGGACAACCAGTCTCCACCTCCCCGCCGCGCGAGTGGGCGTAGTCATCGCAGTGACATGCCCTCTAGTGGAAGCCACGACTCTTCAGTTCCGCCCACCACGGGCGCACCTACCGGACGCACGCCTTGTCCAGAGCAAGATAGGCAAGGTAAGGCGCCGGACAAGGCCGTCGGCTCCCAACCGCGCCCTCCTCATCACCAAACTGCCTTGGTGACCGTTTCGCGATGGCAAGAACGCGGCAATGCTCCTGCTGGAACTACTAGGAGTCGAGCGATGTTGCGGTCTGCCTCGTCAGCTATGCCGAGCACGGCTACAAAAGCCATGGCATGGGCCCAACTCATACTGAGATTCCCACCGGCAGCTGATCAAATGGATGAGTGGAGGACCACCATCCATAGTTTGATCGGCTTCACTGAAGCTGGAAAATCACAGCAGGAAGAACCATCATGGTACCCACGAACAGCAACAGCAGCCCCGACTGATGGCCGTGTCGAGGGGGCCACACTAATGGTGCAATCCCCTCCACAACACCAGACCCAGGGCCGCCATAGCAAGACTAGCGCGTCGATGAGCTTGAAGAGACGTCGATGACCTCGTCTGGCCCGCAAACCCGTCGTGATCAGTGGCGAGTTCTGGAAGACCGGCGAAAGGAAGATGCATGCGTCACTATATAGAGGCGTCGGGAAGCACGCCGTCAATCTGACAAGTGCAATGGCCCATACGATGACGAGCTCGTGCCCGGTGCTGGCGGGTACCTACCTTTCGAGGTTGGGTGCCCTGCCTTCACTCGTGAGCTGCAGCAGGTCCGCTGGCCATCTACCCGCGTATTCACGCTAGAGCTACTAGAAAAATGCGATGGAAAACTAAACCCGATAGAGTTACTGAGAATTTACATGATTGCTGTTCACGCCGCCAGGCGCATGGATGAGAAGGTGTTCGCCAACTACTTCCCTTTGGCACTCGAGCCAAATGTGAGGTCGTGGCTGATGCACTAGCCAGAGAACTCCATTTCTTCATGGGCTGACTTGTGCAATGAATTTGTTGGAACCTTCACGGGTAGTCATCAAGACCCCGGGCGGCCCAGTGATTTGCAAGTCTGTCCATAGAAGGAAGGGGAGAGCTTCTGGAAGTACATGCAGAGGTTCAGTCAAGTGCACTGTAACATCCTAGAGATACATCCGGCAACCGTGATTGCCGCGTTCCATTCGAACGTGTGCAACAGAAGGATATATTCCAAAATGAACGTCCGACTTCCCAAGACCGTCAATGAGTTTTACACCTTGGCAGATAAATGTGCTCGGGCTGGGAAAGGAAGGCGACTCCCCAGGGAGGAGGATGGCGTCGATGTTGATTCAGAGGATGACAACGGGACCACTAACCCGAAGGGGGGAAGCCGGAGGCGCAACAGGAAGCGCAAAGATAAGTCTGTATTGGCCGTTAAGAGCTCTGGCGATCTCGGCACCGGCAAGAAGGCCAAAATCGAAGCCCCCGGCAAGGAAGCTGCCGCATGCGTTGATTGCCGAGAGGCTGCGGTGGTAGAGAAAGGTCGGGTAGTTTGACGGGCCATACTGCAAGATCCACCGCACTCAAGGTCATGACCTCCAAGTGATGAGGATATGAATACCATTGTTACACCCACAACCCCTGCTGCTATACATACTAGACCAATTACTAGAGCTCGCGCACGCCAATTGAATTATCAGGTACTTTCGTTTCTTGGTAACGATTCTAATGTTCATGAGAATATGATGCTGCCTAAATTGGATACATTTGTTTTGCTTACAAATGAAGGGCCTAGCTTGGACAAGAAAGATGAACTTGGCAACAAGTTCAAGCATGGAGATGATGGCATGCGCAAGGGGATCAAGAACGGAGTTACAAGTGATGATTTCAGGACTTTGAAGCCACCATAAGGAGTGCATGAAGCCTTGGACGAAATATACAATGTGCCACTTCATAAATTTCGTCCAGAGGCTCTTCTAGGTGCCGCGTCACCTTATTATTGGGTCAGGCCCATGTATTTTCGAAATACTTAAGTATAGGCTGTTTTTTGAGTCCGTATGTGTGGGGAAACAAGAGTTAGGGGTGGTTTCGGACCCCTCCTCCAAGGGCCACGAAATTCCCTCCCTCTTCCTCCATATATACAGCCCTTAGGGCGTTGTTTAGACTTTGGGTTTTGTTTAGATTAAAAGTTCGCCATAGCTGCAACTTCACGTACTTCGTTTGTGTCCAACGACCAGACCAAGACATCACAGAACCCCACCTTCATTAATAAAGCTTTCCTCTTTTATTCGCAATATCTAGATTGCAATCTCAGTTTCTTGCTTGTTCTTCGTTTGCTCGCATGAAATAGACCCTCGTGGTCAGGTTGATCATGCTCCGGCGTGGTCAATAATCCTCGGAAGTTGGTTTAGTGATTGCAAAGGCGCGACGTCTTCGCATGTTCATAGTCGGATCATCAAAGTCGACTCCCACAGAAAACGATATCTATTTCATTGAAACATCGGGACACCTTCGCCTCTATCAAGTGGTATCAGATTTCTAGGTTGCTCGGTGAGATTTTACAGCTTTTCATAGTTTAGATCGAGTCTGTTCTTCATACCTATAGTCCATGAAAAAGCCAAAAAAATTAGGATTAGTTCATCCTATCCGAACCAATCTGAGCCTTTGCATAATCTTTTCTGTATTTGCTTTGTTGAATTTGCGGTTGCATCATCGTGTCAAGTTGCTGGTCTTAGCGTCTAGTCCTTTAGAGTTTCGAGTTCTGTTCACAGGTTGTCACATCGCCGCTGCCATATCACCACCGCATCATCATCATCACCATCATCATCACCATCATCATCGTTGCTGCCATATACCACCACCGCGCCAACTTCATCGTTGCTGCCATATACCACCACCACATATTCACCCCCAATCCGAGTCCATATATGCCACCACATATCCGCCACCATCACACCAGTACGAGTTCCACCAGATTCATCTCCGCCACCAGTCCGAGTTCCACCAGATACATCTCCGCCACCTGTCCTAGTCCGAGTCCAGTATTTTGTTACTCTGTTTTGGATTTCCAGATCACGCCATACTCCGAGTCGTGACAGAGTAGGACTCCTGAACTTTCGTGCTACCTGCAGTAGAAAAATAGTTCCAAACTCAAAATTCTGGCTAGGCAGTTTTTAGACCATTTCTAGACTTTTTCGAAAAAAATTGTTGTGGAGCAAAAAAAAGAGGGAAAAAGTGAAAAAAATAAAAAAAATTCAGAGCGTGCTCCTCCCTTGTTCACGTGTAGCGTTGTGATTTTGTTAGTGTTCTAGGCTCGCGTCTCAAGAACGGTCTAGCCTAAGACCAGCACAGTACCATCGTTGAGCGTTTATTCAACTTTGCATCTCTGAATTGATTATTGCTGACCCTTTTTGCTACCATATTATAAGCCTTCCCAGCTCCACATACATCAACGTCGTGCGCTTGACTCTCCCTGGCTATCGCTCTATCCAAACTTTGAGAGTTTTGACTACGACGGTTGCCGATCATCGCCTGCTGCTGGGTAAGAACTGGTAAGAATTTGAGATTTGCTTGACGGATTTGTGACACCCACCACCACCTCTTGTTAGTAGTCTGTAGGATCATATTCTTGTGTGTTTCTATTGCTGCTAACCATAGCAGGATCACAAGTCGACGAGACTGACTGGGAGAACATGACGAATAAGGAGTTGCATGATAAATTTCAGCAAATGATGAGTGGACAGGTGCAAGATGTGCTAAACAGATTTGAAGAGGCCATGGAGAAGATAGATGGCATGGAGAAGACATTCGAAACAAAGCTCGATAACAAGTTTAATGAATTGCTCGCGCGTCTTCCACCACCACCACCGGCTGCACCTAACGCACCTCTACAACAACAACAACAAGAACAACAACATCGCCTTCCAAATCAAGTGGGACGAGCACATCGCATTCCCATTGACCCTGGGCAAAACTCTGGTGCTGCTGTTGATGCTTCTGTAGCTCCTACTGCTACTGTAGAGGTGGAGGACCATTACGAGGATGAGGTTGATCCAAATCAGAACAACGTGCAACCACCAGCACCACCACCACCAGGTCGTCCTCAGGTATATCATCGCAATGGTAGGCTTCTACCACCACATGAGGTACGAGATCATGACCATCTTCCTAAACAGAAATTGAATATTCCACCATTTGAGGGTAGATATGTTCCTGATATATATCTTACTTGGGAGTTAGAAACTGAACAACGTTTTACATGTTTACAATATCCTGAGGAGAGACGTGTTCCTACTGTTGTTTGTGCTTTCACTAGCTTCGCATGTGTTTGGTGGTCTGAACATTGGAGATTATATCCTATTCCAGCTACTTGGGCTGCTTTGAAAACTGCTATGCGTACTCGTTGGGTTCCACCATATTATCAACATGAATTACTTCAAAAATTGCAGCGCTTAAGACAAGGAAAAAATTCTGTAGAAGAATATTATCAGGAATTACAAACTGGCATGATTAGATGTGGTATTGTTGAGGAGAATGAAGCTATGCTTGCACGTTTTATGGGTGGATTAAATAGAGAGATTCAGACCATTCTAGAGTATAAGGAGTATACTAATATCACTCGTTTATTCCATCTTGCTTGTAAAGCTGAACGTGAAGTGCAGGATCGATAGGCATTGGCGCGAACTAACTTTTCAGCAGGTCGATCTTCATCATGGACACCACATGAATCCTCTACTTCCACTGCACCAGCACCTCCATCAGGTGCCACCTCCAGCCGTGATATAAGAAAGTAGGCACAACCACCACTATCTGCCAAGAGCACACCTGCCGGGCCTGCGCAGAGCTCTTCTTCTTCCATGGCATCAACAGGGCGCACAAGTGATATTATTTGTCGTTGTTGTAAGGGAAGAGGACATTTTGCGAGAGAATGCAAATATCAGTGTGTGATGATTGCTACTTGGGATGGTGGGTATGAGTCCGCTAGTGACTATGATGAGGAGACTTTGGCTCTTATTACACATGAAGAACACGGTGGAGATGATGCTGATCATGAGACACAATACATGGCTGCTGAAGATGCTGACAGGTATGAATGTTTAGTTGCTCAACATGTTTTTAGTGTGCAGGTTACACAAGTTGAGCAAAATCAGAGGCATAATTGTTTCCATACAGAGGGAGTTGTGAAGGAACGTTCTGTTCGCATCATCATAGATGGAGGGAGCTGCAGCAACTTGGATAGCATGGAGATGGTGGAGAAGCTATCTCTCACCACAAGACCACATCCACATCCTTACTACATCCAATGGTTCAACAACAGCGGCAAGGTTAAGGTAACATGTACTATTCGTGTGCATTTTAGTATCTCTACGTATGCTGATTATGTTGATTGTGATGTGGTACCTATGCAAGCATGTTCCTTATTACTTGCTAGACCATGGAAATTTGATAAAAATTCTGTACACCATGGTAGAAACAATCAGTATACTCTTGTTCATAAGGACAAAAATATTACTTTGCTTCCTATGAGTCCTGATTCCATTTTGAAAATGATATTAATAGAGCTAATAAAGCAAAACAGGAGCAAAGTAAGAGCGAAAATCAGATTGTGGCAAAATAATTTGAGCAACAAATAAATCCTAATAATAAACCATCTAGTGTTGTTTTTGAAATTAAATTGAAAAGTGCATGTTTACTTGCCACCAAATCTGATATTAATGATCTAGATGTTAGAAAATCTATTTGCTATGCTTTTGTGTGCAAAGAGGCATTATTTTCATTCGAGGACGTGGCTTCCTCTTTGCCTACTTTTGTCACTAACATTTTGCAGGAGTTCGCTGATGTCCTTCCACAAGACGTGGCACCGGGATTACCACCTATTCGAGGGATTGAGCATCAAATTGACTTAATTCCCGGTGCATCATTACCCAACCGTGCACCATATCGTACTAATCCAGAGGAGACGAAGGAGATCATGCGTCAAGTACAAGAGCTACTCGACAAAGGTTATATACGCGAATCCCTTAGTCCTTGTGCTGTTCCTATCATTTTAGTGCCGAAAAAGTATGGTACGTCGCGTATGTGCGTTGATTGTAGAGGCATTAATAATATTACTATTTGTTATCGTCATCCTATTCCTAGGCTAGATGATATGCTTGATGAATTGAGTGGCTCTACAATATTCTCCAAAGTTGATTTGCGTAGTGGATACCATCAAATTAGTATGAAATTGGAGATGAATGGAAAACAACATTTAAAACTAAGTTTGGATTATATGAGTGGTTAGTCATGCCTTTTGGGTTAACTAATGCACCTAGTACTTTCATGAGATTAATGAACGAAGTTTTACATGCTTTCATTGGACGATTTGTGGTAGTTTACTTTTATGACATATTGATTTATAGCAAGGAACATTTGGAACATTTACATGTTGTTTGTATTGCTCTACGTGATGCACGTTTGTTTGGTAACCTTGGGAAGTGCACCTTTTGCACCGACCGAGTATCTTTTCTTTGCTATGTTGTTACTCCATAGGGAATTGAAGTTGATAAAGCGAAGATTGAAGCTATTGAGAGTTGGTCGCAGCCCAAAACGGTCACACAAGTGAGGAGTTTCCTTGGCCTCGCTGGTTTCTATAGGCGTTTTGTGAGAGATTTCAGCACCATTGCTGCACGTCTCAACGAGCTTACAAAGAAGGATGTTCCTTTTGTTTGGGGTACCACACATGAAGAAGCCTTCACGGTATTGAAAGATAAGTTGACACATGCTCCTTTACTCCAACTTCCTGATTTTAATAAGACTTTTGAGCTTGAATGTGATGCTAGTGGAATTGGATTAGGAGGTGTGTTATTACAAGATGGCAAAGCCGTTGCATACTTTTCTGAAAAAATGAGTGGGCCTAGTCTGAACTATTCTACTTATGGTAAAGAATTACATGCTCTTGTTCGGACCTTAGAAACATGGCAACATTATTTATGGCCCAAGGAATTTGTTATACATTCTGATCATGAATCTTTGAAACACATTAAAAGTCAAGCGAAACTGAACCATAGACATGCTAAATGGGTTGAATTCATTGAGACTTTCCCTTATGTCATTAAACACAAGAAGGGTAAAGAAAATGTTATTGCTGATGCATTGTCTCGTCGTTATACTATGCTTTCACAACTTGACTTTAAAATATTTGGTTTGGAGATCATCAAAGATCAATATGTGCATGATGCTGAATTTAAAGATGTATTGCAGAATTGTAAGGAAGGGAGAACTTGGAACAAGTTCGTTCTTAATGATGGACTTGCGTTTCGTGCTAAGAAGCGATGCATTCCAGCTAGCTCCGTTCGTCTTTTGTTGTTGCAGGAGGCGTATGGAGGAGGATTAATGGGACACTTTGGCGTCAAGAAGATGGAGGATATACTTGCTACACATTTCTTTTGGCCAAAGATGAGACGGGATGTTGAGCGTTTTGTTGCTCGCTACACTACATGTCAAAAAGCTAAGTCACGACTCAATCCCCATGGTTTATATATGCGTTTACCTGTACCTAGTGTTCCTTGGGAGGATATATCTATGGACTTTGTTTTAGGTTTACCTCGAACAAAGAAGGGGAGGGCTAGCATATTTGTTGTCGTGGATAGATTCTCGAAAATGGCACACTTTATACCATGTCATAAAAGCGATGATGCTGTTAATGTTGCCGATTTGTTCTTTCGTGAAATTATTCGCTTGCATGGTGTGCCAAATACTATTGTTTCAGATCGTGATACTAAATTTCTTAGCCACTTTTGGAGATGTTTATGGGCTAAGTTAGGGACTAAACTACTTTTTAGTACTACTTGTCACCCCCAAACTGATGGACAAACTGAAGTAGTCAATAGAACATTGTCTACTATGCTTAGGGCTGTTTTGAAGAAGAATAAGAAAATGTGGGAAGAATGATTGCCTCATATTTAATTTGCTTATAATCGTTCATTGCATTCTACTACTAAGATGTGACCTTTTGAAATTGTGTATGGTTTCCTACCTCGTGCACCTATTGATTTGTTGCCTCTTCCATCTTCGGAGAAGGTTAATTTTGATGCTAAAGAACGTGCTGAATTGATTTTAAAAATGCATGAGTTAACTAAGGAAAACATTGAGCATATGAATGCTAAATATAAACTTGCTGGAGATAAGGGTAGAAAACATGTTGTGTTTGCACCTGGAGATCTTGTTTGGTTACATTTGCGTAAGGATAGATTTCCTAATTTGCGCAAATCAAAGCTAATGCCACGTGTTGATGGTCCTTTTAAGGTGTTAGAGAAAATAAATGATAATGCATATAAACTTGAGCTGCCTGCAGATTTTGGGGTTAGTTCCACTTTTTACATTGCAAATTTGAAGCCTTATTTGGGTGAGGAAGATGAGCTTCCATCGAGGACGACTTCATTTCAATAAGGGGAGGATGATGAGGACATCAATACCATTATTACACCCACAGCCCCTGCTGCTATACATACTGGACCAATTACTAGAGCTCGCGCACGCCAATTGAATTATCAGGTACTTTCGTTTCTTGGTAACGGTTCTAATGTTCATGAGAATATGATGCTGCCTAAATTGGATACATTTGTTTTGCTTACAAATGAAGGGCCTAGCTTGGACAAGAAAGATGAATATGGCAACAAGTTCAAGCATGGAGATGATGGCATGCGCAAGGGGATCAAGAACGGAGTTACAAGTGATGATTTCAGGACTTTGAAGCCACCATAAGGAGTGCATGAAGCCTTGGACGAAATATACAATGTGCCACTTCATAAATTTCGTCCAGAGGCTCTTCTAGGTGCCGCGTCACCTTATTATTGGGTCAGGCCCATGTATTTTCGAAATACTTAAGTATAGGCTGTTTTTTGAGTCCGTATGTGTGGGGAAACAAGAGTTAGGACCCCTCCTCCAAGGGCCACGAAATTCCCTCCCTCTTCCTCCATATATACAGCCCTTAGGGCATCGTTTAGACTTTGGGTTTTGTTTAGATTAAAAGTTCGCCATAGCTGCAACTTCGCGTACTTCGTTTGTGTCCAACGACCATACCAAGACGTCACAGAACCCCACCTTCATTAATAAAGCTTTCCTATTTTATTCACAATATCTAGATCGCAATCTCAGTTTCTTGCTTGTTCTTCATTTGCTCGCAGGAAATAGACCCTCGTGGTCAGGTTGATCGTGCTCTGGCGTGGTCAATAACCCTCGGAAGTTGGTTTAGCGATTGCTATGGCGCTACATCTTCGCACGTTCGTAGTCGGATCGTCAAATTCGACTCCCATAGAAAACTATATCTATCTCGTCGAAACATCGGGACACCTTCGCATCTATCACCAAGAGTGTCACCAAGTTTAGAAACTTGTCAAAAAGCAGAAAGCTGAGTACGAGAAGCGGGATGGGGATAAAGGCCAAGAGGGTGCTAGAGGGAAGGGCCGTGGAGGCAGAGGGGGCCGCTGCGGTAAGGTCCCACATCAAAAGGAGAAACCTGCTAGAGGTCGGGAGAAGAAAGAAGGAGATGGTGAGAGTGATGAAGGGGATGAAGAAGAAACTAGCGAGCAAGAATTCTAGAAAGCAACTGAAGCCATGTGTGTTGATGGGTGACGTAGGGTAGAACCCTAATCGGCCGATCTTTCATGAAAGGAGAAGATCCCATGATGAACACGAAGAACACGAGGAGGGAAACAAGGGTAAACATGGGGAAAACACAAGAGGGACACTCAAACCAAAAAGAATGATTACACAAGTGTTAGATCCTCGAAACACGATAGGAGATACAAGATCCAAAGTCAACAACGGATGGTACACGGTAAACGGTTTGGTGTAGGGTAGAACCCTAATCACCCGATCTTTCACGAAAGGAGTGGATCCCGCAATGAACACGAAGAACACAAGGGGAAAACGAGGGGAAACACAAGGAAAAACACGGGAGAATCACTAAACCAACACAAGATAGTCACACATGTTCTAGATCCTCGAGTACATAAGGAAAGATACACGATCCACGGACAACTAAGGACGATACACGGGTAGCCGGTCTTCTCCGCGAGGAGGTCTTGAGTTCTTCCCTAAAAGGGGTCTTGAATCCGCTTGGGGGATCTTCTCCGGTGGAGGCTCGAATCTCCGAGGAGAAGGTAACCAAGTGAATGAGGAAAGCTCTCACACGAAATATGAGCTAATCCTTTGCTAACCCTAAAAAGGAGGAGGGAGAGGTCTATATGTAGTCTTAGTGTAAAAGGGGGCGAAAAGGGGGTACAAGGGCCGCGGCCCAACACATGGCAGTGCACATGCGCTGGACGCCCGGGAGTCACCGGTCGTCCGGAGGCTTGCGAGGGTCCGGACGTCCGGTGCCTGTTGGACGTCCATAGATTCGGCTCGGGTGGACTTCGGTCGGACGTCCGGTCGGGTCGGACGTCCGGAGGCTGGAGGTCGTCGGTCATCCATAGGGCTTCAGAAATCGTAGTTTTGGCTCGGGTATGGAAGTGTCGGTCGTCCGGGGAGGGCCGGACATCCGAAGCCTGGAGGTCGTCGCACGTCCGGGGTTCGTCGGTCGTCCGGAGCCTGGGGACTTCGAGCAGTTATTGTTCTTGTCCCGTGAACTTGTCGTCCTCACCGTCTTCTCCGTTGAATGTAGTTGGTCCGTGCCCTTCCTCCAAGCACCTGATCACACATAGGGTTTCCTCTTGAGGTAGTAGAAAATTCTCATGCATGGTAAGTGGTAGTTCGGAGAGGAGTGAGTTCACCTTAGTTTCAAGAGCTCTTGCACATGCTCGTGTCATTGGTCTGCTAGTCACTTGGTGAGACGATGGTAGGTCCATGGGGATGACCTTGGGATGCTACACATAATCTTCCCTCCCTTGGGGAAGATCCGTCCTCGGATCAAGTTCTTCATCACCATGGAAGGGAGAGAGATCTTTGACGTTGAAGATGTTGCTCGTGTTGTACATGTCGCGCAGAATGTCGTTCTTGTATGCGTTGTTATTGTAGCGTGCAAGCACCTTAAAGGGTCCATCCGCTCGTGGTCGAATTTTGGACTTGTGTTCTTGGGCAAAGCGGTCATTGCGAAGGTGTAGCCACACGATATCTCCGGTGTTGAATACCATTGGTTGCTTATTTAAGTTGAGCTTGGTCGCAAGTCGTTGTACTTGGCGCTTGATAGTATGTCTTGTATCTTCATGCATCTTCCTGAGATGAGTCACACGTGCACTTGCATCCAAATTGATGCGCTCTTGTAGTGATAGAGGGAGAATGTCCAATGGGGACAAAGGGTTGAATCCGTAGATGACCTCGAAGGTGGACTTTCCGGTTGTTGAGTGTCTTGCTCAGTTGTAGGCGAACTCGGCAATAGGTAGGCACTCCTCCCACTCCTTGATGTTCTTCTTGATGAGTACTCAAAGTAGAGCGGAGAGTGTGCAGTTGGTGACTTCCGTTTGGCCTTCGGTTTGTGGATGATACGCCGTGGAGAAAAGTAGCTTGATTCCGATCTTGGCACATAGTGTCTTCTAAAAGTAGCTAAGGAACTTGACATCGCGGTCCGAGACGATCGTTTTTGGCACTCCGTGTAGACGCAATATTTCCCTACAAAAGAGAGTAGCAACATGTGAAGCATCGTCTATCTTGTTGCTAGGAATGAAATGCGCCATTTTTGAGAAACGGTCCACAACGACAAATACCGAATCTTTCCCATTTCGGGTCCTAGGCAAACCAAGTACAAAGTCCATGCTAATGTCTTCCCATGCTTGATATGGGATTGGTAGAGGCATATAAAGGCCACGGGATTGAGCTTTGGACTTAGATTTGTGACATCTAGAGCATCGGTTGGTGAAGCGGTTGATGTCGCGAAACATCTTGGGCCAAAAGTAGTTCTTCGAGACCGTGGCAAACGTCTTGTCTCATCCAAAATGTCCCATTAAGCCTCCTCCATGAGATTCCTGCAAAAGCAACAAATGAAGAGAAGACTCAGGGATGCAAAGCTTGTTAGATCTCATAAGATATCCATCTTTGATGTAATAGCGTTCCCAAGAAGTGTGCGTCAAACACTTGGCATAAGGAGTAGTAAAAGTAGGATCATTCTCATACAAGTCTTTTATATGCTCAAAGCCAATGACATCCAATTCAAGTTGAGTAACAAGCATGCATATGCGGGAAAGTGCATCCACCACAATGTTTTCTTTACCTTTAATGTACTTGATGACATAAGGAAAAGACTCAATAAATTCACTCCATTTAGCATGACGCTTGTTAAACATGGTTTGTCGCTTAAGATACTTGAGTGTTTCATGACCAGTATGAACGATAAACTCATGAGGGCGAAGATATTGTTCCCATTCATGCAAAACACGGACTAAAGCATATAGATCTTTGAAATAGATGGGATAATTGAGCTGCACTCCGGAAAGTTTCGCACTAAAGTAAGCTATGGGGTGCTTCTCTTGCGTCAACACACCTCCTATGGCATTACCACTAGCATCGCAATGAATCTCAAAAGGTTTGTCAAAGTTGGGTAAAGCAAGCACGGGATCATGAGTAAGTAAATTCTTAAGCTCAGTGAAAGCGGTATCTTGGGATGGTCCCCAAACAAAAGGTGCAATCTTCTTGCTCAAAGCATGCAAAGGCGAAGCAATGGTGCTAGAATCTTTCACAAAGCGACGATAGAAACCCGCAAGGCCAAGAAAGCTACACACTTGTTGCAAATTTGTTGGTTGTGGCCAAGTATTAATAGCATTGACCTTGGACTCATCAACATGAACACCCTTAGAAGAAACAACAAAACCCAAGAAAACAAGCTTGTCAATGCGAAAAAGGCATTTCTCCATATTAGCATAGAGATGCTCTTTTCGAAGAGTTTGCAAAACGGTTCGGACATTGGTGACATGCTCTTTGAGAGACTTGCTAAAAACAAGGATACCATCGAAGTAAACCACAACAAACACACAATGTAAGGGCGAAAGACATGATTCATAAGACACATAAAAGTGCCCGGTGCTTCCGACAGACCCATAGGCATGACTAACCACTCATATAAGCCAAACTTGGTTTTCAAAGCGGTTTCCATTCATCACCCTCTTGTATGCATATTTGATAGTAACCACTCTTAAGATCAATTTTGGAAAATATAGTGGCACCACTAAGTTCATCAAGCATATCATCAAGGCGTGGAATGGGATACCTATAATGAATGGTGATAGCATCCATAGGTCTACAATCGGAGCACATGCGAAAGCTACCTTCTCTTTTTGGCACAAGAATGACCGGGATGGCACAAGGGCTCAAACTTTCAAGCACATGTCCATGGTCTATGAGATGCCTTACTTGCCTTTGTATTTCTTTGATTTCTGCGGGGTTGACGCGGTAGGGAGCTTTATTCAGGAGCGGTGCTCCGGGAATGAGGTCGATGTGGTGCTTAATGCCTCGTAGTGGAGGTAGCTCGTCGGGGAAAACGTCGTGAAATTCTTGCAAAAGAGAAGACAACACTAGAGGAAGAGTGTGAGAACTGTTAGCTTGTGGTGCATTGTCCTTGCACAGAAGGACGTAGTGTAGGACACTAGATGGGTTCTCACACACTCCTCTAATCTCACTTTTGGTAGCAAATATAACTAAGTTCTTCTTTTTGCTCGTCGTGGAGGCGTTCGATATGGGCTTGTGGTTCTCACTCTCTTTTTGGTGGCTCACTCTCTCACTCTGATCTCCATGATGGGTGGCTTTCTTGTCGGCGATCACTTCGCTTGCAGACATGGGACGAAGTACATACTCCTTGCCCTTCATCTTGAAGATGTAGTGGTTCGTTCGGCCATTGTGAATGACACCTCTATCAAATTTCCATGGCCGTCCAAGGAGAAGGTGGCAAACGGTCATTGAAACGACATCGCACTCCAAAATGTCTTCGTAGGCGCCAATTTTGAAGGAGACTTGTACTCGATGCTCGACTTGGATAGTGTCGGAGTCGCTAAGCCATTGCACTTTGTATGGATGTGGGTGCTACTGTCTCGTTTTGTCAGAAGAATGACCGGAACGGCACAAGGGCTCAAACTTTCATGCACATGTCCATGGTCTATGAGATGCTTTACTTGCCTTTGTATTTCTTTGGTTTCTTCGGGGTTGACGCGGTAGGGAGCTTTGTTCGGAAGCGGTCCTCCGGGGATGAGGTTAATGCGGTGCTCAATGCCTCGTAGTGGAGGTAGTCCCGGAGGTAGCTCGTCATGGAAAACATCGTGAAATTCTTGCAAAAGAGAAGACAACACTAGAGGAAGAGTGTGAGAGGTGTTAGCTTGTAGTGCATTGTCCTTGCACAAAAGGACATAGTGTAGGACACTAGATGGGTTCTCACACACTCCTCTTATCTCACTTTTGGTGGAAAATAGGATTAAGTTCTTTTTGTCGCTCATCGTGGAGGCGCTCGATTTGTGCTTGTGGCGCTCACTCTCTTTTTGGTGGCTCGCTCTCTTCACTATTCTCTCCACGATTGGTGGCTTGCTTGTCAACGATCACTTGGCTTGGTGACATTGGACGAAGGACGCACTCCTTGCCCTTCATCTTGAAGATGTAGTGGTTCGTTCAGCCGTTGTGGATGACTCCTCTATCAAATTTCCATGGGCGTCTAAGGAGAAGGTGGCAAACGGTCATTGGAACGACATCGCACTCCAAGGTGCCTTCGTAGGCGCCAATTTTGAAGGAGACTTGTACTCGGTGCTCTACTAGGATAGTGCCGGAGTCGCTAGGCCATTGCACTTTGTATGGATGTGGGTGCTTCGTCATGGGAAATTGGAGCTTGGATCAAAGTTCTTCACTTCTGAGGTTATGACAACTCCTTCCATCGATGATGACCTTGACGGATCGTCCATTGATGCCGGCCTTGGTGTGGAATATGTGGCATCTTTGGTCTTCTTGTTGGTGATGTTGGAGAGTCAAGACTTTCGAGACAACAAGAGCTGGACTTGAATCTTCATCGCAAAAGACTTGTTCCTCTTCATCGTTCACTTGCCGGTGCATGGCGACTTGCTCAAGAGCGTCCATTTCTCCTTCACTCATCGAGTCATAGGTGTCGTCGTCGTTGAGGATCATGGTCCGCTTGTTGGTGCACTCGTAGGACTTGTGGCCTCGGCCTCCGCATGTGAAGCATTTGAAGGAACTCGTCTTGACGGTCTCATCAGTGGGGGTTGAGGATGATGAAGCTCTTGTCTTGAAGTTGCTCGTAGTAGGAGGATGACTTGGAGTTGACGAAGCTTTCTTGGAACTCTACTTGTCGATGTTGCTTGTGGAAGGCTTTGTAGACGGTGCTGGAGTCGTTGAAGCTTGGGTGTTGGAGAAGCCATAGGACTTGGATGAGAACTTGGCATACTTGAAATCGTCTTGCACTTGACGTTCTGCCTTTGTAGCTTGATGCACTAGCTCGATGAGGTTCGACTATGGTTGGAAGTCGGTGATCTTCTTGATAGGATGGTTGAGTCCATTCAAGAAACGTGCCATTGTTTGCTCATCGTCCTCTGTGACATTGGCTCGTATCAGGGCAATCTCCATCTCCTTGTAGTACTCTTCAACGCTCTTGGTTCCTTGCTTGAGTAGTTGGAGTTTATTGAAGAGGTCGCGGTTGTAGTACGTAGGCACAAAGCGTGCTCTCATGACATCCTTCATTTGCGCCCAAGTAGTGATGGGTGGTTCACCTCTTGCCTCTCGGCACTCGATAACTTGTTCCCACCAAATGAGGACATAGCCTTGGAACTCAAGTGATTCCATCACGATCTTCTTCACTTCGTCGTAGTTGTGCAAACGGAAGATTTTGTCAACTTTCAATGACCATGATAGGTATTCTTCGGGATCGTTGCTTCCGTTGAACTTGGGCATGGTGAACTTGAGCTTTCCGTAGCGTTGCTCTTCATTGTGTTGGGGTCGAGGATGATGACGTCCATGTTGTTGATGATTGTCAAGCTCGTGTCGCTCTTGGTGAGGAGGGTTGTCAACCTCATGTTGCTCTTGTCGTGGAGGATTTCCATTGTCGTCATGCTCTTGATGAACTTGATGTTCTTGGCGAGCTTGTGGAGGAGCTTGTCGAGCTCGAGGAGGAACTTGACGAACTTGACCATGCACGCGAGCTTGAAATCTTCGTTCTTGAATTTCTTCGTGAAGTGCTTCTTCATGTTCACGAGCTTGTCGTCCTCGGTCGGCTACGGTTCGACTTGAATCTCGGAGGGCTTGTTGCGCCGCAAGTGCTTGAGCTTCACGGAGTTGTTGTTCTTGGTGTTGTGCCTCGTCATCTTGTGCAACTTGGTGGAGACGCGCTCGCTCTTCCTCTTCATGTTGGCGTTGTCGCTGCCGTTCTTGTGCTAGTGCAAAAGCCTCTTGAGTTTGACGTTTTCGGCACTCTTGAGAGTCGGTGTCGCGTAGAGGATTGAGGCTTGCTTGACGATCGTTGCGTGCAGGACGGCGTAGAGTGTTCGATGTTGGTGTACTTGAGCCAAATAGGGTGAAGTCAGAGTGTCGACTTGAGCGAGTCCTTCTTTATGAAGACAAAGGGGAAGAAGAGCAGTTGAGCAACAAAGCGCGAATCTCGTCCATCCTTGCGTCATCCTCTTGCTTGTGATCGTCGAGCTTGTGGTCGAAGTAGTCCCTTGTACATTGCTCTGAGAGTCGCAAGTCGGCGGCGAGGTTGTCGATGCGTTCACTCATTGCTTGTTGCTCTTGATGCAAAGCACGTTGTGCACCAAAGAGGTGGCTCTTGGTGACGTAGGAGTTCATGTCGTTGTCGTGCTCAATGAAGAGTGGGTTGATAGAAGTACTTATGATGGAGCTTGGTTAGGATGGTGGCACAAAATTTGATGCAATTGTAAGTGAGCTTCAATAATGTTGGAAAAGATTCGCAAGATGCAATGTAACAAGTAGACCAAGCGTATAAGGTACACGGAAACACACACGCAAAATGATAAGTGGGGTCATGCAACCAAGGATGAGCCAAAATGTGGAATCCACAAAAATGCTATTGTTGCACAACACTAGAGAGACGCTAGCACGACTGCACAATAGGCGGATACAAGAACTTGTGCACAACCTACTTAGCAAAAATGCAACGACTTCTATCCCAAGTATGTTCTATGCAAGGTGTTTCTATGATATGATCCAAGATAATCGAGTATGACAATCTTAATGTTGTATGATGCTATGGTTCTTGCTTAAAAGCTCTTTGCTTATCTTTCCCTTTTGCTCAAAAGCTTGTTTGGCTCTTTGTTGTTTGAGCTCTTTTGTCATGCAATGCTTGACGAACCAAGATAGCAATTGTGTATGCGATGACAACTTTGTGACATAAGAGACGATACCAAGATATGCAACAATGATGTATGTATGCTATGGGCAGTATGATCATTAATGTGCACAAGTCTCGTTGCCAGCAATACTCAATGGCTAGTCTCGATGGGTAAGCAACGCAAAGGAGTAAGGCTATGATGGCTATCAATGTAATGGAAAGAATGATGTATCACGATACCAAGACGAGGTTACCATTCTTTCGTTCCACGTTCGTAAGCAAGAACGGATGATGGTGATCCAATCGCGAATATCAAGATGTAGTCGAGGTGGTCATTGTTGAGGAGGCTTCCGTGGCGAAGATGAGCGGCGGTGATGTTGATGTTGAACCGTACCTAGATAGCCGAAAAACAAAAGGATACAGAACCGCAACTCAAATTCTCAAAGCACGAAGTGGCAACACGTGTCGAAGTGCAAAACGGGTAAGCAATGGTGGTGGTATGTGGAAGTGGTGATGGTATATGGGTGGTAGGAGTGCGTATGCGGAAATGTGGGGTGGTGGTGGTGACTAAAACTAAAAAAGTTCAGTTTCGTCAGTGAGTGTCGGACGTCCGGGCTGGGCCGGTCGTCCGGTTGTCGGACGTCCGGGCTGGGCCGGTCGTCCGGTTGTCGGACGTCCGGTGCCTGGGCGAAATTTGGGCACGGGATGAACAGCTAGGGTTCATGGTGGAGATGTGGAAATTCGTCGAATCCGGAGGATTTTGTGGATGGAAAGGGTGGAGACAAGGGGAAAAAGCTAAATCCACTCAAAACAAAGCAAATCCACGGATCCAAACCAACAAAAGTTCAACACACCAACAAATCACAAAAAAAAAATTGGGGCTATTTTTGTGGGGAATTTTCGAATTTGGGACAAAAACAACAAAAACTAGGCTAGCAACACAATGGGGAGGCTCCGAAATCGTGATTGACGTGGCTCTAGATACCAAGATGGTGTAGGGTAGAACCCTAATCGCCCGATCTTTCACGAAAGGAGCGGATCCCGCGACGAACACGAAGAACACAAGGGGAAAATGAGGGGAAACACAAGGAAAAACACGTGAGAATCACTAAACCAACACAAGATAGTCACACATGTGCTAGATCCTCGAGTACATAAGGAAAGATACACGATCCACTGACAACTAAGGACAATACAAGGGTAGCCGGTCTTCTCCGTGAGGAGGTCTTGAGTTCTTCCCTAAAAGGGGTCTTGAATCCGCTTGGGGGATCTTCTCTAGTGGAGGCTCGAATCTCCGAGGAGAAGGTAACCAAGTGGATGAGGAAAGCTGATGCGGAGCATCCTACGAGCATCACCATGTGAGGAGTCCATTTGGCAAGTGACACGTGCGACATCTACTTCTCATACCTAAAGGTGAATCTTCCCCTTTACACGTGTTCACTTGACCCCTTCGAGGATGGTATACTACTTGACACCCCTCTCGTGTGCATGCATAGGTATTGTCGAAACTTCACGGATGACTAGGAGGAGTGCAAGCACCAAGGAACACCTACACCATCCACGAGGGAAGCATGGAAGAGAAGATGGAAGAAGGAGCTGCAAAGTCTACAGCGGCCGGACGACCAGAAGCCGCCGGACGACCGACGAAGATCGGACGTCCGACAAGTCCCAGGCACCGGACGTCTGAAGCTCACCGAAAATCCGGTGCCACCCATCCCGAAGCAAAACGACGAACGTCTGACGCCCTCAGGACGACCGGAACCCCGCGAGCGACCGGACGTCCGACGCCGACCGGACGTCCGACCCTGCCTGTGTGCAGCCGGGCCTTTGGCCTTGTATCTCTCTCCCACTTACCCCTTCGTGGCTTAGACTATAAATAGACCTTCCCCTCATATTTTCTAGGGTTAGCATTGGTTTAGCTCATTTTAGAGATAGAGCATTACTCATCCACATCGCATCTACTCCATGAGAGAGACGGCGGCCCCTCTAGGGAGAAGATCCACGTTGGATTCAAGACCTCCTCACGGAGAAGACCGGTTACCTCTTGTATCGTCCGTTCTTTACTCTGGATCTTGTATCTTCCTTTGTGTTCATGGATCTAGCGCATGTGTGATCATACTTGTTGGTTTGAGTGTTCTCTTGTGTTCCCCTTGTATTTTTCCCCTTGTTTCCCTCCTCGTGTTCTTCGTGTTCATCGCGGGATCTGCTCCTTTCATGAAAGATCGGCCTATAGGATTCCTACCCTACATCATCTTGGTATCAAGAGCCACGTTGATCACGATTTCGAAGCCTCCCCTCTTCGTTTTCTAGCGTAATTTTGTTGTGTTCTTCCCCAATTTCGAAAATCCCCACCAAAAATAGCCTCAAATTTTTTTGTGATTTGTTGGTTTGACGAAGTTTTGTTGGATTTGATCCATAGATTTGCTTGGTTTCAAGTGGATCTAGCATCTCCCCAAGTTTCCCCATCTTTCACCCACAAAATCTCATCAATTTTGACCCCCAAAATCCCCAAATTCCGCCCAAAATCGCGTCCCGAAACTCGCATCTCGCGTTGACCCGACCCCCGGACAACCGACTCTTTCCGGACGTCCGGAGCCCCTGGAACGACCGGACGTCCGACCTTTTCCGGACGACCGGAACCCCTAACCCAAGCCGAACTTACGGATTTCCAAGCCCGCCCGGACGTCCGGCCCCCGGACATCCGACCTTGTCCGGACGTCCGTAACCCGTAAAAACTGATTTCGCTCAAATTTTGTTTCGGCTATAACTAATTCATCTGAACTCCGATTTTTGCGTTCATTAGCTCATTTTGAAGCTCTTGACATCCCCCTTCCCACAAAAATACCACCAACATCTTTTGACACCATAAAATTTTGAAACTTTGGCATCTTTTCCTAGGGTTTCCACCACATCATCCTCTACACCACCACCGACTTCCGCAACCTAACCAATATTGATCCCCATCGCATTAGTGGTTGCTCTATGAGTGATTTGAGTCTCCTAAGGTTTCTAGGCTACTTAGGGATGGTTGCTTCTTCATCAACCACCACCACCACCATAACTTCCGCATAGGCTTGACCACTATACACTCCCGCCACCCCAACTTAACCCAATTTTGTTTGAGTTGTGAGTTGTGTCTCATAAAGTGTTTCGACTACTTAGGGACCGAGCTTCCAACTCCGACACCGTGTATAGTCCACCACCTTACCCTCCATTTCCGCATTGCGTACTCCGCAACCCATCATTTTCATTTCGCAATTCCATTAAGCTCCCACAAAACCACCACCACATTCTCGCTACCACCATTTTGACATTTGACATTTGAGATTTTGAGTTCACGGTTTTTCTGTTTCCTAAGGTGTTTCGGCTACTTAGGGATGAGTCTCCATCATCTTGGTATCTCCATCAAGATCACCGCCACTCATCATCGCCACACACGGTAACCTCCATAGAATCTCGGTATCGTGGTATCCCACCATTGTATATTCCCTTGCCATTGCATTATTAACCCCTAGCCCATTTTGCATCACTTGCCTATCGAGACTAGCCATTTGAGTATCGCGGCAATGTTACTTGTGCACATTAGTGATCTACACCATACATTGCATACATACCATACCATATTGTTGTCATCTTGGTATCATATCATCCTTTGTGCCACAAGTTTGTTCCCGCATATATACAATTGCTATCTTGGTTTGTGCATTGTGCAAAAGTGGCCTTACAAAAAAAAGCTTTTAAGCAAAAGAGAAAGAGCAAAGAAGCTTGTAAGGAATAGCCATAGGATCATACCACATGCATATAAGATTGTCATATCCGATTATCTTGGATCATAACATCGGGAACCATACACATATAGAATACTTGGGATAGAAAGTTTATCCATTTTGCATCTTATTGGTTGTGCACAAGTGTCCTATCCGCCTATAGAGCAATCGTGCTAGCGTCTCTCTTGAGTTGTGCAACATGAGTGTTTTCCGTGGATTCCACATTTTGTGCTCATTCCTTGGTTGCACGACCCCATTTATCTATCCGTGTGTGCGTTTCCATGTGCCACCCATATTGCTATTGGTCTACTTGTTACACTTGCGAATTTGTGAATCTCTTTCAACATTATTGACTCTTGCTAACATTTTGCATTAAATTTTTGTGCCACTATCCTCACCGAGCTCCACCATAAGCCTTACTTGTGTAGGTGTGAGAAACCGATGAGAATTGGTACCAATTGTGCTATTTCCTTGTCCACATTGGAGTGATCATTGATCCACTTTCAACTTCAGTCAAGGTACATTTGGTATTCGTTCTTCTCTTTCTGCCACTCACATTTTTTTCTTGGAGTGATGGATAGGCAAGGCATTTCATCTTCGGTCTACAACAACAACGATGATTTCGATGCCACGAACAACTCCAACGACGCCAAGATGCCAGCTCAAATGGAGGAGATCAAAGCCCTCGTCAAGCCTACAAGCGGTCTTCCACATCTTTGAGAAGACGCTCAAGAGCACATGCCTCCGAGCTACCATCTCCGGCAAGGTCACATCGACATCGACACCATCACCACCACGAACATGAAGGTCAAGAGCTCAACGCCAACAACCGCTCAACGACTTCACCATCTCCCTTGGCATCTTCGCCAAGCGACTTCAAGGCATCTTCGCCTTCGGATATACGGCATCTTCGCCCACAAGAATCTCAAGAGAAGCTCCCCAAGCTCAAGTCCGCGACTTCCACGAGCTACTATGACCTCGACATCGACCACGCGATTCCTTTCTATGGGACTCAAGAACCCGAGGAGTATCTCGAGTGGGAGCATTTGATGGACGACTACCTCAAGCTATGTCAAGTTCCTCCCGAAGATCGAGTGAAGTGCGCCACAAGGAACTTCCACGACTACGCATCCACATGGTGGCTTCACGCACCTTCGGAGACCTACAACATGTGTTGGCGCAAGACAAAGAGAGCTTTGTGGCGAGATTTCGTGCCTCCAACCTACACGGAACAACTTCAACGCCAATTGAAGAACACCACCAAGGATCCAACTCCATCAACGAGTACTTCAAGGAGATGAAGATTGCCTTGCGACGAGTCGGCGTGGACGACCCCATTTCGATGAAGTTCCACTTCATGATGGGATTGCACAATGACATCTCCAAGACGATATTCCTCGAGAACTACAAGTCCCTCGACGACAACTACATTGGTGCCATCAAGGCGACACAAGAACTCATGAAGGCCAAAGCTTCTCCACCCCAAGCTCACTTCGCGACGACCAAGCTCCATGAGAACGAGCATGAGGCTAGTACCACCATGATGTCCAAGCCCGACGAGCTCCAAGAAGATGCTCCCAAGTTCGACTTCACCACCATCCCTCTTTGTGGCATTGATGATGCCGAGTCCTCCATGGCTCTTTTTCAAGACGATGCAGCGACGAGTACGACTACGGAGACCCTCAAGGACCAAGCTTTGGAGGCAAGCGACAAGGTGGAGAGCAAGGATGATGCTTCCATCTTAGGAGGCGAGATGGATGATGTACCATCTTCGGCTTTCATCCATGACGACGGCGATGAGATGGTTGAGCATGGGATTTTCCCTTCGACCACGGCGACGTATAGTGACTTGAGTGACTTTTGCCACCATATTGAGAGTGAGAGTGACTTCACCACTAGCCCCATATATGATGTGTTACCCCAATTCCCATGTAAGGAGAGCCACAACCCCCACCACTTGAGTGAGATGAGTGACTCCACCATACGTGAGATTGAGTGCACCAACCTTGAGGGAGTGAGTGAACCACCACATAGAGAGAGTGTGATAGTTGATAGTGCATGTGAGGCCATTTGCATTTCTAACAACTTGACCTCTACCTTTATTGTGTCTTCTCATTTGGTGCTAGGTCCCATATATGATGATGCGCCGATTCGCAACAACTACGTCCTCCCTTTGGACAAGACGATGGCCATGGTGGAATATGATGCACCCCCCCCCCCACATGGTTCCATCAAGATGAAGATGACCACCATTTGGTCTTTCCCACCTCACCTACACCACATGAGTGGAATGACAAAGGTAACATAGGTGAAGGTGATGCTCTAGTCCCACTAGTGGACATTCTTGACATTGATTGCTTGCATGATGTTAATCATCCTATTTCCATGCTTCAAGCTAGTGTGACTTCCCCATGTGATGATTAGCCCATTTATGATGAGTATGATGATTTCCATGTGGAGTCTATTAGTTGTGATGCCATGTTCCATAGGATTTCTTGTGATAATTCCCTCGGTCACATCATGTTTGCCAATCCGCTCGACTTGTCATATGCTATGCATGAGATCAATCATATGTCATATTTGCAATATCTTCATAGTGACTATGCATATGCTATTAAAATAAACCCAATTTGCACATATGGCATATATGACAAGCCTATGGTTATTGGCATTTGTTTCTCTTGTGATGATATTGACATGCTACATTTGCATCATTTATCTCATATGCCATGCCATAACCACCTAGCTTCGGATATGCATTGTTTTGGATGTTGTCCATTTTCTCCGTATGATGTTTCAAATATTGCACATGAGGAGACCCCCATAGTTTCCTCATACATTTTAGGAGATTGTGATAACTCCCATCCATTGCATGATACTTGTACTTGTATGCTCAATTTGCATCCCCAACGTGTTATACACAATAACTATTCTTTCATGATGGATGACATGTTCTTATACCATGCATCAAATTTGTTTGAGCGATGCTTATCTTGTGCTAACTTCCACGTGCAAATACACATCATGATGGATGATGTGTACATTTACCACGCGCACAATTTCTTTGGTTTGTGTCTCTTTTGTGTAGGTACCCATGAATACTTGTCAACCTCGCAATCCCATGAGTTGACAAAACGAGCTCTAGAGAGGAATGATGACTTGGGATCCCACAGAGTGTCTTTCCCACCACTCTCTTCATGCAAAGACTTCGCGCATTTCTTCTACATGGCCCTCACTTGGCTATGGGTTGTTGTCCATTATATATCCTTTGCCCATCTTGCCATGTTCACTTTGCATGATATTCTCATTCCTATGCTTTTGCCATGCATTTGTGACCAATTCTTTGCATTACACATGATGATTGATTCTCATGCTTGTATGTGTATTTGCAAGCTTGGTGGAGATATTGCTTGTTATTGCCATGTTTGCTTTGTCCCTATGCCTATGATGATACTATGATCTTGCTTTGTGCTCGTGCTTTTGATATGTCACGTGCATTGACTATGCCTACTATTTGCTCACATGACATGATTGCCATGATTTCCTCTAGTATGTTGCATCTTCGCACTACTAGTTTGCACGACTTGATCTCTATGCTTGCTTATGTTGCATCACCGATGACTCAAACTTGCTCGCTTCATGCGGTTGATGACAACCATCTACATGCTTTGCACGTGATTATTATTGCTTCTTGTCATATCTCTCCATATGTTGCCTCTCTCATGCTAGATGATTTGACATGTATTGAGTGCAACAATGCCCCTAATCTTGATAATGAGTTTGCCCCCATAGCATTCTCACATATATTTGGAGATTTGACATATTTCTTGTGAAGCATGCTTGTCTTACCTCTTTGCACCATATACCTAGTGCCATGAATATAGCCATTATTGCATCATATTATTCATGCACTTGTGCTTCTAATGGTTATGTGCAAGAGAAGAGAACCATCATGATGGATGATGTGTTTATCTAGCATGCACATAAATTCTTTGCTTTCTTTTGTGCATGTGTAGGATACTTGGACCTTGTGTCGACTTTCGCTTCACATGAGTTGACCATTCGAGCTCTTGAGAGCGAGCCTCATACATTCGACCACGACTCGCTTCTCCAACACCTTTCCTACCACTTCGGCATTATGAAGAATGCACAAGGACACGCCTTCAAGGTGACATCTTTCTTGAGCATGGATATTGCGGATCATACTACTTGTGTTGCTTGCACCATGAGACTTATTGTTCATCTTGGACCACTTGATTACACACATGTTAGAGATCTTGCTTCAACTTGTCATTTTCACCGTTCCATGCATCATGATATATATGCCTTGTGTGTTGCATCCAATTCTTGGATTACTTGCTCCTATCACATGTTTGGTTGCAACAATGCCGTTTCTTCACATATGTCGTGTCCCAATGATTGCTACATGCTTTCCTTGATTGCCTCACACATGATGAATACTTGCTCTTTCTATTGTGTTGAGTGCCATACTATCTTCACTACACCCTATGCACATTATGCTTGGATTGTCTTGCACTTATCCCTGTGTTTAGACACTTTATTTTACTCGGTGTTGTGAATGATTCCTATGCCTACCATCGACCATTTTTCGAGCATTTTATGCATGATTGCTATGAACTTGAGGTTGATGCTTCTTCTCATGTCACACATATTTGCGTCACTACCTCACATTCACATGCTTGTCCCCATGATTTCTTTGCTTGTGCTAGATTGATATGCTTACATGCCATGTCACAATCCTTTGTCACACCAGATGCTTTGCATGATGATGACACTTGTTTGGTGAATCACCTCTTGAATGCTTCATTTTGCACTAACGCTAACCACATTTATTTTTCCAAGTGTTTGTTGTCCTTGCTCATTTTGAAGGAATCACTAGACAGTGTGACATTGGAGAGTGCCCACTTCAAGCTTGAAGATGATGACTACGTAGTGAACATCCGCTTCTACATGGCGAAACCATCTCTTTCCCATGGTGATTTGGTTTTCGATCCAAGGTCGGATCTTTCCCAAGGGAGGGGAGATGATGCGGAGCATCCTACAGGCATCACCATGTTAAGAGTCCATTTGGCAAGTGACACGTGCGACATCTACTTCTCATACCTAAAGGTGAATCTTCCCCTTTACACGTGTTCACTTGACCCCTTCGAGGATGGTATACTACTTGACACCCCTCTCATGTGCATGCATAGGTACTGTCGAAACTTCACGGATGACGAGGAGGAGTGCAAGCGCCAAGGAACACCTACACCATCCCCGAGGGAAGCATGGAAGAGAAGACGGAAGAAGAAGGAGCTGCAAAGTCTATAGCGACCGGATGACCGGAAGCCGCCGGACGTCCGACCCTCTACAGCCGCCGGACGACCGATGAAGATCGGACGTCCGACAAGTCCTAGGCACCGGACGTCCGACGCTCACGGGAAATCCGGTGCCACCCATCCCGAAGAAAAATGGCGAACGTCCGACACCCTCCGGACGACCGGACCCCCGCGAGCGACCGGACGTCCGACGCCGACCGGACGTCTGACCCTGCCTGTGCGCAGCCGGGCCTTTGGCCTTGTATCTCTCTCCCACTTACCCCTTCATGGCTTAGACTATAAATAGACCTTCCCCTCATCCTTTCTAGGGTTAGCATTGGTTTAGCTCATTTTAGAGATAGAGCATTGCTCATCCACATCGGATCTACTCCACGAGAGAGACCGCGACCCCTCTATGGAGAAGATCCAAGTTGGATTCAAGACCTCCTCATGGAGAAGAACATCAAGACCTCCTCACGGAGAAGACCGGTTACCTCTTGTATCGTCCGTTGTTGACTTTGGATCTTGTATCTTCCTTTGTGTTCATGGATCTAGCGCATGTGTGATCATACTTGTTGGTTTGAGTGTTCTCTTGTGTTCCCCCTGCGTTTTCCCCTTGTTTTCCCTCCTCATGTTCATCGCGGGATCCGCTCCTTTCGTGAAAGATCGGCCTATAGGGTTCCTACCCTACATCAAAAACTCTCACACGAAATATGAGCTAATCCTTTGCTAACCCTAAAAAGGAGGAGGGAGAGGTCTATATATAGTCTTAGTGTAAAAGGGGGCAAAAAGGGGGTACAGGTGCCGTGCCCAACACATGGCAGTGCACAGGCGCCGGACGTCCGGGAGTCATCGGTCGTCCGGAGGCTCGCGAGGGTCCGGATGTCTGGTGCCTGTCGGACGTCCGTAGATTCGGCTCGGGTGGACTTCGGTCGGACGTCCGGTCGGGGTCGGATGTCCGGAGCCTGGAGGTCTTCGGTCGTCCGTAGCGCTTCGAAAATCCGTAGTTTTGGCTCGGGTATGGAAGTGTCAGTCGTCCGGGGAGGGCCGGATGTCCAGAGCCTGGAGGTCGTCAAACGTCCGGGGTTCGTCGGTCGTCCGGAGCCTGGGGACTTCGAGCAGTTCTTCTTCTTGTCCCGTGAACTTGTCGTCCTCACTGTCTTGTCCATTGAATGTAGTTGGTCCGTGCCCTTCCTCTAAGCACCTGATCACACATAGGGTTTCCGCTTGAGGTAGTAGCCAATTCTCATGCATGGTAAGTGGTAGTTTGGAGAGGAGTGAGTTCACCTTAGTTTCGAGAGCTCTTGCACGTGCTCGTGTCATTGGTCCGCTATTCACTTGGTGAGACGATTGTAGGTCCATCGGGATGACCTTGGGATGCTCCGCATCACAGTTCTTCTGCAAAGGAGGTCTTGAGTTCTTCCCTAGAAAGGGGCCTTGAATCCATTTGGGGGATCTTCTCCGGTGGAGGCTCGAATCTCTAGGAGAAGGTAACCAAGTGGATGAGGAAAGCTCTCACACAACATATGAGCTAATCCTTTGCTAAACCTAGCTAGAAGGAATAGGAGGTCTATATATAGTCTTAGTGCAAAAGAGGGGGGCGAAGGGGTACATGGGCTGCAGCCCATCACGAAATAGCACACAGGCGTCGGACGTCCAGGAGTCACCAGTCGTCCGGAGGCTCGCGAGGGTCCGGACGTCTGGTGCCTGTCGGACGTCCGTAGATTCAGCTCGGGTGATCTTCGGTCAGACGTCCGGTCGGGGTCGGACGTCCGGGCATTGGTCGTCCGTTGAATTCCGGAAATCCGTAGATTTGGCTTGGGTGTGGTGGCGTCGGTCGTCCGGAGAGGGTCAGACATCCGGAGCCTGGAGATCGTCGGACGTCCGGAGCCTTTAGCTTCTTCTTCATCACTTCTTCTTCTCCGTCTTCACGTCCATCTTCCTCTTCTTCTTCTCCTTGCTCCTTAGCTTCTCCATGATACCTGAGTATGCACAAAGTGTCCGTATGAGGTAGTAGCCATGTCTCATGTGCATCAAAGTGGAAGTGTGAGAGGAGAGATGTCACCTCGGTTTCAAGAGCTCTTGCACGTGCTCGTGTCATGGGTCCGCTAGGCACTTGGTGAGGCGATGGTAGGTCCATGGGGATGACCTTGGGATTCTTCGCATCATCGCCCCTCCCTTGGGGAAGATCCGTCCTCGGATCAAATTCTTCATCACCATGGTATGGAGAGAGATCTTTGACGTTGAAGATGTCGTTCATGGAGTACTTGTCGCGTAGAATGTCGATCTTGTAGGCGTTGTCATTGTAGCGTGAAAGCGCCTTGAAGGGTCCATCCGCTCATGGTCGAAGCTTGGACTTGCGTTCTTGTGGAAAGCGGTCCTTACGAAGGTGTAGCCACACGAGATCACCAATGTTGAAGACCATGGGGTGCTTGTTGATGTTGAGCTTGGTCTCAAGTTGTTGTACTTGGCACGCGATAGTATGTCTTGTATCTTCATGCACCTTCTTGAGATGAGTCACACGTGCACTTGCATCCAAATTGATGCGCTCTTGGAGTGGTAAAGGGAGAATGTCCAATGGGGACAAAGGGTTGATCCGTACACGACCTCGAAGGGGGATTTTCCTGTTGTTGAGTGTCTTGATCGGTTGTAGGCGAACTCAGGGATAGGTAGGCACTCCTCCCACTCCTTGATGTTCTTCTTGATGAGTACTCGAAGTAGAGAGGAGAGTGTGCAGTTGGTTACTTCCGTTTGGCCGTCAGTTTGTGGATGATACGCCGTGGTGAAGAGTAGCTTGATTCCGAGCTTGGTGCATAGGGTATTCCAAAAGTAGCTAAGGAACTTGACGTCGCGGTCCGAGACGATAGTCTTTGGCACTCCGTCTAGATGCAATATTTCCCTACAAAAGAGAGTAGCAACATGTGAAGCATCGTCTATCTTGTTGCAAGGAATGAAATGTGCCATTTTTGAGAAACGGTCCACAACGACAAATACCAAATCCTTCCCATTTCTAGTCCTAGGCAAACCAAGTACAAAGTCCATGCTAATGTCTTCCCATGCTTGATATGGAATTAGTAGAGGCATATAAAGGCCATGGGATTGAGCTTTGGACTTAGCTTTGTGACATGTAGAGCATCTGTTGGTGAAGCGGTTGACGTTACGAAACATCTTGGGCCAATAGTAGTTCTTTGAGAGCGTAGCGAACGTCTTGCCGCGTCCAAAATGTCCCATTAAGCCTCCTCCATGAGATTCCTGCAAAAGCAACAAACGAAGAAGACTCGGGATGCAAAGTTTGTTAGCTCTCATAAGATATCCATCTTTGATGTAATAGCGTTCCCAAGAGGTGTGCGTCAAACACTTGGCATAAGGATTAGCGAAAGTAGGATCATGCTCATACATGTCTTTTATATGCTCAAAACCAATGACATTCAATTCAAGTTGAGTAACAAGCATGCATATGCGGGAAAAGGCACCGCCACAATGTTTTCCTTACCCTTAATGTACTTGATGACATAAGGAAAAGACTCAATAAATTCACTCCATTTAGCATGACGCTTATTCAACTTGGTTTGGCCCTTAAGGTACTTGAGCGTTTCATGATCGGTATGAATGATAAATTCATGAGGGCGAAGATAGTGTTCCCATTCATGCAAAACGCGGACTAAAGCATAGAGCTCTTTGTCATAGATGGGGTAATTGAGTTGCGCTCCAGAGAGTTTCTCACTAAAGTAAGCTATGGGGCGCTTCTCTTGCGTTAACACACCTCCTATGCCATTACCACTAGCATCGCAATGAATCTCAAAAGGTTTGTCAAAGTTGGGTAAAGCAAGCACGGGAGCATGAGTAAGCAAATTCTTAAGCTCATTGAAAGCGGTATCTTGGGATGGTCCCCAAACAAAAGGCGCATTCTTCTTGCTCAAAGCATGCAAAGGCGAAGCAATGGTGCTAAAATCTTTCACAAATCGATGATAGAAACCCGCAAGGTCAAGAAAACTACGCACTTGTTGCAAATTGGTTGGTTGGGGCCAACTCTTAATAGCATTGATCTTGGACTCATCAACATGAACACCCTTAGAAGAGACAAAAAAACCCAAGAAAACGAGCTTGTCAACGCCAAAAAGGCATTTCTCCATATTAGCATAGAGATGCTCTTTTTGAGGAGTTTGTAAAACGGTTCGGACATGGGTGACATGCTCTTTCAGAGACTTGCTAAAAACAAGGATATCATCGAAGTAGACCACAACTAACACACCAATATAAGGGCGAAAGACATGATTCATAAGACGCATAAAAGTACCCGGTGCTTCCGATAGACCCATAGGAATGACTAACCACTCATACAACCCAAACTTGGTTTTGAAAGCAGTTTTCCATTCATCACACTCTTGTATGCGGATTTGATAGGAACCACTTTTAAGATCAATTTTTTAAAATATAGTGGCACCACTAAGTTCATCAAGCATATCATCAAGGCATGGAATGGGATACCTATAACAACCGGTGATTGCATTGATAGGTCTACAATCGGAGAACATGCAAAAGCTACCGTCTCGTTTTGGCACAAGAATGACCGGAACGACAAATGGGCTCAAACTTTCACGCACATGTCCATGGTCTATGAGATGCTTTACTTGCCTTTGTATTTCTTTGGTTTCTTCGGATTTGACGCAGTAGGGAGCTTTGTTCGGAAGCGGTGCTCCGGGGATGAGGTTGATGCGGTGCTCAATGCCTCGTAGTGGAGGTAGTCCCGGAGGTAGCTCATCGTGGAAAACATCATGAAATTCTTCCAAAAGAGAAGACAAAACTAGAGGAAGAGTGTGAGAGGTGTTATCTTGTAGTGCATTGTCCTTGCACAAAAGGACATAGTGTAGGTGTAAGTGCATCTAGTGCCACCCCTAGTTGGTTTTGGAGTATTGACGACAAACCTAGTTGAGGGACTAATGTGTTTGTGAGAATTGCAGGATAACACAGGTAGAAGTCCCTCATTGATTCGGTTTTCCTACCAGAGATGACCCCTAAAAATGTATGAAGACATTGAAGTCAAAGGTGGTATATGAAGATATTCACATTGAAGACTATGACAAGAGAAGACACCACATGAAGCCTATGGAGCTCGAAGACTTAGATCTTTCGTAGTTCTCTTTCTTTTGTGTTGAGTCATAGGAACCACCGTACTGTTAAGTGGGGTCCAAGAGAACCAGTCAGAATGACTGAAGTGATGCTTAAACAAAACCTATGTCTTCGAGTGAAGACTTTGAGAGCGAATCTTGTCCAGAGTCGGGCAAGTCAGCTTTTCTTGAAGCCCAAGTAAAGTTGCCGTGTGAGTTTGAAATCTGACCGTTGGAACACGTGTCAGTTCCTTAGTGACCCAGGGTCATTTCGGACAAATCAGGTCGGGTTGCCAAGTGTCTATAAATAGCCCACCCCCTACAACCATAAACGGTTGGCTGCTCAGATTCAGAGTACGGCTTTTGTCGTTTGAGAGCAACCCACCTCGAAGCCTTTGAGAGAGAATTCCTTGCAAGGATAAAGCCCTAACCAACCAGAGCCAAAGAGAATTAGGCATCACTTAAGTCTTCTTGTCTGTGTGATCTGAAGACTTATTACACTTGAGGACTGTGCATCCTCCAGCCAGTTAGGCGTCGCGTTCTGAGCATCCAAGAGACATTGTGGATTGCCGGTGAACAAAGTCTGTGAAGGTTTGGGAGTCTACCTTGAAGACTTACCAGAGTGATTGGGCGAGGCCTGTGTGACCTTAGCTCAAGGGGAATACGGTGAGGACTGGGTGTCCTGAGCTGCGTGTTCAGGATTGGGTGTCCGGGACTGTGTGTCCTAAGGTTTAAATACCTAGCCGCCCTAACCAGACGTACAGTTGTCACAGCAACTGGAACTGGTCCAACAAATCATTGTCTTCAACGAGTCACTGGTTTCATCTTCCCTTCCCTTTACTTACTGTTACTCCTTGTGAAGTCATTGTATGTTCGCACTAACTTTTTTCTTCACTGAGTGACTGCGTGTTCTGTGTGGCTTCACAATATCTTCCTACCTGATCCTTACTACATTGCTGCTATTAGTCATTGTGCTTTCACTCTATTGAATACTTGACTATGGCTTGCCTAGTGTAGTCTACCTTCCGCTGCAGGGTAATAGGTTTATTTCTATCGTTTGTCTTCATAACTTCCACGTTTTGAAGACTTTCATAAAAATCGCCTATTCACCCCCCCTCTAGTCGATATAACGCACTTTCAATTGGTATGATTCGGTTTAACCACCTGGAGGTTTAGCTATGTCGACTGCAGGGATAATTAAAGTCTCCGTTGCGTGCCCCGTCTTCAATGGAACTGAATATCCCTACTGGAAGAATAAGATGCGCATGCATCTTGAAGCCATTGACGTCGACCTATGGTATGTCGTCAAGAACGGCGTTCCCAAGGCTGGGGAAGGTGTCACTGCTGCTGATGTCAAGAAGTTCGTTCAACTGGACTCTACTGCCAAGAATATCATCTATGGTCATCTGACCAAAGGACAGTATGGCCATGTGAGTGCTTTGGAAACATCTAAGCTGGTCTGGGACTGGCTCTCCAAGGTCAATGAAGGCATCTCAACCCAGAGAGATCAGAGAATCAGTGTCCTTCGCAACCTCTTCAACCGCTTCAAGCGAAATGACAATGAGAATTTCCAGCTCACATTTGACCGACTCACTGACATCACAAATGAGCTTCAAGCCCTCGGCGCTACTGAGATCACCAAACATGAAGTCGTCAAGACATTATTGAGATCACTTGATAGTTCGTTTGACACCCTAGCCCTGATGATTCAAGAACGTCCTGATTTCAAGACACTCGATCCGTCTGACATACTTGAGAGGCTCAACACACATGAGTTTCAGCTTTCTGAGAAAAGAGATATCTACGGTCCAAACTATGGGCGAACTCGTGCCTTGAAGGCAAAAGCTGTCTCCTCATCTGAAGAAGAATCTGACAGCAGTTCGGATGATCCTGAAGACATTGGAAGGGAACTTGCTATGCTTGTGAAGAAGTTCCAAAAATTCACCAAGAAGAAAGGTTTCAGAAAGTCTTCTCGATCAAGCTCAAGGAATGATGAAGCTTCTGCTCATGACTACAAGAAGAAAACATGTCACAAGTGCAAGAAACCTGGCCACTTCATCTCTGAGTGTCCACAGTGGGACAATGAGAACAAAAAGAAGAAGAAGAGCAAGGAATATGACTCTGACGACAAGAAGAAGAAGAAATACTCAAAGTCTTCTTCCAAGTCTTCCTCAAAGTCTTCATCACACAAGAAGAGCTCATCTGGCAAGGCACGTGCGTTTGTTGGCAAGGAAATGGATTCAGAGGAGGAGTCCGCTTCTGAGGAGGCGGAGGTGGAGTCTGAGGAGGAGTCCGATTCAGGCGTCGCAAGTCTGGCTACAGCATACGTTGCCAAGTCCATCTTCAACACTAAAGACAATGACCTCATCACCGACACAGATGCAAATGACAAGGACTACTCCGCTTCTACCTACTGCTTCATGGCATGCGGTGCCAAGGTAAACACACGCACTACTCACTATCAAACATCTAGTGACGATGACTCTGATTGTGGTTCAAAACCCAGCTACAAAACACTTGCTAAAATTGCAACTGAACAACAGAAAGCTATGGAACATATTCAAAAACTATTAGACAGAAGCGATGATCTGTTAGGTGCTGAAATGACTCGATCTGAATCCTTAATTGAAGACATAAAAAATCTTCACGTTAAGTATGAGGAACTTGAAAGTCGTCATGAAACTCTCTCAACAACTCATGAAAATCTTTCCTATGATTATCTTCAAAGGAAGCAAGATCTTGAGAAATTGAGAGCGGCTCATGAAGATCTTCAAAAGGAAAACGAGTCACTTCGCGCCGAACAGATCAGCTCCGCTCAGGAAGGATTTGAACCACCATGTCTTAAATGCATTGAGCGTGATAATGCTACTACTGTTGTTGAATGTTCTACTGCTGCTACTGTTGCAATATCTTCAACTGTTGATGTGGGAACTAACCCCTCTGCTGAGGATTCCACCGCTATTGCTGATGAGAATGCTAGGTTGAAGACATTGCTTGAAACAGGGATGTACAAAAGTCTTAAAGGGCATCAGACACTATGTGATGTCCTCAAAAAGAAGATTTTGAACCGAAACCCGAGGAAAGAGGGTGTTGGGTTTGTAAGGAAAATGAATGCTGATGGCTCTTACTGGAAACCTGAGCAGTACCCCAAAAACACATGGGTTGCTGCAAAGGAATTTTCAGCAGATCCATCCACTCTATCTGGGTTCACTTGTGCTAACCCCATTGTCATTGATGAATCCTTTGATGCAAACTATAAACTGTTTAAGGATCAGAATGGTGAAGTGTTTGCCAGGTACATTGGTACTACCTGCAGGAATGGACCGCCTATGAAGAAGATCTGGGTTCCAAAAAGGTGTCTGGAGAATCTTCCTGTGAATGTCATCATGACACCTCACGTGAAGAAGACAAACCTCAGACCAAAGGCTTCATATGGTCCAAAGGCTTCATACAGACAGAGGACTCACCTGAGTCGCACTAACGCAAATGTTTTGCAGGGAAACCATACTCAGGCATATGAATATGAGACCGATTCATCAAACCGCCATGTTCATAAGACCAAGAACTATTCTGCTTATTCTTATGAGTACTATTGTCCACCTGCAAGACTGTTTGCTAGGGCTCCAAAGCCAAAGTTCTCAGATGATGCACTTAGACTTATTGCTTCTAAGCCACCCTTGAAGATGTGGGTGGCTAAGAAAGCTTAACTCTCTTTTGCAAGGAAAGGTCTCCAGCAGAAAACCAAAATCGTCTGACGCTATTGCTGGGGACCTTAAACATCTTGTAGGGCGCAAGATCAAATGCCCGAATGGTCTTACTATGTACTTCGTTCCTGAATCGCTTGCTACTCTCCCTATTAGTCCTCCACTGGTTCGTCAAATGTTTTTGCTTCACAATGCTCTTCGTGAAGCCTATCCCCCTAACTGCACTGTAGGGTACGACACCAGCGTCTTCAGAATGGATTATTGATAGTGGGTGTACAAATCACATGACTGGCAAAAGAAGCCTTCTTATGGACTCAACCTTACGTCCATCCGACAAGAGCCACATCACATTTGCTGACACTGGTAAAAGTAAGGTATTGGGTCTAGGTAGAGTTGCAATCTCAAGGGATCAACACATGGATAAAGTCATGCTTATTGAATCCCTTGGCTTCAACTTAATGTCTGTCTCAATGCTTTGCGATTTAAACATGATCGTAATATTTGGAAAATATCGTTGCCTTGTTCTAATGGAATCTGACAAGTCTCTAGTATTTGAAGGGTATCGAAAAGATGATTTGTACGTGGTAGATTTCTCAGCAGGACCACAGCTTGCCGTATGTCTTCTAGCAAAAGCTTCAGAATGCTGGCTCCGGCATCAGAGGCTTGGGCATGCTGGCATGAGGAACCTCCACACCCTGGCAAAGAAGAAGCATGTCATAGGCATCGAGGGCGTCAAGTTCAAGAAAGATCACTTATGCGGTGCCTATGAGGCAGGAAAGATGACGAGGGCCAAACATCCCTCGAAGACAATCATGACCACTACTCGACCCTTCGAACTGCTTCACATGGATCTTTTCGGTCCCACTCATTACTCAACTCTTACTACTACTGCTTGTCTCTATGGCTTTGTCATTGTTGATGATTATTCTAGATATACTTGGGTGCACATAATCCTTTACAAGACTGAAGTGCAGGATGTCTTCAGACGCTTCGCCAATCGAGCAATGAACAACTATGGCGCCAAGATAAAGCATATCAGAAGTGACAATGGCGCTGAATTCAAGAACACTGGCCTTGATACATATCTTGATACCTTGGGCATCACACATGAATTCTCAGCCCCGTACACGCCACAGCAGAATGGGGTCGTCGAACGCAAGAACAGAACACTCATTGAGATGGCTAGAACGATGCTAGATGAATACAAGACTCCAAGAAAAATCTGTCCTGAAGCCATTGATACTGCACGCCATACAATCAATCGTGTTTATCTTCACAAGCTTCTGAACAAGACATCTTATGAGCTCCTTACTGGCAAGAAGCCAAATGTCAGTTACTTCGGAGTATTTGGCGCCAGGTGCTGGATCAAGGACCCACATCACACCTCAAAGTTTGCACCAAAAGCACATGAGGGTTTTATGCTTGGATATGGAAAGGATTTGCACTCCTACAGAGTCTTCAATCTCTTTCATTACAAAGTGGTTGAAACAGTGGATGTGCGGTTCGATGAGACCAACGGTTTACAAAGAGAGCAACTGCCAAATGTGCTAGATGAAGTTCCATCCAGTGAATCAATCAAGCTAATGGGAACTGGAGAAATTATACCTTATGAAGCTCATCCTGAAGAAGAACTTATCATCTCAGCACCTGATCAACATGAAGACAATGCTCAGCCTGAAGACATTCCTTCTAACAACGACAATGATCAGCAAGAGCAAAAATCTTCGCCCTGTACATCCTCGCGTTGCCAATGAAGTGCAAATTGAAAGAATAATTGATAGCATCAATGCACCCGGTCCACTCACTCGTTCAAGGGCAACTCAGCTAGCAAATTTCTGTGGGCACTTCGCATTCGTCTCAATAACAGAACCCAAGAAAGTTGAAGAAGCCTTCATGGAACCTGAATGGATTCAAGCTATGCAAGATGAGCTTCAACAGTTTGAGCTGAATAATGTATGTGAATTGGTCAAGCGTCCCGATCCTCGGAAGCACAACATAATAGGCACCAAATGGATATACCGCAACAAGCAAGATGAGCATGGTCAAGTTGTCAGAAACAAAGCTCGTCTCGTTGCTCAAGGATATACTCAAGTGGAAGGCATTGACTTCGATGAAACATTTGCTCCTGTGGCTAGACTTGAAGCCATACGCATACTGCTGGCCTATGAAAATCATCACAACATACTTCTTTATCAAATGGATGTGAAGAGCGCCTTCCTTAATGGCAAGATTGAAGAAGAAGTGTATGTTGCACAACCTCCTGGCTTTGAAGATCCAAAACATCCTGACATGGTATACAAGCTCAACAAGGCACTGTATGGCCTCAAACAAGCCCCTCGGGCCTGGTATGACACACTCAAATACTTCCTGAAGAGCAAAGGCTTCATACCTGGTTCTCTTGACCCCACTCTCTTCACGAAGACATATGATGGTGAACTGTTTGTGTGCCAAATATATGTGGATGACATTATCTTCGGCTGCACCAATCAGAAGTACAGTGAAGAGTTTGGATATATGATGCAAGAGCAATATCAAATGTCTATGATGGGAGAGCTGAAGTTCTTTCTCGGTCTTCAAATACAACAGCAACACAACGACATCTTCATATCTCAAGAGAAGTATCTCAAAGATTGCCTGAAGAAGTTCGGTATGCAAGACTGCAAAGGCCTCACGACGCCAATGCCAGCCAAGCATCATCTGGGTCCTGACGACAATGGTAAAGAGTTCGATCAAAAGGTATACTGCTCCAAGATTGGTTCTTTACTTTATCTATGTGCATCTAGGCCAGATATTATGCTTAGTGTTTGCATGTGTGCTCGATTCCAAGCGGCACCAAAGGAGTCGCATCACTTAGCTGTGAAGCGAATTCTTCGATATTTGGCTCACACCCCAACTCTAGATTATGGTATCCAAAGGGCTCAGAGTTTGATCTGGTTGGATTCTCAGATGCTGATTATGCTGGTGACAAAGTTGATCACAAGTCTACATCAGGCACATGTCACTTTCTGGGACGATCACTTGTATGTTGGTCTTCAAAGAAGTAGAACTGTGTATCTCTCTCCACTGCTAAATCTGAATACATTCCTACTGGACCTTGCTCCGCTCAGCTTCTGTGGATGAAGCAAACGCTCAAGGACTATGGCATTCATCTGAAGCAAGTGCCACTCTACTGCGACAACGAAAGCGCCATCAAGATTGCCAACAACCCAGTTCAGCACTCGAAGACAAAGCACATTGAAATTCGTCATCACTTTCTCAAAGATCATGTTGTGAAGGAAGATATTGATATCATACACGTCAACACTGAAGAGCAATTGGCAGATATCTTCACCAAGCCCTTGGATGAGAAGAGATTTTGCAAGTTACGGTGTGAGCTAAATATCCTGGAATCCTCAAATGTCCTGTGATCAGGCACACATCCTAACCCTTATGCATATTGATGACTTAGATGTGCAACACACGAAGTAAAGTATATCTTCAATCAATGAAGACATACATTCTAAGTGTGAATACATTAATGTGGAATTTGACTTCGGAGCGCCATGATAATTGTGCGTCGTGTCTGGGTCTAATACTTCCTATACGGTGGGTAACGCCACCACCAAATGTTCTATTTTGAAGTGTTTCACTCATGGCGTTACCTTTCTATGTCTTCACATTTGGTTTGGCTTCAATCTCAACATGTCTTCATGATTATCTTCACTATGTTGATTATATATATACTAGTGTTCTGTCCTCTACAGCATTCACTTATAGCTATGTCTTCTTGTTGAATCTTTTGAACTAAGTGAATGTGATCGGACCCTAACCTCTCTATGCTATCTATCTCAAACTCTATCTCTCCAAATCATATGCATTCTATTGAAACTGTCGAATGTCTTCTCTGCGTCCTTGTCAGCAGAAGATACAAAGACAAACCTTAAGTCCACTTTCAATGCTCATTCCTCCACATGAAACCCGGAGAAGTAGGAACGACCACTCGACAATCCAGGCGTGCGTGGGATGTGGAACAAACCCCAAAATTCTGCATGATGGCCACGTGTTCCTCAGATGCGAATCGCCAGGGGCACCTATGTAATAACGCAGTGCCGCCCCTGTACCTATAAATACACACTTCACGGTGGTCATTATCTCTTCTTCCACTCTCACACGAACCCTAGCGCCACCGCTAGCCCTCGATGACGTCGGCGACGAAGCGCTTCGCTGCCGCAACCTCTCCGACGCCGTCTTCACGCCGACCGCGGACATCGTCCTCTCCGCCGTCGTCGTAGGTGTCCTCCGTCGCCAAGTTAGGGCACGGAAGATTGAACTGCTCGGCCTCATATTCCACTCCGTCTAGCAGTTCTTAGTGTGGTAAATCAAACTTCCTTTTTACGGCACCTTTGATCCTATGGCTTTGTCACTTTCTACCACAAGCAGTTTCTATTCACACAAGTTAGATCTCTCTCATACTGCATCTCATAACATGCCTAGTATATTCACTTATGCTTCACAAAGTAGTTAGATTCCTCACTTGTACTGATCTCTGGATTCGTACAAATCTGGATCCAACTCCTTATCTATGAGTGAATGTCTTCGCATGATGAGATCAATGTCTTCTAAACTGATTTATATTCAAAATCTTCTGAGAATGCATATGACCTCTTCCCCTTCCCTCGCACCTTAATGCTATCACAGGTACATGTCCGTGGGAGAATCCCTTGGTTTTCATAGTCTGCATTCATTTGCAGAATTCTTACAACATCATATAAATTCTCCCGAAGCAAGTTCATGTTTGTCCAGCAAGCGAAAATCTTTGAAGCCTTTGAACGTGTTGAAGCCTTTCAGTTTAAAGTTCATGGCTTCAGAGAAATCAGCAAGGAAGGGTGGCAGAAAGCGTCATGGAGAAACATCTAGAGATCTGCCAGATGACCTCTCAGAACTGTATAAGATAGATCCTGAAGAGGATTACAATCAGCGCAAGACCCGAATCCAATGGATTCGAAGATATTGGGCAGAACAATGGTTCAAATACCAATTTGTAACCCAGGAATATGCTGAGAAAAATGCCATCAAGAGACCGTGGGTAGACATCCTATACAAGAATCTTCAACCCAGGTCCAGAGATGAAGCCATTGAACAAGGCTTCTATCCCTGCATGGTCCGTGGGCCACAGCCTGTTGATGCACACCCATCGTCACTACTATGGTGTCGTGAAGACATTTTGTTCAAGCGCAACTTCCAGTTTGCCCAGAACTCAGCGAAGCAAAACAAGAAGACAGTGGGACTAGACTTCAACCCTGGTCCCTCAGCTCCAAGGGCTGATGGCACACGAGATGCAGAATCCAATGTCGTCGGTCCTTTCTACAACCTTGAAGGCCTCATCACCCATATCTTGGTTCAAGGGACTGCAGTGAATGAGCCTGCAGATGACGCTGAATCAGATGAAGCGCCTGCAGCGCCGAAGCTAAAGAAGTTGAAGAAGCCTAAAGCTTCAAAGCCTGCCCCTTCACCAAAAATCTCATGGGCGAAGCCACTGGCAACTGCACCTCCTGAAGATAGTGTGCAGTTCAAAGATTTATCACGCATCTCCAAGCCCCAGAAGGTCAAGATGCCTCTGCCACACACCGGCCAAGAGCTAACAGCTGCTGCCATTGTGCGCAATGATGCCATTGATCTGTCAAGTGATGAAGATCTTGCAGATGACGCTCTTGAGCAACTCATCAAGAGCAAAGAAGAAGCAGAAATCTTCAATGATCTGCCTCTCTTTGATGTAACAGTCATTCACAACTTCATTGATGAATGGTTTGACATGCCAAACATTAGCTTCGACGATCTGCAACTACCCATTGGCCTCAGTGTCGCCTTCCATGGCGCCATTGCTTCAGAGTTAGCTATCGCCCAGCGCATTGTCGAACTGAAGCAGAAGATTGACTTTGAGAAATCTCAGTTCAAGAAGCATATGGCCAAGCTCAGCGTGCAAGACGTGAAGAATTTCAAGATTATGCTGCACGAGCTCAAGGAAGCCTTTCTAAAGAAACATGCAGAAGCTCAGGGTTCTCGTGAGCGCATGAAGGTCCTGGCTGATAGGTGTGTGCAAGCCTACAATGAGGCTGAGAAGCGCAAGGCCCTCGGGCGTCCTGGCATCGACCCCAGGATGGCTGCCAAGAAGCAGAAGAAGCCCGCTATGGCTGAACCTGAAGCACCAAGGCAGGAGGCAGATCCCCTTGTCTTCCCAACTAGCATGACTGGCCCGAAGCCAAAGGCCAGGTCAACCGCTTCAGAACTGAAGAAGACCAGGACTGCTGAGTCTGAAGCAAGGAAGAGAAAACATCCTGAAGCCTCTGCTACTGCCCCCGCCAAGAAGAAAAGAATGACCAAGAAGGAACGGGCTGCTCGCACAGAGCCCTTGATTGTTGAACCCATTTCCATGGTTCACCCCGACGCCGATCCACAAGAACGTCAACTGACTGGCCATGAGCTTGCTTTCACAAAGGCTCATGAAGCTGAAGACTTTCCGGCAGCTGATCCCCTCGCTGCTGAGGACATTGGTCACCATGACCATGTTGAAGATGATGCATCCCTTCCTTAGCTAGAGCACCAACAGGTATCATCGCCTGTGCTCACGCACAGTGAACTCATCAGCATTGGTCGTCCACTGACACCAATAGCACATGATGCTTCGTGGGCGGATCACCCACAAGAGGAAGAAGACTCTGAGGCCCAGCCAACACAAACTCCACAGGCGTCGCCCGTGTTGCGCAGGCTTCGCAAAGGTCCAAGGCCTCAAGTCTCTGCGTCTGAAGCTAAAACTGTTGAAGACATTCCGGCTGCATCAGCCGATGAAGAAGAAGTACCACAAGCTGCTACTCCCCTGTCCCACCAAGAAGCAGTTCTCAAGGAGAACGTGATCATAAGCGACCCTCCATCTTGTGAAGTGGAGGTTGAAAATCTTGCGGCTGCCACCACCAACACCACTGAAGCCACTGACGCTGTCATGGCTGAAGCAAATGTGGAGCCCTCACCAACAAAAGCACCAGAAGTCAGCGAAGCCACTGATCCCACTGCTTCTGTTCCTGCGTCTGCTGCCGGTCCCCAATTCGACTATCATGTTGAGCACAGGCCTCAGGTACAGAAGCCAATCCCAAGATTGCCAAGGTTCCCAGGTCCTGCATCAGCACCTGGCTCCTTCAATATCAATGGCTTTAGAGCAGACAACACATTCTTCAACAGCTCCAGGAACCCCTACTCCAGGGAAAGAATATCATCTGATCGGTTCTGGAGTTATCCGCAGCGAAGCTATTACTCATGCGTTCTTTACAACCAAGGTCGCATCTTCGCACACAAGCGCCTTGACATGAAGCAATAGCTGGTCTTCCCTGTCTGGAAGAAGCTCTGGATTGCTTCAAAGAGGTTTGACTGCTGCCGTTCGTCACTGACCAAGAGCATTGGAATGAAGAGTTGCTGCTCCAATTCTATGCCACACTTCACATCCGCGGGTATAGCAGAGATCCGAAGACTTGGGTCCTGGAGTGGATGATAGGAAACGTTCATCATGAAGCCAAAGCCTTTGACATCATTGAGCTCACTGGTTTGCCCACTCCTGGCGATCTCTACGAGCATGGCTGTCAGCTTCATAGTGAAGCTATTGAGAGCATCTTTCAGAAGACTGAACCTAATATGAGTCAGATGCTCAGTATGATGAAGCCATTGCCCCAAGATGCTGCTTATCCCACGGAGTTCTTCGTTGAAGACCTTGAGTATCTGCCAAGAACCATTTATCACATCATAAGGCAAACTCTCTGGCCAATCAAAGGACATTCTCCCCATGCCAAGCTGGAAGGTGCAATGAAGACTTTGGTCTTCTACATTCTTCATGGAAAATGCTTCAATACACAGGATTTCTTCATTCGCCAACTTGCTGCATCTGGCTCTGATCTGTTTGGTTTGAAGTTCTACGCCCCTTGGGTGATGCGGCTGATCAAACTTCACTCCGCTATCTCATATCAGCCCTCGGCCTGCAACCATCGGATCTTTTTGCCTGATATGGATATGTCTATTGAAGCCATCTATCCTGAGCCTGCCAAGGAACCTCTCAGTCTTCAGAATGTAGAGCATCAAAGTTTCACTCAGAACGTTGAAGGCGTTGAAGCCGTAACTCGTGTGTATCCTTTGGCTGGCACTACACGTGCACCGCATCCTGCTCTCACTGAAGCCACTGACAGTGCAACTGCTCCACGACCCAAGAAGCGCACTCGTGTTCTCAACGACCGAGAGCTTCTTGTGGCTCTTCATCAGAAACAGGATAGGCATCATGACTGGCTGAAGCGTCAGATGCAAAGCCTCTTGGTGGATGTTAATCGCATTCGCAATCTTGCCACCAAGAATGCTTTAGTTGCCCATGAAACCTCTCGCCGCACATGGAAAGGGCTAACACTGATGTGTTCTGAAGATGATCTTCAAGAGGATGGCTTCACTGAGCGATTCAAGTTGGACTCCACACCTCCTCGAAGGGCAGTGCTGCGACGAACTCCATCCCTTGAAGACTCTGAGTTCTCTTCCTCTGCTGCAACTGTGAATGCCAGAGTAATCAAGGATGAAGACGATGCTACTTCACCGCCACCTCCTTCAGCATGCTTCGACTCTGCTCCAAGCTATTCAGCACCGCTGAACACAACCAACGACCCTGCTGCTTCACCTACTCCTCATGGGAACGAGTAGATGCTCTATGTCTTCAAACATTTTTGGTCCTTACTGACAAAAGGGGGAGAAGCATATGAGGTTGATAGTCTTCAAGCGGGTCCATATGGGCGGGTGCTTTATATTTTGCTTCGTGCTTACAACTCTCATTTTGCTACATTTGGTTCTTTGAGTTGTAACACTTAAACTCGATGGTCGTCTGCTACTTATTTGCCACCTTGTGTTGCGATGATAAATTCCACATGTGTGATGATAAATTCTGCACTTAGATCATTCTGCAAACGTCCATTTTCCATTATGCATGTCATTATCTTCATATACTTTCACATGCATAGTGGATTGTCATCATAAGTTGAAGTGGATCTCCACAAGTACAACTTGCCATGTGCATTTGCATTCCAAAAGCAAATTACTTATATGCACATCTTCAGGGGGAGCCCTTGCAACTTATGAAGACAATTCCTTATCCTTTACAATTTCACAGATTATATTCCCCGTTGAAAACTTCAACTAGTTTGTCATCAATCACCAAAAAGGGGGAGATTGTAAGTGCATCTAGTGCCACCCCTAGTTGGTTTTGGAGTATTGACGACAAACCTAGTTGAGGGACTAATGTGTTTGTGAGAATTGCAGGATAACACAGGTAGAAGTCCCTCATTGATTCGGTTTTCCTACCAGAGATGACCCCTAAAAATGTATGAAGACATTGAAGTCAAAGGTGGTATATGAAGATATTCACATTGAAGACTATGACAAGAGAAGACACCACATGAAGCCTATGGAGCTCAAAGACTTAGATCTTTCGTAGTTCTCTTTCTTTTGTGTTGAGTCATAGGAACCACCGTACTGTTAAGTGGGGTCCAAGAGAACCAGTCAGAATGACTGAAGTGATGCTTAAACAAAACCTATGTCTTCGAGTGAAGACTTTGAGAGCGAATCTTGTCCAGAGTCGGGCAAGTCAGCTTTTCTTGAAGCCCAAGTAAAGTTGCCGTGTGAGTTTGAAATCTGACCGTTGGAACACGTGTCAGTTCCTTAGTGACCCAGGGTCATTTCGGACAAATCAGGTCGGGTTGCCAAGTGTCTATAAATAGCCCACCCCCTACAACCATAAACGGTTGGCCGCTCAGATTCAGAGTACGGCTTTTGTCGTTTGAGAGCAACCCACCTCGAAGCCTTTGAGAGAGAATTCCTTGCAAGGATAAAGCCCTAACCAACCAGAGCCAAAGAGAATTAGGCATCACTTAAGTCTTCTTGTCTGTGTGATCTGAAGACTTATTACACTTGAGGACTGTGCATCCTCCAGCCAGTTAGGCGTCGCGTTCTGAGCATCCAAGAGACATTGTGGATTGCCGGTGAACAAAGTCTGTGAAGGTTTGGGAGTCTACCTTGAAGACTTACCAGAGTGATTGGGCGAGGCCTGTGTGACCTTAGCTCAAGGGGAATACGGTGAGGACTGGGTGTCCTGAGCTGCGTGTTCAGGATTGGGTGTCCGGGACTGTGTGTCCTAAGGTTTAAATACCTAGCCGCCCTAACCAGATGTACAGTTGTCACAGCAACTGGAACTGGTCCAACAAATCATTGTCTTCAACAAGTCACTGGTTTCATCTTCCCTTCCCTTTACTTACTGTTACTCCTTGTGAAGTCATTGTATGTTCGCACTAACTTTTGTCTTCACTGAGTGACTGCGTGTTCTGTGTGGCTTCACAATATCTTCCTACCTGATCCTTACTACATTGCTGCTATTAGTCATTGTGCTTTCACTCTATTGAATACTTGACTATGGCTTGCCTAGTGTAGTCTACCTTCCGCTGCAGGGTAATAGGTTTATTTCTATCGTTTGTCTTCATAACTTCCACGTTTTGAAGACTTTCATAAAAATCGCCTATTCACCCCCCCTCTAGTCGATATAACGCACTTTCAGTAGGACACTAGATGGGTTCTCACACACTCCTCTTATCTCACTTTTGGTGGAAAATAGGATTAAGTTCTTTTTGTCGCTCATCGTGGAGGCGCTCGATTTGTGCTTGTGGCGCTCACTCTCTTTTTGGTGGCTCGCTCTCTCACTATTCTCTCCATGATGGGTGGCTTGCTTGTCAGCGATCACTTGGCTTGGTGACATTGGACGAAGGACGTACTCCTTGCCCTTCATCTTGAAGATGTAGTGGTTCGTTCGGCCGTTGTGGATGACTCCTCTATCAAATTGCCATGGGCGTCCAAGGAGAAGGTGGCAAACAGCCATTGGAACGATGTCGCACTCCAAGGTGTCTCCGTAGGCACCAATTTTGAAGGAGACTTGTACTCGGTGCTCGACTAGGATAGTGCCGGAGTCGCTAAGCCAGTGCACTTTGTATGGATGTGGGTGCTTCTTCATGGGAAATTGGAGCTTGGAGCAAAGTTCTTCACTTGCGAGTTTATGACAACTCCCTCCATCGATGATGACCTTGACGGATCATCCATTGATGCCAGCCTTGGTGTGGAATATGTGGCATCTTTGGTCTTCTTCTTGGTGATGTTGGAGAGTCAAGACTTTGGAGACAACAAGAGCGGGACTTGAATCTTCATGGCAAAAGACTTGTTCCTCTTCATCGTTCACTTGCCGGTGCATGGCGACTTGCTCAAGAACGTCCATTTCTCCTTCACTCATTGAGTCATAGGTGCCATCGTCGTTGAGGATCATGGTCCGCTTGTTGGTGCACTCATAGGACTTGTGGCCTCGGCCTCCGCATGTGAAGCATTTGAAAGAACTCATCTTGACGGTCTCATTGGTGGGGGTTCAGGATGATGAAGCTCTCGGCTTGAAGTTGCTCATAGTAGGAGGATGACTTGGAGTTGACGAAGATTTCTTGGAACTCGACTTGTCGACATTGCTTATAGAAGGCTTTATAGACGGTGTTGGAGTCATTGAAGCTTGGGTGTTGGGGAAGCCGTAGGACATGGATGAGAACTTGGCATACTTGAAATCATCTAGCACTTAACGTTCCGTCCTTGTAGCTTGATGCACTAGCTCGATGAGGTTTGAGTATGGTTGGAAGTCGGTGATCTTCTTGATAGGATGGTTGAGTCCATTCAAGGAACGTGCGATTGTTTGCTCATCGTCTTCCGTGACATTGGCTCGTATCATGGCAATCTCCATCTCCTTGTAGTACTCTTCAACGCTCTTGGTTCCTTGCTTGAGTAGTTGGAGTTTCTTGAAGAGGCCACGGTTGTAGTAGGTTGGCACAAAGCGTGCTCTCATGACATCCTTCACTTGCGCCCAAGTAGTGATGGGTGGTTCACCTCTTGCCTCTCGGCGCTCAATAACTTGTTCCCACCAAATGAGGACATAGCCTTGGAACTCAAGTGATGCCATCGCGATCTTCTTCACTTCGTCGTAGTTGTGCAAACGGAAGATATTGTCAACTTTCAATGCCCATGATAGGTATTCTTCGGTATCGTTGCTTCCGTTGAACTTGGGCATGGTGAACTTGAGCTTTCCGTAGCATTGCTCTTCATTGTGTTGGGGTCGAGGATGATGACGTCCATGTTGTTAATGATTGTCAAGCTCGTGTCGCTCTTGGTGAGGAGGGTTGTCAACCTCATGTTGCTCTTGTCATGGAGGATTTCCATTGTCATCATGATCTTGATGAACTTGATGTTCTTGGCTAGCTTGTGGAGGAGCTTGTCGAGCTCGAGGAGGGACTTAAGGAACTTGACGATGCACGCGAGCTTGAAATCTTCGTTCTTGAATTTCTTCGCGAATTGCTTCTTCATGTTCACTATCTTGTCGGCCTCGGTCAGCTACGGCTCGACTTGAATCTCGTAGGTCTTGTTGCGCCTTAAGTGCTTGAGCTTCACGGAGTTGTTGTTCTTGGCGTTGTGCCTTGGCATCTTGTGCAACTTGGTGGAGACGCGCTCGCTCTTCCTCTTCATGTTGGCGTTGTCGTTGCCATTCTTGTGCTAGTGCAAAAGCCTCTTGAGTTTGACGTTGTAGGCCCTCTTGAGAGTCGGTGTCGTGTAGAGGATTGAGGCTTGCTTGACGACCGTTGCGCGCAGCACGGCGTAGACTGTTCGATGTCGGTGTACTTGAGCTGGATAGGGCGATCACTTGGCTTGGATATGGGACGAAGTACATACTCCTTGCCCTTCATCTTGAAGATGTAGTGGTTCATTAGACCGTTGTGGATGACTCCTCTATCAAATTTCCATGGGCGTCCAAGGAGGAGGTGGCAAACGGTCATTGGAACGACGTCACACTCCAAAGTGTCTTTGTAGGCGCCAATTTTGAAGTAGACTTGTACTCGATGCTCGACTTGGATAGTGTTGGAGTCTCTAAGCCATTGCACTTTGTATGGATGTGGGTGCTTCGTCTTGGGCAATTGGAGCTTGGAGCAAAGTTCTTCACTTGCGAGGTTATGACAACTCCCTCCATCGATGATGACCTTGACGGATCTTCCATTGATGCCAGCCTTGGTGTGAAAGATATGGCATCTTTGGTCTTCTTCTTGGTGATGTTGGAGAATCAAGACCCTGGAGACAACAAGAGCGGGACTTGAATCTTCATGGCAAAAGACTTGTTCCTCTTCATCATTCACTTTCCGGTGCATGGCGACTTGCTCAAGAGCGTCCATTTCTCCTTCACTCATCGAGTCGTAGGTGCTGTCGTCGTTGAGGATCATGGTCTGCTTGTTGGTGCACTCATAGGACTTGTGGCCTCGGCCTCCGCATGTGAAGCACTTGAAGGAACTTCTCTTGACGGTCTCATCAGTGGGGGTTGATGATGCTGAAGCTCTCGGCTTGAAGTTGCTTGTAGTCGGAGGATGACTTGGAGTTGACGAAGCTTTCTTGGAACTCTACTTGTCGATGTTGCTAGTAGAAGGCTTGGTAGACGGCGTTGGAGTCGTTGAAGCTTGGGTGTTGGAGAAGCCGTATGACTTGGATGAGAACTTTGCATACTTGTAATCGTCTTGTACTTGACGTTCCGCTTTGGTAGCTTGATGCACTATCTCAATGAGTTTCGAGTATGGTTGGATGTCGGCAATCTTCTTGATAGGATGGTTGAGTCCATTCAAGAAACGTGCCATTGTTTGCTCATCAACTTCCGTGACATTGGCTCGTATCATGGCAATCTCCTTCTCCTTGTAGTACTCTTCAACGCTCTTGGTTCCTTGCTTGAGTAGTTGGAGTTTCTTGAAGAGGTCGCGGTTGTAGTAGGTAGGCACAAAGCATTCTCTCATGACATCCTTCATTTGCGCCCAAGTAGTGATGGGTGGTTCACCTCTTGCCTCTCGACGCTCGATAACTTGTTCCCACCAAATGAGGACATAGTCTTGGAACTGAAGGGATGCCATCGCGGTCTTCTTCTCTTCGTCGTAGTTGTGCAAGCGGAAGATTTTGTCGACCTTCAATGCCCATGAAAGGTATTCTTCGGGATCGTTGCTTCCGTTGAACTTGGGCATGGTGAACTTGAGCTTTCCGTAGCATTGCTCTTCATTGTGTTGGGATCAGGGATGATGACGCCCGTGTTGTAGATGATTGTCAAGCTCGTGTTGTTCTTGGTGAGGAGGGTTGTCAACCTCATGTTGCTCTTATCGTCGACCATTTCCATTGTCGTCATGCTCTTGATGAACTTGATGTTGTTGGCGAACTTGTGGAGGAGCTTGTCGAGCTCGAGGAGGAACTTGAGGAACTTGACGATGCACGCGAGCTTGAAATCTTTGTTCTTGAACTTGTTAGCGAAGTGCTTCTTCATGTTCACGAGCTTGTCGGCCTCGGTTGTCTACGGCTCGACTTGAATCTTGGAGGGCTTGTTGCGCCTCAAGTGCTTGAGCTTCATGGAGTAGTTCTTCTTGGCGTTGTGCCTTGGCATCTTGTGCATCTTGGTGTAGACGCGCGCGCTCTTCCTCTTCATGTTTGGCGTTGTCGACGCTCTTGAGAGTCGGTGTCGCGTAGAGGATTGAGGCTTGCTTGACGATCATTGCGTGTGTCACGACGTAGAGTGTTCGATGTCGGTGTACTTGAGCCGGAGAGGGTGAATTCGGAGTGTCGACTTGAGCGAGTCCTTCTTGATGAAGATGAAGTGGAAGAAGAGCGGTTGAGCAACAAAGTGTGAATTTCGTCCATCCTTGCGTCATTCTCTTGCTTGTGATCGTCGAGCTTGTGGTCGAAGTAGTCCCCTGTATGTTGCTCGAAGAGTCGCAAGTCGGCGGCGAGGTTGTCGATGTGTTCACTCATTGCTTGTTGCTCTTGATGCAAATCACATTGTGCACCAAAGAGGTGACTCTTGGTGACGTAGGAGTTCATGTCGTCGTCGTGCTCAATGAAGAGTGGGTTGGTAGAAGTACTTGGCCTATCCATCATTCCAAGAAAAATGTGAGTGGTAGAAAGAGAAGAACGAATACCAAATGTACCTTGACCGAAGTTGAAAGTGGATCGATGATCACTCCAATGTAGGACAAGGAAATACCACAATTGGTACTAGCTCTTGTCGGTTTCTCACACCTACACAAGTAAAAGCTTATGGTGGAGCTTGGTTAGGATGGTGGCACAAAATTTAATGCAATTGTAAGTGAGCTTCAATAATGTTGGAAAAGAGTCGCAAGATGCAATGTAACAAGTAGACCAAGCAAAGTAGAGTACACGGAAACACACACGCAAAGGGATAAGTGGGGTTGGGCAACCATGAATGAGCCAAATGTGGAATCCACAAAAATGCTCTTATTGCACAACACTAGAGAGACGGTAGCACGATTGCACAATAGGCGGATACGAAGACTTGTGCACAACCTACTAAACAAAAATGCAACGACTTCTATCCCAAGTATGCTCTATGCAAGGTGTTTCTATGCGATGATCCAAGATGATTGAGTATGACAATCTTCATGTTGTATGATGCTATGGTTGTTGCTTAAAAGCTCTTTGCTTATCTTTCGTTTTTCCTAAAAGCTTGGTTGGCTCTTTGTTGTTTGAGCTCTTTTCTCATGCAATGCTTGACGAACCAAGATAGAAATTGTGTATGCGATGACAACTTTGTGACACAAGAGATGATACCAATATATGCAACAATGATGTATGTATGATATGGGAAGTATGATCACTAATGTGCACAAGTCTCATTGCCGGCAATACTCAAAGGCTAGTCTCGATGGGTAAGCAATGCAAAGGAGTAAGGCTATGATGGCTATCAATGTAATGGCAAGAGTGATATGTCCAATAACAAGGCGAGGTTACCGTTCTTGCTTACGGTATGGTGTCAAAATGGTGGACCGAATACTAAGATGTAGTCGAGGTGGTCATTGTTGATGACGCGTCCGTGGCGAAGATGAGCGGCGGTGATGTTGATGTCGAACCGTACCTAGATAGCCGAAACACAAAAGGATACGAAACCGCAACTCAAATTCTCAAAGCTCGAATTGGCAACACGTGTCGGAGTATGAAACGGGTAAGCAAAGGTGGTGGTATGCGGAAGTGGTGATGGTGTATAGGTGGTAGGAGTGCGTATGCGGAAATGTGGGGCGGTGGTGGTGACTAACTGAAAAAAATTCAGTTTCGTCAGGGTTCGTCGGACGTCCGGGCTGGGCCGGTCGTCGGACGTCCAGTAGGGGTTAGACGTCCGGTGCCTGGGTGAACTTTGGGCACAGGATGAACAGCTAGGGTTCGTGGTGGAGATGTGGAAATTCATCGAATCCGGAGGATTTTGTGGATGAAAAGGATGGAGACAAGGGGGAAAAGCTAGATCCACTCAAAACAAAGCAAATCCACAGATCAAATCCAACCAAATTTCAACACACCAACAAATCACAAAAAAAATTGGGGCTATTTTTGTGGGGAATTTTTGAATTTGGGACAAAAACAACAAAAACTAGGCTAGCAACACAACGGGGAGGCTCCGAAATTGTGATCAACGAGGCTCTTGATACCAAGATGATGTAGGGTAGAACCCTAATCGGCCGATCTTTCAGGAAAGGAGTGGATCCCGCGATGAACACGAAGAACACGTGGAGGGAAACGAGGGTAAACACGGGGAAAACACACGAGGGACACTCAAACCAACAAGAATGATTACACAAGTGCTAGATCCTCGAAACACGATAGGAGATACAAGATCCAAAGTCAACAATGGACGATACACTATAGCCGGTTCTTCTCCAAAGGAGGTCTTGAGTTCTTCCCTAGAAAGGGGTCTTGAATCTGCTTGGGGGATCTTCTTCGGTGGAGGCTCGAATCTCCGAGGAGAAGGTAACCAAGTAGATGAGCAAAGATCTCACACAAAATATGAGCTAATCCTTTGCTAACCCTAGCTAGAAGGAATAGGAGGTCTATATATTGTCTTAGTGCAAAAGAGGGGGGCGAAGGGGTACATGGGCTGTGGCCCATCACGAAACAGCACACAGGTGTCGGACGTCCGGGAGTCACCGGTCGTCCGAAGGGTCGCGAGGGTCCGGACGTCCGGTGCCTGTCAGACGTCCATAGATTCGGCTCGGGTGGTCTTCGGTCGGACGTCCAGTCGAGGTCGGACGTCCGGGCGTCGGTCGTCCATTGGATTCTAGAAATCCGTATATTTGGCTCGGGTGTGGTGGCGTCGGTCGTTCGGGGAGGGCCGGACGTCCGGAGCCTGGAGATCATCGGACGTCCGGTGGCGAGCAGACGTCCGGAGCCTGTAGCTTCTCCTTCATCACTTCTTCTTCTCCGTCTTCACGTCCATCTTCCTCTTCTTCTTGTCCTTGCTCCTTAGCTTCTCCATGATACCTGAGTATGCACAAAGTGTTCGTATGAGGTAGTAGCCGGGTCTCATGTGCATCAAAGTGGAAATGTGAGAGGAGAGATGTAACCTCGGTTTCAAGAGCTCTTGCACGTGCTCGTGTCATGGGTCCGCTAGGCACTTGATGAGGCGATGGTAGGTCCATGGTGATGACCTTGGGATGCTCCGCATCAATGGGGGTGAATCTTTGCACTCCTCTCACTGGCACCTCAAGCAATGGACATGTGAAGTCAATGCCATGGAGCCAACTACAGATTCCCAAAGGCCACTCAAATGGTCTCGCACGCCTATCATCTTCGACGGAGAGGATCACCCTGACCACACTACTACGGTAGGTTGTTTGCCATTGTTGGTTTCTCCTACAATATGCAACCTAAAGGTCACAAAGATGCTAGTTGACGGTGGGGTTAGGCTGAATCTCATATCCCCTAAGGTTGCCAGCAAACTACAGATCCATGATGAAGAACTCAAAGCCACGAGTACATTCCAAGGAATCAACCCCGGCAGAAGCTGACCCAAGCGTAAGATCACTTTGCCTGTGACATTTGGTGGACCGAGAGGGTTGTGTTCAAATTTGTTGAGCTTTCTTTGCCCTACAATGGGATTCTTGGTCGTCCAACTCTGGCAAAATTCATGGCAGCATCCCACTATTCCTATAGCACTTTGAAGATGTGTTGTAGGGTGGAACCCTAAGTGGAGATATTTCACGAATTGGAGGGGGAATACCCAACAACAAGATGAACACAAGAGGGAAAACAAGAGGAACACTCAAGAACAAGTCCAATCACACATCCACTAGACCAACAAACAAACAAGATCCACAAGGTACAAGAATAATCAAAGGGAAACAAGATACATGGTAGAGTTCATCCCAAATCCTATGAAGGAGATGAGGGCTTGATGATCTAGATAGATCCTTCCCTAGATGGGGGCTTTATCCACTAGGGATATTCTCCAATGGAGGTCTTGTACTCCAATGGAGTCATCTCTCTCAAGAGGAATCCCACAAGGGGAGGTACATGAGCTAAACTCTAATATCTAGATCTATTCTTAGCTCCCCCCTAAATGGAGGAGGAAGGAGAGTATATATAGGTCCAAGGGATGAAGGGGTAAGTAGGGAGAAGATGGGGATACAAGGGCCAAGCCCAAAAACCACGCATAGGAGGCCCCGTGTGCACGGGGTAAGTGGAGCCAGTGTGCACGGGGTCCGGGAGGTCCGTGGGCACGGGGGTCCCGTGGGCACGGTACATGCCCGTGCGCACGGGGTCTTCAAGAACGCTAGCTTGAGAGGCCCATGGGCACGGGGTCGGAGGGGCCCGTGCGCACGGGGTTGCCTGGGAGCTGCTGCCTTCTTGTTGGCGCTTCCTTCTCTGCTTCCAGGCTTCCCTATTAGATGGTGTAGATGTTCTCTTCTTCTTGGACTCCTCCTCGATGAATGTGTAGCTCCGCTCACACCTATGTATGCACACGAGAGAGGGGTCAAGTAGTATACCATCCTCGAAAGGAACAAGTGGACACGTGTAAAGGAGATGATTCACCTTTGTATGTATGAAGTAGATGTGGCACGTGTCACTTTCCAAATGGACTCTTGACATGGTGATGTCCATAGGATGCCCCGCATCATCGCCTCCCCCTTGGGAAAGATCCGACCTCGGATCGAAATCCAAATCACCATGGGAAAGAGATGATGTTGTCGTGTAGAAGTGGATGATCACCAAGCATTCATCATCTTGTAGTTTCAAATGGGAACTCTCCAATGTCGCACCGTCTTGTAATTCCTTCAAAAGGAGCAAAGATAACAAGCACTTGGAAAAACAAATGTGGTTGGCGTAAGAGCAAAACCAAGCATTAAAGAAGTGATTCACCCAACAAGTGTTGTCATCAAGCATAGCATATGGTTTGACAAAGAAGTGTGGCATGGAATTTATGCATATAAGTTGAGCACACGCAAGGACAGCATGGAAACAAGCATGCAAATGGGAGGTGAAGATGCTAATATGTGTGACAAGTGAACAAGCATCTACCTCAAGGTCATAGCAAGCATGCCTAAATCACTCAACAAACGGTCTATGGTATGCATAGGAATCATTCACAACACCAAATCTAATAAGATGTCTAAACACATGGGGCAAGTGCAAGACAATCCAAGCATAATGTGCATATGTTGTAGTGAAGATATCATGGCACTCAACACAAAGGAAAGCGCAATTTTTTGATATGTGTGAGGCAATCAAGTCAATCATGTGCAAAGCATGGAAATGGATGCCATCAACCGCAAGAAACGAGCAAGTATGAATCATCGGTGATGCAACATAAGTAAGCATATCAATCATGTCATGCAAACTAGTGGAGATAAGATGCAACACACTAGAGGAAATCATTGCAATCATGTCATGTGAGCAAATAATAGGCATATGCATAGGCAATGCACATGACATATCGCAAGAACGAACACAAAGCAAGATCATAGTATCATCATAGGCATGGGGCACAAAGCAAACATGGTAATAACAAGTGATATCTCCACCAAGCTTGCAAATACACATACACGTACTAGAATCAATCATCATGTGTAATGCAAAGCATGGGTCACAAATGCATGGCAAAGGCATAGGAATGACCATATCATGCAAAGTGAGCATGGCAATATGGGCATAAAGTGAGAAGTGGTAAATAACCCATAACCATGTGAGGGCTGTGTAGAAGAGATGCGCGAAGTCTTTACGTGAAGGGAGTGGTGGTAAGGACAATCCACGGGATCCCAAGTCATCATTGCTCTCTAGAGGTCGTTTAATTAACTAATGGGATTGTGAGGTTGACGAGTGTTCATGGGTACCTACACATAAGAGACACAAACGGAACAAAGTGCGTGTGTGGTAAATGTACACATCATCCATCATGATGTGTATGTGCATGTGAGAGTTAGCACAAGATAAGCATTGCTCGAAGAAATTGGATGCATGGTATATGAACATGTCATCCATCATGAAAGAATAGTTGTTATGTATAACACTATGGGGACACAAATTGAGCAAACAAGTATATGGCACATCAATAGCATTTTTATTCATGGGGAGCATATGGTGCACACAAGTATTGGGATCATGCAATGAATGGGATGAATCAAAATCTCCTAAAATGTATGAGGAAACTATGGGGGTCTCCTCATGAGCAATATTGGAAACATCATATGGAGAAAATGGACGACATCCAAAACAATGCATATCCGAAGCTAGGTGGCTATGGCATGGCATATGAGATAAATGATGCAAAGGAAGCATGTCAATATCATCACAGAAGAAACAAATGCCAATAACCATAGGCTTGTCATCTATGCCATGTGTGCAAATTGGGTTTATTTTAATATCATATGCATAGTCACTATGAAGAGATTGCAAATATGACATATGATTGATCTCATGCATAGCATATGACAAGTCAAGCGTATTGGCAAACATGATGTGACCAAGAGAATTATCACAAGTGATCCTATGCAATGTGGCATCACAACTAATAGACTCCACATGGAAATCATCAAACTCATCATAAATGAGTAAATCATCGCATGGGGAAATCATACTAGCATGAATCATGGCAATAGGGGGATCAACATCATGCAAGCAACCAATGCCATGATACTACACTAGTGGGACTAGAGAATCACCTTCACCTATGGTACCTTGTTCATTCCACTCAAGTGGTGTAGGTAAGGTGGCAAATACCAAATTGTGGTCATCATCTTCATCTTGATGGAACCATGTGGGTGGTGCATCATAGTCCACCATGGCCATCGACATGTCCAAAGGAAGGACGGAGTCGTCGAGGATCGGTGCGTCATCATATATGGGACCTAGCACCAAAGGAGAAGACACAATAGAGGGAGAGTTTAAGTTGTTAGAAAGCAAAATGGCCTCATATGCCTCATCAACCACCTCAATCTCTCTATGTGGTGCCTCACTCACTCCCTCAAAAAATAGGTGCACTCAAACTCACATATGGTGGAGTCACTCATCTCACTCAAGTGGTGGTGGTGGTGGCTCTCCTCACATGGGAATTGTGGAAATTCATCATATATGGGGCTAGTGGTGAAGTCACTCTCACTCTCAATATGGTGGCACAAGTCACTCAAGTCATCATATGTTGCCGTGATCAAAGGGAAAATCCCATGCTCAACCGTCTCGTAGTCGTCGCCTTGGATGAAGGCCGAAGATGGCACATCATCACTCTCGTCATGGATGAAGGCCGAAGATGGCACATCACCACTCTTGTCGTCTTGTATCGTGGTCAGTGCGAAGTGAGCTCGGGGTCGAGTAGAGTTGGCCTTCATGAGTTCTTGCTCCGCCTTGAGAGCACCAATGTAGGTGTCGTCGAGGGACTTGTAGTTCTCGAGGAAGATAGTCTTGGAGATGTCGTAGTTCAATCCCATCATGAAGTAGAACTTCATCCAAATGGGGTCGTCCACGCCGGCACGTCACAAGGCTTCCTTCATGTTCTTGAAGTACTCGTCGAGGGACTTGGATCCTTGTATGGTGTTCTCCAATTGGCGTTGAAGATGTTCCGTGTATGTGGAAGGCACAAATTCTTGCCGCATTGTTTTCTTCATCGTGGTCCACGTCATGGTGAAGCTTGTTGAAGGTCTATGAAGCTACCATGTCGATGCATAGTCATGGAAGGTACTTCTAGCACACTTCACTTGATCGTCGAAGGGTACTTGATGTAGCTTGAGGTAGTCATCCATCTTGCACTCCCACTTGAGGTATTCATCGGGGTCAATAGTCCCAAATAATGGAATCTCCTCGGTGATGTCGACGTCGTAGTAGCTCGAGGGAGTAGTGGACTTGAGCTCGTGTAGTAGGCGAAGATGCCGTACGTCCAAAGGCGAAGATGCCTTGAAGTCACTTGGCGAAGATGCCAAAGGTGTTGAAGAAGTCGTATTCTTTAGGTCGAAGTCGTGGCTCTGTGTAGCCCGTGCGCATGGGGTTGTCGAAGGCCGTGTGCATGGGGTCCCATGTGCACGGGGGTCAAAGGCCCGTGTGCACGGGGGTCAAAGGCCCGTGTGCACGGGGTTGGCAGAGCAGCTAACGTGTGCCCTGAAGCTCGCTCTTCATGGTCATGTCGATGTCGATGCTTCTGTGTACTTGCCGAAGATGGTAGCTCGGGAGTCTTTGCACTTGAGCGTCTTCTCGAAGATGAGGAAGATCGCTTGCGGTTCTTGATGAGGGCCTTGAGCTCCTCCATTTTCTTATCCATCTTGGCATCGATGAAGTTCTTTATAGCATCGAACTCGTCGTCGTGGTTGTAGACCGGAGATGATGTGCTTTGCCTATCCATCACAAGACTCGAGCAAAGGTGAGTAGGAAATGAGATAAATAATACCAAGCTACCTTTTCCCAATGTTGAGGATGTATCTCGTATCACTCAATGTGAGATGAAAGAATAGTGGAATTGGTACCGGACTTGTTCACTGACACCTACAAGTAAAAGCTTATCGAGGGGCTTGGTTAGGAAAAGTGGCACAAATTTCATGCAAATTGAAGTCCAAGATATTGTAAATGTTGAAATAAATCCAAAGGAATCAAAATGCAAAGCAAGTGATCACAAATATAGAGGAGGGCAATAAAGAAACACACACGATGGGATAATGGGGCTTGTGCAACTATAGGGATGAGCAATACAAAGTTGCCTAACAAAAACTAAGCTCGTGTTGCACAAACACTAGGAGAGCACTAGCTTGATTGCACACTTGGGTACAATTCACCACTTGGAACCAACCTATATGTATGCAAGCTAAATGTTTCCTATTCCATGTATCCTCATGCACAAGTATCTCTTTTCATGCTCAACTATTTACTTATAAGCTTATGATCATCCTTTTCTTGCTTAAAAGCTTCTCTTTTTTGACTTTTTTTTGCTCTTCTCTTCCTCTCCACTTTTCTTATTGAGCCTCAATCACACATATGAGATAGGTATCACAAGATATGCACAGGATCAAGCAATTGCACAATATGATATATCTAATGATGCAACAATATGATATCGTATCACTATGGTGCACAAGTTTTCACGAAGCCCGGCAATACTCGGATAGCTAGTCTCAATAGGTATGAAGGTATTCGCAAAGATGGTGGGGCTATCAAGATGTAATGGAAAGGAAGGAAAAGTTTATGACGGAATGGATACCTTCATCACACTTAACCTTTCACGAAGTCAGGGGTAACCGGCCTTGCTTCCGGTTGAAGATGGTCTCAAAGGATGGATGGTCGTCGTCGATATGGAAGCTCATGGTGGATGTAGTCGATGGACCGATACAAGTCACTGGTGGTGGATGAAGATGTAACCGTCCCTAAGTAGCCGAAACACGTTAGGAGGCTCAAATCACAAGTCAAACAACCACAAAATGCCAAAAGAACCAAAAAGGGTTAGGTTGCGGAAGTTTTATGTGGTGGTGCGGAAGTTATGGTGGATGGCCTAAGCAAAAGATGCAAAAATGGACAAAATTTGATAGAGTCAAATGGTGGTAAAACCAGGACGAGCAGCTCGGGCACGCCGCTAGCTTTTCAATGAGCCAAATAACACCCAAATCGGAGTTTGGGAGTGGAAGTTATGGCCGAAAACGTAAAATGCATGCGGCTGATTCTAGGAGGGCCGTGCGCACGGGGTCAAAGGCCCGTGGACACGGGGTCCCGTGTGCACGGTACACATACCGAGGTCACGGGGTCACCTGGGACTACGCGGGGGCCCATGGGCACGGGGTAGGCGGAAATTTCATGATTTTCTTGTCAAATTCGAGGGGGAAAGAAAAATTAGGGTATGAGGATGCAAGAGGGGGTAGATCTACTTGCTATACATCAGATCCACGGATCAAAATCAACAAAAACTCACAAAAACTTCAAATCACAAAAAAATTGGTATGGCTATTTTTGTGGGCAATTTTTGAAATTGGGCAAGAACAAGCAAAATTAGGCTAGAAAACAAAGAGGGGACTCCAATTTCGCGATCAACCTGGCTCTGATACCAAGATGTTGTAGGGTGGAACCCTAAGTGGAGATCTTTCATGAATTGGAGGGGGAATCCCCAAAAATAAGATGAACACAAGAGGGAAAACAAGAGGAACACTCAAGAACAAGTCCAATCACACATCCACTAGACCAACAAACACACAAGATCCACAAGGTACATGAACAATCAAAGGGGAACAAGATACATGGTAGAGTTCATCCCAAATCCTATGAAGGAGATGAGGGATTGATGATCTAGATAGATCCTTCCCTAGATGGGGGCTTTATCCACTAGGGATCTTCTCCAATGGAGGTCTTGTACTCCAATGGATTCTTCTCTCTCAAGACGAATCCCACAAGGGGAGGTACATGAGCTAAGCTCTAATATCTAGATCTATTCTTAGCTCCCCCCTAAATGGAGGAGGAACGGGAGTATAGATAGGTCCAAGGGATGAAGGGGTAAGTAGGGACGAGATGGGGATACAAGGGCCAAGCCCAACAACCACACATAGGGGGGCCCGTGTGCACGGGGTAAGTGGAGCCCGTGCGCATGGGGTATCCAGGGACCTGACGCATGAGCCCGTGTGCACGGGGTCCGGGAGGCCCGTGGGCACGGTACACGCCCGTGCGCACGGGGTCTTCAGGACCGCCAGCCTGGGAGGCCCGTAGGCACGGGGTCGCCTGGGAGCTACTGCCTTCTTCTTGGCACTTCCTTCTCCGCTTCCAGGCTTCCCTTTTGGATGGTGTAGATGTTCTCTTCTTCTTGGACTCCTCCTCGATGAATGTGTAGCTCTGCTCACATCTATGTATGCACACGAGAGAGGGGTCAACTAGTATACCATCCTCGAAAGGTACAAGTGGACACATGTAAAGGAGATGATTCTCCTTTGTATGTATGAAGTAGATGTGGCACGTGTCACTTGCCTAGTGGACTCTTGACACGGTGATGTCCATAGGATGCCCCTCATCAAGATGCCAGGGCCGATGGGAATTATTTCGATCCCATCAGACAGGAAAGATGAAATCATATGTGTGGATCAGATGTATCGGGGTGCACTACCAGCTGAGGCAGCAGAAGCCACAACTCCGACCAAGGAAACAAAGAAGGAAAAGGAGGCTAGAAGAGATGCCGGCAAGGACTCCGAGAAGTGCACCTCTTCGGAGTGTGCTGCACTAGTTGATGACCAGTCGGAAAGTTCCAATAGAAAGAAACCCAAAGTTGCTTCACCAGCTATGAAGAAGGTCCCGGCAAGGCAGGATGGCGCTGACGGTATGTTCAGCATTAGCACCACCCATGACAACAAATAGGAAAGCGCGCTCATTGCCTTCTTGCGGGCGAATGTCGATGTGTTTGCTTGGCAACCATCTAACATCCCCGGTGTTCAAAGGAAGGTAAACGAGCACCACCTTGCTATCTGCCCTCATGCTTGACCTGTCAAGAAGAAGGTCAGAAAGCAAGCTTTGAAACAATGACAGTTCATTGCCGAGGAGATCAGGAAACTTGAAGCAACTGGTTTGGTTAGATGATGCGGAGCATCCCACGTTCATCCCCATGTACACTCCAACTACTCTCCAAGCCCCAAGAGGACATATGACGAGACCTCGTACATACACCATTGGATGCAAGGTGAACTCGCTCCTCTTCGAACCATCACTTTCCATATGTGAGACATGGCTACTACCTCATATATATGTGCTATGCATGACTAGGAACAAAGAGGAAGGCCATGGACAAGACGGCGAGGACACTAAGTACAAGAACTACCGAAGAAGCTCCAGCGAGCGGACGTCCAGACGACACCGGATGAACGGCCTCTCACATCGAGCGGACGTTCGGCCAGGACAGGACGACAGGCGACACTGCACACGAGCCAAACCAGCGGATGTCCGGCGCCACCGGACGACCGGCGACCGGACGACCGGCCACCTCCGGAAATCCGGTGCCTCCTCAACCGAACCAGATCGAGCGGACGTCCGGCGACTAGCGGACGACCGGTCCCTCTAGAGCCACCGGACGACTAGTACCCACCGGACGACCGGTATCTGCCTGTGCGCAGCCGGGCCTTTGGCCTTGTATCCCTCTCCCACTTACCCCTTCGTGGCTCTAGACTATATATACTCCTCCACCTCCTCCATTTGAGGGTTAGCGTTGGTTTAGCTCATATTTAGAGATAGAGCTACGCTCATCCACTTAGGATCTACTCCTTGAGAGAGACTGCGGCCTCTTTGGAGAAGATCCCTTTGGATTCAAGACCTCCTTGCGGAGAAGAACATCAAGACCTCCTCACGGAGAAGACCGGTTACCTCTTGTATCATCCGTTGTTGACTTTGGATCGTGTATCTTCCTTTGTGTTCATGGATCTAGCGCATGTGTGATAATATTTGTTGATTTCTCGTGTTCCTCTCGTGTCTTTCCCCTTGTTTCCATCCTCGTGTTCCTCGTGTTCATCGCGGGATCCACTCCTTTCGTGAAAGATCGGGCGATTAGGGTTCTACCCTACATCATCTTGGTATCATGAGCCACGTTGATCATGATTTGGGAGCCTCCCCTCGTTGTTTTCTAGCCTAATTTTCTTGTGTTCTTCCCCAATTTCGAAAATCCCCACCAAAAATAGCCCCCAATTTTTTTTGTGATTTGTTGGTTTGATGATGTTTTGTTGATTTTGATCCATGGTTTTGCTTGGTTTCAAGTGGATCTAGCATCTCCCAAAATTTCCCCACTTTCCATCCATGAAATCCCATCAAATTTGATCCCAAAATCCCCAATTTCCGCCCAAAATCGCCTTCAAAATCTGAAATTTCGCGTTGACCCTGACCCATCGGACGACCGTCACTTTACCGGACGTCCGGAGCCGCAGGAACCACCGGACGTCCGACCTTACCGGACAACCGGAACCCCCTAACCCGAGCAGAATTAGCGGATTTCCGACCCGACCGGATGTCTGGCGACCGGACGACCATTTTTTCCGGACGTCCGCTACCTGTAGATTTCAACTTCGCTCAAATTTTGTTTTGACCATAACTAATTCATCGGGAGTCCGATTTTCGCATTCTTTAGCTCGTTGAAAAGCTCTTGACATCCCCCTTCCCAAAAAAACTACCACCAAAATCTTTTGACTCCATCAAATTTTTGGAACTTTGGCATCTTTGCCTAGGGCTTACACCACATCATCCGCTACACCACCACCGACTTCCGCAACCTAACCAATTTTGTTCCCCATCGCATTAGTGGTTGCTTGAGGAGTGATTTGAGTCTCCTAAGGTGTCTAGGCTACTTAGGACGGTTTCTTCTTCAGCAACCTTACCCTCCATTTCCGCATTGCGTACTCCACAACTCATCATTGCAATTCCGCAATTCCTTTGAGCTTCCACACAACCACCACCGCATTCCCGCTACCACCATTTTGACATTTGACATTTGAGATTTTGAGTTCGCGGTTTTTCCGTTTCCTAAGATGTTTCGGCTACTTAGGGACGAGTCTCCATCATCTTGGTATCTCCATCAATATCACCGCCACTCATCATTGCCACGGACGGTGACCTCCATATCATCTCAGTATCGTGGTATCCCTCCATTGTATATTCCCTTGCCTTTGCATTGATAACCCCTAGCCCATTTTGCATCACTTGCCTATCGAGACTAGCGATTTGAGTATTGCCGACAATGTTACTTGTGCACATTAGTGATCTACACCATACATTCCATACATACCATATCATATTGGTATCATCATATCATCTCGTGTGCCTCAAGTTTGTTCCCGCATATACCCAATCGCCATCTTGGTTTGTGCATTTCGCATTGTGGCCATATACAAAAAAAGCTTTTAAGCAAAGAAAAAGAGTGAACAAAGAGCTTGTAAGCAAGTGCCATAGCATCATACCACATTGCAAATAAGATCATCTTGGATCATAACACCGGGAGCCATACATACATAGCATACTTGGGATAGAAGTCCTTGCATTTTTGTCTCCTATAGGTTGTGCACAAGGGTCGTATCCGCCTTTTAAGCAATCGTGCTAGCGTCTCTCTAGAGTTGTGCAACAAGAGCATTTTCCGTGGATTCCACATTTTGAGCTCATTCCTTGGTTGCACGACCCCATTTATCTATCCATGTGTTCGTTTTCGTGTGCCACATATTGCTATTGGTCTACTTGTTCCACTTGTGAATTTGTGAATCTCCTTCAACATTATTGACTCTTGCTAACATTTTGCATCAAATTTTTTGTGCCACTATCCTCACCGAGCTCCACCATAAGCCTTACTTGTGTAGGTGTGAGAAACCAACAAGAATTGGTACCAATTGTGCTATTTCCTTGTCCACATTGGAGTGATCATTGATCCACTTTCAACTTCGGTCGAGGTACATTTGGTATTCGTTCTTCTCTTTCTACCACTCACATTTTTCTCTTGGAGTGATGGATAGGCAAGGCATTTCATCTCCGGTCTTCCACAACAATGACGGCATGAACAACTACATCACCAAAGCGTTAATCTTCAATCTACGACGACAAATGCAAGGCGCACAATCAAGATTGCAAGAGCGCATTGAGAACCTCTCCATCGACATTCGCCACTCCGAAGCGAGGAAAAGGGACTACATCGACAACAAGCTTTCCGCACAAAAGGAGGAGCAAGATGCAAGGATGGAGGAGATTCGGGCCTTGATCAAGTCTACTTCCCCTTCGTCATCTTCAAGGCGGCGGCGAGCAAATCGATCCTCTCCGGAGTGCCCAAGCGACACAAGCGCAAGTCGTCCACGTCCACATCACCATGGCGACCACCATCACGTTCGTGATCCACCTCGTCGTGAAGGGGAAGTAACCTCCAAGCATCATGTGCACGACGACGACGAATGCCATCGAGCTCAAGCACGACACCGACAACATCATCATGAAGATGCCTGAGATGCACCTACCTACAAGTCCCAACAAGCCCTACTTCACGCCAAGTCCAAACTTCATGACCACAAGAGAAGACCGCGAGACAAGCACCACCAAGACGGAGCTACGGCTACACCAACCACTTCGGCATCTTCGCCAAGTGCTATCAAGGCATCTTTGCCTTTGGACGCACGACATCTTCACCTACCTATCGTGACTTCACCTACATTGACATCATCAAGTACAAGGTGACCACCTATGAGCGAGGGCGACACTTCCATCTTTGGAAGCCCCCCAAGCAAGAAGGTCGAGCTAGGGCCATCCCCTTCACTACAAAAAAAATACACTTCCGTGATCATACGTGTTTGTCACAGTAGGTCGCATTTTCTATTATGCATGTACATCCATGACGATCTTATGACAGAATCAAGATAGTCATACATGTGCTGTCGTAGAAGTGTTCCATGACATTACCAAAATTATCCTCACGGAAGTGTCCACTTCCATGACGATAAATCCCGCGTCACAGAAGTGCTTTCGTCAAGGGTGACCGACACGTGGCATCCACCATAACGGAATGCCGTTAAGCTATCAGGTCGGGTTTTGGATCCGATAACCGGTTAACAGCCCCGACCAATGGGGATTTTCCACGTGTAAAATCATCATTGGCTGGAGGAAACACGTGTCGGCTCATTGTTGGGACAGATGTCATCCACTCATTGGACAGCAGGCGCCTATGATACGTCGACACATGGCACGGCCCAACAGAGGCCCATTCTTGTGAAAAGGCTGGCCCGTTTGACTTGGTCAAAAGGTGGCGGGCCGGCCCATGTACAGCCTGTTAACGGCATGTTCGCATATAGCCCATTTACAGCCCGCTAACCCAAGGCCCGTGACGCCCTATCCGAATTAGGCCCAGTAGCGTCATCTAGGCCACCCAATATGATTCCAGCCCGTTTTCACTCCTGGCCCATGTATGGCCCATGACGTCTTTCAGCCCATATGAGGCCCTATGTAACTCTTGGCCTATTAACGGCCCGTGGTGAAACTGGCCCGTAATGAATAGTGTATCACTTTACACCCATTAACGGCCCATGGTGAAACTAGCCCGTAATGAACAGTGTATCACTTTTTACCCATTAACGGCCCGTTATTCCATTGGGCCGTTTCCAGCCCATGTTATCTTTCGGCCTTCTCAGAGCCCATTTATTCTTGCGCTCATTTCCAGCATTCGTTTACTTACGGGCCGTTACTGTCATTTTCTGCTTGTGGGCCAAATTCAGCCCGTGGATACAGTCGGCCCGTTTGTGGTCCGTTAATACGTTGGGTCGTTTTCATAGCGTCATTAAATACGGCCTATTAACGATGGCCCGTTATGGTCGGCCCATGAATGGACGATTCCAATTCTAGCCCGTTTACGGCCATAATGCGGCCTGTTATTGGCCCATGTTTGGCCAATCGATCATACTGCCCGTATAAGGCCCATTGATGATACGGCCCGTAGAAGGCCCATTGTTTCTATGGCCCGTAGAAGGCCCATTGTTTCCACAGCCCGTAGAAGGCCCACTCTTTCTACGGCCCGTAGAAGGCCCACTGTTTCTACGGCCCGTAGGAGGCCTAGTGTCACTACAGTAAATATTAGCCCATGGTTATTGTGGCCTAGTTTAAAAAATAGGTTATTGCAGCCACTAGGAAACCGCGGAAAAAGAACTGCAATGACTACAAGCAAACAAATAAACAAGGAAACAAGGAAATAAATAAGCAAGCAACTTACGCTAGGCTATCACGGCTATCACACATATTACATCCACTGGGCATCAAAGTTCGCCACCAGTGCAAATAAACGTGCCAACAAAAGAATATACAAAACTGAGAGCACTTCAGAAGGCACTAGGCCTGGCCAGGTCGGGCCGTCCAAACAGCAGAAGAAGCTGAGTAGACCTCAGTTGTGTCAACGATAGATGCATCAACACTAGATTTAAGGCATGATGGTGCGCACGACAGTTCTCTGACATCTTCATTGCATCTTTGACTTCAAGTCGGAGCTGAGCTGAAGCAAGCCTTTCCGCTTTAAGTTGAGACTGAAGAAGTCGAACTGATTGAGGCAGCGATTGCACAGAGGTTGTCTCACACCTGATGGTGAGTAGCTTCAACTCACTGTCTTCATCAAGACAGGACCTTGGGGTCATCTCGCTGTCCTCAAGATGGTTTGGCTCACTATCTTCCCTAAAGTTCTGCCTGGCGTAAGAGATACGAGTCTGAAAGAGAAACAAGGAGACACATAACAGGTTTCACAACTAAATGGATCTGTTCTGCATAAGGAACATGTTTTTACAACTACAATTTGAAACTGGTAGTTGTTGCAAACATCCAATCAGATGTAAACAGCAAAGCAAACAGCAGTGGAGGAAATGATGCCTATCAAAATCTATACTAGAACAAAGGTTGAAGGCTTGAGAAGGATGAACTTACATTACATGTTAACACGGGCTGGACAAAGCCCTTCTCCATGTTGATGGAAGGATAATTCAATAAATTCCCCAAAGAAAATTCTTTATAAGCGTTGCCATTATTCTACATTTTGCAAAGAGTAAATATAGATCAAATAATATTGGAAGAAACAGAGGATAATGAAGCTCAGGTGTAGACTGATGATACATAATCAAATAGCAATTAATTAAGTACAGCGTCACAAGGCAAAAGGGAGAGAGGTACTGATAAGAGCAATGCAGAGCCCATTATTGTTTTGAGGTCGTCTGATCCTTTGAGCAAGGAGATTCATCTGAAATTAGTTTTCATACAAGAGAGAAGGTAAGGCACAAGCAGAAATTTAGGAGTTCAAAGGTTGAATTGATATCATAGACAGTACCTGACGCTGGGCTCCCAGCAGTTCTAATAGGGGTTTGGCCACTGGAGTAGGGGTAAAGTGTGGTACAGTTGGGCCTATGTTTTCTGTGGCTGCTGATCTATCTGATTTAACAGGTATCACTACCTTTTCCAAATACCTAGTTTGTACTCCTTGAGGATCTGCACTCACCCTCTTCCTTTTGGACATCTATTACGAAAGAACAACATTTGACTGGAAAAACATTGTGTGACGACACATGGAATAGGTACAGAAAATAGATAGGTATGGCATATACTCATACATGATTCTTAAACTAAGCAGATGGTGTAACAAAGTAGAAGTAACGCAAGAGGTCAGATGCAAAATATGTGCGACCAATACAACTTTGCAAAGTTAGAGCAAGCACCTTGATGGGTGAATAAGATAGGCCATCCTCCACCATGCCAAGTTTGTTAGCCAGTGGATCGTTCCGCAATATTCCTCTCGTGCGCCCATTCTCATATTCATTTTGATAATGTTCAATATCTGACATGCATGAAAACATAAAAACAAGTGACATTTTCTTTATAATGCAGAAGTGATTCTAATCCAATACTGCCTCCCTGTAAACCCCTTTGTGTTATCTCTGCAATTCTTTTAAAAGATGACATGCATGCTGTAATTTGTTGTGTGCATTAATATAATGTGGCCTACTACTCAAAATATGAGAGCTCCAGAAGTGATGACACTTCGCAGATGATAGCTTCAACATATAGTAAAGAAGAACAAGTCGACCTGACCTGACAGATTCAAAATATACTAAGGGAAAACAACTCGACCTGGCCAGTCGACCGCAAGAGAAGAGTATCATCTTAAAGAAGAGCAGAAGATCAAGCAGATTGAAGATATTACAATTCTTTCAATACAATGTCGGTTGGCCACCCATGATGAACCAGAGCGCACAGAGAAATACTATTATTTCCGGTCTCTCCATATTTGGCTCACATGCATTTCGAAACTAAAGTAGGAACATTCAGCTAACCAATTAAACATCTCTTAGTTTTACTAATATCAGCAATAATATCAGATATGAATTTGTACAACTAAGATTGTTTAGCTCGATGGGTGGAGCAGTGCTATTACGACACGAACCACGTAGGCTGATTGTGGTCATCATAAAATGGGGAAAAACATAAGCATGATGAGTACAGTGTTGACTGTGGCAGTGGGATGGCAGATCTGAAGCTACAAACCGCGCAAAGGGTAGTTCGCAACCGATGTTTGCTTTGAAATAACAACTAAGATTTGGTATAGACAAGAAAGTACGGTCAACAAGTGACAAAGAAATGCAATTATGTTGTCTCTCTATATGTCGCGACATGCATTTGGAAACTCAAGTGGGACCTTTATCTAACCAATTAAATGTGTCGGTTAAGTAATATCAGTATCATATCACAATCATATTTGAACAACTAAGCTTTCGAATTCTGAGTGTTGTGTTGTTTAGCTTGAAGGGTAGAGTAATGCTTGTACGACAGAAAGCACCTACACAGATCATAGTAGAGTAGATAAAAGGGGAAAACCCTAAGCATCAAGAGAAAAATCAGGAAAGTGGAACTAGCTGGACCAGTGGGTGGCGCACATGCTTTTCGAAACGAATATAGGAACATTAGGTGACCAATTAAACATTCTCTGTTTTAGTGATATGAGCATCATATCAGATTCGTATTTCAACATGTAAGCTTTGGGTTGAGGTCTTGAGGAGCAGTGCTAGCACGACACGAAGCACCTACGATGATGGTAGTGAATATAAAGGGGGGAAACCATAAGCTTTACGAGTATAGTGCCCGTGCCATGGCGGATCTGAAGGTGCAAACTGGACAAAGCTACTTCGCAACCAATGTTTGCTTTCAACTAGCCACTACAATTTGGTACGGAGAAGAAAAGTACAGTAAACAAATTACGATCTATTTTCCGGGTGAGATCAATAACTTAAGCACATATGGAATAGTACCACCTCTCTTGCGACGCCGTGTAGGCCTATGCTGATACGTTGAGGGTGCTGCGGGTGTGATGGCTGTCGGCGGCGGGGAAGAAGACTTTAGACGGCAGACGGTCGGGTCGGGGGATATATCCTGTTGCCGTGGACGAGGCAATCGTAGGAGCGGCAATAGCAAGGTGGACGACGGCGCTGATGAAGCGAGAGGAGGCGATGAAAGGATCCTGGTCCAGCGCCATGGATGAGAGACGTCCATCTCTTGCAGTGGACGACGGGGTAGGGGTAGCGGCTCCGACAAGGTGGAGGATGGGGTGGCGGACGGAGGAGGCTGGCCGCAGTGCGGAGGTTGTCGTGCCGCCGACGGTGTATGAATGGGGAAATTGAGGGGAGGGGGGATCTCAAACTTTGGGACGCGCTTCTCTGAAATGGGGGAAAGTTACGAACTTATCCCCTGTTTAAAATTTCGGACATAGCGTCGGTTGGGGATAGGACGGTAATCTCCCATCTCCCAAATATTTGCCGGTAACTATTTCGGGCAAGGAGAGGGTGTTTTGCCGCCCACGGTTGGCGCCCATGGTGTATGAACGGGGCTGACAGGTAGGGCAGTTGTGTCACGTCTGACGGAAGTTACACATCTGCCCCTATTTAAAATATTAGCCTACATCGATTTCGGACGAGAGTTTGTTTTGCCGCCCACCGTGTATGAATGGGGAAATGGAGGAAGAGACACATGTCTTTCGGACAAGCTTGAATCAAATGTGTTTTGCCGCCCACGTTTGGCGCCCACCGTGTCTAAATGGGCCCAGAGGCCGTCGTGTAACATCTGATTGAAGTTACTAGTCTACCCCTATCGACAGCAGTGTAAATCCGGTTGATAAGGATGTCAAGTGTCAGGGGTAGACAGTAATTTCCATCTCGCAAACACTTGCTTCGGGTAGCCCACAAATTATAGTTGGTGTTTAGCCGCTTCGTTCAAAACTTAAGAGAATTAGCATTCACGTTTGCCCTGGGACCTGGCAAACTAAATTCAAATCCAATTTGTATTCGATTATGAATATCCACAGATAATTATACGTTTTGTTATTTATTTCTTCAAAACCACAACAAAGATTTATTCCACCTTTATATATGATTATGATTTAGAAATGTCATGATCTTTGAATTCAGTAGGTTGGATACATTGTGAGTCAAACAGTTATTTCATCCAATACAATATGCTGACACGAAAAACAGTTCACCTTATGTCAATCATACAAGTACTGAGGATTACCTCACCTAAAAAATTCGGATCATTACAACACATGGACAACATAGGGGGTCTCGCAACATAATCCATTCAGAGACATGACACAACATGCAAGTACAATAATCTAATGACAATTTCAACTGGTATCTAAAGAAGAACCGGGATTACCTTGGGCTTCAAATAGCAGAAACGGCAGGACCTCCTCTGTCTTCAAATGCAACATTCTTACTTCCTCCAATTCTTGGGTTGCTTGCATAATGCGTGCCGCTAATTCCGTAATTTCCAGCCTCAAGATAAAGATTACCTCATTCATGGCAGCCACACCATCTCTTTCTGCCTCTAGTAGAGCCTCAAGCACTATAATATCTATGCTCAGACTGCTCTCCGGCGGTGTTGCCTTTGAACTGCTACCATCTGGTAACATGGATGGCGCACTGCTTCCACAAATAGATTCTGGGGTTGTACATTGTGTCCTAGTGTGAACGGCATCCTGAAAGGTTTCCACTGGACATCACTAAGAGATAGTTATCGTATGATCCAGGCAGTAAGCTTACATGGTAAACGACGGACGAATTATTGCCGAGCATGGCAAACTATATTTAAATGGTTCGAAGCAGCATCAGTCGAAAAGAAATTAAAATGGTAAGATGAAACTAGGGTTGTAAGTGGCAAATAAACGACATCCGCCAGTCCCATCTAGTTAGTTTTTGCTACCTCCCTAGTTCATTTTCCTCAAAAAACAAAAACTCTTTTGAACTATCATACCACTAGTGGACTTTAATCAGGATTAAACGGGACCCAGTTGACATCCCTAGTTGAAAGGGAGTGTACAACCGCTATATTTAAGTTGCCAAGGCATCTAAGCAGTTGAAATAATCTGAGAAAGCACTTAACAGTGTGGCCTCATATAAACTACGAAGACAATCTTGTGATGAAGTTGAGAGGAAAAGTTAAGGACTCAAATGAAATAGGCATGCATTTCTTTACGATAGTACAGCAGGCACTACTGACATATTGGCTAACTCAGGTATAGTGTAACCCCCCGGATATGATTTACCTAATATGTAATCCAACTCTTGCCGTTTCCAGCGTTAAGTTATTTTATTTTCTCGGGTTCGGGTTTTTGTCTCTGTGAGTTGTTGTCGTTTCCATGCATCTCTTATCATGTCATCATGTGCATTGCATTTGCATACGTGTTCGTCACATGCATCCGAGCATTTTCCCCGTTGTCCATTTTGCATTCCGGCGCTTCGTTCTCCTCCGGTGGTCATTTCTACCTTTCTTTCGTGTGTGGGGGTTAGACATTTCTGGATTGGACCGAGACTTGCCAAGAGGCCTTGGTTTACTACCAGTAGACCGCCTGTCAAGTTTTGTACCATTTGGACTTCGTTTGATGCTCCAACGGTTAACCGAGGGACCGAGAAGGCCTCGTGTGTGTTGCAGCCCAACACCCCTCCATTTTGGCCCAAAACCCACCAAAACCCTATTCATCATCTAGAGCGTTCGATCACGATCGCGTGTCCGAAAACCACACCTCATTTGGACACTCCTAGCTCCCTCTATGCCTATAAATACCACCCCCATTCGAAATCCCGGTTCTTCTTCCCCTAACCCTAGTCTTCTCCCACTTCTCGCCGCCGGACGCGTCCGCTTCGGGCCGGATGTGTCTGACCCAGCCGCCGCCACCACGTGGAGCCCTCCGGTTCGCCCGCCGCCCGCGCCCACTTCGCCGGCCCGCAGGGCCCGCGGGAGGCCCTCCCGGCCCGCAGCCTCGCCCGCGCCGCTTCCTCCGCACGCCATCATCGTCCTTCCGCGCGGCGAGCCGCCCTCCTCGTCGCCTCGCGCCCGGCCGCCGCAGGCGCCATCGCTGGAGAATTCCGGCCGGCTGCACCTCGCCGGGCTTTGCCTCCTCGTCGCCCCGAGCCGCAAGACCTCCGCCGCCTCTCCCCGCCGTCGCCGGCGGCCCCTCCAACAGGATCCGGGCAGGAGCCGGCCAGATCCGGCCTTTCCTCACCGACCCCGGCCACCACCGCCTCACCGGAGTGCGTGCGCCGCCGCCTCGGTTCGTAGACCCAGCAAACCCTAGATCCGGATCGGTTTCGGAGGTTGTTTTTTTGTCTAAGTCCTCGTCCATGTTCTTTCTTTAAAGCATATTTCAATGTGCCGTAACTTTGCTTCCGTAGATCCGTTTTGGGCGTGTAGCATATCTAAATGTTCGCCTCAGAGAGTACATCATTTCATCTCACTGCATCATTTTCATTAGAGTTCATCTTGATGCCCTAAATGCTGTTGGAAGTGTGCTATTTGAGTTAGTTGTCAGATCTGCTGCTCCAAATAGCTATTTGTCATTTTTGCCATGATTAATATGTGCATGATATGCCCCTGAGCTCTACATATGTTTTGTTATATGCTTTGTCATATTTCCAGAGGTGCAACCCAGGTATTTTTGTGATGTGTGTGGTGACTAGCACAAGCTTGCAAAGTGGTGCATTCGTTAATGCTGATTTCAGGGACTTAGCAATTACACTAAGTCCATGGACTGTTTTTATCAATATGCCATATGTTCATGTTGTTTCCTAGTGATCCATGCCTATTTTGAGGATGATCAGTAAGGATGTTTTGTTAATCTTGTAGTGCTATATCCATCCATGTCTTTGTTTGCAATTATGGATCACCCTAGATTGACCCAATCGAGCTCTTCTTTTGCTATTTCGTGAATCTGGGCAGATTGTCTACTTGTTAGCGATTTTGCCGAGGATGTTGTAGTTGATCCGTGCAAGCTATGTTGTAGTTCTTGCCATGACTAGCTTGTATAATGTGTATTATTGATGGGTGCATGCTTAGATTGTCATGACTTTCTCTGTAGTGAGTGCATCGAGCTCGTAAACATGTCTACTTGATATCTGATTTGCATGCTCTAGTTTTTCACTAAGTCTGTGATCTGATTATGTTTTTGCCATGTTCACATGCTTGCAATTGTATTTTCTGATCCCTTTTGGCTCAAGGTCACTAAGGGACTTTTGTTAAGCTCTTTGGGTAGCTCCATGCCATGCTTTTCTTTGCCACGTTAAGCTCCTATAGCATATAGTTTTCTTGCTCCAAAGTGTGCTACCTGATCTGAAATTCGAGGCTTGTGTTAATTTCACAAAGTCTGAAATCTGTTTATCAATTGCACTTTTTCCATGCTTGTTTGAACCTGTTAATGGATGAATTCTCCATAGCTCAGTGTTCATATTTTGTTAAGAATCATGAATGGATCCCTGCCATGTATTTTGTTGCCATGTGTTGGGTGCTGTAGCATGTTTAACTTGTTGCATTTAGATGGCTACTTGCTGTTTATCACAGACCGATGCCATATTTGAATTGCTTGCCATTTCCAAACCGTGCATCTGATTCCGGCGTTCTTTATATAAATGTTGGGCATATGCTAGTGTGTGTGTTACCATGATGTTCTCTAGTTATTCGTCCGTGCTTTGCCTTCTCTTCTCGCTCTCTTTTGTGAACAGGTTAGCCACCATATATGCTAGTCGCTTGCTGCAGCTCCACATATTACCTTACCTATAAGCTTAAATAGTCTTGATCGCGAGGGTGAGAGATTGCTGAGTCACTGTGGCTCACAGATTACTTCCAAACCAGATGCAGGGCTAGACGACTCCGTTCCAGATGATGCGCTTGAGCTCAAGTGGGAGTTCGATGAAGCTTCCCGTCGTTACTATGTGTCTTTCCCTGATGATCAGTAGTGGTGCCCAGTTGGGGCGATCGGGACCGTGTCGCATGTTGGGTTGATCTTTTATTTTGGCATCGTAGTCGGGCCATGAGTGTTTGGATGATGTAATGCTATTTATGTACTTTGTTTGACGTGGCGAGTGTAAGCCAACTATGTACATTCCCCTCTTATTATCTATTTACATGTGATGTTGTGAAGATTACCTTACTTGCGACATTGCTTTCAATGCGGTTATGCCTCTAAGTCGTGCTTCGACATGTAGGAGATATAGCCGCATCGAGGGCGTTACAAGTTGGTAATCAGAGCCTTCCCCGACCTTAGGAGCCCCCACTACTTGATCGTTTTTTTAGCAGCCGTTGTTGAGTCTAGAAAAATGTTTTGAGTCAATTAGGAATTATATATCGGAGAGTTTAGGAATTCTTTTTACTCCCCAGTCTCCTCATCGCTCTGGTAAGGCATCCTGACGTAGAGTTTTGTCTCTTCTCTTCTCAAATTTCACTAAAAAAAATTAGGATCACGCGGGTATCTTGGAATCGTTCCGATGGATTTGTGACGAGAACATTGTTCTTGGTGCCTCCTGTCATTTAGGGGTTGTGGCAGTGTCCCGGGGAGTTGAGCTCTGAGGTGTTGTCGTCACAATTTTATCGTTGCAATTCTAGAATACCTGAGTTTAGTACGCCGATATCGAAAATCTCTTTTATGCAGTTGTTGGTGAGATAACCTCGATGCCACCTAGTACTGGGGCAGGAGTTCGGGAGTATTGCCATAACTTGTATAACGGATGCTTTTCGAAGGTTGAGGTAGATGGTTTCCGAAGTTTTTCTCGGTTATGTGTTGAAGGATGGATACAGCTGGATGTAGGATTTGCTAGAATTGGGTGAGATATTATGCTTCCCCTGTATCCCCAACACCTGATTGCATAACCGGAAAGGTTCGGGAGTTTCATAGGTGGAACTCTTGTAGCTCTAGCTCTTCTTCCACGGATATTTGGTTTGAGATTGGGATTTCTTACCGAGTATTTGTTCTTGTTCCGTACCTTGTTGATTTATTCCTCTACCTAAATTCTAAGTGGCTTCTCAATTTATGGATATGTGACCATTTCAAGTGGAATGCATTCATTCATTTTGTTCGGATGTGAATACTATATGTTGCAATTTCAACCCGCTTGATTCAGCTTCAATTTTATCTGTCGATGTGCTATAGGATGTCACCCTCTTTAGGATGGATCCCGCTAAGAGCAGCAATCAGAATCAGAATCAGGATCCGCCACCACCTCCCCCTCCTCCGGAGGCATGGCAAGCTGTGATGGCCGCTACCAATGCAAACATGCAGTTGATCATGCAAATTCTTCAAGAGCGCAATCAAGCGAACCAAGGCAACCAAGGCAACAATCAGAATCACTTTGCTACACTCAACCGGTTCCTGGCTAACCAGCCAAAGACATTCAGCAATTGTGTTGAGGCAACTGATGCTGACGATTGGCTCGTGGACTTGTGCAAGCATTTCGAGTGCAGTAATGTCAGGCCTGAGGACTTTGTCAAGTTCGCTTCCTTTCAACTCAAAGACCAAGCTGCAGAATGGTTCCAGCAGTACAAAGATTCCAGAGGAGGCTGTGTGATTACCTGGGATGAATTCCGTCAAGACTTCAAAGCTCATCATATTCCTCAGAGCGTGGTTGAAAGCAAGCATGAGGAATTCCGCAACCTGAGGCAGGGCTCTTTGTCTGTCTATGACTACAACAAGTTGTTTCAGAAGCTCGCCCGCTTTGCTAAGTAGGATGTCCCTGATGAGAAGAGCATGATATACCAGTTCAGGGGTGGTCTCAGAGAAGAAATCCAGCTAGCTCTTGTTCTCTTTGAGCCCTTGAGGTACGATGAGTTCTACAACATGGCATTGAAGCAAGAGGCTGCTCAACTGAAGTGTGATGCTTCCAAGAAGCGAGTCAGAGATGCTACTCCTTCTTCCTCTACTCAAGTGGCCAAGCAGCAGAAGTATTGGCTTCCTCCTCCTCCGTTCCGTCAGCCGTATCAGAAGAGCAAAGGTGGCAGTGGATCTTCCCACCCACCCAACCCTGGCTTTCAGAACAAGACTTCGTCTCAAGCTCCAAGATCGAGTGCTCCATATCACCGTCCGCTTTCAGAGGTCACGTGCAACAAGTGCCAACAGAAGGGTCACTATGCCAACAAATGCTTCAATCAGAGGCGTCTCCCTCCTCCTCCTCCTGTGAGATCGGCAAGTACAGCTATGGTCAAGCATAACCCCAAGTCTGCTAAGGTCAACTTGCTGAACGCAGCTCAGGCAGAGGACTCGCCAGATGTGATTATGGGTAACCTTCCTGTTAATGACATTCCCGCAAGAGTTCTTTTTTATACTGGTGCATCTTTATCATTTTTATCGAAGCCTTTTGCATCCATGCATGATGTGCATACTATTGATTTGCCTAAGACAATAGCGGTTTCTTCTCCGGGTTTGTTCATGAACACCAAAATGTTGGCTCCGGATGTTACTATCATGCTGGGCGATTACAAGTTTCTTTCTTCTCCAATGGTCCTTGGCAACTCGGATATTGATCTTATTCTCGGAATGGATTGGCTTTCTAAGCACAAGGCGCATCTTGATTGTGCTGCCAGGCAGATTCAATTGACTCATTCGTCTGAGGATGTAATTGTCTTTGCCGCTCGTGATGATACAATCCGTCTGTTTTCTCTCAATGAGAAGGGTGAACTGGATGCCATCTCGCAAATTCCAGTCGTTTGCGAATATCAAGATGTCTTTCCAGAAGAGCTTCCAGGAATGCCTCCGCACTGGCCAGTTGAATTCGTCATCGATCTTGAGCCTGGCACGGAACCGGTTTGCAAGCATCCTTACAAGCTCGGACCTGAAGAGTTGAAGGAGCTGAAGAAGCAACTCGATATTCAAGAGCGAATGGGTGTCATCCAACCTAGTTCCTCTCCGTGGGGTTGTGGTGTTCTTTTTGCGAAGAAGAAGGGTGGAATGGACCGACTTTGTGTTGACTACCGTCCATTGAACAAGAAGACTATCAAGAACAAATACCCACTTCCCAACATCAACGAGTTGTTCGAACAACTCAAAGGTGCCCAAGTATTCTCCAAGCTTGATCTCCGCATGGGTTATCACCAGATTCGAATCCGTGAGCAAGATATTCCCAAGACGGCTTTCAGGACAAGCTATGGTTCATATGAATACACTGTCATGTCTTTTGGCCTCGTCAACGCTCCTCCGACTTTCTCTCGCATGATGAACTTCATCTTTAATGCCTACACAAATGACTTTGTTTTGGTCTATCTCGACGACATTCTGGTCTTTTCAAAGAACAAGGAAGATCATGCCAAGCACTTGCGTTTGGTGCTTGATAAGCTCAGGGAACACCAGTTCTATGCCAAGCTCTCAAAGTGCGAATTTTGGCTCGATGAGGTTCTTTATCTTGGGCATATCATCTCTGCAAAGGGCATTGCAGTGAATCCTAAGAAGGTGTCTGCAATTGTGAATTGGGAACCACCTCAGAACATGAAGCAACTCCGTAGCTTCCTCGGTCTCGCAAGCTACTGTCGAAGGTTCGTTGAGAAGTTTTCTAAGATCGTGAAGCCTCTTTCAAATCTTCTCCATAAGCACGTCAAGTACGTTTGGTCTCCGGAATGTGACATCGCTTTCAACACTTTGAAAGAGAAATTGGTCACTGCTCCAGTTCTGACTCCTCCTGATGAATCCAAACCGTTCGAGGTCTTTTGCGATGCCTCTCTTCAAGGTCTTGGTGCAGTGTTGATGCAAGAGAAGAAAGTTGTGGCTTATACCTCTCGCCAGTTGAAGCCCAACGAGAAGAACTACCCCACTCATGACCTCGAGTTGGCGGCAGTTGTGCATGCTCTTTTGACTTGGAGACATCTCTTACTGGGAAGAAAAGTGGACATCTTCACTGACCACAAGAGTCTCAAGTACATCTTCACTCAGCCTAATCTCAACCTCAGGCAAACTCGATGGGTCGAAATGATTCAAGAGTATAATCCAAGTATCGAGTATACTCCAGGCAAGGCCAATGTGATTGCTGATGCATTGAGCAGGAAGGCTTATTGCAACAGCCTGATTCTCAAGCCTTATCAACCCGAGCTTTGTGAAGCTTTCCGCAAACTCAATCTACAAGCTGTTCCTCAAGGTTTCCTCGCCAACCTTCAAGTCTCTCCTACCTTGGAAGACCAGATTCGCGAGGCTCAACTTGTTGATGCTATGGTGAAGAAGGTGAAGATTGGGATTGCCAAGAGCCAACCCAAGTACAAGTGCTACCGCCTTGATGACAAGGATACTCTCTTCTTCGAGGATCGTATTGTTGTGACCAAAGGTGATCTTCATAAAGTTATCATGAACGAGGCTCACAATTCACTCCTCTCCATCCACCCTGGGAGCACGAAGATGTATTAGGACCTTAAGCAGGCTTATTGGTGGACTCGAATGAAGCGCGAGATTGCTCAGTTCGTGAATGAGTGTGATGTCTGCAGAAGAGTGAAGGCAGAACACCAAAGGCCAGCTGGTCTCCTCCAACCTCTTGCCATTCCAGAATGGAAGTTTGACCACATTGAGATGGACTTCGTGACTGGGTTTCCAAAGTCCAAGCGTGGCAATGATGCTATATTCATTGTCATCGACAAACTCACTAAAGTGGCTCACTTTCTGCCTATCAAAGAGTCTATCACTATAGCTCAATTGGCGGAGCTGTATACCTCTCGGATTGTCTCTCTGCACGGTATTCCACAGGTGATCTCTTCAGACCGTGGCAGCACCTTTACCTCCAAGTTTTGGGATTCTTTTCAGAAGGCCATGGGCACCAACATCTGCTTCAGCACAGCTTTCCATCCTCAAACTAGCGGTCAAGTCGAGCGTGTCAACCAGATTCTTGAAGAGATGCTCAGGGCTTGTGTGATCTCCTTCGGCATGAAGTGGGAGGATTGTCTTCCATATGCTGAATTCTCCTACAACAACAGTTTTCAAGCAAGTTCGAGGAAGGCCCCATTCAAAATTCTGTATGGCAGGAAGTGCCGTACCCCTCTCAACTGGTGTGAAACCGGTGAACGTCAACTTCTTGGAAACGACTTGATCACAGAGGCAGAGGAAATGTGTAAAGTCATTTGAGATAACCTCAAAGCAGCGCAATCGCGCCAGAAGAGCTACTATGATAGTAAGCACCGTGATTTGGCTTTCGAGATCGGAGATCATGTTTACCTCCGTGTCTCTCCTATAAAAGGTACTCGTCGTTTCGGTATCAAAGGGAAGCTTGCCCCTAGATACGTGGGACCTTTCAAGATCGTCAGCAAGAGAGGCGATCTCGCCTATCAACTCGAGCTTCCTTCAAATATTGCAAATGTGCATGATGTGTTCCATGTCTCTCAGCTCCACAAGTGTTTCAAGACACCTGACCGCACCGTCAACTTCGAAGACATTGATCTCCAAGAAGATCTCTCTTATCGTGAGCACCCAGTTGCTATTCTTGAAGAGACTGAACGCAAGACTCGCAATAAGTCAATCAAATTCCTCAAAGTCAAGTGGTCACACCATTCTGACCATGAAGCCACCTGGGAACGCGAGGATCACCTCCGTTTTGAGTACCCGGCGTTCTTCTAGTCCTAGATCTCGGGACGAGATCCTTTCATAGTGGTGGAGTGTTGTAACACCCCGGATATGATTTACCTAATATGTAATCCAACTCTTGCCGTTTCCGGCGTTAAGTTATTTTATTTTCTCGGGTTTGGGTTTTTTTCTCCGTGTGTTGTTGTCGTTGCCATGCATCTCTTATCATGTCATCATGTGCATTGCATTTGCATACATGTTCGTATCATGCATCCGAGCATTTTCCCCGTTGTCCGTTTTGCATTCCAGCGCTTCGTTCTCCTCCGGTGGTCATTTCTACCTTTCTTTCGTGTGTGGGGGTTAAACATTTCCGGATTGGACCGAGACTTGCCAAGCGGCCTTGGTTTACTACCGGTAGACCGCCTGTCAAGTTTCGTACCATTTGGACTTCGTTTGATGCTCCAACGGTTAACCGAGGGACCGAGAAGGCCTCGTGTGTGTTGCAGCCCAACACCCCTCCATTTTGTCCCAAAACCCACCAGAACCCTCTCCATCATCTAGAGCGTTCGATCACGATCGCGTGGCCGAAAACCGCACCTCATTTGGACACTCCTAGCTACCTCTATGCCTATAAATACCACCCCCATTCGAAATCCCGGTTCTTCTTCCCCTAACACTAGTCTCCTCCCACTTCTCGCCGCCGGACGCGTCCGCTTCGGGCCGGACATGTCCGACCCAGCCGCCGCCGCCACGTGGCGCCCTCCGGTTCGCCCGCCGCCCGCGCCCACTTCACCGGCCGGCAGGGCCCGCGGGAGGCCCTCCCGGCCCGCAGCCTCGCCCGCGCCGCTTCCTCCGCACGCCGTCATCGTCCTCCCGCGCGGCGAGCCGCCCTCCTCGTCACCTCGCGCCCGGCCGCCACAGGCGCCATCGCCGGCGAACTCTGGCTGGCCGCACCTCGCCGGGCTTTGCCTCCTCGTCGCCCCGAGCCGCGAAGACCTCCGCCGCCTCTCCCCACCGTCGCCGGCGGGCCCTCCAACCGGATCTAGGCAGGAGCCGGCCAGATCCGGCCTTTCCTCCCCGACCCCGGCCAACACCGCCTCACCGGAGTGCGTGTGCCGCCGCCTCGGTTCGCGGACCCAGCAAACCCTAGATCCGGATCAGTTTCGGAGGTTGTTTTTTTTGTCTAAGTCCTCGTCCCTGTTCTTTCTTTTAAGCATATTTCAACGTGCCATAACTTTGCTTCCATATATCCGTTTAGGCCATGTAGCATATTAAAATGTTCGTCTCAAAGAGTACATCATCTCATCTCATTGCATCATTTTACTTTGGGTTCATCTTGATTCCCGAAATGCTGTTGGAAAAGTGCTATTTGAGTTAGTTGTCAGATCTGCTGCTCCAAATAGCTATTTGTCATTTTTGCCATGATTAATGTGTGCATAATATGCCCCTGAGCTCTACATATGATATGCTTTGTCATCTTTCCAGAGGTGCAACCCATGTATTTTTGTGATGTGTGTGGTGACTAGCACAAGCTTGCAAAGTGGTGCATTCGTTAATGTTGATTTCAGGGACTTAGCAATTCCACTAAGTCCTTGGACTGTTTTTATCAATATGCCATATGTTCATGTTGTTTTCTAGTGATCCGTGCCTCTTTTGAGGATGATCAATAAGGATGTTTTGTTAATCTTGTAGTTCTCTATCCATCCTTGTCTTTGTTTGCAATTATGGAGCAACCTAGCTTGAGCCAATCGAGCTCTACTTTTGCTATTTCGTGAATCTGGGCAGATTGTCTACTTGTTAGCGATTTTGCCGAGGATGTTGTAGTTGATCCGTGCATGCTACATTGTAGTTATTGCCATGACTAGCTTGTATAATGTGTATTATTGATGGGTGCATGCTTAGATTGTCATGACTTGCTCTGTAGTGAGTGCATCGAGCTCGTAAACATGTCTACTTGATATCTGATTTGCATGCTCCAGTTTTTCACCAAGTCTGTGATTTGATTATGTTTTTGCCATGTTCACAGGCTTGCAATTGTATTTTCTGATCCCTTTTGGCTCAAGGTCACTAAGGGACTTTTGTTAAGCTCTTTGAGTAGCTCCATGCCATGCTTTGCTTTGCCACGTTAAGCTCCTATAGCATATAGTTTTCTTTCTCCAAAGTGTGCTACCTGATCTGAAATTCCAGGCTTGTGTTAACTTCACAAAGTCTGAAATCTGTTTATCAATTGCACTTTTGCCATGCTTGTTTGAACCTGTTAATGGATGAATTGGCCGTAGCTAAGTGTTCATCTTTTGTTAAGAATCATGAATGGATCCCTGCCATGTATTTTGTTGCCATGTTTGGGTGCTGTAGCATGTTTAACTTGTTGCATTTAGATGGCTACTTGTTGTTTATCGCAGACCGGTGCCATATTTGAATTGCTTGCCATTTCCAAACCGTGCATTCGATTCCGGCGTTCTTTATATAGATTTCAACCGAAATCACCTCAACTTTCCAGTGGCACACTTGGATTTCCATGTTGAGGCCAGGTTCATTCATTCCTCGTCAAATCTTGCATATGCATCACATACCGCATCCCGCATAGCATACCATGTTTGCATCATGTTGTTTGAGCTTTGCACGTGGTTGATTGCGTTCCTTGTGCTTGTTTGTCTTGTTTGGGTAGAGCCGGGAGACGAGTTCGCTTACGAGGAGCCCGTTGAGTTTGCTTTCAAGGATCCAGTCAACTCTGACAACTTTGGAGGCAAGATGATCATACCCTCGAAATCACTTCTATCTTTGCTTTGCTAGATGCTCGCTCTTTTGCTATGCCTATGCTCGGATGCCTACCACTTGCTTATCATGCCTCCCAAATTTCCATGTCAAACCTCTAACCCTCCATGTCCTAGCAAACCGTTGATTGGCTATGTTACTGCTTTGCTCAGCCCCTCTTATAGCGTTGCTAGTTGCAGGTGAAGATTGGAGACCGTTCCTTGTTGGAACATTGTTTACTTGTTGGGATATCATTATATTATCTTGTTATCTTAAAGCATCTATATACTTGGTAAAGGGTGGAAGGCTCGGCCTCTCGCCTAGTGTTTTGTTCCAGTCTTGCCGCCCTAGTTTCCGTCATATCGGTGTTATGTTCCTAGATTTTGCATTCCATACGTGGTTGGGTGATAATGGGAAACCCCTTGACAGTTCGCCTTGAATAAAGCTCTTCCAGCAATGCCCAACATTGGTTTTACCATTTGCCACCTATCCTTTTTCCCTTGGGTTTCGCGGACTCAAGGGTCATCTTTATTTTAACCCCCCCGGGCCAGTGCTCCTCTGAGTGTTGGTCCAACCGAGCGATGTCCGGGGCTATCAGGGGCAACTCTGGGCTGGCCTACCCGACGTCTTGCTCATCCGGTGTGCCCTGAGAACAAGATATGTGCAGCTCCTATCGGGATTTGTCGGCACATATGGGTGGTGTTGCTAGATTTGTTTTAACTTGTCGAAGTGTCTTGTAGAACCGGGATACCGAGTCTGATCGGAATGTCTCGGGAGAAGGTATATCCTTCGTTGACCGTGAGAGCTTTTCATGGGCTAAGTTGGGACTCCCCTGTAGGGATTTGAACTTTCGAAAGCCGTGCCCGCGGTTATGGGCAGATGGGAATTTGTTAATGTCCGGTTGTAGATAACTTGAACCTAAACTTAATTAAAATGAATCAACTGTGTGTGTTACCGTGATGGTCTCTTCTCAGCGGAGTCTGGGAAGTGAACACGGTGTTGGAGTAATGCTTGCCGCAGGTTGTTCTCTAGTTATTCGTCCGTGCTTTGCCTTCTCTTCTCGCTCTCTTTTGCGAACAGGTTAGCCACCATATATGCTAGTCGCTTGCTGCAGCTCCACATATTACCTTACCTATAAGCTTAAATAGTCTTGATCGCGAGGGTGAGAGATTGCTGAGTCCCTGTGGCTCACAGATTACTTCCAAACCAGATGCAGGGCTAGACGACTCCGTTCCAGATGATGCGCTTGAGCTCAAGTGGGAGGTCGATGAAGCTTCCCGTCGTTACTATGTGTCTTTCCCTAATGATTAGTAGTGGTGCCCAGTTGGGGCGATCGGGACCGTGTCGCATGTTGGGTTGATCTTTTATTTTGGCACCGTAGTCGGGACATGAGTGTTTGGATGATGTAATGCTATTTATGTACTTTGTTTGACGTGGCGAGTGTAAGCCAACTATGTACATTCACCTCTTATTATCTATTTACATGGGATGTTGTGAAGATTACCTTACTTGCGACATTGCTTTCAATGCGGTTATGCCTCTAAGTCATGCTTCGACACGTAGGAGATATAGCCGCATCGAGGGCGTTACATATAGCATAACAACAAATAAGCATTCGAATCAAGCAATACAGCAAAGCAGACAACTGAACTATTTGTAATTCGGTAGGATCACACGTTGAGGGCACAAGCCAAGAAAGCAGCCCACGCGCATTACATTTCACATGTACTAAAACACACTGGCTTACCATATGTTGCTGTGAAGCCTAGCTGCTGTTGCAATGTTCTTTGAAGATATCGTCAGCATCCCGTGGTTGCAAATCTAGTTGTTGTAGTTTATTCTGCACCATCTATTTAGGTAAAATTAATTTTAATCGCATGCACTGGTCCGAATTGATCATCAATGGTTCATCTAAACTAATGAAAGAAGGGTGTGTGCATACACGACAATATATCTGCTTCCCTCTATTTTTATGCTTGTTTGAGGTGCCAGCCCCAAAAGAACAAATATTTTGCATGATGGGGTTGGCAGCTCCATAATTAATAGAAGCATCAAATTAGTCATGCAACTTGGGAAGATAAAGAACACACAAACAAGTAATGAACAGAGGCTCAGAGTAGTGATGTAATAGCTAGCATCAGAAAATGTAGGGTAAAACGAACAAAAAGCAGCGGAACCACATGCTAGTTTGCTGATGTGTAATTAAGCATAGAGAACATTAAGCAGTCTGATGGAACCAATAGGTGGCATCAGAACAAAACTAAAGCATTTTAACTATATGTGCACTGGTATGTAATTTAGCACATGTAACATGTTCACTGCCAGAAGTATGGACCTACAGGTGCAAGCAGAATAACGCGTCTCATGAAAAACTGAATGATGCCCTGAAGAAATTCAAAGGTGCGGTGCTTATGCTAGGAAAGTGAACGTAGGCGTCGGCCGTTGGATAATAGTACCTGATTCTCGGCGGCGTATGGGTATCGTTGTCATACTTGATAGTTAAGGATCGTCGATGGTGCTCATGTTGCGGTTGAGTTTGGGCCGGCTGTCACCGTCGCTGAAGCGGCTCCGGTGCTACGGTTGTGGCGCCTGTCGACATACAAGAAAGCTTATCTGTGGTACGTGAACAGTTGCACGATAAAGAGAAAAACCAAAGGAGTACAAATTGAAATAACCTGATGAGGCTGCGGCGTCGGTAAAGCAGGGCCGGTGGAGTTGAATACGGTGTCCGTGGAGCAGGTCCAGTGCAGTGGACGAAGGCTTCGGTGGGCGTGTTGTACAGTGCTTTCGGTGGGGTGGATCTGTTGCGGCGGACGAGGGCTTGTATGAAGGGCCAGCAAAGGGGCGGACGAGGGAGTCAATGAAGGGCCTATGTTGTGGTGGACGAGGGCGCCGGTTAAGCAGATCCGGTGTGGTGGACCATGATGGCGGTCAAGGAGATCTGGAGCGGTGGACAAGCCAGTCACTGAAGCAGCTCCGGTGAAGTGGTGAGTTGGCAGTTGGGGGTTCCAAGGTGCGGAAGGTAGATCCGGCGGGGTGTGAGGTCCACCGCTGCGGCAGAGGACTAGATTCGGCAGCTTGCCGTGGTTGGGAGGGTCGGGGAGGGGAAGGGGAGGGGCTCTGGGGAAGAATGTTGGGGCAAAGAGGTGAAAACAATGGAGTTACAAAAGCAGCCCTTTTTCGTTCATGTGGCAGGGGTAAAACAGGAATATCGCAGGGCTAAACTTTCGGGCGCGTGATATTTCGATGTGAGCGGGAAGTTTGAAAGCTTTTGGCGCCTAAAATTATAAGTATTCTTCTCTCGTACGGCCGACTATGATATCTTGGCCGACAATTTGTTTGTTTTGCACGCAAAAAATGTGCAAGTTTTGAAAATCAATGTCTCCAACTCAAAACTTAGATTGTCCATTCAATTCAAATATGGATCATTGAGCTACTACAAGCAAATACCATCATACGGTCCAATTCAAATGAAATTCCAAATGTGTTTATCCTAAATATGATGACAAAAGCAAAAATGTGTATGTGTATGAATAAAGTGGATGATTATAAAGTTTGAACATGCACGTATGTGTATATCTCTAGGTTTGATATATGAATTTGAAATCATGAAATCCCGGCTTAAAAAATGTACCTCCGTTTAAATGAATTACAAAAGCTAATGATGGAGTCGAATTCCAAAATTCCAATCTTAGGTTTGTAATTCTCGTACATCAAGGTATATCACGCATGTTCAAAAGTATCATTATCTCATAGTACAAACTGTGAAACAAATTGATCAACCATGAGTGCACAATATCTCAATTACGCTAAAGTCCCTCAAATATAGACACCTCACTCTTTATCTGAAGTCAACCCCCCCACCATCACCACACACACATAGAGAAGTCGTTCTCTCCCCCAAACACCAACACACGAGCACATTAACACCCCTCTCTCTTGTAAAGTCTGGACCCCAACATAGGTCTCTATCACTTTGTCTCTCGGGCATGCACACATCTCTTCCCTCACTCTCTAGGTCTCCCGCTATCTCTCTTACCCAAGCACACGCACTATGTAGAGTGTATATTTCCCATACACACAAAACGTCGCCCCCAAACGTCTATCTCCCTAGTTATGTGGTTCTCGCGCACTCACCTCACACACCACCCCCACTGCAAACAAGCACACTTTGTCTCCTTGTGCACCACTCTCCTCTTTCTATCTCTCCCACATGCGGACCCGCCGCAGCTCCTTCCCTGTATATATATATATATGTCGTGACTCTTTGCATAGCTCCCTAATGTATAATCATTCACGATTTCACACATTGTTCTCTACACCATCTATTCTAGATCTCTCATGAAGTCCCTATCACACACACGATGACTCGCTTCCCTTGTGTCTCCGTTCATAGGCCAATTTCGGACAACATCAACATTGTCTCCCTATCTATACGCCATTTATGGACACAAACGACCCCTATCGCCCCCTCTCTTCCTCTCTCTCTCTCTCTCTCTCCGTCGCTAGCTCTTTCTTTCTCTCGCTCTCACACCCCTCTCCCACACACACGCTCGATGTCTCTTCCAAATAGTCTGCTCCCCCGCCCGCACCCATGCTATCTCGCTACTACACATGTCACACCATTCCCCCTTCCCTTATACTAGGTTTACATCATCAGTGGTCTCTCTACTCCACATACACTCTCTCCCTCTCACACACAAACGCGTGCACAAACACACACATGCACGCACAAACACCCATTTATCTGGATCCTCATCTCTCCTCATGTCCGCATGTGTATCTCACACACTCACTCTCTAATTATGTATATGTGTCTCCATGTTACACAACACAAAGCCCCATGTACATGTCTCTCTCTATCCTCCACACACATAGACACAAAGAATATGTTATCATTGCCTCAGTCTCTAACATATCACACACGCACAATGTCTCTCTCTCTCACGAACACGCTCAACAAGGGTTTCCCCGTGAATAACTTACCGTCTATTCATCAACAGTCGTGGCAGTACGGCGAACACGAGACGTGAAAAAGAATAAATCTACACGTGCTTAGACCACCTAGTATGACTACTAGGACTAGAGCAAGCCAAAAAGCGCGCCTCCGTCACACCCTCCTTGTCGGCGACGGGAAAATCTTTGTTTTACACAGTCGAGAAGTCATTGTGCTAAGGCCCCACATGCCGAGGCATTGAATAGAATGTAGATGCTAGTTTATGGAAGCAAGTATCGATAATACGTTTGTATCTCCATACTTATATTTCTTCTCTTATAAAAAACCGAGTTGGTGATGATGGTACGTGTGCCATCTTGCAATATAGACCGTCTGATCTATATCTAACAGATGGAAATTAAACTAAAAGATACCCGCAACCCTCTCCACATTTGCCAACAAGGCCTTCCATCGTTCATCCTTATCTCCAACAAACCTCATTACTGAGCAATTAAGAAAGGAAGCCTCTGAAACAAACTGGCCTGGTGGCCGCTACCGGCGTCGTCAATCCCCATGCCTCCGCTCAGTCCGACCACCACCCACCACCACACCCCACTCCTCTTCACCTTATCTCATATTTCTCGAGATATCATTAGTTTTTACACATGGGATTACTCCCGCAAGGGTCAATCACAACAAGTGTTTTATAAAAAAATGCATCTTGATGTTCCGTGCAATGCACGGATCTTGCTAGTACTCCTACACAAGACTAAGTTGGTGATGCTGGTGTGTCTGCTATCCGTCGTTTCTGACCATTAGATCTACATCTAATGATTGTGAGGTAAGTTGTTGCCTTTTCTCACCAACATCCCACTTGTCTACCAATTTGCAGAAAACCCCATAATTAGTATCTTAAAACCAATCACATCCCTCCCTGACCTCACCAAAACAGCCCAAGGAATATATTCTAATTGAAACATAATATATCTCTAGTGACATATGTATATCAAAATTAGAGTGTTGTGTACCAAGTTTGTCAATAAGTATTATTCTAATTATGATTCGTTGCAACGGACATGAACATTGCTAGTATTTCCAACCATGCATTTTTTCCTAGTATTCCATAGTTTCGAGTTTTCCATCAAGATATTAGTCGCTCATGGTTGATATTTACTTTCAATCATGTACACATATGCACTATGTAACTAGCCTTGCTTATTGGCTTCCAAAGCTTAACTTTCACTCCTACTTACAATATGTAGAGTATTTAACAAAAAACTACCACTTTCAACCAGCCTTAGGAAGAATCTATTATACAAAAAATAGCAAAAACATACCCAAAATTTCTTAATCCACGCCAACTACCTAGTACTCCTACCGATTAGGTTCGTTTAAACCCATTTATGATAGGGTTGGCCCGCACGTCCATGCTGACGAGGCAGCTTAAACCAACACATTTTTGTTTGACCGTTGACATGAGGGACCCACATCTGACCTTCTATCCTGTTATTCCCCCTCAAATCATTATTTTTCCTGAACATTACTTCAAACAGTACTGATGCGTGTTCGTCGGTGGCGCCGGTGATGAGCGAGTTGGCCGCCGCTCCGCCGGACGGGCCGGACGCCGCGCTGGCCTCCGCATGGGTTGGCAGGCTGGCCCGAGCGTGACTCACGAGCGAGCAAGCCGCCGCGTTGGCCTTTGCTCGAGCCAGATGGCTGGCCTTAGCGAGGCGCGCTCGAGCAAGCCGCCGCGCTGCCATGCCAATCTAGCTAGCAAACCTTGCAGACAAGCAGCTGGACGGAGTTATCTTGGCTGGCTAGCGGCCGCGAGCGCCGGACGGAGCTGGCATCCGGGCTGCCGCAACATGGGCTCAGCACCGCCGGCGGTTTTGACCTCGTCTTCTGCCGGCGGCGGTAGCTGCGTCCCATGGCCGAGGATGACTAGGTGGACGGGCCGGAGGTAGGAGGTCACTCGAGGATTTTTGTTGGTAAGAGCATGTACAATGGTTGATAAGGTAGTCTTATCTTAAGTCTGCCACGTATGCAAGTGGTAGTAGTTTCTTGGCATTTTAGTGGTTTCTTGCATTATTAGAGCAAGTACAATAGACCTGAGTCAGCGGGATATAAGAAATAAACTAGTATATTTCTGCTTAGTTGGAGGAAAGAGAAGAGGAGAGAGAAGGTAAGCGGGCTCTTTGTGAAGAGCCAGCTCTAGCATGTGCTCCTACGCACTTTGTGAGAATGAGAAGTGGGCCACATAATAAAAAAGTAGTACACTCTTTTGATCTATTATTGTACATGTTGGCTATAAGATGGGCTGTAGATGACATGGCACTGGCTTATAGCCAGCAGCGGGCTATACTATTAACCATGCTCTTAGGGGTTTCTTGTAAGGAACAATGTACGTACTACTAGAGACAAATGGCGATTCTAGGTTGCGTTGTACTCCAACGAGTACTACTAGTGGTCGCGGGAGTGTATACCTCGTTTTGTGGGTTTGATCCCGGCCGAACGCATGACGGCCTTTTTTTTAAAAAAGTACTACTACACTTCGCTGCGAGCCAATATTTTACATGGGTAGTTTGAGTTTTGAAGTCAAACGGACGTGCGGCCCCAAAATCTGGGTGCACTGGACAGCCTAACCACGTGAACGGGTTTTCCTTCCCAGCATCCCGTGGCTCGCATGCTCGCCCTAGCCGCACCTCGCTTGCAGCTTCCTCATCAGCTAGTAGCATATTTAAACTAGCGCCTCCCAATTAAGCCCGAGGAGGCGGAAAAGCCTGGCGGGGTATTGGGAACTGTGCAATATGGCTCTGTACGTAAAGTGCTCTACTACTACTCTGTAGCTTGTGGCATTGCACGCATGGACTTCACTCCATTATCGGCTCTACTATAAAAGAAATCCCTCTTGACATGTTTTTTTTGAAACGGAGGCAAAAGCTTTGCTTCATCTCATTCATAAAGAAGGAACTACTAACAAAGTTCGACGAGATCCATTACACCTCCACAAATGGAAGCGAAAAGCCTAGTCTCATTGTATCAAATAACTCAAATGTTCTGCCCCCACAGTAACCATCGCTGATAAACAGGCTGCTAGTGTGTGCGTGAGAGGAGCGGCTAAGTAGGCCAGCTACGTGAGAGGAGCGGCTGAATAGAGCACCGAGAGTACCCACTAGGACACTACGCAGGTGTACTTCCCCTGCATTGATAGTACAGCGATGGTTCTAGAGAACAGTAGTACCCTCCACTTCCAACTGTAGCTCCTTGGCCCTGAGATTCAAGAGTTCAAAACTGGTGCACTATACTAGACTAGACTAGAAGTACAGTACATCGCACTACTAGTTGAGAAAAGTAGTACTAGTACTGCTACAGTACGAGTACGTACTCCTCCGTCACATAATGTCAGACATTTTTTGACACTAGTTGGCGTGTACAAAAAATGGCAAAAACATACCCAAAATTTCTTAATCCATGCCAAAAACTACTACCTAGTGCCAAAAATTTCTTACTAGTGCTATTATTTACAGTATAATGCAATCCCATAACGTTCCATAATGCTAGTACTAGTGTCTAGTAGTAAATAATAGCCTCACCCCTTCGCCGAGGAACGATCTACAGTTGGAAGGGACGAGGCCCTGCGGTTACTACGCTCTTATCTCCTCCTCGCTAGTTCCCCTCCCCCCGAAGAGAAGGCAGTTCGTCACTACTCCCATGGATTCGCCAGGCGGTTCTCCTCCTCGTCGGGGCTGGGAGATCTTGGATGACGATCCTCTGGGAGAAATCACACGCCACTCCGACGTCCTCACCGCCGCAAGACTCGGTGCTTACTGCAGCAACTTTTTCAAGATGCTGCTTAAACAGGCTTGGGAAAAGGCCATGCTTGTTGTTCTTCCATGCGTCCTCGAGGAGAAGGTTCTTCAATGGGACAATCCTTCGAACAGTCCACCGCTCCCTGGCCATGGTTGCACGTTGACTCCGCTAGAGTTGCCGACGTTGAGAGGTAGTCGGATTTTGTCCGATGAGCAGGTCAGTAATGGAGTTTGATCATGTAGTACTTAGTTATTCCATTTCCATCCCGTAATTTCTTCGCTGCCCACCATCTTATATATTGGTCTGGGTCGGTGCCAACAAAGATTGGCTTGCATACCTCCGGCCAGATACCACCATCATTTTGCACAACATCCACAACAGTGCGGCCGTTCCGGTAGACCCCTTCTCCACCATTGGGATCGGCCTTCCGGACTGGCTGGGCTTGAATATGTATGATGATGCCTACATGATATTGAAGAAGATAGCAATTGCGGACCCGCCGACAAAGCGACACGGCTACGAAGATTACTATCTCGTCGCGGTGTTCGACATAAGGATTGCCATCAATGCAAGAGGCAGTAACGGCAGAGGCTGGCGCATGTTGGCGGCGGCAGATTTGTACCCCTACACGTTCGAAGACGCCGTGCGCCATTTAGGCCGCATCTTTGCGGTGACAAGCCAGGGGACTTGTTTCATCTGGTTGCCATCCTACGGTACGGGAGATTACAAATGGAATGCACAAACCATCATTTGCATCCCTAACGGTACTCCATTATTTTGCAGGGACCAGTCATCCCCCGATGAAAATAAGATCGCCGATCCTGGATGTGCATTTGCATCCGCGATTTGGTCTAACCTGTAACCTTGTAGCTGACTTTGGCATATTGGGATTGTCAGTGTCAAAATCGGCGGATCTCGGGTAGGGGGTCCCGAACTGTGCGTCTAGGCTGGATGGTAACAGGAGGGAAGGGACACGAAGTTTTATCCAGGTTCGGGCCCTCTCGATGGAGGTAAAACCCTACGTCCTGCTTGATTAATATTGATGATATGGGTAGTACAAGAGTAGATCTACCACGAGGTCAGAGAGGCTAAACCCTAGAAGCTAGCCTATGGTATGATTGTTGATGTGTATGTTGTCCTACGGACTAAAACCCTCCGGTTTATATAGACACCGGATAGGGTTAGGGTTACATAGAGTCGGTTACAATGGTAGGATATCTGAATATCTGTATCGCCTAGCTTGCCTTCCACGCCAAGGAAAGTCCCTTCCGGACACGGGACGGAGTCTTCAATCTTGTATCTTCATAGCCCTGGAGTCCGGCTGAAGGTATAGTCCGGCTATCCGAACACCCCCTAATCCAGGACTCCCTCAGTAGCCCCTAAACTAGGCTTCAATGACGACGAGTCCGACGCACGTATTTTCTTTGGCATTGCAAGGTGGGTTCCTCCTCCAAGTACTTCGTAGAAGATTTTGAACACAAAGATAGTGTCCGGCTCTGCACAATAAGTTTCCACATATTGCCATAGAGAGAATAATATTTACACAAATCTAATCTGCTGACGTGTTCCGTAGTGTGACATCACACCACGGCCAAGCTTTTATTTGAACCGTTTTACTGTCCCATCTCAGCGCGTTATGCGAGGCGGTTTCCTTGGCACGTCTTGTTAAAGCAGAGATCATGTCCCCTTATTCCGGGATTCTCATCAATACGGGCGTGGGTAACCCAACCGCTTCTAGGATTCCTAGATTATAGGCAAGTCCAAACGGACACTGAGAGGACGCTTGATATTCACCCTCCTTATAAAGGGACCAGGCTTTTATTTTTCCCTCACGTGCTCAATCAAATCCTTCCCCCACCTCAAGCTCAAGCGCCCGAAGTTCAGGTCAGGTGCTCCGAACCTTCAGTCATGTCCGGATCTAGCGTTCAAGGCTGATGGGTGCCTTCCTCCGTCACGGAAGAAGACATCAAAATGTTGAGGGAGCCAGATATCTGACCGCCGAGATTTTGCATCGGCTGCCTCCCCGAGGGCAGGTCGTCCCTACCCCCGAACCCAACGAGAACGTCGTGTTCGTTTCCCACTTCCTTCGAGGTCTAGGCCTTGCTCTGGATCCTTCCGTCAGGGGTTTGATGTTTTATTACGGGCTAGACTTCCATGATATAGCTCTGGACTCCTTTCTTCACATCACGACATTTATCGTCGTGTGCGAGACCTTCCTTCGGGTTACCCCTCACTTTGGCTTGTGGCTCAAGACCTTTGAAGTGAAGCCGAAGATGGTCGAGGGGCAACATGCAGCGTGTGGAGGTGCCTCAATACGCAAGATGACGGGAGCTCCGTGGCCCAAAGGCTCCATCCCAGAGGTGTCTGAATTGTGGCAACAGGAGTGGTTCTACATCACGGCTCCTAGAAGTGCCAAGTGGGCGGCCGCCCCTATTTTCCGCTCGGGCCCTCCACCGCAACTGATGTCATGGATCAGCAGAGGCCTGAGCTGGGGCCCAGCCAAGGACGTGCCTATACTGCAAAGCCGCATTCGGGATCTCTTCAATGGAGATTTCAGTTTGGTTGCGGTAATACAAGTTATGCTAGTTCGTCAAGTCCAGCCTTGCAAACGCCGGCCTCTTCGCCTATGGGTATTCAATCCCGAGGGACCGCGTGTCATTCAAAATTTTCTCAGCCTGACACACGAGGAGATGTACAAGTCATTCTTCGGACCTCAGGTGGAGTGTCCGAAAATCACTGAGGATGTGGGCATGAGTAGTAATCGCACCGCCGAACAGGTAAGGCATCTTCCGGCCGAACATACTATCTCTTCTTTGTTACGAAGTTATTTCTGAGAGTTCGCTTTTTGACCAGGACTGGCTAACAAAGGCGGAGTTGATTCGGTGTTCGGCCCCCCTCCCTGAGGGTTTGGAAAATCTGGTATTGGAGAAGATGCTCCAGACCGCACCCTGCCCGGAGCCCTTAAAGGAAAATACTATGGAGGGTAACGCGAGCGGACGCGGGCCCTCAACGCTGCCCATTCTAGCCGAGGGAGCGAGCGTCTCCATGAAGGAAGACTACCAGAAGAGGAAAAGAACTGCGCCCGGGGATTCGGAAGCCGAAACTTCCAAACGGGAGAAGAAGCTCCCACAGAGGGTCCTACCTCGGGGGGCACCGTTGCCGCACAAAGTCTGCGAGGGGATCAATTCTCCCGCGAGTCATAAGTGACCCGAAATACTTTAATAGTACAGATATGCCATCTTTTTCTTGTGAGAAGATAACCACCGCATATATTTTTGCAGTTCGGGCCTTAGCCCCTCCCAAATGAGCTCATCTTCGGGGGATCTTCTTCCAGAGATGATGGAGAGCGAAACGCCTCCTCCGGACTCCTCCGCTCCGGAAGCGGGCGACCCTAAAGTGTCGTCGCGGAGGGCCTCTCCGAGTCCGGTGAGGCCAGAAGATAATCCCATTGACCCCCAAAGCTCCCAGTGTCCGGCTCCCGAAGAGAGCAGACAAAAGAGTCCGGCACCGTCTAGTGTGCGATCGGATGTGCTGAGGGAGTTGGTGGGGCGAGCGGCGATCTCAGATGAACACCGTGGGCTGATGGATACGGTGATAGAGAGAATATCGTCCCCCGAAAGCGGACTGCATGAAGCTTTTATGAGTCTACTGACAGGTTTTGAGGTACGTAAAAGAATGTATGATAGTCCTACACATGCTAGGTGTGCCATGTGTAGATAGTAGCCCCTGAGACTCTAGTTGTCGTCGGAAATGACGACGAACAGAGGATCATATTCCCAGGTAATAACCATACTGCCTTTATGTGCAGGTGATGGAAGCTCCGGTGGCTAACCGAACTAGCGACTTTGCCCATTTAGAACGGCAGTTGGATGCGGCAGACGCTGACATCGAGCTTGTTAACAAAAGGCTTGACGAGGCACAGGGTAAGTGTCATTATCTGGTGAATGTCACATAGGAAGAGTAGCATGATGCCAGTATCTTTAATATGTTGTGACTGTAGATGGGGTTGCCACTGTTGAAGCCTTGCAGGCCAAACTTTCCCGAGCCAAGGAACAAGCGAGGTTGGGTAATGCGGTGCTTTAAAGGCGGCCGAAGAGTTGCAAGCCGAGAAGGCCGCACATGGCGAGAGCCGAGACAAGATGGCCAAGATGGCCATAGAATTAAAAGCCGCCGCCGACCGTTGCCGGGTTCTTGAAAAGGAAAACCAGGCGAAGGCATCGGACCTTGAGAAGGCTGCTGCGACGAGAAAGGACCTCCACTCTGCTACGAGGGAAAAGGAGGAGCTGCGGGAAGCCGAGGATATTGTAGCTGGGAAATCCTTTATGTTGCAGAGGAAGTTCGGAGATCCACGGTATGCCCCCCTGGATCGGCTGTGGAGCTCGGAGGATGTGTATATAGATTTGGCGGTGAGCGCTGCCGATGCGGCCAAGTACTTCCAGGGTCAGATGGACCGTGGAGTAGACCAACTGTTTTGAAGACAATTCCATACTCCGGAGCGTCCAATTTCATTGACTGACCAATTAGCCGAATGGGCCAAACTAAATAGGTTGTCCGGACTCTCCATGAGGTCTGTTGTGGATCAGTTATGGCCGGAAGGGTCAAAACCGAACAATTATTTCAGCTTGGTGCAGCGGTTACTCGATGTGGTGCCGCGCATTGATTCGATGAAGAGGTCGGCATGCATAGAGGGCACACGGATGGCCTTTGCCCGTGTCAAGGCATACTGGGCGGAGATGGATGCTACCAATGTTGCAGCGCGGGATTCGGCCATAAGTCGAAAGGCTCCTAAGCACTACTTTGAAGAAGTTCTTGAGGGTGCCCGTTTGGTAGAGACCCAGTGCTCAAAAAATATTACGTTTGAGTGATATGTAATCTCATTGTAAGCGAAATGCTTTTATAAAGTTTTATAAGGCTATTTTTATACTTTTGCCTGAAAGTAATATGATGCCTCCTGGGCGGCCGTTTTTGTATACGTGTGTATAACCTGAAAGATTACAGTCGGCGGCTTAAATCCCCACACATATAATGCGGAGGTGCTAGCAAAAACACGCGTTCACACTTAACCCAACGTCTTGGTCCTATTAAGGAGGTGATAGCGGAGCGAGCGAGGCAACCGGACTATAATGCTTTAACACTTTCACTTAGCCATAGGAGTTTGACAGTGGGGCTACTAGATAGCCCCTGGTGGCTCCGCACTCTCCCAATCTCGAGGTGCGTACATGCCTGGCCGGAAAACGGCCCTTCGTTAAGGCGAAGGAATTCTAACATTCCCACAGGTCATCGAGTGGTTGACCAGTCTCACGCTATATCATGACAGTCAGTTTTCGGCTTTCTCTACTGAGGTGCTCGTCCGGATGAACCAGGGCACAATCTCAGTAGTTCTCCTGGTGCTACCTTAGCCGGTAAAGCGGAACGTAAGGCACCAAAACACAGGAGCCGGGCAAACCCAACATTTGACCAAAGACAATGATTCGGAGCTGATGCATATAGGGCCAAACTCGCGACGCCGAACACTCCCTAAGGTATTCGGTCTTTGTGGTATAAACTGGGCCTACATAATGGCCTTTGTAAGAAGCCCCTTGTGTCCAGGTACGTGCATTGTTCTGGCGTGGCCACATGCCAAGACGTCAGCATCCTTCACAACGGTGGATATGTATCAACAAGAGACAGTAAAAAAGGTTTACGCAGGGTCTTAATCTAAAAAGAATCCTTTGAGCGGGTCCCTGCTGTACGTCTGCGCCTGTGTCTCCGTTGTGCCGTATCCTGGACGGGTGTAGCACGATGATCGTCTGTAAAAGAGAGGAAGTTAAGTGAAAAAGTTGTCGTGCAAAAAGATAGTTTTTAAAGAAACCATGTATAATTGAAGATGATAAGAAATTGCCACTTGTCTGCACGCGTTGAGCCCCTTGTATTGACAAATAGGGGTGTGATTACTTATTCGGTGTAAATAGCGGCGCCGGACTCGATCGCTGGTCCGGACGCCTTTAATGTTCGGCTGCCAAGGCAGCCTCACTCTCTTCGGCGCGCAGAGAGCGCTTGATGTCTCCGTGCACTATAATGATGCCACGTGGACCGGGCATCTTGAGTGTGAGGGAGGCGTAGTGTGGTATTGCATTAAAGCGAGCGAAAGCTTCACGTCCGAGCAGTGCTTGATAGCCACTTTGAAACGGAGCGATGTGGAAAGTTAAATGCTCGCGACGGAAGTTATCGGGGGAGCCAAATGTAACTTGTAATGAGAGGGAGCCCGTACAACGAGCCCCTGGGCCTGGCGTTACTCCTTTAAAGGTAGTATTGCTATGGCGAATTTGTGTTGGGTCTAACCCCATCCCGCGGATTGTATCCTGATATATTAGGTTTAGGCTACTACCGCTGTCCATCAAGACTCGTGTGAAGTGATATCCGGCAATTACTGGGTCTAATACCAGGGCAGCCCATCCTGCATGTCGGATACTTGCTGAGTAATCGCGATGGTCGAAAGTGATCGGTTGAGACGACCAGTGGCAGGACTTCGCAGTGACAGGCACTTGGGTATATTTTCCTGAGAGTGCCGCGTTGTTTTTTCCCTTGATCACATGTAACACGTTTACTGTTTTGACTTCTGGTGGAAATTTCTTTTGTTCCGCCGTGTCTTGTTTGGGAGGCTCGTCCCCGTCTTCACTTGGTGTATCCTCCCCCTTGTGTACGGCGTTGAGCTTGCCGGACTGCTTGAAGACCCAACATTCTCTGTGGGTATGATTAGCGGGTTTACCAGGGGTGCTATGGATCTGGCATACTTGGTCTAGAATTTTGTTGAGGCTGGACAGTTCATCCCTAGTGCCTTTAGGGGGCGGCTTTTGACCTAGCCGAGAGCTTTTGAATCCGGCATTTACTGTCGTGCCCTTCGTGCTGTCTTCTTTAATCCGGCGTTTGTTATTGATGTTGCGCCGTGATTTCCCGTTTCCATCTCTAACTTCAGATGTACTGGGGTCGCTGGTGCTACATCTGGCTAGCCAGCTGTCCCCGCCCGCGCAAAAGCGGGTCATGAGGTTTGTTAATGTGGCCATCGTTCTCGGCTTATTTTGGCCGAGGTGTCTGGCGAGCCATTCGTCACGGATGCTATGCTTGAAAGCTGCCAAGGCTTCGGCGTCCGTACAGTCGACAATTTGATTCTTTTTAGTAAGAAACCTGTTCCAAAGCTTTCGGGCTGACTCTCCGGGCTGTTGAGTTATATGACTCAAATCGTCCGCATCCGGATGTCGGACATAAGTCCCTTGAAAATTTGCCCGAAAGGCGTCTTCGAGCTCTTCCCAACTTCCAATGGAGCTTTCGGGGAGGCCTTTGAGCCAGTGACGAGCTGGCCCTTTGAGCTTGAGGGGTAAGTATTTGATGGTGTGGAGATCATCTCCTCGAGCCATATGGATGTGAAGGATGTAGTCCTCAATCCAGATCCCAGTGTCTGTTGTTCCGTCGTATGCCTCTATGTTTATGTGCTTGAATCCCTCTGGAAATTCATGGTCCAGCACCTCATCGGTGAAACATAGGGGGTGTGCGGCACCCCTATAGCTGGGTGTACCGTGTTGTTCGGATGTTTGTTGTGTTGCATTGTATGCTGGGGCGCGCTTGCGTGGTCCATAGATGGATCTTGTTGCACCGTCCTTTGGGTGCGAGCCCTCGTAGGGGTCGTGTATTGCATTGTGAGCGGCGTTGTATGCCGCTCTATGTTGGTAGAGGGGTCTTCTATCCGACCAGGTGGCTGCTTTGATATTTGGTTGTGGGGGTTCTAGGGCCTCCTCATCGAATTCAGGTAGCAGCTTTCGCTTTGGGTAGCTCTTGGAGGGGCGATTGTCGCCGTACCTTGCTGTAGTGCTGAGTATTTTACTCCATCTGAATTGGAGTGTGTCTTGCGCGGCCTTGAGCCTTTGCTTCTGCTTTTTCAGGCTCCTCGCGGTGGCAACAAGCCTTTTACGGGCAGTCTGCTGCTCCGGGTGTCTGTCCGGCGTTATGTCGTCCGGACCCTTATCCTTGATAGGATTTGTTTGTTCGGTTAGATTACCCGGATTGCCGTTGTCCGGCAGCGGTTCTCCCTGCTCCAGCGCTGGGTCTGTGTAATCGCTATTTCTGTCGAGGTGGGATTTGGGGCGGCGCTTGCGTCGCCACTTTGACTGCTTTTCGAGGGAACAAGCCTTCAGTGCATCCTCCCGCTCCTCGTCGTCATCTTTTGGTGCGTCCACCATGTATACGTCATATGACGAGGTGGCGTTCCAGGGCCCAATAGGCGCTGGTTCTTCATCGTCTCCTTCACCGGCGTCCATACCGTCGATGTCTTCGGAGTCAAAGTCGAGTATGTCGGTTAAATCGTCGACAGTGGCTACAAAGTGGGTGGTGGGTGGGCTTTGAATTTCTTCATCATCCGCATCCCAATCTCGCTAACCGTAATCCGGCCAGGGATCTCCTGATAAAGAGAGAGACTTTAGTGATTTTATAATATCGCCAAAGGGCGAGTGCTGAAAGATGTCCGCGGCAGTAAACTCCATGATCGGTGCACAATCAGATTCGATTGGCAGAGGCGCGAATGGTTCGGAGTCCGGAGAGGAGTCCGACTCCTTGGAATCATGAGTCTCGCGGAGTGCGGGGCTGGTGTTCGGCTCGATCGCCGTTGGGACCGCAGCCCCCGAGGCGGCGTCCAACCACCCATCCTCGATCGGCGCAGTTGGTTCCGAACTAAGGGTCAAAGCCGATGCGGGTGCGGCCTCTAGGGCACTGTTCGACGGCAGAGCTAGATCATGCTCGTCGTGACAGTGCGGTGCGCTCGGCAATGGCTCGGATCCGTCGAAGATCAAGTCCCCGCGGATGTCAGCCATGTAGTTTAAGCTTCCAAATCTGACCTGACGGCCAGGGGCATAGCTTTCGATCTGCTCTAGATGGCCAAGTGAATTGGCCCGCAGTGCGAGGCTGCCGAAGACGAAGATCTGTCCGGGGAGGAAGGTCTCACCCTGGACTGCATCACTGTTGAAGATCGCCGGAGCCATCGAGCCCGACGGCGATAAGGATGGCAATGGGTCGGGTTTGGATCGGGTTGAACAATCTCAAATCCATATCCATGTCCATGAAGACAATATTTGCCCGCCCATGAAAAAATCCATGGGTGAAAAATTGTGTCCATGTCCAAATTCGATGGATATCCATACCCATTGGATATCCATTGGGTCCTCTCGAGACATATAAATAAGACATAACACAATATTAACATAAACTCTTCCATTCTTCACCTCGTGGTAGGCTAGGCTTCACTTATGGTAAATCAACATCCACTAACAACCTAAGATCATTTAGTATTTTTCTAACAGATGAGAATGGCGAGTCATTTAAGGAGGAGGTAAAAATAAGGGAAGGGGTGTTGGATTATGTTACAGAGGGGATTGAATGTCAACTAAAAAAAGTTACGATGGGGATTGTGTAATTTCTTATGCATGTTTTAGATAAAAAAAGTGTAAAATTGTTGTGGGACATATGACCGTGGGGCAGGGATAGCAGATTTTCCCCATTAAGTCATACTATCGGGTCGGGTTTGGGTATATCCATGGGTACAAGATTATATCCATGCCCTATCCACGAACAATCGGGTCGGGTTTGGGTGCCGCCCATGGACACAAAAGCATATCCAAACCCTATCCATTCGGGTTGGATATCCATGGATATCCATGTCCATGGATAAAATTGCCATCCTTAGACGGCGACGACACAGAGGAACTCTCAATGAAAGTACCAATGTCGGTGTCAAAACCGGCGGATCTCGGGTAGGGGGTCCCGAACTGTGCGTCTAGGCTGGATGGTAACAGGAGCGAAGGGACACGAAGTTTTACCCAGGTTCGGGCCCTCTCGATGGAGGTAAAACCCTACATCCTACTTGATTAATATTGATGATATGGGTAGTACAAGAGTATATCTACCACGAGATCAGAGAGGCTAAACCCTAAAAGCTAGCCTATGGTATGATTGTTGATGTGTATGTTGTCCTACGGACTAAAACCCACCGGTTTATATAGACACCAGATAGGGTTAGGGTTACATAGAGTCGGTTACAATGGTAGGAGATCTGAATATCCGTATCGCCTAGCTTGCCTTCCACGCCAAGGAAAGTCCCTTCCGGACATGGGACGGAGTCTTCAATCTTGTATCTTCATAGCCCTGGAGTCCGACTGAAGGTATAGTCCGGCTATCTGAACACCCCCTAATCCAGGACTCCCTCAGGGATCAACTATCTTAGTAGTCGTTACCCATGGTACCACTGATGTGCAACATGATCACACAATCTACCACGATCGGACCGTCACCATCTACCCATGTATTCCATTTTTAACCCTCTCACCTTCTCTTTCATTGTTGTACTAGTAGTACACTTTGTAGTACTAGTAGGAGTACTTTTTACCTTGGAGGACTCATATAGCTAGCTAGGCCCTTGAAGACTTGAACCCACTAGCTGCCACCATTTTTTTCCATGTCTTACTATCTCATCCATGTAGCCAAGAGTGGCTATATATAATAAGCCGGTTATTTTACTTCCTCTATACCGGAGTAGTACTATTTGCTGCACAGTATTACTGACCGCCATATTTGAGCACAACATTATTATGCATGGACCTTGACTATGTATGTCACCATGTGTCCAGATCTGGGATGCCGTGTGTACTAGATGAACGGCGCCGAGTTCGACCCCCGTGATGCTACGTGGGTGACGAGGAACACTCTTGGAGAGTACTCACTTTTCATCGGGGACAGCTACCCCATTGTGAAGCGGATGCCACCTTCCATGCACAACACTGAAGGCCTGCCGTTCATGAAGCATGGTTGTGTCTTCAGTGCGCACCGCCGGATGAACAACATGCTGGGACACGCTATCCCTGATTTATGCCGCTTCAGCTTGGATGAGTCTCCATCATGTGGAACCGGACTAGAAAGCTGCGACAATGATTCCCATTGCCCACCGCTATGGATCGTGTCATCCATGAAGAACACCTGGGACTGGAACCTGGAGGAGGACATGTAGCCCATCTATAACGTGTAAGTGGAGTATGATAATTGTGAACGGTAGCGCTGTGAATATATGTAGACTAGTCGTGCACAAATTTATCACATGAATTGGAGATGAACTTGTGTGTCATACTGGCATTTGTCCTTTAGAATTTATTACTAGTAAATATGGTATGTGTACGTGCAACTTGTGTGGTTGTTGCACGGGCTCCAACACGCTCTTTGAGAAAGAAAGGTGGCACGACTTTGGATATACGTGAGGTGGCGGCATCATACAGTAGCATCGTTCGCTATAGTTGTAGTACACTCCTACTACGACGACAACTCCTATAAAACCTTGTGTCTGGCTCTTTGCCTCTTCAGGAGGTTCAGCAGTTCATACTCGTGTGAACCTTGCACTTGGCTCTTCGCTTCTTCGAAAGGTCCAACAATGATGATACTACAGTACAATATGCTTCAGGCAATCTGACACCGATTGAACTGCTACACGTCCACCGCGAGGGCGAGGGAGAGGGAGAGGGAGAGGGAGTGGGCGATGTAGTCAAAACCCTCTCCTCATCCTCCGAACCACCGCGCGCGTGGGCGAGGGAGAGGCGTAGTAAGCAAGCTTCTCCTCGTTCGGCGAGTTGACGGGACACATCAAAGCAGTACTAGTACTAGTAGTAGTAGTCCATACTGCGTCCTTGCCGATTATTATGGCTTAATTTGAAACAAGAAAAATACACTGGCGGTCAATGTATGTAACAATACGCTCTTTACGGTGACTATATATAGTTTTGCGGCGATTATACGATCCACTAGCTCATCATAGAGCACCATATTGCACCCTACTGACCGGCCACATAGTCGACGTGGCACTTTGTTGAATGATTAAATTGTCACCTGGTTTCTGGGTCCCACCTGTCAGTTGGTAGAGCAAAGAAATCAGTTAAACAAAACTTTACGCAGGCGCGACATGAGTCCAACCCTTGCGCGCGAACCGCCCTGGCTGTGTATGTGAGTGCATGCACGTGTCCTCCCTCGGTCTTCCAACAAAGAGTGTACATCGGCTATAAAACAAAGAGTGTAGTACATGATGTACATCTACACTTCCAATGCATTTATCCTTTAATCTAAATCGATATTGATTGACTAATGCACCAACTTGTGCTGTAGGTATAGGCTACATGTGTATCCTTAATTACAGCATGCAACAGCCTTCATTTAATCTTCTTATCTCAATGGTCGCATGCACACATAAGCCTGCTACTTTTGGGTGTTAATTATGCCCTGGTCAATGTGTAAATCTCTAAATGTACGGTCTTTCACGGACATAGGGAGTAGGTTGAGCACTTGAGCGTGAGCGTGTGTGTTGCGTCGTGTGCTGTGTGCCGCATGGGTGCGTGAGTGTTGCGTGCGTCCATGTGTACGTGTGAGTGTTGCATGTTGCATGAATGCATGCATGGGGCTTACTCCCTCCCATTGACATGTTCATATTTCAAGCTTCCTCTATTCCCTCCGTATGGTGGTACTCCCTCTGTTCCCAAATAGTACGAAGTAAAAGCCTCCCTCTGTTCCCAAATACGGAGTATTTGTCTTTCTACAGATTTCAACAAGTGACTAGGTACGAAGCAAAATGAGTGAAGTGAGCGTAGAGGCATAGGTATACTGTAGAAAGGAAGTCCTTGTGATCCATTATTCCCCATCTCGGTCAGAGAGAACTATTCAACTAGTCTTCGCAGTGAAGTGACAATACACGCTGCAGGAGATGGGACACATAATTAATAAGACGAACCAGCATGTTGGTGTTACTAAATCAGCCTTACCCAGTACTGCCATCATGTTTGCTAGTAGAGCACGCTTCCGCAAATACGCCTACGCACCTCTGTCCTCCATTAACTGACATATGGGTCCTGTTGTGGTAGACCCACATGTCATCGGTGTAACTATTTACACTCCGAAGGATGCTATATCATGGTAGTAGTACTAGTAGAATTGAGATTGAATGCACTTTCTTCCCCGTCTGCCACTCTTCTTCCTCCTCTCTTCCCCATCGCCGGCCGCACACCATTTACCCCCGCTCACTGCTCGCCCGCCCGCGCCATCTTCCTTGGTAGCTCGCGCGTACCATATCTCCCCGCTCACTGCTTGGCCACATGAGGAGAAGCTTCTTCGCTCGCCCGCCCAAATCCACTTCCCGGCTGGCTCGCAGGCACCGAAAACCCCAATGGCAGAACCGACTGACATGCAGAGCCGCAATTGGAATTCCCTCCCCGATGTTCTCTTGGAGCAGATCTGTAGTCGTATGGACCTACTCAGCACCGTCCGTCTGGCCGCATGCTCGGTGTCTTTGTACCGTCTACTCGTCTCCAACCGGCCGGCTCTTTTCAAGACACCCTGCTTGCTGATGCCCGATTCTCGCAGGTGGCCTAGACACTGACTTGACGATCTTACAGAGGTTGACGTGGTGCCCCTCGACATGCTACCACTACCCGTCCACCTGTCCTTCATGCGCGACCACTACTGGGCGGGCATGAAGGCCAACTGGATCATCCTCATCCACCACACCGGTAGTCCGTGGCGTCTCGTGGATATCTACACCCAGCGAGAGATCACCCTTCCATCCTTGGATACCGCCACCATCGAGCCTCGCGGCCCGCCGGACACTCCTGCCTACTACGCATGAGACGCATCAAGCTTTTGGCTCGACCTCTGTTTGTAGAAAGTTGTAATCTGTGAAGTGCCCACACCATCAGAAGACTACATGGATTACAAGCTCATTGCCTTGTTCAACATGGGATTAGTCTATCTGGAATCCGGTCGCCATACATGGTTATGGCTCATCATCAATCCTGTTGAGGCAACATTTCTGTCTGATGATATAGTGCACGATGGCATCGTTTACGCGATCAACGCACAGATTGGCTGCCTATACTGGTGGAATCTATCGTCGTGTAATTGTTCTATCTCATCTCATATTTACCTTGTGAATACGACTGCCTTTTCATTTGTTACAAATTTAGAATGCATAGCATGTCTATAACCACATCATTGCTATATGTTCCTCTCATTTCCTAGATTTTTATGACCACACATGTTATTGTTAGAGTTGATATGAGAACAATTGGCATCTAATGATTGTTAGAATACATATTATGAGCATAACATCATGATTGCTATATGTTACTCTCGTTTACAAGATTTTTATAACAACGCATGTTATTGCTTAGAGTTGATATGAGAACAGTAGTAGTAAGTGCTATGGTAGAATATGAGTAGGCGCTGTCATAGCTGTTTTCCTCTCATTGTTACATGATGTTTGAACCATGACATATTGCTAGAATATGAAAGCCATTGGCTTATTTTTTAACTTGGGGTATGATTATGACCACGACATTGCAATTCTCTGTCTATGATATGTGTCACTGTTATAATAATCTTAATTCCACACATACTCTGAACATGATTGCTTATTTTTGTCCTTTTGGTCTCCAATTTGAATTGTTGCAGCAGACGCAAATGCGCTGGCTTTCATGATTCCAGGACCTGGAATCATACCAGCCGATGGGTGGTGGTTTATCGCTCGCTCAGCTGACGGCGGTCATTTGATGCTCATTCGCACGTACCAAATTGACCAAACCATTACATCAAACCACATGCAGTACAATGCATGGGGTGTTTGTGACATTGATGGCTATGGCTGCTTCGTGTTCGAGAAAGATCCCAGCTCCGTTGGGCCAGGCGTATTCAACTAGAGGCGGGTTTACAGCCTCGGCAACCTCTCCTTGTTCCTCGGGCTCAATTATCCGATCATCCAACCAATCATCGATCATATCACCGGCGATGATTTCTGTGCTATGCAACTTCCATTCGCGAGGGGGGCTGTGTTTACACATCATACCATGGGTTTCATGAATCACCATATCCAGAGATTCGTTGACACAGCTTGTTGCCAGATAATATTTAGTGTGTGAAAGGCATCAATCTTCCATGTGATGGATGGCTTTTGCAAACCCGACATGCGACGATGTGGTTCATGCCAACAGCAAATATGCACAACTTGACTCGTGCTGATATCTAGACTGAGCCATGTATTCTGCTGCTGTAGCACGACCCTCTTTTGTAGGATATTATGTAATGTTGTTAGTTTGAAGCACTCCTCTGGTTTGAAGGATAGATACCTTCCTGGGATCAAGTGCATCCTAACTCACCTGCGTAGGATCTACTGATAATGATGATGGAGATGTTGTGCAGAAGCCATATATATATATAGGGTTGCGCTATTCGTCACCCTGGATGAGGAATAGTTATTCTTCACCCCCTATCTATTTTGACATTAACGCACCGTATTTTTATGCTTTATAAATATTTTCTTATTTCGTATATAAAAAGAGAATGTAAGAAAATATGTACTCATCGTAAAAAATATTTTATGTTATGTAAAATTACGAATGTAAAAACATAGTGTAAAACATATATAAAATGTAATTTTTATGATCTTATAACCTATATTTTTATTTTTTATACCAAATTTTACATATTGAATCAATATGCATGTAACTATTAATATTATAAACGTAATTTATTTAAGAAGTGATCGTAAAATTACCTCGGGTGAAGAATAATTTATTCTGCACCCTGGGTGATAAATAGTAACACTATATATATCAGTTAGGCTTTAAGTGCGTACTTGTTAGTTAAACCTATGTATAAATTGTGACACTAAATACGACTAGTAAGTAGTACAGTAGTAGTACTAGTATACGTCGATCATATTGAATTGACGTGACAACACGCTGCGCGTGAGGTGACACAAGAATCCCGGTGGCGTGTTCGGGTATTCTGGACTTCAAATTTGCAGTACCACTTATCTGTCGAAATCTTTCATCATTCACTTAAAACAGTCGATTGATCATACATTGAGTACCATATAACTGGAATTACCGATGCAAGTCGAAGAAGGATTGGCCGGTGCTGCCGGCTGGCATCAAGTTCGATCCCACGGATCAGGAGCTGATCGAGCACCTTGAGGCCAAAGTGAGTGCTAACAGCGTGAGATTTCAGTCTCGCATCGATTTGTTCATACCAACCATCGACAGCGAGCACGGCATATGCTACACCCAACCTGAGAAACTTCCAGGTAAGACACCGATCGACCGTCTACTTGCATAAACATATTCCTTTGTTTATAGCTCTATTTTTCTTTTTAGACGCAGACCTCGTGAAGCAATTACAATTTGACAATTAATAAAAAGTGAAACAAGTGACTGCAACATGCCAGAGATGTTATGAAAATGCCAACTAGGTACACTAAAACCTGTATTCCACAATACTGCAGGTATCACATTGAGTGGCCTAAGGAAGCATTTCTTCCAGTGCAATTCCAGGGCGTTCAAAAGGGGCACATGGACGCATCGCAAGATACAGTCGTAGTGCGGCATGCACGCGATGTGGCACAAGACCGGCAATACCTTGCCAGTGATGGTCAACGGCCGGCAGACGGGCAGCAAAAAAGGTTCTGATGCTACACACCAACAAGAACTTCGACCAGCAGAGGACCAACTGGGTGATGCACTAGTACCACCTCCGGGACCTGGAGCAAGAGAAGGAGCGGGAGCTAGTCCTCTTCAAGATTTTCTACCAGACGAACACTAGGGCTAGGAGTAAAAAGATTATAAGTTAGTTTGGTATTGGTAGTTGTACTACCTTGTCGTCCGCTAGTTGGTATTGTTGTTAACGATCTTTTGGTACGAACTTGCATTTGCTTCCAACCATCATGCCGAGGGTCAACGTGGATATAAAGCTGAATCATTTGTTTCGAAACGAATTTTGACGCACCTGATTTTTATTTGATGGGTAGCATAAGCACCCGCTGTTCGAATTCCCAGTTCTCCAATTTTTTCGAAACAAGTGCATGCACTTATTATCACGATAAAAAAACAATATCTGTGCTGCATCCCAGTTATCAGTCTGTACTTGCAGAATTCTCTCGTTTATTGAGCATGTATATTGTTTTTTTAGGTCGAGCAAGTTTCAACTGGGCTGTAGACTGCCCAGGGTTGGTTTTGTTTTTAACAGGCCCAGCCCATGAAGACAACGGGGCACAAATATCCAGCAGGTATCTACTGTCCTTTGGCCCGCCAGCGTTAGTTATATTTTGTCTTACAACATCCGCAGGCAGTTTTTTACTGAATCAAACACACAACCCAGTTCTATTTTCCTCTTGAAACGCATGTCCTACATTCTTTTTCTAATCTCTACCTATAGTTTTACTAGTTCATATACACGTATCATTATATTGAAATCACATAAAATTCCCTTTTCATATTTACATCCTTATTTTTGTTGTTTTTTCCCAACCAGCGCTGATTTTTTACCACTGGTTTTCCCTTAAACCAACTCAATTGTCCCACGTCTTATTTGCTTACAAAAAAACGATTTTTTGGCTAATCAATAAGTTCTTAAAAAATGTTTATCATTTCAGGATTACAACAGTTCGGACTCCACCGAAATATGCAAAATAAGGTTGAACTTTTTGACCGTGGTCCTGGGCAGAAAATGGGCTATAATAAATTACTTAAGAATTAGCAAATGGGCTGCAAATTACAAAAAATAGCAAATGGGCTTTATGTTGTCTGCCACAGATTTGGAGGCTGACTTGTGGGCCTACTAAGTTCATGCGTACACAAGGTTTCTCAAAAAAGAAACTTAGTCAACAATCGACTCTACCAGCGTCAGACCGTTAGATGTCAATCTAACGGCAATCGTGCTTCTTCAGTCTCTGATCTTCCTGCCCCAGCCGCCCAAACCAGCACCGTCGGAACCGCCTGCTCCCGCCTCCCATGGCCGGCAGTGCTGCCGGGCAGGCCTCACGGCCCCATCATACTCGCATCCCTGGCCTGTCTATCCCTCTACTCACCCACACCTCCTGTTATTTTCCCACGACGGCAGCCGAACCAGTCAACCCTCGTACTCTCCACCGCGTGGGCAGCCACTGCCGTGTCTTCCCCGGCTCCGTGTCGTTCCCTTCGTGGGCCTCGCCGTCGTCCACCGCCCTGGTGCTCTCGGCGCGGCGTGGTCAACCATGTCCATCCAACGGCCATAGTGCTTCTTCAACCTCTGGTCTTCTTGCCCCAGCCGCCCAAAGCAGCGCCGGTCGTGCCACATGCTCCTGCCTCCCGTGGCCAGCTGTGCTGCCGCGGAGGCCTCACCGTCCCCATACTACTCCCACCGTTGGCCAGGCCACTCACCCACTCCCCCTGTTATTCTGCGGTGACGGTAGCCTCACACCGTAGCCGAACCAGTGAACCCTCGTACTCCTCTCCGTGTGGGCATCCACTGCCGCGTCTTTCCCGGCTCCGCGTCGTCCCCTTCCTAGGCCTCGCCGTCGTCCACCTCCATGGTGCTCTCGGCGCGGCGTGGTCAATGTGGTCAACGACCGACTTCCATCGGAAGAGTACTGTACGTGGAGAGGCTGACAGCTGGGTCCACGGCAGCCGCAAGGAAGTGCCTCCTTATTACGTGCAAAATAATTATTCCTCCACCTGACAGTAGGGACCCACCGGACGGGCCACCAGTATTTCGCGGAAATAACGTTTCCCCTCTGACTTCTGGGACCCACCGGACGGGCCACCGTACTTCGTGAAAAAAAATGTTTGCCCCTGACTGCTACGACCCACCGGACGGACCATCGTATTTTGCGAAAAAAACGTTCCCCCCGCTGTCAGCTCGGACCCACCGGAAGTGCCTCCTTATTACGCATAGAAAAATGAATACTCCCCCTGCTAACTGGGACCCACCATGGTGGGAGGCTGACTTGTGGGCCTATTAAGTTGACGGGGACGGAGGGCTTTGTGAACTTAGTCAATATGAACGATTCTAGCTCCAGTGACCGTACGATGTCCATCCAACGGCCGTCGTGCTTCTTCAATCTCTGCTCTTCCTGCTCCAGCCTCTCAAACAAGCGCCGGCGAGATTGCCTGCTCCCTCCTCCCCGTGGTCAGCTCTGCTGCCGCGCAGGCCTCACCACCCCACCGTACTCCCATCGCTGGCCTAGCCATCCCTCTACTCACCCACACCTGCTGTTATTCTCCAGCGTCGGCAAACGAACCAGTAAACCCGCGTACAGTCGTACTCCCCTCCGCGTGGGAAACAACTGCCAAGTCTTCCCTGCCTCCGTGTTGTTCCCTTCCTAGGCCTCGCCGTTGTCCACCGCCCTGGTGCTCTCGGCGCGGCTTGGTCAACGTGGTCAACGACCGACATGCATCTGAAGTGGACTGTACATGGAGAGGCCGACAGCTGGGTCCACAGCTGCACGCAAGGAAATGCCTCCTTATTATGCGCAAAATAATAATTCCTCCACCTGACATCAGGGACCCACCGAAAGGGCCTTTGTATTTCTTGAAAAAACGTTACCGTCGCTGACAGCTCAGACCCACCAGCTATATCTTCGCACGCAAGGAAGTGCCTCCTTATTACGCACAAAAAAATGAATACTCCCCCTGTTAGCTGGGGCCCAGTATAGTGGCAGGCTGACTTGTGGGCCTATTAAGTTGACGGGGACGGAGGGCTTTGTCAACTTAGTCAATATGCACGATTCTAGCTCTAGTGACCGTAGATGTCCATCCGACGGCCGTAGTGCTTCTTCAATCTCTGGCCTTCTTGCTCCAGCCGCCCAAACCAGCGCCGGTCGTGCCTCGTGCTCCTGCCTCCAGTGGCCGGCTGCGATGCGGCGGAGGCCTCACCGCCCCCTACTACTCCCACCGCTGGCCAGGCCATCCCTCTACTCACCCACACCGCCTGTTATTCTGCGGCGATGGCAGTCTCACACCGCAGCGAACCAGTGAACCCTCGTACTCCTCTTTGTGTGGGCATCCACTGACACATCTTCCCCGGCTCCGCGTCGTCCCCTTCCTAGGCCTCGCCGTTGTCCACCGCCCTGGGGCTCTCACCGCGGCGTGGTCAACGTGGTCAAGGAATGGCTTCCATCGGACATGGACTGTACGTGGAGAGGCTGACAGCTGGGTCCACGGCCGCAGCAAGGAAGTGCCTCCTTATTACGTGCAAAATAATTATTCCTCCACCTGACAGCGGGGACCCACCGGACGGGCCATCGTATTTCATGAAAAAACGTTTCCCCCCTGACTGCTGGGACCGACCAGCTACACCTTCGCACGCAAGAAAGTGCGTCCGGGCAAAAAAACAAAATGATTCGCCACCCTGACTGCTGGGACCCACCAGCTACATCTTCGCACGCAAGGAAGTGCCTGACAGTCGGGACCCACCTGGTCGAAGCGTATGTAGCATTGTCATTCTGGTCGCGAACGTGTACGTACATACTGGTCGATGTAGAGGCGCGCACGTGTCGTAGTAGAGGCGCGCACGTAGCATGTACACATACGTACATCGGCAAGGGTGCAAGAAAGAAAATACGGCCATGTATGTGTACATACGGGCGGGGTCTCGAACGCCTACTCGCGCATACGTACGGCCAGGGCTCGTGTACATGGCTGGCTCGAAACGGAGAAACAGCGTCGTTGTCGTGTTCATGGGGAGGCAATGGAATGCGTCGTGTTCATGGGGAGGCAACGGAATGCGTCGTGTTCATCGGGAGGCAACGGAACGCGTGGGAGCCAACCGGCTGGGTCAGAACGAAATGCGTCGTCGTGTTCATCGGGAGGGCTTGGACGGAACAGGCAATGGAAACGAGGCCTGGCATACCTCATAACGGAGGAAACGGACCTCCTACGGTCGAAACAGGGGTCCAGTTGATCGGGAGGGGTGTGGCGTACTGCAAAACGGAGGAAACGGACCTCCTACGATCGAAACGGGGGTCCTGTTGATTGGGAGGGGTCTGGCGTACCGCAAAACAGACGAAACGGACCTCCTATGGTCGAAACGGGGGTCCTGTTCATCGGGAGGGGTGTGGCATACCACAAAACGGGACTCCACGGGAAACTGTTCATCTCCAATGTCAACCTCCTCCAGCCTCCACGGGCTACCGTCGACCTCCTCCAGCCTCCACGGGCTCCTGTTCATCCAGCCTCCACCAGACGCTACTCCACCGGCTACTGTTCAATCACCCCTCCACCATCTACTATTCATCCAGCCCTCCACACCATGGCGTCCTGTTCATCCAGAGGCAACACCACCGCTCACTGTTCATCCAAAACCCCCCGCAACGCTCACTGTTCATCCTAGAGGCAGCATCGATCGGCTTCAGTTAGCAGCAGTAGCGAAGGAATCGCTCGATCAGGTTCAGTTAACAGCCATCGATCGATCACTCGGGTTCAGTAACGCGTAGCCTGCAGTGCAATCGCTTGGGTTCAGTTAGAGCCCAACGCCTCGCTCGGGTTTAGTTAGAGCCAACGCCTCGCACACACGCGCGTACGTGTACAAGAGAAACGCGCATCGCTCGGCCCCCGACCTCCCACCGTAACCGGGAACTCCCCGAAAATTTCCTCGCCCTCGCTTCTACCATGGTTTTTTCCGTCATGGACGGCCTAAAGAATGTCATGCAGCTGCATCTCCGCCCCGCCCAGGACAAAAAGCCCATTTTTTGTCATGATTTTTTGTCATAGAAGTAGGAGCCCACCACATCTATGATGATACCGGGTTTTGTCACAATTATCGACATAGAAGTGTCATATGTATGACAGAAAAAAATTCGTCCGGCCCAAAATGTCACAAATGTGTCTTTTTTTGTAGTGCTTCGACCATGGCGAAGACCATGAACCTCTTCAACAACATGAAGACGACGCCCATATTGGACTCATACTCCGAGTCAAGCTACGAGACCACACATGAGACCTTATCTTTGGTCTTAGAGGAGAGTGATGATGTTCCATCTTCGGCCTTCATCCACGGCTACAACCACGACATGATGGAGCATGGAGACATTTGCACCAACATCTCTCCGACACCCACATGTGACGAGATGCCCCAATTGCCATGTGAGGAGAGCCAACCCACCACGAGTGATATGAGTGACTCCACCATATGTGACATTGAGTGCATTTCCTATGAGAGGATGAGTGTGACCACCACTAGCCCCATACTTGAGAGCATGCCACACATCCTATGTGAGGTTGAGAGCCATTTGAGTGACTCCGCCAACCATATGAGTGAGAGCATCCAAGAGGGAGTGAGTGAGCCACAACACATAGTGAGTGAGGTAGTTGACATAGCATGTGAGGCCACTATGATTTCTAACGACCTAACCTCTACTCCGAGTGTGTTTTCTTCTTTGGTTCTAGGTCTCCTACATGACGACACGCCTATCCTCGACAAGTCCATACCTCCAATGGAGACGATAATGGCCATGGTGGACGATGATGCATCCCCCACATGGTTCCATCAAGATGAAGATGACCGCGACTCGGTCTTCGACACCTCACCTACAACACATGAGCGATGCTCCAAAGGTAACCTAGGTGATGGTGCTTCTCTTGTCCCACTAGTGGACTATTTTATGAATGATTGCTTGCATGATGTTGACACACCTATTCCCATGTTTTCGTGCTAGTGCGACTTCCTCATGTCATTACTTACCTATTTATGATGAATATGATGACGAGCATGTCGAGTTGCCTAGTTGTGATGTTATGTTCCATAGGATATCATGTGAAAGTTCTATTGGTCACATCATGTTTGACAATCCTTTGAACTTGTCATATGCTATGAGTGAGATCTCCCACATTGCATCTTTTCAATCTCAACATAGTAACTATGCATGCCCCATTAAAATCAATCCCATTTGCACTTATGGCATAGATGACGAGATGATGGTCATTGGCTTTTGTTTTTCATGTGATGATATTGCCATGCTTCCTTTACATGATTTGCGCAATTCATCTACTATGCCATGGCATAATCACATAGAACCAAATATGCTTTGTTTTGGATGTTGTCAATATTCTCCATGTGATGTTTCCATTAATTCTCATGAGGAGACCCCCATAGTTTCCTCATACATATTAGGAGATTTTGATGCATTCCATACATTGCATGATTCCCATAATTGCTTGCACCATATGCATTCCATGAATAACAATGCTCTACATATTTCTTGTGATGCATTACACAATTTGAGTCTTCATTATGTTATACATAACAACAAACCTATCATGATGGATGACATGTTTCTATATCACACATATCATTTATTCCAGCATTGGATATTTTGTGCTAACCAACACAAGCATGTGCACATCATGATGGATGATGTGTACATCTACCACGCACACACAATTTTCCCTTTGTCTTTGTTTGTGTAGGTACTCACGTATACTCGTCAACCTCTCAATCCCAAGAGTTGACGAAACGAGCTCTTGAGAGTAAAGATGACTTGGGATCCCATGGACTATCCTTACCACCATTCTCTTCGCGCAATGACTGTGCGCATCTCTCTCACTTGGCTCTCACACGGCTATGGGCTATATACCGCTTGTCGCTTCATGCTCATTTCACCGTGTTCACTTTGCATGCTATGCTTGATTCTATGCCTTTGCCATGCAATTGTGACCCTTACTTGCATCTACCCATGATTCACCATTATGCTTCTCCTGTGTGTATTTGCATGCTTGGTGGAGATCCTTGTTGCTATTGCCATGTTTATCATGTGCCTCATGCTATTGATCCTATTTTGCTCATATCCTCCTTTCATGCTTGTGCTATGTCATGTGAATTATTCATACACACTATTTGCACACGTGACATACTTGACATGATTCCTTCTAGTACGTTGCATCTTCGCACTACTAGCTTGCTTGCCTCGATTCACATGATTGCTCGCTTTGTCGCATCACCCATGTTCCATTCTTACTTGCTTTCTTGGGTTGATGAAGTATATATTCATGCCTCTCACATGATATATTTTGTTCATTGTCGCTTGCCTCAAATTGTTGCATCTATGCTTATTGATCATGGAGACTTGGACACTTTACTTGTGATGCATGCTTGCTTGATTGAGCCTATTGTATTTGGTTGTTCTCGCATCATCATATCCCTCCATACTATGAAATGCTCCCTTGTACTTTCTTATGATGAGCATGATGCATCCACTTGTTGGGTATTTTACCACATGAATGATAGGTTTTGCATCTCCACTAACCTCATTTGTTTTTCCAAGTGTTTGTCATGTTCTTTCATGAAGAAGGATTCACAAGGCGATACCATCATGACGCAATTTGGTCATGTGAAACCATACACGATGTGCAACACCAACATTTGCCAGAATCTCCTAAAGGTGAACTCCTTCCCTTTGAGCCATCCTCAAATATGCATATTGGATGGGTCACTCTTTCATTGTTGTTTCCTTCTTGTTGTCTACATGGTACATCTCGTGAACGGAGGAGCGACATTCAAGATTGGCTCTATGGACCTTCACATTGAAGAGCGCTCGTACTTATTGGAAGCACCTTCGAATATCCACTCATGCCACGACATCGAGCATTGGTACACCAACACCTCCATATTTGTTGATTGTGCTCATACATGTCATGCTCATTGGACATCTCACACACATGACAAATTTGCATCTTATGCATGGATTGACTCATATTATGATTGCCTTGTTGCATCTTGTATCCACATGTCATCCATGATATATGAGCTTGTGCATTTCCTTAGCAAATTTGTTGTGATCTACCTTGATGGCATATTCATACATCATGATCATATTGCCCATCATCAATTGCATGATCACATACTCATTTTGAGCATCCATTGCCATATTCATGCTATTGATAAACCGTCTCACTATGACATCATTTTGCACCGTGGTTGCATTCATCATATTCATAATACATTTGTGTGCACAATGAATGCTTTTGCTACCATGAATGCTTTGCATATCATTCTATATCATCTTGATAAGCTTCATGCACCTTGTCATGATCAATCTTGTTGCACGGACTCATTCTTACATGATGGACACTTTGTGTGCTCTAACCATTGTATTTCCGAGTGTCGTTTGTGTTTGCTCCTTTTGCATGTATACCATTCCGGCAACACGTTGGAGTACTTGGATTGCGCAACATCTTCCACTCCGTCCAACTACAAGTCCATCCACGACTACCATTTCCATGGTGATGAGGATCACGATCCGAGGTCGGATCTTTCCCAAGGGGGGAGATGATGCGGAGCATCCCACGTTCATCCCCATGTACACTCCGACTACTCTCCAAGCCCCAAGAGGACATATGACGAATCCTCGTACATACACCATTGGACGCAAGGTGAACTCGCTCCTCTTCAAACCATCACTTTCCACATGTGAGACATGGCTACTACCTCATATATATGTGCTATGCATGACCAGGAACAAAGAGGAAGGCCATGGACAAGACGGCGAGGACACCAAGTACAATAACTACCGAAGAAGCTCCAGCGAGCGGACAGGACGACACCGGACGACCGGCCTCTCACAGCGAGTGGACGTCCGGCCAGGACCGGACGACCGGCGACACCGCACCGGAGCCAAACCAGCGGATGTCCGACGCCACCGGACGACCGGCCATCTCCGGAAATCCGGTGCCTCCTCAACCGAACCAGATCGAGTGGACGTCCAGCGACTAGCGGACGACCGGTCCCTCCTAAGCTACCGGACGACCGGTAGCTTCCTGTGCGCAGCCGGGCCTTTGGCCTTGTATATCCCTCTCCCACTTACCCCTTCGTGGCTCTAGACTATATATACTCCTCCACCTCCTCCATTTGAGGGTTAGCGTTGGTTTAGCTCATATTTAGAGATAGAGCTACGCTCATCCACTTAGGATCTACTCCTTGAGAGAGATCCCATTGGATTCAATACCTCCTTGCGGAGAAGAACTTCAAGACCTCCTCATAGAGAAGACCGGGTACCTCTTGTATCGTCCGTTGTTGACTTTGGATTGTGTATCTTCCTTTGTGTTCATGGATCTAGCGCATGTGTGATCATATTTGTTGGTTTCTCGTGTTCCTCTCGTGTCTTTCCCCTCGTTTCCATCTTCGTGTTCATCACGGGATCCGCTCCTTTCATGAAAGATTGGGTGATTAGGGTTCTACCCTACATCATCTTGGTATCGTGAGCCACGTTGATCACGATTTTGGAGCCTCCATAGTTGTTTTCTAGCCTAATTTTGTTGTGTTCTTCCCCAATTTCGAAAATCCCCACCAAAAATAGCCCCCAATTTTTTTTGTGATTTGTTGGTTTGATGATGTTTTGTTTACTTTGATCCATGTATTTGCTTGGTTTCGAGTGGATCTAGCATCTCCCCAATTATCCCCACTTTCCATCCACGAAACCCCATCAATTTTGACCCCAAAATCCCCAATTTCCGCCCAAAATCGCCTCCCGGATCTGAAATTTCGCGCTGACCCCGACCCATCGGACGACCGTCACTTTACCGGACGTTCGGAGCCGCAGGAATCACCGGACGTCCGACCTTACCGGATGACCGGAACCCCCTAACTCGAGCAGAATTAGCGGATTTCCGACCCGACCGGACGTCCGGCGACAGGACGACCGTTTTTTCCGGACGTCCGCTACCTGTATATATCAACTTCGCTCAAATTTTGTTTCGGCCATAACTAATTCATCGGGAGTCCGATTTTCGCGTTCTTTAGCTCGTTGAAAATCTCTTGACATCCTCCTTCCCACAAAAATACCACCAAAATCTTTTGACTCCATCAAATTTTTGAAACTTTGGCATCTTTGCCTAGGGCTTACACCACATCATCCGCTACACTACCACCGACTTCCGCAACCTAACCAATTTTGTTCCCCATCGCATTAGTGGTTGCTTGAGGAGTGATTTGAATCTCCTAAGGTGTCTAGGCTACTTAGGGACGGTTGCTTCTTTATCAACCTTACCCTCCATTTCCGCATTGCGTACTCCACAACCCATCATTGCCATTCCGCAATTCCTTTGAGCTTCCACAAAACCACCACCGCATTCCCACTACCACCATTTTGACATTTGACATTTGAGATTTTGAGTTTGCGGTTTTTCCGTTTCCTAAGATGTTTCGGCTACTTAGGGACGAGTCTCCATCATCTTGGTATCTCCATCAATATCACCGCCACTCATCATCGCCACGGACGGTAACCTCCATATCATCTCAGTATCGTGGTATCCCTCCATTGTATATTCCCTTGCCTTTGCATTGATAACCCCTAGCCCATTTTGCGTTACTTGCCTATCGAGACTAGCCATTTGAGTATTGCCGGCAACGTTACTTGTGCACATTAGTGATCTACACCATACATTGCATACATACCATATCATATTGGTATCATCATATCATCTCGTGTGCCTCAAGTTTGTTCCCGCATATACCCAATCGCCATCTTGGTTTGTGCATTTCGCATTGTGGCCATATACAAAAAAAGCTTTTAAGCAAAGAAAAAGAGTGAACAAAGAGCTTGTAAGCAAGTGCCATAGTATCATACCACATTGCAAATAAGATCATCTTGGATCATAACACCGGGAGCCATACATACATAGCATACTTGGGATAGAAGTCCTTGCATTTTTGTCTCCTATAGGTTGTGCACAAGGGTCGTATCCGCCTTTTAAGCAATCATGCTAGCGTCTCTCTAGAGTTGTGCAACAAGAGCATTTTCTGTGGATTCCACATTTTGAGCTCATTCTTGGTTGCACGACACCATTTATCTATCCGTGTGTGCGTTTCCGTGTGCCACATATTGCTATTGGTCTACTTGTTTCACTTGCGAATTTGTGAATCTCTTTCAACATTATTGACTCTTGCTAACATTTTGAATCAAATTTTTTGTGCCACTATCCTCACCGAGCTCCACCATAAGCCTTACTTGTGTAGGTGTGAGAAATCGACAAGAATTGATACCAATTGTGCTATTTCCTTGTCCACATTGGAGTGATCATTGATCCACTTTCAAGTTCGGTCAAGGTACATTTGGTATTCGTTCTTCTATTTCTAACACTCATATTTTTCTCTTGGGGTGATGGATAGGCAAGGCATTTCATCTCCGGTCTTCCACAACAACGACGGCGTGAACAACTACATCACCAAAGCGTTAATCTTCGATCTACAACGACAAATGCAAGGCGCACAATCAAGATTGCGAGAGCGCATCGAGAACCTCTCCATCGACATTCGCCACTCCGAAGCAAGGAAAAGGGACTACATCGACAACAAGCTTTCCGCACAAAAGGAGGAGCAAGATGCAAGGATGGAGGAGATTCGGGCCTTGATCAAGTCTACTTCATCTTCGTCATCTTCAAGGCGGCGACGAGCAAATCGATTATCTCCGGAGCGCCCAAGCGACACAAGCGCAAGTCGTCCACGTCCACATCTCCATGGAGACCTTGTTTCCCCACACATACGGACTCTAAAAACAGCCTATACTTAAGTATTTCGAAAATACATGGGCTTGGCCCAATAATAAGGTGACACAGCACCTAGAATAGCCTCTGGAAGAAATTTATGAAGTGGCATCTTGTATATTTCGTCCAAGGGTTCATGCACTCCTTATGGTGGCTTCAAAGTCCTGAAATCATTACTTGTAACTCCGTTCTTGATCCCCTTGCGCATGCCATCATCTCCATGCTTGAACTTGTTCGAAGGTTCATCTTTCTTGTCCAAGCTAGGCCCTTTATTTATAAGCAAAACAAATGTATCCAATTTAGGCAGCATCATATTCTCATGAACATTATAATCGTTACCAAGAAACAAAAGTGCCTGATAATTCAATTGGCGTGCGCGAGCTCTAGTAATTGGTCCAGTATGTATAGCAGCAGGGGCTGTGGGTGTAACAATGGTATTGATGTCCTCATCATGGGAAATGGAGGCTTTGCATTAACTTCACAGACTTGAACAAGGCATGCCCGAAGGACCCTTTCCCCCTGCCGCACATCGATCAGATTATAGACTCCACTTCCGGGTGCGATCTGCTTTCCTTTTTGGATGCGTACTCCGGGTACCATCAGATATTCATGACAAAAGAAGTTGAAGAGAAAACCACATTCATAACTCCATGTGGCACATACTGCTTTGTACGTATGCCTTTCGCGTTAAAGAGCGATGGGTCCACCTTTGCAAGAGCAATGCAAATTGGTTTTGAACCTTAGCTACCCAGGAATGTAGAAGCTTACATGGACTATATAGTGGTCAGGACCAAGCACAGATCAACACTCATTCAAGATTTGGAAGAGACCTTTACAAACTTGCGCAAGATCAATTTGAAGCTAAACCCTAAGAAGTGCATGTTTGGTGTTCCCTTCGGCAAGCTCCTTGGTTTCTTTGTGTCTCACTCTCACCGAGGGATAGAGGCCAACCCCGACAAGATTAGATGAATCGAGCAAATTCAAGCACCCAAGATTGCCAAAGATGTGAGGCGTTTTACTGGATGCATTGCCATGCTGGGTAGGTTCATTTCCAAGTCTGCCGAGTGTGCCTTGCCTTTCTTCAAAATCTTGAAGAAGGCAGGTCCGATGAAGTGGACCCCGAAGGCGGAAGTAGCGCTGCAAGACCTGATGTGGAGCATCCTACGGACATCACCATGTCAAGAGTCCGTTTGACAAGTGACACATGCGACATCTACTTCGCATACACAAAGGTGAACCATCTCCTTTACACGTGCTCACTTGACCCCTTTGAGGATGCTATACTACTTGACACTCCACTCGTGTGCATGCAAAGGTATTGTCGGAACGGTACGAACGACGAGGAGGAGTGCAAGCGCAAGTGTACAACTACACCATCCACGAGGGAAGCGTGGAAGCGAAGACGGAAGAAGACGGAGCTGCAGAATCTACAGCGCCCGGACGTCCGACGTGCCACCGGACGTCCGACACTCTACGGCGCCCGGACGACCGACGTTCATCGGACGTCTGACAAGTCCCAGGCACCGGACATCCGACGCTTACCGGAAATCCGATGCCATCGATCCCGAAGCAAAACGACGGACGACCGACGCCGACCAGACGTCTGGCACCACCTGTCCTGAGAAGAATCAACGGACGTCCAACGCGCGCCAGACGTCCGGACCGTCTTGAGCTACCGAACGTCCGATACCCGTCGGACGTCCGACGCTTGTCTGTGCACAGTGTATCGGGCGGAGCCCATGTATCCCTTCGCCCTCACTTACCCCTTCATGTCCCTAGACTATATATACTTCTCCTCCTCCTCCATTTGAGGGTTAGCGTTGGTTTAGCTCATATTTAGAGATAGAGCATTGCTCATCCACATCGGATCTACTCCACGAGAGAGACCGCGGCCTCTACGGAGAAGATCCCTTTGGATTCAAGACCTCCTTGCGAAGAAGAACTTCAAGACCTCCTCACGAAGAAGACCGGTTACCTCTTGTATCAACCGTTGTTGACTTTGGATCTTGTATCTTCCTTTGTGTTCATGGATCTACCGCATGTGTGATGATTCTTGTTGGTTTGAGTGTTCTCTTGTGTTCCCCTCGTGATTTTCCCCTCGTTTCCCTCCTCGTGTTCTTCGTGTTCATTGCGGGATCCGCTCCTTTCGTGAAAGATCAGCCGATAGGGTTCCTACCCTACATCATCTTGGTATCATGAGCCACGTTGATCACGATTTTGGAGCATCCCCTCATAGTTTTCTAGCCTAATTTTGTTGTGTTCTTCCCCAATTTCGAAAATCCCCACCAAAAATAGCCCCAATTTTTTTTTGTGATTTGTTGGTTTGGCAAAGTTTTGTTGGATTTGATCCATAGATTTTCTTGGTTTCAAGTGGATCTAGCATCTCCCCAAGTTACCCCATCTTTCATCCAAAAAATCTCATCAATTTTGACCCCAAATTCCGCCCAAAATTGTGTCCCGAAACTCGCATCTCGAGTTGACCCCGATACACCGGACGACCGTCATTTTACCGGATGTCCGGAGCCGCAGGAACCACCGATCGTCCGACCTTACCGGACGACCGGAACCCCTAACCCGAGATGAAATTAGCAGATTTCTGACCCGACCAGACGTCCCGCGACCGGACATCCGTTTTTTTCTGGATGTCCGCTACCTGTACATATCAACTTCGACTGATTTTTGTTTCGGCCATAACTAATTCATCCGGAGTCCGATTTTCACGTTCTTTAGCTCGTTGAAAAGCTCTTGACATCCTACTTCCCGCAAAAATACCAACAACATCATTTGACTCCATCAAATGTTTGGAACTTTGGCGTCTTTGCATAGGGCTTACACCACATCATCCGCTACACCACCACCGACTTCCGCAACCTAACCAATCTTGATCCCCATTGCATATGTTGTTGCTTGAGGAGTGATTTGAGTCTCCTAAGGTGTCTAGGCTACTTAGGGATGGTTGCTTCATCATCAACCACCACCAACACTTCCACATAGTTTTGCCCACCTCACACTCCCGCCACCCCCACTTAACCCAATTTTGTTTGTGTTGTGAGTTGTGTCTCCTAAGGTGTTTCGGCTACTTAGGGACCATGCTTCCAACTCCGACATCGTGTATAGTCCACCACCTTACCCTCCACTTTCGCATTGCCTACTCGCATAACCCATCATTGCATTTCCACAATCCCATTGAGCTTCCACAAAACCACCACCGCATCCCGCTACCACCATTTGACATTTGACATTTGAGATTTTGAGTTTGCGGTTTTTACCATTTCCTAAGGTGTTTCGGCTACTTAGGGACGAGTCTCCATCATCTTGGTACCTCCATCAAGATCACCGCCACTCATCATCTCCAAGGACGGTAACCTCCATATCATCTTGGTATCGTGGTATCTGATGCGGAGCATCCTATGGACATCACCATGTCAAGAGTCCATTTGGCAAGTGACACGTGTCACATCTACTTCATGCATACAAAGGTGAATCATCTCCTTTACACGTGTCCACTTGTACCTTTCGAGGATGGTATACTACTTGACCCCTCTCTCGTGTGCATACATAGGTGTGAGCAGAGCTACACATTCATTGAGGAGGAGTCCAAGAAGAAGAGAACATCTACACCATCCAAGAGGGAAGCCTGGAAGCAGAGAAGGAAGCACCAAGAAGAAGGCAGCAGCTCCCAGGCGTCCCCATGCGCACGGGCCTCCCAGGCTGGCGATCCTGAAGCCCCCGTGCGCATGGGCGTGTACCGTGCCCATGGGACCCCCGTGACCACGGGCCCCATGGACCCCGTGCGCACGGGCTCATGCATCACGTCTCTGGATACCCCGTGCGCACGGGCTCCACTTACCCCATGCACACGGGGCCCCCTGAGTGTTGTTGTGGGCTTTGCCCATGTAATCCCCATTTCGCCCCTGCTTACCCCTTCATCCCTTGGACCTATATATACTGATAGAGGCGAAGGTGTCCCGATGTTTCTATGAGATAGTGGCTATCGTTTTCAGTGGGAGTCGACCTTGATGATCTGACTACGAACGTGCGAGACGTCGCGCCTTAGCAATCGCTAAACCAACTTCCGAGGGGTTATTGACCACGTCGAAGCACGATCAACCTGATCACGAGGGTCTGTTTCCTGCGAGCAAACGAAAACAAGCAAGAAACTGATATTGCAATCTGGATATTGTGAATATAAGATGAAAGCTTTATTGATCAAGGTGGGGTTCTGTGACGTCTTGGTCTGGTTGTTGAACACAAATGAAGTACGCGAAGTTGCAGCTATGGCGAACTTTTGATCTAAACAAAACCCAAAGTCTAAACGATGCCCTAAAGGCTATATATAGAGAGAAGAGAGGGGGGAATTTCGTGGCCCTTGGATGAGGGGTCCGAAACCAACCCCAACTCTTGTTTCCCCACACATGCGGACTCTAAAAACTTCCTATAATCAAGTATTTAGAAATTACATGGGCCTGGCCCAAAAATAAGGTGACACAGCACCTAGAATAGCCTCTGGACGAAATTTATGAAGTGGCATCTTGTATATTTCGTCCAAGGCTTCATCCACTCATTATGGTGGCTTGAATGTCCTGGAATCATCACTTGTAACTCCGTTCTTGTTCCCCTTGCTCATGCCATCATCTCCATGCTTGAACTTGCTCCAAGGTTCATCTTTCTTGTCCAAACTAGGCCCTTCATTTGTAAGCAAAACAAATTTATCCAATTTAGGCAGCATCATATTCTCATGAACATTAGAATCATTACCAAGAAACGAAAGTACCTGATAATTCAATTGGCGTGCGCGAGCTCTAGTAATTGGTCCAGTATGTATAGCAGCAGGGGCTGTGGGTGTAATAGTGGTACTGATGTCCTCATCATATACTCCTCTGCCTCCTCCATTTAGAAGGGAGCTAAGAATAGATCTAGATATTAGAGCTTTGCTCATGTACCTCCCCTTGTGGGATTCCTCTTGAGAGAGAAGACTCCATTGGAGTACAAGACCTCCATTGGAGAAGATCCCTAGTGGATAAAGCCCCCATCTAGGGAAGGATCTATCTAGATCATCAAGCCCTCATCTCCTTCATAGGATTTGGGATGAACTCTACCATGTATCTTGTTTCCCTTTGATTGTTCATGTACCTTGTGGATCTTGTGTGTTTGTTGGTCTAGTGGATGTGTGATTGGACTTGTTCTTGAGTGTTCCTCTTGTTTTCTCCCTTGTGTTCATCTTGTTCTTGGGGATTCCCCCTCCAATTCGTGAAAGATCTCCACTTAGGGTTCCACCCTACACCATCTTGGTAGAAGAGCCATGGTTTCTCACGAAATTGGAGCCCCCCTTCTTAGTTTTCAAGCCTAATTTTGCTTGTTCTTGCCCAATTTCAAAAATCCTCACAAAAAGAGCCATACTAATTTTTTTGTGATTTGAAGTTTTTGTGAGTTTTTCTTGATTTTGATCCGTGGATGTGGTGTCTAGCAAGTAGATCTAACTCCTATTGCGTCCCCATACCCCATTTTTTCTTTCCCCCATCGAATTTGACCCAAAAATCATGAAATTTCCGCCTACCCCATGCCCACGGGCTCTCAGCCCCGTGCCCAGGGCCCCGGCGTAGTCCCAGGTGACCCTGTGCCCTTGATACATGTACCGTGTACACGGGACCCCGTGCGCATGGCCCTCCCAGAATCAGACGCGTCCAGTTTAGGTTTTCACCCATAACTTCCACTCCCAAACCCCGATTTGGGTGTTCTTTGGCTCGTTGAAAAGCTAATGACGTGCCCGAGATGCTCATCTTGGTTTTACCACAATTTGACTCCATAAAATTTCCTCCATTTTTGCATCTTTTGCATAAGCCATCTGCCATAACTTCCGCACCACTGCATAAAACTTCCGCAAACTAACCCATTTTGGTTCCTTTGGTATTTGTGGATGGTTGAGTTGTGATTTGAGTCTCCTAAGGTTTTTCGACTACTTAGGTACGGTTACATCTTCATCCACCACCGGTGACTTGTATCGGTCCATCGACTACATCCACCACGAGCTTCCACATCGACGACGACCATCCATCCCTTGAGACCATCTTCAACCGCAAGCAAGGCCGGTTACCCCCCCCCTCCCCCCGACTTCGTGAAAGGTTAAGGGTGACGAAGGTATCCATTCCATCATAAACTTTTCCTTCCTTCCCATTACATCTTGATAGCCCCACCATCTTTGTGCATACCTTCATACCTATTGAAACTAGCTATCCGAGTATTGCCGGGCTTCACAAAAACTTGTGCACCATAGTGATACGATATCATATGGTTGCATCATTAGATATATCATATTGTGCAATTGCTTGCTCCCATGCATATCTTGTGATACCTATATCATATGTGTGGTTGAGGCTCATTAAGCATAGTGGAAAGGAAGATCAAAAAAGTCAAAAAAAGCTTTTAAGCAAGAAAAAAAAGATCATAACCTTATAAGCAAAAGAGAGTTGAGCATGAAGAGAGATACTTGTGCATGAGGATACATGGAATAGGGAACATTTAGCTTGCATGCATATAGGTTGGTGCCAAGTGGTGAATCGTGCCCAAGTGTGCAATCAAGCTAGTGCTCTCCTAGTGTTTGTGCAACACGAGCTTAGTCTTCGTTAGGCAATTTTCTATTGCTCATCGCTATAGTTGCACAAGCCCCATTATCCCACAGTGTGTTTTTCTTTATTGCCCTCCTCTATATTTTTGATCACTTGCTTTGCATTTTGAGTCCTTTGGATTTATTTCAACATTTACAATATCTTGGACTTCAATTTGCATGAAATTTGTGCCACTTGTCCTAACCAAGCCACTCGATAAGCTTTTACTTGTAGGTGTGAGTGAACAAGTCCAGTACCAATTCTACTATTCTTTCATCTCACATTGAGTGATACGATATACATCCTCAATGTTGGGAAAATGTATCTTGGTATTGTTTATCTCATTTCCTACTCACCTTTGCTCAAGTCTTGTGATGGGTAGGCAAGGCATTTCATCTCCGGTCTTCCACGACAATGACGACGCGACCAACTACATCACCCAAACGCCCATCTTCGGACTACAACGAGCAATGCGAGGCATTGAGCGACTCACCGTGGACATTCACCAACGCGAAGCACAAACAAGGGACTACATCGACACCAAGTTGGACGCACAATTGGATGACATCCGACACGTGTGGGCCAACTACAAGTCTTCTTCCTCATTGTCATCCTCATGGCGGAGACGCTCAAGTCGCAAGGCTTCGTTACGGCCACAAGATGCAAGTACCACGTGGTACCGTCAAGAAAACCTTTAGGAGTACAAGAGAAGACCGCGAGACAAGCACCACAAAGACGGAGCTACGACTACGACCACCACTTCGGCATCTTCGCCAAGTGTTATCAAGGAATCTTCGCCTTTCGACGTACGGCATCTTCGCCTACCTCTGACAAGTATGCCTACTTCAACATCATCAAGTTCAAGGCGATCACCTATGAGTGAGGGCGACACTTCCATCTTTGGAAGCCCCTCAAGGGAGATGGTTGAGCATGAGATTTTCTCTTCGACCATGGCGACATATGATGACTTGAGTGACTTGTGCCACCATATTGAGAGTGAGAGTGACTTCACCACTAGCCCCATATATGACGAGTTGCCACAACTCCCATGTGAGGAGAGCCACAACCCCCACCACTTGAGTGAGATGAGTGACTCCACCATATGCGAGTCTGAGTGCACCTACCTTGAGGGAGTGATTGAACCACCACATAGAGAGAGTGAGATAGTTGATAGGTCATCTGAGGCCACTTTCAACTCTAATGACTTGACCTCTACCTCTATTGTGTCTTCTCATTTGGTGCTAGGTCCGATTTATGATGATGCGCCGATCCTCGATGACTTTGTCCTTCCTATGGACAAGATGATGGCCATGGTGGAATACGATGCAACCCCCAGATGGTTCCATCACGATGAAGATGACCATGACTCGGTCTTCGACACCTCACCTAAACCACATGAGTGGAGCTCCAAAGGTAACATAGGTGATGGTGCTTCTCTTGTCCCACTAGTGGACAATATTAACAATGATTGCTTGCATGATGTTGACACACCTATTACCATACTTCATGCTAGTGCGACTTCATCATGTCATGACTTACCTATTTATGATGAATACGATGATGAGCACCTTGAGTTGCCTAGTTTTGATTCTATGCTCCATAGGATATCATGTGAAAATTCTTTTGGTCACATCATGTTTGACAATCCTTTGAACTTGTCATATGCTATGAGTGAGATATCCCATATTGCATCATTTGAATCTCAACATAGTAACTATGCATGCCCCATTACAATAAATCCTATTTGCACATATGGCATAGATGACGAGATGATGGTCACTGGCTTTTGTTTCTTTTGCGATGATATTGCTATGCTTCCTTTGCAAAATTTGTGCAATTCATCTCATATGCCATGCCATGACAATTATTGTCTTTCACATGATTACATCCCTTGTGTGCACCACATGCATACCATTCCTCACAATGCTCTAGATATTGCGAGTGATGCATTACATCCTTTGAGTCTCCATTATGCTATACATAACAACAAACCTCTCATGATGGATGACATGTTTCTATATCATGCAACTCATTTATTTGAGCATTGGATATTTTGTGCTAACCAACACAAGCACGTGCGCATCATGATGGATGGTGTGTACATCTACCAGGCACACACAATTTTCCCTTTGTTTTTGTTGTGTGTAGGTACTCATGTATACTCCCCATGGACCTACCATTGCCTCACCAAGTGCCTAGCGGACCCATGACACGATCACGTGCAAGAGCTCTCGAAACCGAGGTGACATCGCTCCTGTCAGATTTCCACTTCGATGCACATGAGACATGGCTACTACCTCATATGAACACATTGTGCATACTCACGTATCATGGAGAAGCTAAGGAGCAAGGAGAAGAAGAAGAGGAAGATGGACGTGAAGACGGAGACGAAGAAGAAGAGCTGCTCAAAGTCTCCAGCTCCGGACGACCGATGAACCCCGGACGTCCGACGACCTCCAGGCTCCAGACGTCCGGCCTTCTCCGAAAGATCGACGCTTCCACACCCGAGCCAAAACAGACGGACATCCGACGCCCCACGGTCGACCGACGCCCGGATGTCCAACCCCGACCAGACGATCGACCGAAGACCACCCGAGCCGAATCTATGGATGTCCGACAGGCACCGGACGTCCGGACCCTCGCGAGCCTTTGGACCACCTGTGACCTCCGGACGTCTGAAGCCTGTGCGCTGTTTTGTGTTGGGCCGGGGACCACGTACCCCTTCTCCCCCCTGTTTTGCACTAAGACTATATATACTACACCTCGTCCAACTTTCTAGGGTTAGCAAAGGATTAGCTCATATTTTGTGTGAGAGCTTTGCTCATCCACTTGGTTACCTTCTCCTCGGAGATTCGAGCCTCCTACGGAGAAGATCGCCCAAGCGGATTCAAGACCCCTCTTTAGGGAAGAACATCAAGACCTCCTCATGGAGAAGACAGTTACCCTTGTATCGTCCTTAGTTGACCGTGTACCGTGTGAACCCTATGTATTCGAGGATCTAGCACATGTGTGACTTTCTTGTGTTGGTTTAGTGATTCTCTTGTGTTTCCCTTGTGTTTTCCCTCTTTTCCCCCTCATGTTCTTCATGTTTATCGCGGAATCCGCTCCTTTCGTGAAATATCGGCCGATTAGGGTCATGCCCTACATCATCTTGGTATCACGAGCCACGTTGATCACGATTTTGGAGCCTTCCCTCGTTGTTTTCTAGCCTTGTTTTGTTGTTTTTTGTCCTAATTTGAAAAATTCCCCACAAAAATAGCCCCAATTTTTTTGTGATTTGTTAGTGTGTTGAGATTTTGTTGGTTTGGATCCGTGGATTTTCTTTGTTTTGAGTGGATCTAGCTTTTCCCCCCTTTCCCCATGTAACGCCCCGGATGTAACTTACCATATTTGTACTCCGACTCTTGCCATTTTCGGCTCTAAGTTATGAGATTTCCCCGTGGTTGGTTTTTCCCTTCATTTTGCATTTTGTTCATGTCATGCATTTAATATCTTGTCATCATGTGCATCTCATTTGCATACGTGTTCGTCTCATGCATCCGAGCATTTTCCCCGTTGTCCGTTTTGCGATCCGACACTCCTATGTCCTCCAGCGCCCCCTTTTGCCTCTTTTCGTGAGCGGGTGTTAAACATTCTCGGAATGGACCAAGATTTGCCAAGCAGCCTTGGTACACCACCGGTAGACCGCCTGTCAAGTTTCGTGCCATTTGGAGTCCGTTTGATACTCCAACGGTTAACCGGGGAACCGTAAAGGCCTCGTGTGTGTTGCAGCCCAACAACCCTCCAAAGTGGCCCAATAACCCATCCAAACCCCATACATCCTCTCGGCCGTTCGATCACGATCGCGTGGCCGAAAACCGCTCCCCATTTTGACACTCCTACCTCCTCCTAGCTATAAAAGGTGCTCCCCTCCGAAATCCTCACGCAGATAAACCCTAGCCCCGCTCCTCCGTGCCGCCGGTCGAACGCGTCCGCCGCCCCCCTCAACCAACCAGAGGGCGCCACGTCGCAAGCCCAGGCCGCACCGCCCGCCAAGGCCCGCAGTTGGCCCCCGCGGGCCCAGCTGCCATCGCCCCGCGCCCGCATGCTCCCGAGCGCCTACGCCGCCCGCGCTCCGCCGCCCCCGCTCGCCGGCCACCGCCCCGATCCGCCGCTGCTCTGCCACCGCTCTGCAACCTCGCCGGTCGCACACCTCGTCGCATTGCCCTGCGCGCCCGTCGCCCGGCGCCCGCTCCGCTCCATCTCCGGCCAGATCCGGCCGCGAGAGGGCCGGATCCGGCGAGCTCCATCTCCGGTGAGCCCCTACTCCAGCTCCGGTCGCTGTCCCCGTCGTCTACAGTGAGATCCCGGCTGCCTGGGGCCGCGCACCCCGATCCAGATCTGGAAACCCTAGGTTGACCCCGTTTTTTCCCCAAGTCCCTAACATTTTCAGCTCATGTTCATTGCATCATATCTCCTCATCCGTAGCTCCGTTTTGTGCGTGCCATATATCAAAATGTTCATATGGATGTGCTCTTCATTTTGTTCCATTATGACGTGCTTGTTTGAGTCCATCTTGATGCCCAAATTGTTGATGCAAGAGTGCTATAAAATGTTAGGTGTTGTTTATTAGCAGAGTATGAGCATTTGTCATTTTTTGCCATGTTTGTTGTGTGCTTCATATGGGAATGAGCTCTACATGTGTTTTGGGCTATGCCATGCCATCTTTACAGGGGTGTATGCCATGTATTTTTGTGCTCAAGGTGGTGACTAGCACATGCATGCAAAGTAGCTCTCATAATATTGCTGATTTCAAGGACTTAGAATTTCAGTAAGTCATTTCCCTGCTGTTATTTGTATGCCATGTATTCATGTTGCTACAGAGATATCCATGCTTCTTTTGAGTATGTTCAGTAAGGATGATTTGGGCATATGGTTGTGCTCTATCCATATATATCCCTGTTTGCATTTATGGAGTGCCCTAGCATGACTCAATCTTGCTCTACTTTTGCTATAAAATGTTCCTGGCAGACTGTTTACGTGTTAATCAATTTTGCCAAGGTTGTTGTAGTTGATCCATGCATGCTATGAACTTGTTCTTGCCATGGTTAGCTTCATGATCATGTCTTCTTGCTGGTAGTATGCTTAGTTTGTCATGCAATGCCTTGTGGTGAGTGAATCGAGCTCGCAAAGAGGCCTTCATAATTCTGTTTTTGCCATGTCCAGTTTTCTGCTAAGTCTGAATCTGTTAACGAAACTTGTTATGTTTACATGGGTGCCATCATATTTTTTTGTTCCCTTTTGGCTTATGGTCAGTAAGGGACTTTTGTTATATGCTTTGAGTAGATTCATGCCATGCCTTGTATTGCTATGTTCTGATCCTGTAGAATGTTGTTATCTTGCTCTGAACATTGCTTCCTGATGTTAATTCCTGGCATGTTGTTATTTTCACAAAGTCTGTGATGCTGTTATCTTTTGCGCTTTTTTCATGCTTGTTTGAACCTGCTCTTGTGCGATTTAGCCGTAGCTCAGTGTTCATCTTTTGTCAAGCATATTGAGTAGATCACTGTCATGTGCTTTGTTGCTATGTTAGAGTGCAGTAACTTAGCTTCTTGTTGCATTTTAGGTGGCATCGTGCTGTTAGTCGCAGAATTGTGCCATTCTTGTTTTGCTTGCCTTTGCAAACCATGCATCTGATTCCGGTGATCTTTATATCGATTTTGACCGAAATCAACTCATCTTTCCAGCGGCACTCTTGGTTTGCCAAGTTGAGTCCTAGTTCAATCTTTTCCTTCCGGGGCACGCATATGCATTGCATATCACATCCCGCATATCATGCCATGTTTTGCATCATGTTGCTTGCGCATTGCATCGTGGTTGATTATGTTTTCCTTTGCTTGTGTTCTTGCCTTGGGTAGAGCCGGGAGACGTGTTCGTGATAGAGGAACCTGTTGAGTACGCTTACGAGGATCAAGCTTACGTGAACTACGAGAACTTTGCAGGCAAGATGACCACACCCTCGAAATCACTTCTATCTTTGCTTGCTAGTTGCTCGCTCTATTGCTATGCCGCGATACCTACCACTTGCTATAGCATGTCTCCCATATTGCCATGTCAAAACTCTAACCCACCTTGTCCTAGCAAACCATTGTAAGGCTATGTTACCGCTTTGCTCAGCCCCTCTTATAGCGTTGCTAGTTGCAGGTGAAGGTGGAGTTTGTTCCTTGTTGGAACATGATTATTGTTGGGATATCATTATTATATGTTGTTAACTTTAATGCACCTATATACTTGGTAAAGGGTGGAAGGCTCGGCCTTATGCTTGGTGTTTTGTTCCACTCTTGCCGCCCTAGTTTCCGTCATACCGGTGTTATGTTCCTTGATTTTGCGTTCCTTACGCAATTGGGTTATAATGGGAACCCCTTGACAGTTCGCCTTGAATAAAACTCCTCCAGCAAGGCCCGACCTTGGTTTTACCATTTGCCACCTAAGCCTTTTTCCCTTGGGTTCCGCGGACTCAAGGGTCATCTTTATTTTAAACCCCCGGGCCAGTGCTCCTCTGACTGTTGGTCCAAACTAGAGCACCGTGCAGGGCCGTCCCTTGGCAACTTGGGTTACGTTGGCTCCTGTACGCTTAGCTTATCCGGTGTGCCCTGAGAACGAGATATGTGCAGCTCCTATCGGGATTTGTCGGCACAACGGGTGGTCTTGCTGGTCTTGTTTTACCATTGCCAAAATGTCTTGTAACCGGGATTCCGAGTCTGATCGGGTCGTCTTGGGAGAAGGAATATCCTTCGTTGACCATGAGAGCTTGTGATGGGCTAAGTTGGGACACCCCTGCAGGGTTTTAAACTTTCGAAAGCCGTGCCCGTGGTTATGGGCAGATGGGAATTTGTTAATGTCCGGTTGTAGAGAACTTGAAACTTAACTTAATTAAAATGAATCAACCGCGTGTGTAGCCGTGATGGTCTCTTTTCGGCAGAGTCCGGGAAGAGAACATGGTCTCGTGTTATGCTTGAACGTAAGTAGTTTCAGGATCACTTCTTGATATTTATAGCTTCTCGACCGTGCTTTGCTTCTCTTCTCTCTCTCATTTGCGTAAGTTAGCCACCATATATGCTAGTGCTTGCTGCAGCTCCACCTCACTACCTTTTCCGACCCATAAGCTTAAATAGTCTTGATCGCGAGGGTGTGAGATTGCTGAGTCCCCGTGACTCACAGAGTACTTCCAAAACCAGATGCAGGTGTCGATGATGCCAGTGCAGGGGACACTACCGAACTCAAGTGGGAGTTCGACGAGTATTCATGACGTTACTATGTTTCCTTTCTGGATGATCAGTAGTGGAGCCTAGTTGGGGCGATCGGGGATCTTTTGCATTAGGGGTTGTCTTTCTTTATTTGGTTCCGTAGTCGGGCCTTGATTGTATTTGGATGATGTAATGCTATATTTATGTATTATGTGAAGTGGCAATTGTAAGCCAACTCTTTATCCTCTCTCTTATTCAGTACATGGGATGTGTAAAGATTACCCCTCTTGCGACATGCCTACTATGCGGTTATGCCTCTAAGTCGTGCTCCGACACGTGGGTGATATAGCCGCATCATGGGTGTTACACCCCACCCTTCCCATCCACAAAATCCTCTGGATTTGACCATTTTTGCCATCTCCACCTCGAAACCTAGCAGTTCATCCCGTGCCCGAATTCGCCCAGGCACCGGACGTCCGACCCAGCCCAGACGTCCGACGACCGGACGACCGACCCAACCCGAACGTCCGACGAACCCTGACAAAACTGAATTTTTTCAGTGTAGTCACCATCATCGCCCCACATTTCCGCAAACACACTCCTACCACCAATACACCATCACCACTTCCGCATACCACCACCATTTGGACCGTTCCGCTCTCCGACACGTGTTGCCACTTCGAGCTTCGAGAATTTGAGTTGCGGTTCCGTATCCTTTTGTGTTTCGGCTATCTAGGTACGGTTCGACATCAACATCACCACCGCTCATCTTTGCCACGGATGCGTCATCAATAACGACCACCTTGACTACATCTTGGTATTCGATCCACCATTTTGACACCATACCGTAAGCAAGAACGGTAACCTCGTCTTGGTATTGGACATATCACTTTTGCCAATACATTGATAGCCATCATAGCCTTACTCCTTTGCATTGCTTACCCATCGAGACTAGCCATTGTGATGTAGGGTGGAACCCTAGATGGCCGATCTTTCACGAAAGGATCTGATCCCGCAATGAACACGAAGAACACAAGGGGGAACACGAGGGAAAATCACAAGGGAAACACAAGAGACTCACTAAAACCAACAAGTATGATCACACATGCGCTAGATCCATGAACACAAAGGGAGATACATGATCCATAATCAACAAGGGACGATACAAGAGGTAACCGGTTCTTCTCCAAAGGAGGTCTTGATGGGGCCACCCAAAGGGGGGTCTTTAATCCAAAGGGATCTTCTCTGAAGAGGGGCCGCGGTCTCTCTCGTGGAGTAGATCCGATGTGGATGAGCGATGCTCTATCTCTAATATGATCTTACACAACACTAACCCTCAAATGGAGGAGGTGGAGGAGTATATATAGTCTAGATACACGAAGGGGTAAGTGGGAGAGGGATACAAGGCCAAAGGCCCGGCTGCGCACAGGCAGGTACCGATCATCCGGTGGCTCAGGAGGGACCGGCCATCCGCTAGTCACCGGACGTCCGCTCGATCTGGTTCGGTTGAGGAGGCACCAGATTTTCGAAGGTGGCCGGTCATCCGGTGGCGTCGGACATCCGCTGGTTTGGCTCGGGTGCGGTGTCGCCGGTCGTCCGGTCATGGCCGGTCGTCCGGTGGGTCTTCAGGCGTCGGACGTCCGGTACCGACCGGTCGTTCGGTGGCTGGAGCTTTTTTCTTGGTCCTTGTACTTGGCGTCCTCGCTAGCTCGTCTATTGAATGTGGTGGCTCCGTGGCTTTCCTCTAAGTACCTGATCATGCATAGCACACACATTGGAGGTAGTAGCCATGTCTCACATGTGGAAAGTGATAGTTCGGAGAGGAGTGAGTTCACCTTGTGTCCAATGGTGTATGTTCGAGGTCTCGTCTTATGTACCCTTGGGTCATGGGGAGTGGTTGAAGTGGACATGGGGATGATCGTAGGATGCCCCGCATCATCTCCCCCCACCCCCCCCCCTTGGGAAAGATCCAACGTCGGATCGTGATCCTCATCACCATGGAAACGGTTGTCGTGGACGGACTTTTAGTTGGACGGAGTTGAAGGCATGGCGCAATCCAAGTACTCCAAGGTGTCTCCGGTATGATAGACATGCAAAAAGAGCAAACACAAGCGACACTCGGAAATACAATGGTTAGCGCACACAAAGTGTCCATCAAGTAAACATGTGTCCGTGCGACAATATTGATCATGACAAAGTGCATGAAGCTTATCCAAAAGATATGGAAATGTATGCACAACATTCATGGGAGCAAAAGCAAGAGTATGATCAATGCAACCATGGTGCAAAATGATGTCATAATGAGACGGTTTATCAATAGCGTGAAGATGGTAATGGATGCTCAATATATGTGATGTGATCATGCAATTGATGGTAGGCATTAAGATCATGCTGTATGAATATGCCGTCAAGGTAGATCACAACAAATTTGCTAAGAAAATGCACAAGCTCATATATCATGGATGACATTGGAGTACAAGATGCAACAAGGCAATCATAATATGAGTCAATCCATGCATAAGGTGCAAATTTGTCATGTGTATGATATGTCCATCGAGCATGACATGTGTGAGCATAATCAACAAATATTGAGGTGTTGGTGTACCGATGCTCGATGTCATGGCATGAGTGGAGGTTCGAAGGTGCTTCCAATAAGTACGAGCGCTCCTCAATGTGAAGGTTCGTAGAGCCAATCTTCAGTGTCGCTCCTCCGTTCGCGAGATGTACCATGTAGACAAGAAGAAGGAAACAACAATGAAAGAGTGACCCATCCAATATGCATATTTGAGGATGGCTCAAAGGGAAGGAGTTCACCTTTAGGAGATTCTCACAAATATTGGTGTTGCACATCCTGTATGCCTTCACATGACCAAATTGTGTCATGACGGTATCGCCTTGTGAATCCTTCAACATGAAAGAACATGACAAACAATCAGAAAAACAAATGAGGTTAGCGGAGATGCAAAACCTATCATTCGTGTGGTAAAATACCCAACAAGTGGATGCATCATGCTCATCATAAGAAAGTACAAGGGAGAATTTCATAGTATGGAGGCATATGATGATGCGAGAACAACCAAATACAATAGGATCAATCAAGCAAGCATGCATCACAAGTAAAGTGTCCAAGTCTCCGCGATCAATAAGCATAGATGCAACAATTGGAGGCTAGCGACAATGAACAAAATATATCATGTGAGAGGCATGAACATATACGTCATCAACCCAAGAAAGCAAGTAAGAATGGAACATGGGTGATGCGACAAAGCAAGCAATCATGTGAATCGAGGCAAGCAAGCTAGTAGTGAGAAGATGTAACATACTAGAAGGAATCATGTCAAGTATGTCATGTGTGTAAATAGTATGTATGAATAATTCACATGACATAGCACAAGCATGAAAGGAAGATATGAGCAAAATAGGATCAATAGCATGAGGCACATGATAAGCATGGAAATAGCAACAAGGATCGCCATCAAGCATGCAAATACACATATGAGAAGCATAATGGTGAATCATGGGTAGAGGCAAGCAAAGGTCAAAATTGCATGGCAAAGGCATAGAAGCAAGCATAGCATGCAAAGTGAACACGGTAAAATGAGCATGAAGCGACAAGCGGTATATAGCCCATAGCCATGTGAGAGCCAAGTGAGAGAGATGCGCGTAGTCGTTGCGCGGAGAGAATGGTGGTAAGGATAGTCCACGGGATCCCAAGTCATCTTTGCTCTCAAGAGCTCATTTCGTCAACTCTTGGGATTGAGAGGTTGATGAGTATACGTGAGTACCTACACAAAACAAAGACAAAGGGAAAATTGTGTGTGGTAGATGTACACGTCATCCATCATGATGCACACGTGCTTGTGTTGGTTAGCACAAAATTTCCAATGCTCAAACAAATGAGATGCGTGATATAGAAACATGTCATCCATCATGATAGGTTTGTTGTTATGTATAGCATAATGGAGACTCAAAGGATGTAATGCATCGCTTGCAATATCTAGAGCATTGTCAGGAATGGTATGCAAATGGTGCACACAAGGGATGTAATCTTGCAATACACAATAATTTTCATGGCATGACATATGAGATGAATTGTGCAAATTATGTAAAGGAAGCATAGCAATATCATCACATGAAAAACAAAAAGCTAATGACCATCATCTCATCATCTATGCCATAAGTACAAATGGGATTTATGTGAATGGGGCATGCATAGTCACTATGTTGAGATTGAAAAAATGCAATATGGGATATCTCACTCATAGCATATGACAAGGTTAATGGATTGTCAAACATGATGTGACCAAAAGAATTTTCACGTGATATCCTATGGAGCATAGCATCACAACTAGGCAAATCAACATGCTCATCATCATATTTATCATAAATAGGTAAGTCATGACATGAAGAAATCGCACTAGCATGAAGCATGGGTATAGGTGTGTCAACATCATGCAAGAAATCATTCGTAAAATAGTCCACTAGTGGGACAAGAGAAGCACCATCACCTATGTTACCTTTGGAGCATCGCTCATGTGTTGTAGGTGAGGTGTCGAAGACCAAGTCGTGGTCATCTTCATCGTGATGGAACCATGTGGGGGGTGTATCTCGTCCATCATGGCCATCGTCGTCTCCATTGGAGGTATGGACTCATCGAGGATAGGCATGTCGTCATTTAGGAGACCTAGGACCAAAGAAAACACATTCGGAGTAGAGGTTAAGTTGTTAGAAAGCATAGTGGCCTCACGTGCCGTGTCAACTACCTCACTCACTAAGTGTGGTGGCTCACTCACTCCCGGTATGATGCTCTCACTCATATGGTTGGTGGAGTCACTCAAATGGCTCTCAACCTCACATAGGATGTGTCACATGCTCTCATGTATGAGGCTAGCGGTGGTCACACTTATCCGCTCATAGGAAATGCACTCAATGTCATATATGGTGGTCGGAGAGATGTAGGTGCAAATGTCTCCATGCTCAATCATGTCGTGGTCATAGCCGTGGATGAAGACCGAAGATGGCACATCATCACTCTCCTCTAAGACCAAAGATAAGGTCTCATGTGCGGTCTTGTAGCTTGACTCGGAGTATGAGTCCAATATGGGTGCAGTCTTCATGTTGTTCAAGAGGTTCATGCTCGTCATAGTGGTCGAAGGGGATGTCCCTAGCTCGACCTTCTTGCTTGGGGGGCTTACGAAGATGGAAGTGTCGCCCTTGCTCATAGGTGGTCGCCTTGTACTTGATGATGTCGATGTAGGCGAACTCACGGGAAATAGGCGAAGATGCCGTACGTCCAAAGGCGAAGATGCCTTGATAGCACTTGGCGAAGATGCCGAAGTGGTTGTTGTAGCCGTAGCTCCGTCTTGGTGGTGCTCGTCTCGCGGTCTTCTCTTGTGGTAATGAAGTTTGGACTTGGCGTGAAGTAGGGCTTGTTGGGACTTGTAGGTAGGCGCATCTCGAGCATCTTCATGATGATGTTGTCGTTGTCGTGATTGAGCTCGATGGCGTTCGTCGTCGTCGTGCACATGATGCTTGGAGGTGACTTGCCCTGCATGACGAGGTGGATCACGAACGTGATGGTGGTCACCATGGAGATGTGGACGTGGACGACTTGTGCTTGTGTCGCTTGGGCGCTCCGAAGATGATCGATTTGCTCACCGCCGCCTTGAAGATGACGAAGGGGAAGTAGACTTGATCAAGGCCCGAATCTCCTCCATTCTTGCATCTTGCTCCTCCTTTTGTGCGGAAAGCATGTTGTCGATGTAGTCCCTTTTCCTCTCTTCGGAGTGGCGAATGTCAATGGAGAGGTTCTCGATGCGCTCACTCAATCTTGATTGTGCGCCTTGCATTTGTCGTTGTAGGTCGAAGATTGACGCTTTGGTGATGTAGTTGTTCATGCCGTCGTTGTTGTGGAAGACCGGAGATGAAATGCCTTGCCTATTCATCACTCCAAGAGAAAAATGTGAGTGGTAAAAAGAGAAGAACGAATACCAAATGTACCTTGACCGAAGTTGAAAGTGGATCAATGATCACTCCAATGGTATGCACAGATAAAAAGGAGCAAGCAATTTTGCCTTTCCCCGAGTATTGCCCGAAGGTACTCGTGGGCGAACCGGGTATGCGTGTAGTATGCAGAATAACCTAAACTAGCAAACAGACAGAGGCAATAAACATGCAATGAAAAACATAAAAACAAATCATTCTAAGGTGTTTTAATGCTAGTGGGCATATATAATCCTGGTATATATATCCCAACAACAGCGCGCATTTTATTAAAGACTCAGGACGAGTCAATGTTGCTTTTAGTGTATGTGCTCTACTGATTAAAAATCTTGTTAGCACTCATTGCCAACCTTGTCAAGCATTTTTGCTTGACTGGGAGACAGAAAAATATAAACACAACAATCAAAAGAAAGAAAGCATACATAAAACACCTCACACGAGTTACAACAGTGCAAGCATACAACAAAGCATGAAAGCGCTACGTGTTTAACGAAACTACTCACTCCGGGATACATGGTTCTATCCTCATATCGGGGATGAACTAACAGACTGACCTACTTTCAGAAACAACTGGTTGCGCGGCTGAGATCAAGCTGAGGGCTTGATTTGCTGGGGTTCTCCGGGAGGACGAAGACTGAGCCAATCTCCATCTTCATCATCCGAGATCACTATGGGTTGGGGTTCGGCCACTAGGGGTGTGGCTGAAATTGATCCAAGCATATGCTGCTGGTGATCCCGAAAAGAGTCTTGTCGAGGGTGATGATGTTTGGCCAAGGCCACAACACAGGCTGAGAGGTTAGCACTGGCTCAGATAGCATTGAGTGAACCTCTTGAGATGCGAATTTACGAGCCTCACGATAAGCTTCCTTGACAACTCGCACCGCATCGTTGTCCAAGGTTCTGAATTCGGCAAGCATCCTTGAAATCATCATCCCGTGGGCAGTTATATATTGCACTAGGCGAGCGATTGCGGGGTTATCCCCTTGGATAGAGGGAGAAGGCTGAATTCCTGATGCTGTCGCCGCGGGGAAGAAGCAGAACTCCCTCCGGTCAGCCACTTGCATGAACTTGGTTCGGAGGTATAGGATTGCCTCCACAGCAGCGGCTTGAATGGCCAAATCAGTGGTAGGCATGGCTCTACCCTGAAAAACCAACGGCTGGCCATCTGCTGCGGGACCTGGGCAGATATGTACCCTTGCATCATAGCGATGAAGGTGAGGAATGGGTGTTGACTGGAACACCAGGTAGTCGGGGCTAGCATTATAGCCAAAGGCTTGGGTGAGCATCTCAGCAAGAAGGGGTGGAAAACCAGCATGGTTGACACTGCTTGTGCGACTGTGGAACTTGGTAGTTTTGAGGGTGCTAGCCATGGCTGGAGTGTTACTAGCTAGGCTTCTCTGCAGGGACATGGTTGAATGAGGAGTGAGCGATACGGCTAGCAGAAAGGGGGCTTTTATAGGCAGCTATGTGGGACATGCCCGCATGGGGTGGCCCCTTTCCCTTAATGATGAAGGGCAAGCGGTGCGGCCGACCAGAAAGGATATGGTTGCCATTCGCTCCACGGATAACTAGGCGGGGACAGAATGGTGAGGATGTGTCGGTCCCGACTGCGCCACCTGTGAATTAACGGTGGCCATGCCGGATGCCCGGGATGAGTCAAATCCCTTAGGGTTATTACGGTTTAATTGGAGCGGTGATCTAATACTAGGATAACCTATGCCAGCCTGGTTGCTCTGATACCATGTCCTATGGCACCCCGATCCGCATGGAGCAGGGGGCCTTCGCATGTCAGCCCAGGATAACACCTGACGCACGACAGGTCCATAATACAGCACTCCAGGTACAAGAATATTCATCAAATACATGTATAGAAGATTACATTGTTGATGAATACAATTATCTGGCATAGCCCTAAGGCTAATTTAACTGGCAGCGGAAATCTCTTTAACTGGCGGCGAAAGTCTTGGTTTGGCAACATAACAACTCTGGCTGGGCTCCACAACTCACAGGACTGGCAAGGTTACGGCCTAGCACGATGGGTCAAGCGAACACTTCGGGTATGACCTACAAAACTGGCATGACATGCCAGGTCAGTACATTGAATGTACTTGCAAGACAACCTAATATCATCCAAACAAGTAGAAGACAAGGCAAGAACCAAGTGGATGCAACAACCTATCTCATATCAATTACTAAACATGGCATGTTAAAGATAATTAAGCCTGAACAACATAATAGCATCTACTAACATAATACTATCATGGCATATCCAACATGCTCCAAACATGGCAATAGCAAATCATAGCATACCATTAATCATGGCATAATCAATCCAAGCATGGCATGTCATCATGAAACTATGCTGAAAATAAACTACCTATCATATTCAATGTAGACATAACATGATAACTATATGCAGCCATCTTCTGTTCTATCATGGTTCTTTTAAATGCAAGTACCAACATATTACTCATGCAACGCAATCAAACTTGTGCACTGAGTCCCTCGGACTCTCTTACCAACGGGTTGCCTTGTAAACAAACGGTGATCTTTCCGGCGATCACAACCACGACCAACACTTGGTCTCCAACAGTGATCTTTCCGACGATCACAACCACGACCATCAATTGGTCTCCAACAGTGATCTTTCCGGCGATCACAACCACGACCATCAATTGGTCTCCAACAGTGATCTTTCCGGTGATTACAACCACGACCATCAATTGGTCTCCAACACCCACCGAGACCTTGTCTCGTGATCATATCAAAACATCGACTATCTCATAGTCCAAATCACCACATTCTTGATATCACCTTAATTTACTTAATTATTTCAGGTTCATCCTCCATTTCGACCAAGACCTGATAGTGTGACCTACTACGAACTGTGTTACTATCGATTGACTTCATAAACACTCTGCAGAGGTAGCGCACTATACCCACACCATGGAACCCATGGCCTCGTCATCCCAATCGGGTGGACCAACGGCATTCCGAAGAAACCGACCTACTGCCATGACACTCTCCCGGCCACTCCAACCCACTCCCAACTCGGCTAGTCCTGGGTGGCCCCGTGTCTACCAAAGACACAACGACCACTGTCGTGGCCAAAACGTCCCTCACTAGGACCGTCCCTCACGGGGACCGGTACCAAAAATCTCAACAACGGGCACACAAGGTTATGTCCGCCTACCTGATCAGGGTAACGGGCGCTCATAACCACCCCTCTTTGGAGGCATCGGTGAGAGGTACGACAATAGATCGCATTAAGGCCTTCCCATAAAGGTAAAATGTGGCTGCACTGGAAAAGTTCGATTTGTTGGCACTATGACTAGATCCCATCGATGACGGAGGAGGTTTGATATTATTAAGTCAATTTATTAGCTTCTCCATCATCATGAACATGGATGCAAAAATGCACATGCATCATACAAATGCTTTAATAAAATACCGAACTTCTCACGTGAACAACTACATCATAAAGAACATGACAATACCAAGTACTAGCATATCAATGGTGCATTACAATCATCATATCTATCATAATAGCCACTAAGAATCCAAAGGCAACATGATATCCAAAGTAATACTCCAAAGCATAATACCATCATGAACATAATCATACTAGCCACTAAGAATCCAAAGGCAACATGTCATCCACATAATCCTCCAAATATAAATCCTAAAACTCCAAGCAATATTGATACTAACATTCTAATTGGCATGACAAAAGATATCATGAAAGCAAAGGCATGCATGATGATCATATAGAATAACTGTAGACGAAAACGGTAAATAGCAATTGTAACTACACAGACACAAGGTGCAAGCAGAGTCAACATGCAAGTTCGGGGCTCATGATAAGAGGTTGGCTTGCCAGGGGATCGACTAATACTCCGGGAAGAAGTGCGGAACGATAGCGAAAAGATTTGCCGGAAACAGTTCTCTCTCGGAGGGGCTGTTTACGTGCAAGGGCAAAAAGGTCATTTTCATAATGTCAAAACATCATGAAAATGTTACCAACAGAACGGGCTCGACGAAACGAAGACGTGGGCTTTGGAATCACCTCATTTGGAGTTGCGAGAAAAAAGTTATAGCCCGACGAAGTTCAGGGACAAATCTGTAAAAAGACCCTCTACAAAGGGGCCCTGAGCTGAAAAACAGAATACGCCTTCACAACAGGGAAAACGTATTTCTAGCCGTAGTTAAATCGGAATACGCCTTCTCTTAAAGAAAGCGTATCTCCAACCGAACTAAGACCAAAATACACTTTCACTAAACGAAAATGTATTCTAGCGAAACGCGTTTCCACTTATCTGACGTTGATGGCGGGGGTCAACGCGTGTGGATGACGGGTGGGGTCGGGAGAGACGCGGGGCCTACCTGGCCCATGGTCGTCTTCTTCCTCACCCTGCTCCCGCCTGGAACAGAGGAGGCAGGGGGGCGCGATGCAGCCGGCGCCGTCCTGGCCAACTCCGGCCATCCCTGGCTAGGGCGAGGCCACCAGCGGGGGCGGCTGGGCCTGGCGCGTCCATCCAGGAGGGAAGCGGCCACCGGGGGTGGAAGGGGAGATGGTGACAGGAGGAGGCAGAGGCGGCGGTGGTCTTCGGGGCACCACCCAAGAGAGGCTCCGGTGAGGGGGCAAGGGCACAGGGAGAGTCGCCGGAGTGTGGGGAAGACGGTGGTGGTGGCTAGAGGTAGCGTAAGGCTCGGCTTTGGGTCAATTTAGGCTGAAGCCGAGGCGGACATGGCGGCCATGGATGAGGTGTGGTGGCTCCGGAGCTCGGGCGAGTGGACGAGGAGGAAGCTGGGAGTGAGGCTAGGCTGATGAGGTGCTCGGGAGGCCGCGGGGATGGCTATATATAGCCGGGCGAGGGAGGGGAGGTCGTGGACGCGTGGCCGTGGCTCGGATGCCACCGCTCGCGTCCGGCCATGCTCTAGCGACAGCCAGCGATCACGGGAGGCGCGGGGTCACGACGAGAAGGAATCGGATGAGCTACAGCGGAGCACAGGGTAGGAGGGACCGAGGGGCATAGAGGAGAAGCTGCCGAACGCCATTAAAGCTCGGTCGGCCACAGTGCGTCCGTGGGCGCGTGGCGATGAGAGCTAACGGAGGCGCTGACGGAGGGGGAAGTGGCTCCAGGAGGATGGCGACGACGCAGGGAACCCGCTGGACAGGCCCGTGCTCGCTGAGACGCCGAGCAGAAAAGGGGCCCGAGCAACAAGACGCTCTGGACGCGGCCAGTGCATGCCAAAGCGGTGGTCACCGCGTGCACTGGTGCCCAGAGTGCCACAAGCTAAGCCAAACGATGTCTGGGTGGAGTCCTTCCTGGGGAGGTTGCAACTGCGGTGGTAGTTTGGTTAAAAGGGCTCTGGTTAAATGGAAAGCAACCTCTGAAGTTTACTGTAGTAAACTTAGCCGTGTACTGCTGATCAACAGGGAAGTGAATGGAGCCATAGAGTTTGTCTGGGGAGTTTAGCTTAGGAAGGACTATAATCCTGTTAATTTTGAGATGATTTGGACCAAGATAAACCATAGTTGCTTCACAACTACATATTTAGTCCAGAATCAAGATTTGGATGATGCACTCACATGGAGCATCAACTTGAGCTCAGATTTGGCAAGTCTTAGGGATATGGACATAGTAAGATGCTGTAAAACCTTCATACCAAATGGACTTGCCAACATGGTACTTGTTTCACAAACATCTCCTTTGTCCTGAAACTTGAGAAAATTCCTGAAGGCAAATGGCTAATTGAAATGAGCCAAAACTTTGTGGAGATGGATCATATGGATAGGAGAAGGTCTGGAAAAAGTTTTAGCCAAAATGGAGCAAGATAAAATATACTTGCTTCACAAACTGAAAGTTTTGACAAAAAACAAGAATTGCTCCTTTGCTCACATAATTCAATGAAAGGAACTGAATTTGGGTAGAGGCTAATTATTTGAGATACGTGAGAGGATGGAAAAGTTTCATCCCATTTGGAAACACTATGAAGGTACTTCCTTCACAAAGTTGTGTTCTGGTCAGGAACTTTGAAGAAATTGCACAGGGAGCTAGGATGAATGGATTGAGCTCATATTTGGCATCCATGGGTTATTTATCCATGTTAATCAGCCTGCAGAATTGCAGCTCATTTGGAGTTAGGAATAAAGCACTTCCTTTGCAAAATTTCAGAGAAGCCAAAAACTTGCATTGGATCATGTGCTCCATTTTTGATCTGTGGAACATGAGATAAGGATGGAACTAGTGATTATATAGCAAGTACAAGCTCCACAATTTGTGTTGGAATTTTCTCTGCTATAAATATGGTAGTTCCTTGAGAAAGTGGCATAAATGCAATATTGACATTAAATAAGAAAAGGCAATTTTCCTTATTTAATTATGGCCAATATATTTGCCAGAGCTTGGATTAGGCATAAGCATCAACTCCACCAATTCTCATGAATTTAAGAGACGGCTAGTTATGCCTTTGGATTTTATTCCTCAGAAAGGCAAGAAAAGGAATAAATCACAATTCAAAAATATTGCATGGGACTTAGCAATATTTTTTCCCATCCAAGGATCAGAAAGACATGAGGATCTCTGGGAACAATTGGGAGGATCAACAGATCAATGAGAATGATGGCTCCTTTGTAAGCACAAAGGAGATATCCAAATTCCAAAAATTTGGAATTAGGGTTGGATGGGGTTGAGATTATCCAAATGAGGGCTTGCCCACTGACAAATACATGAGCAAGGTTTTTGGAAAGGTTGAAAATGACAAGAATTGTCAGAGTCATCCAGCAAACTCATGATAAATTTTTGAAAAATGAGTGCTAGGAAGGAATAAGAGCACAAAAATTGATAACCCAATTTTGTGGCTGTTACAACTCTTCCCCCCTTAAAAAGAATCTCGTCCTCGAGATTTCTAGGGTTAGAGCACAGCTGAAATGATAACCACTCCAAGGAAAAGCCTCGGGGTTAATTTTAACCCTTTGGTCAAATTTAAATGAGATGGGGGCATAGATAATTGGTACACCCGGGGAGGGATATGGCAAACCTAGATATATCCACTGCTAGGGGCACTAGAGATCAGACTCCCGAAAAATACTGGATGCACCCAATGAACAGTGGTTTCACCTGCTGACACATGGGCCAGGGCCCACTGGCAGCCTCCTTCTTCTACCTCCGGTTTGCTGCTTCTTCTTCATCGCTGCTCCACGTGTGGCGTGGCACAGCGCGCATCTAGCTCCTAGGGCGATGAGGACCCTAGTGCCGTAGTGCGCGGCGTGCGCGGCGCCGGTGCAGCGAGCACTCACGTCACGGGCCAGCACCTTGTCGGCACTGCTCGCGGATTCGCCTCTTGGACGCCGGTGATCGAGCGACGAGAGGTTCTCCTGGACCTCGCTCACCGTACACCGGGGTTGGGCTGTAAAAGACGGTAGCGCGGCTCTCCTCCAGCACACCAACACAATTCCACTCTACTACCTCTTTGGTTTGGATGAGATCGAGCCGAGCTCCTTCGGCGAAGAAATGTTCTTGGCGGCGCTGCGGTTGTTCCTCGTGGCGCTACTGGGAACGCTCATCAGCTCGTCGATCCTCCTGCTGATACTCATCAGGAATGATCGGGCTTGGGAGAATGCGTGGCTGGGTGCGGGTGCTCGAGATGCGAGAGAAGATGGTGCACTGCGTGGTCCTCCGCCACGCTTGATCCTCCGTCGCTTTGCACCGGCGGAGTAATCACGTGTGATGGTGGAGCGGGGTGGCTACTTGCGTGCGCCACGCAAGGCACAGAGGACGGTGGGGATGGGGTCCAGGTGCAGGCGAGGTGGCTGCGCCAGCTCGGCATCACACCGGGTACGAGGAAAAAAATCATGGATTGCTCCACAAAAGAGGGTGGTAAGGTAGAATCGGAGTTGAAATTTGTATCGGGGTAGATGTACTGGATCAGGGGAAATAAAGTTGGTGTTTTTCCCCCACAAATGAAATCGGGAGAAAGATTTAGAGACGAGGAATTTGCCAGACGGCAATGCCTCTACGAGGTTCTTGATTTGAAACTCCGGCACACGGGGTATGCATAGATAGAAAGGAGCATGTGATTTTGCCTTTCCCCGAGTATTGCCCGAAGGTACTCGTGGGTGAACCGAGTATGCGTGTGGTATGCAGAATAACCTAAACTAGCAAACAGACAGAGGCAATAAACATGCAATGAAAAACATAATAGACAAATCATTCTAAGGTGTTTTAATGCTAGTGGGCATATATAATCCTGGTATATATATCCCTACACCAGCGCGCATTTTATTAATGACTCAGGACGAGTCAATGTTGTTTTTAGTGTATGTGCTCTACTGATTAAAAATCTTGTTAGCACACATTGCCAACCTTGTCAAGCATTTCTGCTTGACCGTGAGACAGACAAAAACAAACACAACAATCAAAAGCAAGAAAGCATACATAAAACACCTCACACGAGTTACAACAGTGCAAGCATACAACAAATTAGGAACGCGCTATGTCCTGAACGAAACTACTCACTACGGCATACATGGTTCTATCCTCATATCGGGGATGAACTGACAGACTGACCTACTTGTAGAAACAACTGGTTGCACGGCTGAGATCAAGCTGAGGGCTTTCTTTGCTGGGGTTCTCCGGGAGGACGAAGACTGAGCCAATCTCCATCTTCATCATCCGAGATCACTATGGGCTGGGGTTCGGCCACTAGGGGTGTGGCTGAAATTGATCCAAGCATATGCTGTTGGTGGATCCGGAAAAGAGTCTTGTCGAGGGTGATGATGTTTGGCCGAGGCCACAACACAGGCTGAGAGGGTGGCACTGGCTTAGATAGGGTTGGGTGAACCACTTGAGATGCGAATTTACGAGCCTCACGATAAGCTTCCTTGACAACTCGCACCGCATCGTTGTCCAAGGTTCTGAATTCGGCAAGCATCCTTGAAATCATCTGTAAGACCCACAATGCGGCTATATCGCCCACATGTCGGGGCACGACTTAGAGGCATAGCCGCATGGTAGTTTAGTTGCAAGTGGGTTAATCTTCTTACAATCCCATGTACTGAATAAGAAAGGGATAAAGAGTTGGCTTACAATCACCACATCACACAAATACAAGTTATACATACATCATCCAGAATACAATCAAGGTCCGACTACGGAACCAAAATAAAAGCAGACAACCCCAAATGCTAGATCCCCGATTGTCCCAACTGGGCTCCACTACTGATTAACAGGAAACGAAACAACACAACGAACAAGATCTTCATCGAGCTCCCACTTGAGCTCGGTTGTGTCATCTGCACTGGTATCATCGGCACCTGCAACTGTTTGGAAGTATCTGTGAGTCATGAGGACTCGGCAATCTCACACCCGCAAGATCAAGACTATTTAAGCTTATGGGTAGGGGAAGGTAGTGAGGTGGAGCTGCAGCAAGCACTAAGCATATATGGTGGCTAACATACGCAAATAAGAGCGAGAAGAGAAGCAATGCAATGGTCGTGGACTAGAAGTGATCAAGAAATGATCCTGAAACTACTTACGCACAAACATACCAACAAAACCAAGTTCACTTACCAGACTCCGCCGGAAAGAGACCATCACGGGTACACACGCGGTTGATTCATTTTATTCAAGTTAAGTGTCAAGTTCTCTAAAACCGGATATTAACAAATTCTCATCTTCCACATAACCGCGGGAACGGCTTTCGAAAGTTCAAACCCAGCAGGGGTGTCCCAACTTAGCCCATCACAAGCTCTCACGGTCAACGAAGGATATTCCTTCTCCCGGGAAGACCCGATCAGTCTCGGAATCCCGGTTACAAGACATTTCGACAATGGTAAAACAAGACCAGCAAGACCGCCCAATGCGCCGACATCCCGATAGGAGCTGCACATATCTCGTTCTTAGGGCAACACCGGATGAACACTACGTACAGCTAAAACCAGCCCTCAAGTTTCCCCGAGGTGGCGCCGCAAGTGGCTCTGGTTCGGACCAACACTTAGAGAAGCACTGGCCAGGGGGGGTTAAAATAAAGATGACCTTGAGTCTGCATAATGCAAGGGAAAAAGGCTTAGGTGGCAAATGTTAAAACCAAGGTTGGGCCTTGCTGGAGGAGTTTTATTCAAAGCGAACTGTCAAGGGGTTCCCATAACACCCAACCACGTAAGGAACGCAAAATCAAGGAACATAACACCGGTATGACGGAAACTAGGGCGGCAAGAGTGGAACAAAACACCAGGAATAAGGCCGAGCCTTCCACCCTTTCCCAAGTATATGGATCCATTAATTAAATAAGAGATATTGTGATATCCCAACATATCCATGTTCCAACATGGAACAAACTTAATCTTCACCTGCAACTAGGAACGCTATAAGAGGGGCTGAGCAAAGAGGTAACATAGCCAACCAACGGTTTGCTAGGAAACGTGGGTTAGAGGCTTGACATGGCACTATGGGAGGCATGATAAGCAAGTGGTAGGTAACGCGGCATAGCAATAGAGCGAACAACTAGCAAGCAAAGATAGAAGTGATTTCGAAGGTATGGTCATCTTGCCTGAAATCCCGCAAGGAAGAAGAACGAGTCCATGAAGAAGACAAACGGACAGAGTCGAACGGATCCTCACAACTCCGAAAAGAAACCACAACTAACGAGAGAAGCAACCCAGAAAGAAACAAGCAATATAGTAAACAACCATCACATAGACATGGCATGATGCGCAAACATGATGCATGTCCGGTTTAATGAGGCATGGCATGGCAAAGTGCACAAACAATACTACAAATTAAGTGGAGATCAATAGGCAACAAGTTGCATATTGACGAAACACCACATCAATTATTTAGTTCACTCCCGGTTAGGTACTCAACAATATTAAATGTTGGTTAACATGGCAAGAGGTGAAATATGAGTAAACTACACAGTTAGGCATTTTAAATGAGGCCGGAAACATCAAACAATAATTCCGGTAAATCCCCATATGCATTTAGCAATTTAATGCAACAACAATTTCAACATTTTAAATGTTGTTATCATGATGCAGATGACATATGCAAGTTATAAGCAATTTTATGAAAAATGTTACAGGAGCATGTTATGAAGCATTTGTCATCGTAGCGGAAACGAAAGGGGTGCCACGGCAACGATAACGAAGATGATGCCAAGGCATTGTTCCAACGATCCGGTAGCTCATGAAGATACCGGTGCAAAAGGAAGTAGGTGTGAGTTTGTCATGCAAGGATGGTGGGTGATCCGGATACCGGGTTCCCACGGGTCGACGACGTGGCAACGAGGAGGAACAATTAACGTTCACGGGCGGATACAACATCCAAACATGCATCTCATACAACTCAAGCATTCGTCCACGGGTGGTCGTTCTCGGCGGTTATACCTTCGAAGCATGCGTTTCGAAGCGGATCGGTTCGTAGATGAAGTAATCGTTCACGAGTCATCGAGGGAAGTAGTGGTACACGACGATGGTAGTGGTACACGTTTTCGTAGATGTTTGGGGTCATGACATGGAACTTGACGTCCACGGGGTCTTTGCGGGTCGACGGTAGTGGTACATGTTTTGTAGCCGTTCGAGTCATCGGAAGAGGAACTTGGCGGTCCATGTAGTCGAACTTGGCGCATCCGAAGGGGACTTGGTGAATCCCTGTAGTCGTACACGGGTCGTAGGGGAACTTGACAGACCCAAGGTCTTCGGGCGTAGTGGTATTTGGTGAATCCCGAACGGTTTTGACGATCCGGCGAGACGACATGGTTTGGGGTAGTCTCAAACTTGATGGTCTCAGCGAATCCTTGTGGTGGTCGTTGGACTTGCGGTTTGAAGGCGTCGGTGGTTCCAGGGTACTTGACAAATGCACGTAGTCATGCCAGAGTCCTTGTACACTTGACAGTTCCGGGAATAGGAACTTGGCGCCCAAAGGTGTTGTTGTTGCAGTCTTCATGTCAATGAGAATAGGCAGCGAAGGAGCAGCTTTGGCACGGGGAGGCGCAAGGTGCCGGAGCAGGGGACTTGGCGCGGCGGAGGCTTGGCGAGGCGAACGAGCTCCAGGACGGGCGTGTGGAGCAGAGCAGCAGCGACCCGGGGTCTACCGCAGGAGGTGGGGGCGTGGTCGTGGCATGGAGGAGGGGCAGCAACTCGCCGATGGAGGAAGGCCATGGCAGAGGCTGTCCGGTGAGGTAGGCATGGCTTCGGCGGAGCTTCTCGCAGGTGGCGACCAGAGGCAGAGGTGGGGGCGATCTAGCGATGGAGAGGGAGGCGCGAGGAAGGAGGGACCGGCTGTAGGAGGAGAAGGACGGTGGCGCTGGTAGGAGAAGGAGGCAAGGCGTGGGGCTCGCGCGTGCTGGGGAACTCATCTCCCTGGCGATGCATGTGGGAGCGAGGGGATAGTGCGCGATGCGGGTGTGGGTGGCGCTAGGCAGAGGGAAAGAAAGGAGGAGATGGAATCGGGACGAAGGAGGAAGATGGCGGCGGCGTGGGAGGATGGGAGGAAGAGGGTGAGGGGATCGGGCCAGGGGAGATGGTTAGGTTAGGATTAGGTGGGCCTAAAGGGTCGACCTAGTAGAGTGGGGGGCTTAGGTGGGCCGACGCAGATGATTGAGAGGCCCAGAAGGCCGGTGGGCGCAAGCTCTCTCTCTCTCCCATTATTCTTAAACTTTAACCGAAAGGCCATCAAAGAGAAGAAAATTAAAGAGGGGGGTTAGGGAAAGAATTTGCGCACGCGGCTAATTTTCCCGGACTCACAAAAATGTGCTTGTTCCGAGAAAATTGGAGTGGGCAAGATTGCAAGGTTTAAATTCAAACACATCCGAAATTAATCAAATGGATTGAACCAGGACTAGGGTTTTGAAGTGCCCAAAAATGTTCAGATCTTTAGTGGAGCTCGGGAAAAGATGAAAGAATTTGCGGCAAAGTTGGAGGCCAAGATTTGAGAAGGAAAAGGCATGGAACTTAAATTATAAGTGTGTTATGGTTTATTCCAAAAGAATTGAATATTTATAATAGGTCCCTAAAATATTGCGAGAATATGTTTTAAAGAGAAATCACCATAGTGAATATCCCTCGATTTAAATGAATCGAAGATCCATACAATTTAATTGGTTGAGTTTTTGAAAATTAAATGACATGATGCAATGCACATGATGCAAAGATGAATGCAAGGAACCAAACAAATCACACGACGATACTCGGAAAACATGGAAGGCATCTGAAGCATCGGTCTCGGGGCGTCACAATACTCCACCACTACGAGAGGATCTCGTCCCGAGATCTAGAATGGCACCGGAGGGAAACGGAAGAGGAAGAGAAGAGGTAAAACTAAGTTGCTTCTTTGACAAATGAGTGAAACCACGAACCTTGAGAGGTTGAACAAATTGGACGAAAGAATACAACAAAGATGAACAAAGTTGAAAACACTCTGTTAGAAAAGAGGAACAAGGAACATTACTATAACCTTGTAGATTGAAAGACATGAGAAAAAGGGTTTCAATGGACAATAAGTACATGCAAGCACTCCGGATGAAACGAGATGTACAAGGAACGATAAGGATCAAATACGACAACACTCCGGTTGGAAAAAGGAAGGTAAAGAATATGAGCTTGGTAAAATGAAAGCACTTGGATGAGAGTCCGGTTAGAAGAGGAATGATGGCCACAACACTCCGGTTAAACAAGATAGAGAAGGAATAAGAATGCTATAATTTGGGCAGCACTCCGATTGTAAATGGAAGGAATTGAACAATAACTTGACAAGATGAGAGGACACTTGACGAAATCAATAGTACACGGCCTTCCGAACTATTGAAAGAATGGCACAAGGGGTAAGAAAGATTTCAGACAGCACTCCGGTTGAGAAGGGAGGCAAAACTTGATAAGATGAGAGAACTTGAATGAAGGACACGACACTCCGGTTGAGTGGATAAGCAAAAGGAAAGAACATGATCTTGGCAAGGCAAGATGATGGAATAACAGAATGGAGAAGAAAATGCCAAACTTCTGGCACAAATGAGCTTGGAAAGCACCCTTCCGAGAAGGTTATAACAGATTTGTTGGAAAACCAACAGCGAAAAGAGTGAGCTTGTTGTGGGCTTATGGAGAACATCTCGAAATCTTGAGGTGAAATTCTGCCACTAACAAAAAACAATAGAACAAGGAGACGAGAAACTTATTTCATCGGGATGATAAATGAAGAACTTGGGTCATTTATGAGCACCATAAGTAGCAACAATCCTTAGGGAAAGCTTTAGGTGAAATATAACCCAAGATAATTCCAATGAAGAGATTGATGGGTTGCAAAGGATCTCATGAACGAATTGAAAAAATGATGGGTTTACAATATGTCATTCCGTACAACTTGTGAATCATGAAACACAAAGTCAAATTATAAAGAATGACATAACACCATCTCAACTGATACGGTAGAAAGAATTGCACTATGGAATGCAAGATGAAGAATGCTTGAACTCCTCAAAACAAGACATGTGTTGAACGACATGTTTATTTTAGAGTAAAGCTTGACGGATCTTAACTCCGAGAGGAATCTTGAAGAACAATTGAAGAATTAAAAAAATCCTTGACGAACCACCCTGTAGAGTCTCCATGAAGAACTCCGGTAATAAAAGAAATGGTAGGAAGGAATAGAAATTGAAAACACAAGGTGAAGCCTTGCAATAATTTGGATGAATCTTCGTGGTGATATAGTTGAGAGATCTTGGAACTCCGGGAAAATATGAACAACTTGAACCAAGAATTTACTTATTGTGAACAAACTCCGGAAGAATGAATCCATCATTTGGATGAAGCAAGAATAAGAATTATGTTATGTGTATCCTTCACCAATTTTTAATTGATGACAAGCAACGGATTTGGCATAATACTTATTCTCATAGAAGGGATTAAGAAAGATATAGCGCAAACTCAATGGACCACCGGTAGGATTTAACCAACGAATAAATTGATATGATAATGAAGGAAGAGAAAACTTGAACGAACCACCGTAAGAATTGAAAATGAACGAAGAAAAGATTAAGAAACACCAGGAAGAATTGTAAAAAGAATGAAAATACTTGAGAGAACTTAGATACATGAGAATGAATAGATCACGAGCTGATTAGAGAATACCTGAATGATGCACCGGTAAGATTTGGAGAACGAGAGCTGAAAGCTGGAATGAATAATCCTAAGATGATGGGCTCCGGAGAATCAAACTGAAAAGACTCCTGAAATGCTCCGGATGGATGAAAAGAATTCTCACAATCGAAAACAATTATGAGAGGATGGCATCAAGCTAGAACCATGAATCTTCAAGAGAACAGATATGATTGAAGAGAAAATCCTCTTCGGTCTTCAAATCCGAGAATGACGTCGAGAAACACCATCAAGAATTGTTTAGACACTCCGGGACGACGAATAGAAAGGTTGAGCCAATGGTGAAAAGAATTTGACAGATCTTGGAGAAATGCATATGACTGATGATAATTCATTCTTACGTCAACTTTGAAATGAATCTGAGAATAACTCCGAAAAAAATTAGAAGAGTTAGGTAAGATCCTGGGAAAAGACCTGTGGGTTAGGGCCCACTCAAGAGAAACACCATTGAACGATTTTGAAGACAGATTGCACCGGTTGATTTAAATGGCTTGAATGAGATAACATCCTCAAAAGAACTTGAACAAATTGAGAATGGAAACTTGAATCTTCTGAGATTTCTTCAGCACTCCAGAGCAAATGAATAGCGAGAGATGAGCGATTAAGAGGTGCACCGGTATGAGAAAGCATTTGAAATGAGGAAAAGATATGATCGACAAAGCTTGACTTGAATCCACCGGAGAAGAAAGAGAACGAAGAATGATGAACTTGAAGCTCCGTTAGTATCTTCCTGAGAATCACCGGATAAGAACATTGAAGGAAAAGAAAGAAGAGACTTCAAATCAATAAGATGGATACTTGACTAAGAAATCTGAGTCCTTAAAAAAAAGGGGGGGGGGGGGGGGAAAACAAAGACAACTTGGGACGGATGAAACAAACACCGTTGAGAAAACTTAGAGTTGATCTTGCGGATGTTGAAAATGATCGGATCCACTTGAAGAGGAGCACACCGGTTGAAAAGGGAGGCATGACAATATCGATTATCATGAAGGATTAGTATTCACATAGAAGTGTGAAAACACCACTTAGGAAAGGTATGGAATCCACATCTGACTTCGAAGCAACTCGAATACCAAAAACCAAAACAAAACAAAGGATTTGGCTTGAAGAATAAGCCGGAAACAAACATATGATAGATCCCATATCGTATCATGTGTCTGTTGGAAAGAATATTCTAGGAGCCACTAGAATTCCCACTTATAAACTCCCAAAACTTTCTGGTTATGCAATCAGGTGTTGGGGATATAGGGGAAGCATAATATCTGACCCAAACTAACAATACCTACATCCAGCTGTATCCATCCTTCAACACATAACCAAGAAACCTACAGAAATCGTGTACCTCAACCTTCGAAAAGCATCCATTATACGAGTTATGGCAATACTCCCGAACTCCCGCCCCAGTACTGGGTGGCGTCGAGGTTATCTCACCAACAACTGCATAAAAGAGATTTTCGATGTCGGCGAACTCAGGTATTCCAGAACTGCAACGATAAAATTGTGACAACAACACCTCGGAGCTCAAATCCCCGGGACACTGCCACAACCCCTAAATGTCAGGAGGCGCCAAGAACAATGTTCTCATCACAAGAATATCGGAACGATTCCAAGATACCCGCGTGATCCTAAAAAAATCATGAAATTTGAGGAGAGGGAAGTCAAAACTTCTACATGGGGAGGCCTCACCAGAGCGACGAAGGGACCGAGTAGTAAAAAGAATCCTACTCTCCGATATATATAATCCTAAGACTCAAAACATTTTTTTCTAGACTCAACAACGTCAGCGACTCGATCAATCAAGGGGCTCCTAAGTCGGGGATGGCTCTGATTACCAACTTATAACACCCACAATGCAGCTATATCTCCCACGTGTCCGGGCACGACTTAGAGGCATAGCCGCATGGTAGTTTAGTAGCAAGTGGGGTAATCTTCACACAATCCCATGTACTGAATAAGAAAGGGATAAAGAGTTGGCTTACAATCGCCACTTCGCACAAATACAAGTTATACATACATCATCCAGAATACAATCAAGGTCCAACTACGGAACCAAAATAAAAGAAGACAACACCAAATGCTAGATCCCCGATCGTCCCAACTGGGCTCCACTACTGATTAACACGAAACAAAACAACACAACGAACAAGATCTTCATCAAGCTCCCACTTGAGCTCGGTTGCATCCTCTGCACTGGTATCATCGACACCTCCAACTATTTGGAAGTATCTGTGAGTCACGAGGACTCAGCAATCTCACACCCGCGAGATCAAGACTATTTAAGCTTATGGGTAGGGGACGGTAGTGAGGTGGAGCTGCAGCAAGCACTAAGCATATATAGTCGCTAACATATGAAAATAAGAGCGAGAAGAGAAGCAATGCAACGGTCGTGGACTAGAAGTGATCAAGAAGTGATCCTGAAACTACTTAGGCACAAACATAACTCCAAAACCGTGTTCAATTCCGGACTCCGCCGGAAAGAGACCATCACGGGTACACACGCGGTTGATTCATTTTATTTAAGTAAAGTGTCAAGTTCTCTACAACCATACGTTAACAAATTCCCATCTGCCACATAACCGCGGGCACAACTTTCGAAAGTTCAAACCCTGCAGGGGTGTCCCAACTTAGCCCATCACAAGCTCTCATGATCAACGAAGGATATTCCTTCTCCCGGGAACACCCGATCAGTCTGATCAGTCTCGGAATCCCGGTTGCAAGACATTTTGACAATGGTAAAACAAGACCAGCAAGACCGCCCGATCTGCCGACATCCCGATAGGAGCTGCACATACCTCGTTCTCAGGGCAACACCGGATGAACACTACGTATAGCTAAAACCAGCCCTCAAGTTTCCCCGAGGTGGCGCCGCAAGTGGCTCTGGTTCGGACCAACACTTAGAGAAGCACTGGCCAGGGGGGGTTAAAATAAAGATGACCTTGAGTCTGCATAATGCAAGGGAAAAAGGCTTAGGTGGCAAATGTTAAAACCAAGGTTGGGCCTTGCTGGAGGAGTTTTATTCAAAGCGAACTGTCAAGGGGTTCCCATAACACCCAACCTCGTAAGGAACGCAAAATCAAGGAACATAACATCGGTATGACGGAAACTAGGGTAGCAAGAGTGGAACAAAACACCAGGCATAAAGTCGAGCCTTCCACCCTTTACCAAGTATATAGATGCATTAATTAAATAAGAGATATTGTGATATCCCAACATATCCATGTTCCAACATGGAACAAACTTCATCTTCACCTGTGACTAGCAACGCTCTAAGAGGGGCTGAGCAAAGCGGTAACATAGCCAACCAACGGTTTGCTAGGAAAGGTGGGTTAGAGGCTAGACATGGCAATATGGGAGGCATGGTAAGAAAATGGTGGGTAACGCGGTATAGCAATAGAGCGAACAACTAGCAAGCAAAGATAGAAGTGATTTCGAGGGTATGGTCATCTTGCCTGAAATCCCGCAAGGAAGAAGAACGAGTCCATGAAGAAGACAAACAGACGGAGTCGAACCGATCCTCACAATTCCGGAACGAAACCGAAACTAACAAGAGAAGCAACCCGGAAAGAAGCAAGCAACATAGTAAACAACCATCACATAGACATGGCATGATGCGCAAACAAGTATGATGCATGTCCGGTTTAATGAGGCACGGCATGGCAAAGTGCACAAACAATACTACAAATTAAGTGGAGCTCAATATGCAACAAGTTGCATATTGACGAAACACCACATCAATTATTTAGTTCACTCCCGGTTAGGTACTCAACAATATTAAATGTTGGTTAACATGGCAAGAGGTGAAACATGAGTAAACTACACAGTTAGGCATTTTAAATGACGTCAGAAACATCAAATAACAATTCCAATAAATCCGCATATGCATTTAGCAATTTAATGCAACAACAATTTATACATTTCAAATGTTGTTATCATGATGCAGATGACATATGCAAGTTATAAGCAATTTTATGAAAATGTTACAGGAGCATGTTATGAAGCATTTGTCATCATGGCGGAAACGAAAGGGGTGCCACGGCAACGATAACGAAAATGATGCCAAGGCATTGTTCCGGCGATCCGGTAGCTCACGAAGATACTAGTGCAAAAGGAAGTAGGTGTGAGTGTGTCATGCAAGGATGGTGGGGTGATCCCAGATATTGGGTTCCCACGGGTCGACGGCGTGGCAACGAGGAACAACTGACGTTCACGGGCGGATACAACATCCAAACATGCATCTCATACAACTCATGCATTCCTCCACAGGCGGTCATTCTCGGCGCTTATACCTTCGATGTGCGTTTCAAAGCAGATCGGTTCATAGAGGAAGTAGTCGTTCACGAGTCATCGAGGGAAGTAGTGGTACACGAGGACGGTAGTGGTACACGATTTCGTAGTTGTTCGGGGTCACGACATGGAACTTGATGTCCACGGGGTCTTTGCGGGTCGACGGTAGTGGTACACGTTTTGTAGCCATTTGAGTCATCGGTAGAGGAACTTGGCGGTCCATGTAGTCGAACTTGGCGCATCCGAAGGGGACTTGGTGAATCCCCGTAGTCGTACACGGGTCGTAGGGGAACTTGACAGACCCAAGGTATCCAGGTGTAGTGGTATTTTGTGAATCCCGAATGGTTTTGATGATCCGGCGAGACGACATGGCTTGGGGCAGTCTCAAACTTGATGGTCTCGGCGAATCCTCGTGGTGGTCGTTGGACTTGCGGTTTGAAGGCGTCGGTGGTTCCAGGGTACTTGAAAAATGCACGTAGTCGCGCTCGAGTCATCGTACACTTGAAGGTTCCGGGAAGAGGAACTTGGTGCCCAAAGGTGTTGCAGTTGTTGTCTTCATGTCAACGAGAACATGTAGCGAAGGAGCAGCTCTGGCACTTGGAGGCGCAGGGTGCCGTAGCAGGGGACTTGGCACGGCGGAGGCTTGGCGAGGCGGACGAGCTCCAGGACAGGCGTGTGGAGCAGAGCAGCAGCGACTCGGGGTCTACCGCAGGAGGTGGGCGCGTGGTCGTGGTGTGGAGGAGGGGCAGCAACTCGGTGATGGAGGAAGGCCATGGAAGAGGTTGTTCGGTGAGGTAGGCATGGCTTCGGTGGAGCTGCTCGTGGGTGGCGGCCAGAGGCAGAGGTGGGGCCAATCCAGCGATGAACAGGGAGGCACAAGGAAGGAGGGACCAGTTATAGGAGGAGAAGGACGACGGCGCTGGTGGGAGAAGGAGGCGGGGTGCGGGGCTCGCGCGTGCTGGGGAACTCCTCTCCCTGGTGATGCGTGTGGGAGCAAGGGGATAGGGCGTGATGCGGGTGTGGGTGGTGCTCGGCAGAGGGAAAGAGAGGAGGAGATGGGATTGGGACGAAGGAGGGAGATGGCGGCGGGGTGGGAGGATGAGAGTAAGAGGGTGAGGGGATCAGGCCAAGGGAGATGGTTAGGTTAGGATTAGGTTGGCCTAAAGGGCCGACATAGTAGAGAGGGGGGGCTTAGGTGGGCCGACGCAGATGATTGAGAGGCGGCTGGCGGGCGCAAGCTCTCTCTCTTGCTCTCCCTTTATTCTTAAACTTTAAATGAAAGGACGTCAAAGAGAAGAAAATTAAATAGGGGGGTTAGGGAAAGAATTTGCGCACGCGGATAATTTTCCCGGACTCACAAAAATGTTCTTGTTCCGAGAAAATTGGAGTGGGCAAGATTGCAAGGTTTAAATTCAAACTCATCCGAAATTAATCAAACAGTTTGAACTAGGACTAGGGTTTTGAAGTGCCCAAAAATGTTCGGATCTTTGGTGGAGCTCAGGAAAAGATGAAAGAATTTGCGGCAAAGTTGGAGGCCAAGAATTGAGAAGGAAAAGGCATGGAACTTAAACTGTAAGTGTGTTATGGTTAATTCCAAAAGAATGGAATATTTATTATAGCTCCCTAAAATATTGGGAGAATATGTTTTAAAGAGAAATCACCATAGTGAATACCCCTCGATTTAAATGAATCGAAGATCCATACAATTTAATTGGTTGAGTTTTTAAAAATTAAATGACATGATGGAATGCACATGATGCAAAGATGAATGCAAGGAACCAAACAAATCACATGACAAAACTCGGAAAACATGGAAGGCATCTGAAGCGTCGGTCTCGGGGCATCACATCATCATCCCCTGTCAGTTATATATTGCACCAGGCGAGCGATTGCAGGGTCATCCCCTTGGATAGAGGGAGAAGGCTGAATTCTTGATGCTGTCGCCACAGGGAAGAAGCAGAACTCCCTTCGGTTTGCCACTTGCGGGAACTTGGTTCAGAGGTATAGGATCGCCTCCACAGCAGCGGCCTGAATGGCCAAATCAGTGGTAGGCATGGCTCTACCCTGAAAAACCAACGTCTGGCCATCTGCTACGGGACCTGGGCTGATGTGTACCCTTGAATCATAGCGATGAAGGTGAGGAATGGGTGTTGACTTGAACACCAGGTAGTCAGGCCTAGCATTATAGCCAAAGGCTTGGGTGAGGATCTCAGCAAGAAGGGGTGGAAAACCAGCATGGTTGACAGCGCTTGTGCGACTGTGGAACTTGGTAGTTTTGAGGGTGCTAGCCATGGCTGGAGTGTTACTAGCTAGGCTTCTCTGCCGGGACATGGCTGAATGAGGAGTGAGCGATACGGCTAGCGGAAAGGGGGCTTTTATAGGCAGCTATGTGGGACATGCCCGCATGGGGTGGCCCCTTTCCCTTAATGGCGAAGGGAAAGTGGCACGACCGACCAGAAAGGATATGGTTGCCATTCGCTACATGGATAACTAGGCGGGGACAGCGGGGTGAGGACGTGTCAGTCCCAACTTCACCACCTGTGGATTAACAGTGGCCATGCTGGATGCCCGGGATGAGTCAAATCCCTTAGGGTTATTATGGTTTAATTGGAGCGGTGATCTAATGCTAGGATAACCTATGCCAGCCTAGCTGCTCTGATACCATGTCCTGTGGCACCTCGATCCACATGGAGCAGGGGGCCTTCGCACGTTAGCCCAGGATAACACCTGATGCACGACAGGTCCATAATACAGCACTCCAGGTACAAGAATATTCATCAAATACATGTATAGAAGATTACATTGTTGATGAATACACTTATCCGGCATATCCCTAAGGCTAATTCAACTGGCCACGGAAATCTATTTAACTGGCGGCGGAAGTCTTGGTTTGGCAACATAACAACTCTGGCTGGGCTCCACAACTCACAGGACTGGCAAGGTTACGGCCTAGCACGATGGGTCAAGCGAACACTTCAGGTATGACCTACAAAACTGGCATGACACGCCAGGTCAGTACATTGAATGTACTTGCAAGACAACCTAATATATAGCATCCAAACAAGCAGAAGACAAGGCAAGAACCAAGTGCATGCAACAACCTATCTCATATCAATTACTAAACATGGCATGTTAAAGATAATTAAGCCTGAACAACATCATAGCATCTACTAACATAATACTATCATGGCGGTATCCAACATGCTCCAAACATGGCAATAGCAAATCATAGCATATCATTAATCATGGCATAATCAATCCAAGCATGGCATGTCATCATGAAACTATGCTGAAAATAAACTACCGATCATATTCAATGTAGACATAACATGATAACTATATGCAGCCATCTTCTATTCCGTCATGATTGTTTTAAATGCAAGTACCAACATATTACTCATGCAATGCAATCAAACTTGTGCACTGAGTCCCTCGGACTCTCTTACCAATGGGTTGCCTCGTAAACAAACGGTGATCTTTCCGGCGATCACAACCACGACCAATACTTGGTCTCCAACAGTGATCTTTCCAGTGATCACAACCATGACCATCAATTGGTCTCCAACAGTGACCTTTCCGGCGATCACAACCACGCCCATCAATTGGTCTCCAACAGCCACCGAGACCTCATCTCGTGATCATATCAAAACATCGACTATCTCGTAGTCCAAATCACCACATTCTTGATATCACCTTAATTTACTTAATTATTTCAGGTTCATCCTCCATTTCGACCAAAACCTGATAGTGTCACCTACTACGAACTGTGTTGCTATCGATAGACTTCATAAACACTCTGTAGAGGTAGCGCACTGTACCCACACCACGGAACCCATGGCCTCGTCATCCCTTTCGGGTGGACCAAAGGCATTCAGGCAAAACCGACCTACTGCCATGACACTCTCCCGGCCACTCCGACCCACTCCCAACTGGGCTAGTCCTGGGTGGCCCCGTGTCTACCAAAGACACAACGACCACCGTCGTGGCCAAAACGTCCCTCACGGGGACCATCCCTCACGGGGACCGGTACCAAAAATCTAAACAGCAGGCACACAAGGTTATGTCCGCCTACCTGATTAGGGTAGCGCGTGATCATAACCTTCCCTCTTTGGAGGCACCGGTGAGAGGCACAACAATAGATCGCATTAAGGCCATCCCATAAAGGCAAAATGTGGCTACATTGGAAAAGTTCGATTTGATGGCACTATGACTGGATCCCATCGATGATGGAGGAGGTTTGATATTATTAAGTCAATTTATTAGCTTCTCCATCATCATGAACATGGATGCAAAAATGCACATGCATCATACAAAGCTTTAATAAAATACCGAGCTTCTCACGTGAACAACTACATCATAAAGAACATGACAATACCAAGTACTAGCATATCCATGGTGCATTACAATCATCATAGCTATCATAATAGCCACTAAGAATCCAAAGGCAACATGATATCCAAAGTAATACTTCAAAGCATAATACCATCATGAACATAATCATACTAGCCACTAAGAATCCAAAGGCAACATGTCATCCACATAATCCTCCAAATATAAGTCCTAAAACTCCAAGAAATATTGATACTAACATCCTAATTAGCATGGCAAAAGATATCATGAAAGCATAGGCATGCATGATGATCATACAGAATAATTGCAGACGAAAACGGCAAATAGCAACTATAACTACACACACACGCAAGGTACAAGCAGAGTCAACATGCAAGTTCGGGGCTCATAGAGGTTGGCTTGCCTGGGGATTGACAAATACTCCGTGAAGAAGTGCGGAACGATCGCAAAAAGATTTGCCGGAAATAGTTCTCTCTCGGAGGGGCTGTTTATGTGCAAGGGCAAAAAGGTCATTTTCAGAATGTCAAAACAACATGAAAATGTTACCAGCAGAACGGGCTCGATGAAATGAAGACGTGGGCTCTAGAATCACCTCATTTGGAGTTGCGAGCAAAAAGTTATAGCCCGGTGAAGTTCAGGGACAAATCTGTAAAAAGACCCTCTACAAACAGGCCCCTGAGCTCAAAAACAGAAAGCGCATTTAGTTGAATATGTCTTCTCAGCAAAGAAAACGTATTTCTAGCCGTAGTTAAATAGGAATACGCCTTCTCTTAAAGAAAGCGTATTTCCAACCGAACTAAGACCAAAATACGCTTTCACTAAACGAAAACGTATTCGAGTGAAACATGTTTCCACTTATCTGACGTGGACAGCGGGGGTCAATGCGTGTGGATGACGGGTGGGGTCGGGAGAGACATGGGGCCCGCCTGGCCCATGGTCGTCTTCTTCCTCACCCTGCTCCCGCCCGGAACACAGGAGGCAGGGGGCGCGATGTAGCCGGCGCCGTCCCGGCCAACTCCGACCATCCCTAGCCAGGGCGAGGCCACTAGCGGGGGCGGCTGGGCCTGGCGCGTCCATCCAAGAGGGAGCGGCCGCCGGGGGTGGAAGGGGATATGGCGACGGGAGGAGGTAGAGGCGGCGGTGGTCTTCGGGGCACGGCCCAAGAGAGGCTCCGACGAGGGGGCAAGGGCACGGGGAGAGTCGTCGGAGTGTGGGGAAGACGATGGTGGTGGCTAGAGGTAGCGTAGGGCTCGGCTTTGGGTCAATTTAGGCTGAAGCCGAGGTGGACATGGCGGCCATGGACGAGGTGTGGTGGCTCCGGAGCTCGGGCGAGTGGACAAGGAGGAAGCTGGGAGTGAGGCGAGGCTGATGAGGTGCTTGGGAGGCCGCGAGGATGGCTATATATAGTCGGGCGAGGGAGGGGAGTTCGTGGACGCGTGGCCGTGGCTCGGGTGCCGCCGCTCGCATCCGGCCATGCTCTGGCGACGGCCAACGATCACGGGAGGCGCGGGATCACGACGAGAAGGAATCGGACGAGCTGTAGCAGAGCACAGGGTAGGAGGGACCGAGGGGCACAGAGGAGAAGCTGTCGAACGCCATTAAAGCTCGGTCGGCCACAGTGCGTCGGTGGGCGCGCGGCGACGAGAGCTGACGGAGGGGGAGTGGCTCCAGGAGGACGGCGACGACACGGGGAACCCGCTGGATAGGCCCGTGCTCGCTGAGACGCCGAGCAGAAAAGGGGCCCGAACAAGAAGATGCTCTGGACGCGGCCGGTGCATGCCAAAGCGGTGGTCACCGCGTGCACTGGTTCCCACAGTGCCACAAGCTAAGCCAAACGATGTCTGGGGTGGAGTCCTTCCTGGGGAGGTTGCAACTGCGGTGGTAGTTTGGTTAAAAGGGCTCTGGTTAAATGGTAAGCAACCTCTGAAGTTGACTGCAGTAAATTTAGCCATGTACTGCTGATCAATAGGGAAGTGATTGGAGCCAGAGAGTTTGTCTAGGGGGTTTAGCTTAGGAAGGACTATAATCCTGTTAATTTTGAGATGATTTGGACCAAGATACACCATAGTTGCTTCACAACTGCATATTTAGTCCAGAATCAAGATTTGGATGATGCACTCACAAGGAGCATCAACTTGAGCTCAGATTTGGCAAGTCTTAGGGATATGGACATAGTAAGATGTTGTAAAACCTTCATACCAAATGGACTTGCCAACATGGTACTTGTTTCACAAACATCTCCTTTGTCCTGGAACTTGAGAAAATTCCTGAAGGCAAATGGCTAATTGAAATAAGCCAAACCTTAGTGGAGATGGATCATATGGATAGGAGATGGTCTAGAAAAAGTTTCAGCCAAAATGGAGCAAGATAAAATATACTTGCTTCACAAACTGAAAGTTTTGACAGAAACCAAGAATTGTTCATGTGCTCACATAATTCAATGAAAGGAACTGAATTTGGGTAGAGGCTAATGATTTGAGATACCTAAGAGGTTGGAAAAGTTTCATCCCATTTGGAAACTCTATCAAGGTAGTTCCTTCACAAAGTTGTGTTCTGGTCAGGAACTTTGAAGAAATTGCATAGGGAGCTAGGATGAATGGATTGAGCTCATAGTTTCCATCCATGGGTTATTTATCCATGTTAATCACCCTGCCAAATTGCAGCTCATTTGGAATTAGGAATAAAGCACTTCCTTTGCAAAATTTCAGAGAAGCCAGAAACTTGCATTGGATCATGTGCTCCATTTTTGATCTGTGGAACATGATATAAGGATGGAACTAGTGATTATATAGCAAGGACAAGCTCCACCATTTATGTGGGAATTTTCTCTGCTATAAAAATGGTAGTTCCTTTAGAAAGTGGCATAAATTCAATATTGGCATTAAATAAGAGAAAGGCAATTTCCCTTATTTAATTATGGCCAATATATTTGCCAGAGCTTGGATTAGGCATAAGCATCAACTCCACCAATTCTCATGAATTTAGGAGATGGCTAGTTATGCCTTTGGATTTTATTCCTCAGAAAGGCAAGAAAAGGAACAAATCACAATTCAAAAATATTGCATGGGACTTAGCAATATTTTTGCACATCCAAGGAACAGAAAGATATGTGGATCTCTAGGAACAATTGGGAGGATCAACAGATCAAGGAGAATGATGGCTCCTTTGTAAGCATAAAGGAGATATCCAAATTCCAAAAATTTGGAATTAGGGTTGGAGGGGATTGAGATGATACAAATGAGGGCTTGCCCACTGACAAATACATGAGCAAGGTTTTTGGAAAGGTTGAAAATGACAAGAATTGTCGGAGTCATCCAGCAAACTCAGGAGAAATTTTTGAAAAATGAGTGCCAGGAACGAATAACAACACAAAAGTTGATAACCCAATTTTGTGGTTGTTACAACACGTGCTTGAGGTATTGAGGGAGGATCTAGTGCCAATCTGGTACAGAAGAAGAACTTCCAGCCCCACAAGTTCAAGAACAAGGGCAAGTTTGATGGTAAAGCAAAGTTTGATGGGAAGAACAAGGATATGCAGCAAAAGAACTTCAAGAAGAAGAATGACAAAAAGAAAGGTGTTTGTCATGTGTGTGGGGATCCTGGTCATTGGGATCCTAGTTGCCCTAATCGCTATGACAAGCGTCATCCTGGGAAAGGCGGCAAGACCGCTAATGTTGTAATTGGAGACACTGACATGAAGGATGTTGGGTATGGTATATTTCCCACTATTCTTTGAGTATGTCATTTTCCTGATTGGTTGATTGACACGGGTGCGAATGTGCATGTATGCGGTGATATTTCCATGTTTTTGTCTTATCAGACCACGGGGACTTCAACTGTGCTGATGGGAAATAGTTCAAGTGCTTCTGTTCGTGGTGTTGGCATGGTCGATCTGAAGTTTACTTCGGGGAAGATCGTGCGGCTGAAGAACGTGCATTATGTTCCCTCCGTCAATAAAAATCTTGTTAGCGGATCTCTTTTGTGTAGAGATGGCTACAAGCTTGTCTTTGAATCGAATAAATTTGTAATATCCAAGTATGGAACCTTTGTTTGTAAAGGCTATGAGTCAGGAGGCCTGTTTCGTTTATCCTTATCAGACGTTTGCAATAAAGTTGTTAATCATATTTACAACAATAGTGAATCAAATGTGTGGCATTCACGTCTTTGTCATGTTAACTTTGGTTGCATGTCGCGACTAGCCAAATTGAACTTAATCCCCAGTTTCACCATTGTCAAGGGATCTAGTGTCAAGTTTGTGTGCAAGCTAAGCAACATTGTAAGTCTCACACGACTGCGGAAACGAGAAATCTTCCACTGTGATAGTCTGGTTTTTGCCCTCTTCTCTTTGCCTGATTTTCAGATGGTTTGGTTTTGAAATTTGAAGTTTTGAATATTTTCAGATGGACTTAAACACTTGGGTACCCCTTGACTTTCACCCAAGTGTCTCACTTCCCTCTCTAACTATCATTTCTTCTCTGGTTCACCTCAAAATAATATTTTGAATATTTTTCTTAAAGGAAAATATTCATTTCCCTCTCTAAAACACTACCTAGCTCAATGTGCTCCAAAGAAACCCCAATTTTTCTATCCCACAAAAATCTGATAAAATTCCCAAATATTCTTTGAACCCTAGGGCACCTTCCTGAGCAAAAATATTTCATCACTTTTTAGAATATTTTTGCTACAGAAAATGTTTTCTGTTTTGGACACAAATGGGGGTTTCTAGAGCAACTACCATTTTACTTGCTCTATTGTGGCTGTTTTTTCTTGTGTATCATCACTGTAGTAGATGATTACTAACCTCCAAAGCCCAGCTACCAACTCTCACTAGTTTGACCACAGTAAGCTCCCAAAGTTACTGACCAGAAACTTACCAGGGAGTTGTAATCCATTTTACTGTGTCTGAGCTCAAACCAAAGCGTGGTAACCACTCAATCTACCACGAACTACACGCCAGACATGAAGTTTGGGCTTAGGTCGGCCTGAGGTCAGAGCTCACGCGGTGACCACGAGTGTGCACGATGCCAACCCGCATGTCGCCGCGCTCTAAGTGCCGCCTAGCACTCTGTTGCGCGTGTGCGCGCTTCCCCGACTGCGAAACTTTGCCACGATCAACGTCCCGACCCTCTTAACTCCCTCCTGGCGCTCGCCGATGCCAGAACTCTCCCAGCAACCACGGGCGCGGTCCGGCCCATGCAACAGTGTGCTGCACACTGTGTTCGTCGCGTGAGCTGCGTCTCCTTCCCCCTCGCTCACTGACGCCGTTCGTCGCCGGGCGCCGTGTCCAGGTGTCAGGACCCCGATTCTAAATCACACTGATCTAGCCTATAACACCTCATATCACTTTGCAGCCTCACGCACGGTATTCCCACGGGTGTCGCCTTACCATGGCCCGGGACCATTTCCGCCTTTTGGCTCACGTATATGATAGTGTCGCTAGCATCCATATGACAGAGAACCCGGGCCGACATGACTAGTCGTGAACCCAAAGTGGCACTAACTTACAGGAACAGGCATACATGAAGCAACATCGAGCATGTCGATCAGCAGCGTGTGAATCCGGGCTGTAGCACTGGGCTAACAGGACTCCGGTAACCCGGGCTGTAGCAGGCTAGGCGGGACTCCGGATGTCACCGCGTGACATTTCCCCGAAGGGACAGACACAGGAACGAAGTGAAACACATGCCGGCCAGTCAAGTGTCCTGAGCAGTAGTGCTGGGCTAGCAGGACTCCGGTGAACCAGGCTGTAGCGGACTACTATGGCTCATGGAAGCACAAGACTACATTTCCCCATAAGAGAGGCTACCAAGGATAAACAACTAGGTTGTCGGATCCCACACATACCAAGCATTTCAATCATACACACAATATGCTCGACATGTGTAAATACAACATGGCATAACAACATAACTCTACGACTCAAGTATTTATTCATTAGGCTCCGAGGAGCGAGATATTACAAACATGGGTCTCATGACCCAACATTCAGAGCATACAAGCAACAAGCACATGCGGAATCTTAACTTGTCTGGGTACAGACAACTACAAATGAAGAAGGCTCAGAAGCCTGACTATCTACAAGACCCTCCCAAGGGTACAAGATCGTAGCTGAGGTAACAAGCTAAACGTCGAAGTCCAAGCGGAACTACTAGCGAGACTGAAGTCTCTCTGCAAAACATAAAATAAGCAAACGTGAGTACAAATTTACCCAGCAAGACTTACATCAGAACTATCTACATATGCATCGGTATCAACAAAGGGGTGGTGGAGTTAACTGCAGCAAGCCAGCTTTGACTCGGTGGCTAACCTGAACTATGACTGCAAGTAACTCTTTTGAGGTGGCGCACACGAGTACACAAATTCACCATACCAATACACCACTATGGATCCGCTCCCGCCTCCCTGCGAGAACGCCATCCATAGCACTCACGCTTATCTTGCGAGTTTTAGAGTATCCACTTTCACTTGTCTATGAACTGTGCAAGGGGTCCAAGTTTCCATATCCGAGGAATCTGGCTATTCGAATAGATAATGATAACCCTGCAGGGGTGTACTTCTTCACACACGCTCTCGCCACTTACCACCATGTACACATCGTGTATCTCGGCAACCTTCAAGCGGAAGCCTGGCGAGGGAGTCGGCCACGACCTGACTAACCAACAAGTCTCTAGCCCAGGTTTATCGCCTATTCGGGTTCCATCCGCAAGGAGATCCGGCCGGGGTGTCGCTCACGGCCCCAAACGATGTGAGCAGGGTTCCCAAGCCCACCATCCGGGTGCCACTTGGTACACCGGGCCACTGTGCCTAGTCTGTCCCAAGCCCACCTGTACCGGGTGCCACTTGGTAGACTACTAGCAGTACCTACAAACACCAGAAACTAGTTGCAACTCCTGGACAGAGATCGAGTTGATTAATAAGTCGAGAGAGCTTGGAGCGCCCGGAGCCCAATGTGTAGTAGTAACTGTTCATGGATCACAAACACAGAACTCACTTCCTAAGGACGGCTGCAATGAGACAACCCACCATGTACTCCTACATGGCCTCTCACCGCTACCTTTACCAAATTGTGTTCACACACTTAGCTCTCAACGGTAGGACATGTTCACCAAATTCCAATTCATCCCCGATGAATCAGACCTGACTCAACTCTAAGCAGTAGCAGGCATGACAAACAAGCATGAATGAGTTGGCACAACAAGGCTCAAACAACTCCTACTCATGCTAGTGGGTTTCATCTATTTACTATGGCAATGACAGGTCATGCAGAGGAAAGGTTCAGCTACCGTAGCATGTAACAGTTGAATCGGTGTTGTCCTAATGCAGTAAAAGAGAGCAGGAGCGAGAGAGTGGGATTGTATCGGAATGAACAAGGGGGTTTTGCTTGCCTGGCACTTCTGAAGATAGAATAGCTCTTCATCGGTGTCATCGATCATGTCGTTGGAAACAACGTCTACTGAGAGGGAGCAATTACCGGCAAACAAGGAAGAATACAATCAATGCAATGCAACAATATGATGCATGATCATGACATGGCAATATGTTGTGATTTGGGCTAATGCAACAGAAACTCATTTTAATTGAAGTGGAATACAAAACTATATCAAATTCCAACTCCAAACCTATTATGAAATTTTCCCTAATCATGTTTCATCCTGAACAGTGAGGTTAACTTGCTCAAACATGCATGAAAATGGTACAGATGGATTCCTTGAATTTTTCTGATAATTTTTCATATATAAATTATTTCATTTGGAGTTACGGTTGAATTTCTATGATTTTTAGAAGTTTAAACTGTTTTCTGGAATTTCCTGGATTATTTAGAAATAAAGTAATTCCAGAAAATGCATTACTGCATCAGCACTACGTCAGCATGACGTAAGCGAGTCAACGGGGCAGCCCAGGTCAAACTGACCAGTGGGTCCCATGTGTTAGTAGCTAAACTAGGTTTAGTTAAGCCTAATCTACATTAGTTAGCGGGGCGGCCCCACCTGTCATTGAGCCAGGGGAGGTCAAACCCCTGGTCAACTGGGGCTAACGCCCCGGCGGCTCGACGCCGGCGACGACAGGTGCGGCGGATGGGCTCGGGTTCGCTCCTCTGGCGCCCAAATTGATGACGGAGAGCATCTACGAGCTGCTGGCGATCCCGCGCATCCAACGGTGCAAACGGGGCGAGCTGGGGTGGCCGTAATCCTCACCGGCGTCGAGCTCAGCGGCTGTCGGACCTCGGATGTTGGCGGAAACGGCACGACGGCGCACAACAGGGCGAACCCGTGGGTGCTGCAGGTTCACAGGAGCGCGGCGAGCATGTTGGTGATGCTCGGGCGAGCGGACGAGCTCAGGAGCATGGAGCTCATCGGCCGTGGTGGCGGCGAGCTTCGGCGGAGGTGGGGAACGGAGCTAGAGCAAAAACGCGAGCAGGAGAGGAGGGGGAGTCGGTCCATGAGCTCACTGTGGTTGCAGAACGCGTCTAAGTGGGCTCGGGGGAGGTTGGATGATGTCGGGGCATTGCCGGCGATCTCGGAGGCCGGAGTTGAAGACGACAGTGGTGGCGGCATTCCCGGGCACCTAGCATTGCGTGACTCGGCAGAGAGAACGAGGACGTCATCGCCGATCTCAGGGGCACGTCTAGGGCCGTAGGGGAGGCCGGTGGCTATGCGAGCGGTGGACGGCGGCGACGGCGGTTCTCGGTCTAGCTTGGGGCCGAGAGATAGAGGAGGGGGGAGCTCCAGGGAGAGAGGGGAAAGTGACAGGGGACCGACGAGGGTCGCATGGCGATGCTAGAAGGGCCGAGGAGTCGCAGTGGAAGCAGGAGGTGGCCGGGCGTGCGCCGGCGCGCGGTGGCCACGCGCCTCTGTCCTTCTGTCAAAGGAGGAAGAAGACCGGGGAGCCACTGGTGTGCTGGGCCGGAACAGGAGGTGGGCCGGCTCTGCTGCAGGTGAGAAGCCCAGGTGAGTCCTTCTCTCTCACTCTCTTTTATTAATTGTTGTGTTTTTCTATTTTTGCTAATATGTTTTGATTCAGTTCAAAGACCAAACCATTTTCAAAATTCATGAAAATAATTGTGTGAACTAAATGGACTTATCCAAAGCTACACAACAATTTCTAGAATTATTAAACATATATTTATTATATAATAAATATAGATCCAATTCAAATAGTTATTGAATTAATTTCAAATGCCCAAAATAATATTTCTGAAACTCCAAAAATATTGGTTTGAATTTTACCTCTTGCCAATATTTTTACAGAATAACAGGAACATTTCCTTGGACTCATTTGAAAAGATTTTTAATGTTGATTATTTCTGAAGTGATTTCTGAGGGTTTCAACTAACCTCAATTCAACTTTCAAAATTTAGACATGATGCATGGATGCTCTCTTATGCAACTATTGCAAACAATTCTAGGGCTGTGACACCAGGTGTCCTCCGGCGGAGCCCGAACCCCCTCCCCCTTGTCGCTCGTCTATAAATAGAGCCCTCCGCAGCCTCCTCAAGCATCATCCACTCCTCACACACACTCCACGATCTCATAGAAAGCCGTAGCCCGGCCGGGCAGGCCGCGGGCCTCCGTCCCCGAGCTCGAGCTCGCCGGCGATCCCCTCGGGTCGTCTCCGCAGCTCCAGCCCCTCCCAGGCTCGGGCCACTCTTCCAGGGCCTCTGCCGTGCCTCGGTGGTGCTGTTCCGCCCGATTGGAGCCCCTGGTGTCGCCTCTAGTCGTCGTCGTCCTCAACTCCGGCGACCTCTGCTTCCTGTCGCCGCTGTAGAGGTCATTTCCGACGCCGTCCGACCACCCCTAGCTAACCTACGGGTACGGGCAGGTGCGCCTCCGTCTCCTCTTTCGATCCCTCCCTCTAGTTCGGGCCAAGGAGCCCTCCTCGCCGGCGTGTGCTCCGGTGAAGCCGCACTGTCCTCTGCTTCCCTCTCCCCTCCCTCTCACCTGACTAGCGGGGCCCGCTAGTCAGCCACTCTGTGCGCACGCGAAGCAGTACGAGTGGTGGCACCCACAAGGTTTACGCCTTCGACGTCACCCACCCCCCCTCAGATATGTTTTATTTAAATTCATATTTAATTCTATCCAGAGAGCTTCAAACAACCAAAACTTTTTAACCATAAGTCTTAATGAATTGATTCTTTTTGCATTGTGTTCTTTATGAAGAAATCTAGAAACTCACCAAAAATGAGATTTTTCTCTGCTATCTAGATTTTCTAGTGAATTTCAGAAGGGTTCTTGATGTTTTCTTTTGGTGTTTATAATTGTTTTCAGAAAGGGAAGCTTGTCTTGAGGATCACCAGGAGGATTGTGAACCTCATCTGCACTAAGGCAAGCCACAACATTTTCATGGTGCCATTATAGTATTTCTGATTTTTTCAACTTGAATTAATGATTTAACCCATGCTTTTAAATCACTAGTATATTATTTATATTCTGATTGGTTGCTTGTTTAAGTTGATATGCTCAATTTACAGAAAGTTTGAAGCTAACTAAGTTGGTTAAGTAACTAGAAGTAATTGTTATGAAGAAGTAATATGGTTATGTATATAAGTAATTATTTTGAGTATTTTCTTGGATGAGAAAAATGATAAATTTGCTAGTAAAGATTCTGTTTAAAGTGAGGATTAATCATAACCAGGGAAGTGTTATGAGTTGTTGATGATTATGCTTAGTGTGGATATAGTTGACCTAGTTATTTCCGTTGAGATATGATGCACATGTTAGTGCTGCATTTCATGGCATATTATGACACTGGTTACATTCACTTTATGTTGAACCTGGTAATAACTCAACTTGAATATATCATTGACCGGGTCATGGTGCCACTGAATCTAGTTTTTCCCAGTGCAACCACATTTGCCTTTATGGGAAGGCCTTTATTCGGTCTGTTGTCATGCCTCTGGTCGGTGCCTCCAACGAGGGAAGGTTATGGGCGTGCGGTACCCTGGCCCGGTGAGCAGACATAACCTTGTGTGCCCGTTGTTGATGTTATTGTACCTTGTCCCTGTTTGGGACCGTTTATGTTTTACCACGACGGTGGCCGTTGGTGTCTTTGGTAGACACAGGGCCACCCAGGACTAGCCCAGTGGGGAGTGAGTCGGAGTGGCTGAGAGGGTGTCATGGCAATGGAGGGGTTGTGTCGGAATGTCGTTGGTCCACCCGAATGTGAGTGTGAGGCCATGGGTTCCGTGGTATGGCTACAGTGTGCTACCTCTGCAGAGTGTATTAAATCCATCGATAGCCGAGTCCACGGTTACGGACACGCTCGAAAGTAGGTCACACCATGGGTCAATGTTTAAATAAATTTTGCACACCAAGTTATGAACGTCGCACTATTGAGAAGATGATGGTGGGTAAACCATCTTGGTGTTGGAGGCCAAGTGTTGGTCATGGTTGTGATCGCCGGAAAGATCACCGGTTGAGACCAAGTGTTGGTCATGGTTGTGATCGCCGGAAAGATCACCGTTTGAGACCAAGTGTTGGTCATGGTTGTGATCACCGGAAAGATCAGCGTTTGAGACGAAGTGTTGGTCATGGTTGTGATCGCCAGAAAGATCACCATTGGTAAGGAAGTCCGAGGGAAATTTTATCACGAGATCATGATCACAGCATGTATGATATGTTGTCGCATTGCTAATTGGTTAAGTATCATGATATTGTTTGTCATTATGTTTATGTTTGTTGTGAGCTTGCAAGTACATTCAATGTACTGACCTGGCGTGTTATGCCAGCTTTCAAGAAAGTCTCGTTGGAAAGAAGTGTTGTCCGAGTCTAGATCGTGTCCACATCGGTGTCCCTGTGCTATGGAGTTTTGCTATGACGTCGTTCCGCTGCCACGTAGTTGTTCTGATCGAGGCCCCTTTATGTTCACTAAATAATGTACATATTGTTCAAACGCACCGTGTGTGCCGCTTGGCCTCGCCACCTGTTGTAATATAAACTATGATCCCCTAGCATCAATAAAGCAGTTGTTTTCTGTACCAAGATATTGTGTGTTGCCAGAAGACATGGTCTCTGGGCTGACAATGCATGGTAAACCAGTTGCTCTGAGCCAGGGTGCCACACCGCTTGGTATAAGAGCCGCGCTGACTGTAGGCCACGCTAGACGACGACGTGTTAACCGGACGTTAGTTACGAGTTTAAGTTGAGTGCCGATAGCATTTGTAGCTGGTTGTTGCATTGTATGCACTCGTTGTAATTTTTATGCTAACCTGCTAATGGTTCTGAGTGTAGATGGCTCCAGTACCGTATCCGTGCCAGTTGCAGCTGATGTCGTACACGTCGCCGCATCTCCTTTGTAACGTGTGGCGTCGGCTGTACCCCCTCGGTGACGACCCAGTCTATCGTGTGTACCGGGAGCGTCTAGTAGACTCAGTATATGAGTATCACGCAGTGGTTACTCTGTGCATCAGTTCCGATTCTAGCACTTACACTCGTACCTCCCAGAGCGGTTTTGCTTCTACCGCTTCTCAGGCTGTCCAGTTTGCTGCATTCGAGGTCCTTGTCGAGCTTCGTTATAACGAGGTCCAGATGGAGAACCACCCAGGTTTCTACTACTATCCCTCTCTGCACGACAATGGTCGTGTCCATTTCCCTATCATTGATCCGGAGTCTGATAGTGTTGCTAGCCACCTTTCCCGTTATATCACTGCTAGCTATCTTATGATCCACGAGCTGGCTCGAGAGCTGACTCGTGCTCGTACTGCTTTAGCCTCTATTAGATCTGTCACCGTTGCATCCTCTATGGGATTTACTCCTTATATTCCAGCCAGTTCTAGTTCTCCTACTTCACCGGTTACTCCTCTGAGTAGCTCGGGCACCTTGACTGTGAATCCTCTCAGTGCTCCTTCTGAGTGGGTTTCACTTCTCACTACTCCTGTAGCCCTGATGCTTCACCCTGCACCTGCCCTGGAGGGAGAGCGCTCGAGGCAGCGTCGTCGTGTTACCTTTAACCCGGAGGTTTCAGTTAACCTCATCAGTTCAGGATCCGAATCCGCTTCAGGAGAGGACCCCGCAGCACCAGCAGAGCAGTAGAGCTTCTGAGTATCCGCAGTTGTCAGGATGATGTACGGGTGTAGTTGTATGAGTCATGGTGTTCCGTTTCATGTATGAGAGTAGTTGAACCTGGCATGATGTTTATCTTTCATGTATGAGTCTATGTATAATTGTGTTGGAACTCTATTTTATTCGTCATATTTTTTCTTCATTATTTCGTTTTCTCTCGGGATTTGTTGCTTGCTTTTTGCCCAATTTATTTTTGGATGTTTCTCATCTCGGTTGCATTATCCTGGGAAAAATCCACAATAGGATGATGCGAGGAGGCAGCAGTAGCGACGCTCATGAGGATACTCCTGTTCGTCGATCCGCATGACAGCCAGGACACTCCCCCGAGTCGTACGTTCCACCACCGCCAAATCCGCCATCCATCGAGCAAACTCTACGTATGTTTGAGGAAAGAAGGAATAATGATTTGATTGAAATATTAAGGAGTGTGCAAGCTGTGGTTGGACAAAATGCAAATTAGAACGATCATCACTCCAACCTGTCAGACTTTCAGAGAACCAAGCCTCCCAGTTTCAGTCAGGTTATTGATCCCTTGGATGCAGAAGATTGGTTGTGAACCATTGAGAGGAAGCTCGAGATTGCTCGTACTGAAGAAGATGATAAAGTTCCATTTGCAACCCATTATCTTGAAGGCACTGCTGCCATATGGTGGGAAAACGCAAAAGCCATGTGGCCTGCTGATGAAGAAATCACCTGGGCAAAATTCAAGGATCGGTTCTGGAAATATCATATTCCTACTAGAATTATGAAGGTTAAGCAGCATGAATTTCTCGCGCTCCTTCAAGGAAATCAGTCTATGGGTGAATATTTGCAAAAGTTCAATCATTTGGCCCGTTACTCCCTTTATGAGGTGGCCACCAAAGAGAGAAAGATTGACAGATTTCTTGGGGGATTAAACCCGCAACTCCGATGTACCCTCAGTATGTTTGATTTCCCAGCTTTCCAAACTCTGGTAAGCAAGGCTTTCATTGCTGAAAGGGAGCACAAGCTCGTATCAGATAACAGGCCTGCCAATAACGAAGCGCAAGTTTGAGCCAAGGAAGGAAGGGCAGCCAGTGCAAAAGGCTCGTACCTGGCAGCATACTCAGGTGGAATACAAGCCCAATTGGCAACAGAATGTTAACAAGACCACCACACAAGTCAAGAATGTCGTGACCAATCCAGTGCGAGAGAAGTACCAGCGCAACAATTCTTGCTTCAGTTGTGGGAAAACTGGACATTATGCCAGATAGTGTCCCAAGAACAGCAAGGCAAGTGCCCTAATCAGGCCACAAGTCAACTTTATGGAAACATGCCCTACCCAGCAAAACATCACTGGGCAAGTTCATCACCTCTCCGTAGATGAAGCCCCAGAGAACCCCGAAGTCGTCATTGGTATGTTTTATGTTAATAACATATGTGCCGTAATTTTATTTGACTCTGGGGCTTCCCACTCTTTTATTTCGCGGAGTTTTGTTGCCCAAAACAAATTTCCTTGTTCGTTATTGGGCAAAAATAAGCTGGTACAAACCCCGGGATCCTTAATCAGGAGCAATCTGGTATGCCATAATCTGGAAATCAATATCAATGAAGCCCGTTTTCCATCTTCCTTGATAATCATTGAGTCTGTAAAGTTGGATGTTATCTTGGGTATGAATTGGTTGACCCAATATCAAGTATGCATAAACTGCGCGACCCGAGAAGTCACTTTGACCAGTCAAGAGGGACAGACTACCAAATTCTATGCTCGCAGAAGCATACCCAAGAAAGAAATGGTTTTCACCGCTATGGCTGGTGAGTTGGAGTTAATTCCTGTGGTTAGTGAGTTTCTTGATGTGTTTCCAGATGAACTGCCAGCCATGCCACCCGATCGAGAGCTTGAGTTTGCAATAGATCTTGTGCCCCGAACCGCACCATTATACAAGAAGTATTACCATATGCCCTCATCAAAAATAGTGGAGCTAAAGAAACAACTTGATGAAATGCTCCTAAAAGGATATATCCATCCCAGCTCTTCACCATGGGGATCACCTGCTATCTTCGTGGATAAGAAGGATGGCAACCTCCGCATGTGTGTGGATTACCGTCAGCTGAATGATGTCACCATCAAAAATAAATATCCACTGCCCCAGATTGATGACTTATTTGATCAGCTTAGTGGGGCCAAGGTATTCTCCAAGATTGATTTAAGGACAGGATATCATCAACTCAAGATTAAAAAGGAAGGTATTCCTAAGACCGCATTCACTACTCGGTACGGTCTTTATGAATATACAGTTATGTCCTTTGGTCTCACCAATGCCCCTGCCTTCTTCATGCATATGATGAACAAAGTATTCATGGACTTCCTCGATAAATTCGTGGTAGTCTTTATCGATGACATACTTATATACTCAAAAAGTGAAGAAGAGCACAAAGAACACCTCTGAGCAGTGCTACGACGCCTCCGCGACCATCAGCTATACGCCAAATTCAGTAAATGCGAGTTTTAGCTCAAGCAAGTTGGATTTCTCAGACATGTGCTATCCGCCAAAGGTATAGCCATGGACCCGAGCAAAGTAAAGGATGTGCTCGATTGGTTGCCACCCACGACCGTATCACAGATTCGGAGTTTTCTTGGATTAGCCGGATATTACCGTCGTTTCATTGAAGGGCTTTCCAAGATTGCCAAACCCATGACAGGGCTGATCAAGAAGGATAAGAAGTTTGAATGGACTGAGGACTGTGAGAAAATTTTCAATGAGCTAAAGACACGGCTGACGACCGCACCTGTGTTGACTCTTCTAGATATCTACCGCAGCTTTGATGTGTACTGTGACGCCTCCAGGCAAGGACTTGGATGTGTACTTATGCAAGATGGCAAGGTGGTAGCATATGCATCGCGACAGCTACGACCCCACGAGGGAAATTATCCTACTCATGACCTGGAATTGGCCGCAGTGGTTCATGCTCTAAAAATTTGGAGACACTACCTCATCGGGAAGAGGTGCCAAATTTTTATCGACCACAAAAGTCTCAAGTATATATTTACTCAGCCAGATTTAAATCTCCGTCAATGAAGGTGGCTTGAGTTAGTCAAGGATTATGATCTTGAAATAAATTACCACCCGGGTAAGGCCAACGTGGTTGCCGATGCACTCAGTCGAAAGCCCGTCAGCCTGAATGTCATACTGAAATCCATGCCTCCTGAACTTCAAGAAGAGATTGCTCAGCTCAACCTGGTCATAGTTGATGCTGGTCTTGCTAATATTTTGGAAATTGCGCCTACACTGGAGGAAGAGATCTGCAAGGCCCAGCTAGCTAACACCGTCCTACAGAAATGTGCCAAGTGTATGATAGCAGGACAGACTTCAGATTTTTCTAAGGATCAACTGGTAACCTCTGATTCCGTGGAAGGATTTGTGTACCCGGTCAGGTGGATTTAAAGAGGAAAATCCTAACGGAAGCACACGAATCTTCATATTCTATTCACCCTGGAGGTACTAAAATGTATGAAGACCTTAGACAAATATTTTGGTGGGATGGAATGAAGAAAGACCTTACCTATTTTGTGGCATGTTGCGACATATGCAACAAGGTGAAGGCAGAGCATCAGAAGCCAGCCGGACTTCTCCAACCACTACCAGTTTCACAATGGAAATGGGATGATGTCTGCATGGATTTTGTCACCGGGCTACCTAAGACTCAGCGAGGCAATGATGCAATCTGGGTCATAGTAGACACCTTAACCAAGGTAGCTCACTTTATCCCGATCAGAACCACATATCGAGCAGATCAACTTGCACAACTGTATGTATCCAGGATAGTTAGTCTGCATGGAGTACCCCGAACAATCACTTCTGACCGGGGGTCACTTTTTACCTCCGCTTTCTGGTCACGTCTCCATCAAGCCTTGGGGACAGCGCTAAAATATAGTACCACTTATCATCCTCAGACCGATGGACAGACTGAGCGGGTAAACCAAATACTCAAAGATATACTACGAGACTGTGCTTTGGCCCAAGGATCTAAATGGGAAGACTGCCTACCATATGCCGAGTTCTCATACAACAACAGCTTCCAAACCAGTCTAAAGATGTCACCATATGAGGCTTTGTATGGCCGTAAGTGCCGCACTCCATTGAATTGGTCCCAAACTGGAGATAGCCGTATTTTTAGAACAGATCTCAAGATGGAAGCTGAGAAGCAAGTCAAGGAAATCCGAGACAGATTGCAATTGGCCAAATCGCGACAAAAGAGTTATTATGATGCAAAGCACCGACAGATCCGTTTTGAACCCAGAGAACACGTATACTTCCGAGTCACTGCTATGAAAGGAGTCAAGAGATCCCAGACTCGTGGAAAGTTGGCACCCAGATTTATTGGTCCATTTCCAGTTATGTCCAGAGTGGGTACTGTTGCATATCAATTGGAACTACACCCGAATTGTCGGAAGTTCACAATGTGTTTCATGTTTCACGGTTGATGTTATGCATATCGCCGCCTGAGAAAAAGGCTGCTATGACTGAAACAAAGTTGGCAAAGGATTTAACATATGAAGAGAGACCGGTCAAAATTTTGGATCAGATGGAAAGGGTCACTCGTAGTAAAGCAAGGAAGTTTTACAAAGTTCAGTGGGAGCATCACACAAAGGCAGAATCGACTTGGGAACGAGAAGAATTTCTAAAGGCACAATATGCCGAATGGTTTTCCCAAGCAACCAAATCTCAAGGACGAGATTCATCCTAAGTGGGGGAGGTTTGTGACAGTATGGTTTGTGCCCTCTTCTCTTTGCCTGATTTTCAGATGGCTTGGTTTTGAAATTTGAAGTTTTGAATCTTTTTAGATGGACTTAAACACTTGGGTACCCCTTGACTTTCACCCAAGTGTCTCATTTCCCGCTCTAACTATCATTTCCTCTCTGGTTCACCTCAAAATAATATTTTGAATATTTTTCTTAAAGGAAAATATTCATTTCCCTCTATAAAACCCTAGCTAGCTCATTGTGCTCCAAAGCAACCCCAATTTTTCTTGCCCACAAAAATCTGAGAAAATTCCCAAATATTATTTGAACCCTAGGGCACCTTCCTGAGCAAAAATATTTCATCACTTTTTGGAATATTTTTGCTACAAAAAATGTTTTCTGTTCTGGACAAAAATGGGGGTTTCTACAGCAACTACCATTTTACTTGCTCTATCGTGGCTGATTTTTCTTGTGCATCATCACCTTAGTAGATGATTGCTAACCTCCAAAGCCCAGCTCCCAATTCTCAGTAGTTTAACCATAGTAAGTTCTCAAAGTTACTGACCAGAAACTTACCAGGGAGTTGAAATCCATTCTATTGTGTCTGAGATCAAACCAAAGTGTTGTAACCTCTCAATCTACCATGAACTACATGCTAGACATGAAGTTTGGGCTTAGGTCGGCCTGAGGTCAGAGTTCACGCGGTGACCACGCGTGTGCACGATGCCAACCCGCATGTCGTCGCACTCTGAGTGCCTCCGAGCGCTCTTTTGTGCGCGTGCTCGCTTCCCCGACTGCCAAACCTTGCCAAACTTCGACACGATCATCGTCCCGACCCTCTTAACTCCCTCCTGGCACTCGGCGCCGCCGAGCTCGCTGCAGCGAGCACGGGCACGGTCCGGCCAACGCAAGAGTGTGATGCGCACTGTGTTCGTCGCCACCCTCTCGCCCATGTGCTCGTCTTCGCTCGCGCATAGTTCTCGCGTGAGCTGCGTCGCCTTCCCCCTCGCTCACTTACATCGTTCGTCGCCGGGCGCCGTGTCCAGGTATCCTTCAGCGGAGCCCGAACCCCCCCCCCCCTCGTCGCTCAGCTATAAATAGAGCCCTCCCCAACCTCCTCAAGCATAATCCACTCCTCACACACACTCCACGATCTCGTAGAAAGCCGTAGCCCGGTCGGGCAGGCCGCGGGCCTCCGTCCCTGAGCTCGAGCTCGCCGGCGATCCCCTCGGGTCGTCTCCGCAGCTCCAGCCCCTCCCAGGATCGGGCCAGCCTTCCAGGGCCTCCACCGTGCCTCGGTGGTGCCGTTCCGCCCAGTTGGAGCCCCTGGTGTCGCCTCTAGTCGCCGTCGTCCTCAACTCCGGCGACCTCTGCTTCCTGTCGCCACTAGAGAGGTCGTTTCCGACGCCATCCGACCACCCCTAGCTAACCTACGGGTACGGGCAGGTGCGCCTCCGTCTCCTCTTTCGATCCCTCCCTCTAGTTCGGGCTAAGGAGCCCTCCTCGCCGGCGTGTGCTCCGGTGAAGCCGCGCCGTCCTCTGTTTCCCTCTCCCCCTCCCTCTCAGCTAACTAGCGGGGCCCGCTAGTCAGCCACTCTGTACGCGCGCGAAGCGGTACGAGTGGTGGCGCCTGCAAGGTTTACGCCTTCGACGTCACCCCCCCAGATATGTTTTATTTAAATTCAAATTTAATTCAAACTTTTTAACCATAAGTCCTAATGAATTGATTCTTTTTGTTTTGTGTTCTTTATGAAAAAATCTAGCAGCTCACCAAAAATGAGATTTTTCTCTGCTGTCTAGATTTTCTGGTGAATTTCAGAAGGATTCTTGATGTTTTCTTTTGGTGTTTATAATTGTTTTCAGAAAGGGAAGCTTGTCTTGAGGATCACCAGGAGGATTGTGAACCTCATCTGCACTAAGGCAAGCCACGGAAACATTTTCATGGTGCCATTACAGTATTTGTGATTTTTTCAACTTGAATTAATGATTTAACCCATGCATTTAAATCACTAGTATATTATTTATATTCCGATTGGTTGCTTGTTTAAGTTGGTATGCTCAATTTACAGAAAGTTTGAAGCTAGATAAGTTGGTTAAGTAACTAGAAGTAATTGTTATGAAGAAGTAATATGGTTATGGATATAAGTAATTATTTTGAGTATTTTCTTGGATGAGAAAAATGATAAATTTGCTAGTAAAGATTCTGTTTAAAGTGAGGATTAATGATAACCAAGGAAGTGTTATGAGTTGTTGATGATTATGCTTAGTGTGGATATAGTTGACCCAGTTATTTCCATTGAGATATGATGCACATGTTAGTGCTGCATTTCATGGCATATTATGACACCGGTTACATTCACTTTAAGTTGAACCTGATAATAACTCAACTTGAATATATCGTTGACCGGGTCATGGTGCCACTGAATCGAGTTTTACCCAGTGCAACCACATTTGCCTTTATGGGAAGGCCTTTATTCGGTCTGTTGTCATGCCTCTACTCGGTGCCTCCAACGAGGGAAGGTTATGGGCGTGCGGTATCCTGGCCCGGTAAGCAGACATAACCTTGTGTGCCCGTTCTTGATGTTATGGTACCTTGTCCCCATTTGGGACCGTTTATGTTTTGCCACGACGGTGGTCGTTGGTGTCTTTGGAAGACACGGGGCCACCCAGGACTAGCCCAATGGGGAGTGAGTTGGAGTGACCGAGAGAGTGTCATTGCAACGGAGGGGTTTCATCGGAATGCCATTGGTCCACCAGAATGTGAGTGCGAGGCCATGGGTTCCGTGGTGTGGGCACAGTGCGCTACCTCTGCGAAGTGTATTAAATCTATCGATAGCCGAGTCCACGGTTACGGACACGCTCGAAAGTAGGTCACACCATGGGTCAACGTTTAAACAAATTTTGAACACTAAGTTATGAATGTCGCACTGTTGAGAAGATGATGGTGGGTAAACCATCTTAATGTTGGAGGCAAGTGTTGGTCATGGTTGTGATCGCCGGAAAGATCACCGTTTGAGACCAAGTGTTGGTCATGGTTGTGATCGCTGGAAAGATCACCGTTTGAGACCAAGTGTTGGTCATGGTTGTGATCGCCGGAAAGATTACCATTTGAGACCAAGTGTTGGTCATGGTTGTCATCGCCGAAAAGATCACCGTTCATAAGCAAGTCCGAGGGAAATTTTATCATGAGATCACGATCACAACATGTATGATATGTTGTTGCATTGCTAATTGTTTAAGTATCATGATATTGTTTGTCATTATGTTTATGTTTGTTGTGAGCTTGCAAGTACATTCAATGTACTGACCTGGCGTGTCATGCCAGCTTTCAGGAAAGTCTCGTTGGAAAGGAGTGTTGTTCGAGTCTAGATCGTGTCCACATCGGTGTCCCTGTGCTATGGAATTCCGCTATGACGTTGTTCCGCTGCCACGTACTTGTTCTGATCGAGGCCCCTTTATGTTTACTAAATAACGTACATATTGTTCAGCCGCATTGTGTGTGCCACTTGGCCTCGCCACCTGTTGTAATATAAACTATGATCCGCTAGCATCAATAAAGCGGTTGTTTTCTGTACCAAGATGTTGTGTGTTGCCAGAAGACATGGTCTCTGGGCTGGCAATGCATGGTAAACCGGTTGCTCTGAGCCAGGGTGCCACATCCACCACTAGAACTCATACATTCAGATCTATGTGAAATGAATGGTGTTTTGACAAAAGGTGGAAAGAAATATTTCATGACGTTAATTGACGACTCCACTAGATACTGCCGTGTGTATCTTCTGAAATCTAAGGATGAGGCTTTGAACTTTTTCAAGATCTATAAAGCTGAAGTGGAAAACCAACTTGATCGGAAAATCAAGAGGCTTAGGTCCGACCGTGGTGGAGAGTATTTTTCCAATGAATTTGATGCTTTTTGTGCGGAACATGGTATAATCCATGAGAGGACGCCTCCCTATTCACCTCAGTCAAATGGGGTAGCCGAAAGAAAGAACCGTACTCTAACTGATTTGGTTAACGCCATGTTACACACATCGGGTCCCTCCAAGGCATGGTGGGGGAGGCTATATTGACCGCATGTCATGTCCTAAACCGAGTTCCCACAAAGAATAAAGAGATAACTCCATTCGATGAGTGGGAGAAGAAAAGATTAAAACTCTCTTATCTATGAACCTAGGGTTGTTTGGCGAAAGTCAATGTGCCAATTCCAAAGAAGCGTAAGCTTGGACCAAAGACTGTGGATTGTGTTTTCCTGGGATATGCTTTTCATAGCATTGGTTATAGATTCTTGGTTGTAAAATCTGAGGTATCTGACATGCTTGTCGATACGATCATGGAGTCAAATGATGTGACTTTCTTTGAAGATATCTTTCCCATGAAGGATATGGCTACCTCATCTAATCAGGAGATGCCTAGTTCATCGAATCAGGAACCAGTTACAATTACTGAACCTACCATTTCGATGGAACACTTTGAAAATCCTGTGGAGGAGAACAATGAAGTTCCTATTAGGAGCAAGAGATAGAGGACTGCAAAGTCCTTTGGTGATGATTTTCTTGTGTATCTCATAGATGACACTCCCAGTTCTATTTCAGAGGCTTATGCATCTGAAGATGCTGACTACTGGAAGGAAGCGGTTCATAGTGAGATGGATTCCATCTTGGCGAATGAAACTTGGGAGATAACTGATCATCCTTATGGGTGCAATCCTATAGGATGTAAATGGGTATTCAAGAAGAAGCTTAGGCCTAATGGTACTATTGAAAAGTACAAGGCTCGGCTCGTGGCTAAGGGTTATACCCAAAAGGAAGGTGAAGACTTCTTTGATACTTACTCACCTGTGGCTCGACTGACCACTATTCGAGTTCTACTTTCACTAGCTGCCTCACATGGTCTTCTCATTCATCAAATGGATGTTAAGACTGCTTTCCTAAATGGAGAGTTGGGCGAGGAAATTTATATGGAACAACCAGATGGGTTTGTACTAGATGGTCAGGAAGGGAAAGTGTGCAAGTTGCTAAAGTCTTTGTATGGACTCAAGCACGCACCCAAACAGTGGCATGAGAAGTTTGAAAGAACTTTAATAGCTGCAGGCTTTGTTGTAAATGAAGCTGACAAATGTGTGTACTATCGCCATGGTGGGGGGTGGGAGTTATCCTTTGCTTGTATGTTGATGACATACTGATTTTCAGAACAAATCTTAATGTTATTAAGGAGATCAAGGATTTCCTATCTCGTTGTTTTGAGATGAAGGATTTAGGAGTGGCTAATGTCATTCTAAACATCAAGTTGTTGAGAGACGATGATGGTGGGATTACATTGCTTCAATCTCACTATGTGGAAAAGATCTTGAGTCGCTTTGGCTATAGTGACTGCAAGCCTTCTCCAACACCATATGATGCTAGCGTTCTGCTTCAAAAGAATCGAAGAATTGGTAGAGATCAATTAAACTATTCTCAGATTATTGGCTCACTTATGTACTTAGCCAGTGCTACAAGACCTGACATCTCTTTTGCTGTTAGCAAACTGAGTCAGTTTGTCCCAAAACTAGGAGATGTGCATTGGAAAGCTCTAGAGAGTTTTGTGTTATTTGAAAGGCACTACTAATTATGGAATTCACTACACTGGGCATCCAAAGGTGCTTGAAGGGTATAGTGACTCAAACTGGAACTCAGATGCTGATGAGATAAAGGCCATGAGCGGATATGTATTCACTCATGGAGGTGGCGCTATTTCTTGGAAGTCTTGCAAGTAGACCATCTTAACGAGGTCAACAATGGAAGTAGAACTCATAGCACTAGATACAGCTACAGTCGAAGCTGATTGGCTTTGTCGGCTCTTGAATGATTTGTCGGTTGTTGATAAACCTGTATCGGATATCCTTATGAACTACGGCAATCAAACTGTGATCACGAAAGTGAGCAGCTCAAAGGATAACATGAATTCATCAAGACACGTTCAGAGAAGGTTAAATTCTGTCGGGAAAATGAGAAACTCCGCGGAATTATTCCATTGGATTATATCCAAACGTCTAAAAATCTGGCAGATCCTTTTACTAAGGGTCTATCACGTAATGTGATAGATAATGCATCGAGGGAGATGGGTATGAGACCCACAATATGAGTTGTTCATAGTGGTAACCTATTCTTTGTGATCGGAGATCCCGTGAATTAGATGTGGAAGACAAGCTGTTCATCAACTGAGAGGAGAGTATCCTTACTATTAACAATACCACTCCATGAAGACGCAATACTCTCCTAAATCTACATGGCAGGTTGATGTATATCTTATTGTGTTCTAAGTGGCTCATTTAAGCAGAGATGTTGTCCTGCAGAACATCTTTTGAAGAACACGCCTATATGAGTCTGATTGTCAAACGTCGCAATCTATGAGAGTAGGGTTCTCTCTAGTAAACTCATGAAAGGTCTCGAAGTATGACGCATAAGCTCCATCCGCGGGGAAGACCCACGGTAGCCTACTATCGGTCAAGGCTTTGTGTGAAGCTAGATTCCCAGAAAACTTGCAGTTCAAGGCCTAGTCCAGTGTTCAAGTTGCTTACTAGTGTACCATAGAGTTCTAGGTGGAAGTTCAACTTAACAGTCTCCACTGCAGTACTAGTATATAAAACAGTTTTTTGGAACTAAAGGCAAATTATATGTGCCTCTAGGATCTGGTGGGGGGTTGCTGGAATTTTATCTATTTATGGGCTAGCCCAATAACAATTTCAGACATTCCTAATAAATCCTAGAGGCCCACTTAGCCCATTCGTGCAAGCCAAGGGGCACTTCTAAAGTTTAGTACCACATTGCTAGTTTAGAGGGAGTTGGACCTCTTTATAAGGGAGGTTCTTTCCCCACATGTATGAGCATGAGAACAAGAGGGACATCCATGCGCGCTCCTCCTCCGCCGCCCGCCTCGCCACGCCTTGCCTCGTCACAACGCGCCGCAGGTTGCGGGAATGAGCCGAGCCGATGTCTAAATTTTTGCCACGCACGACGGGTATATGAAAGGTTACGCGGGAGCTGAAACGTTTTTCGGTAGTGGACACTGAATCCGAATGGCTCGCCTCTTCGGCTGAAGTCTGTTCATTTTGTCTCCCTCGTTCCCTTCAGCTCCCGGCGCAGCCTCTCGCCTCCTTCAGTTCCGCCTATAAAAGGGAGGTCGCTCCTCCCAGAGTGACGCACCAGAACAACACAACCATGTCGCCTCCAGGTTCTTGACCACTGAGCTACTGCTACGATCTTCCCCATCCCGGCTTGCGGCGTGCACCGCAGGTCAGGACAGTAGGCCTCTGAAACTGCACCTCTTTGAGTCCTGTATGGGAGAAGGGTGATAAGGTTTTTGGGGAGCGCTCCGCGCGACTACTGACTTCTTCATCACGGACTCCGACAACTACTTCCCCGATGACGACTTCTTCCCCAACATCGACAACCTCATCAACGACATGGCTGGAGAGGATGTCGACCCCAAGTCCAGTGCTTCTGCTACTGTTGTCCTGTACGTGTTCTTGCTCTTTCTGTTAGAAGTCCTTCCACAGTTCTTTGCTCTAGTTTCTGCCCTACATATGTTAGGTTCTACTTCGTATATGCAACTTCATCTAGTGTCTGTTCTAGATGTGTTTAGTTCAAGTTCATATATGCATATGCTATTTACCTTCTCTCTGTCAGATTGCATGACTTGCTTTATCTCTGCTATATTAGTCATGCTTTATCTAGTATTTCCGTTTGCAAAATTATTTGGTAAATTGCTCATATTTCCAACACTTAGTTTCAGTTTGAGCTTTCATACACTTATAGCTCTAGTGCATCCGTTGCATGGCAATCCCTACTCCTCGCATTGACATCAATTGATGGGCATCTCCATAGCCCGTTGATTAGCCGCGTTGATGTGAGACTTTCTCCCTTTTTATCTTCTCCACACAACCTGCATCATCATATTCTATTCCACCTATAGTGCTATATCCATGGCTCACGCTCATGTATTGCGTGAAAGTTGAAAAGGTTTGAGAACATCAAAAGTATGAAACAATTGCTTGGCTTGTCATCGGGGTTGTGCATGATTTGAATGCTTTGTGTGGTGAAGATGGAGCATAGCCAGACCATATGATTTTGTCGGGATAACTTTCTTTGTCCATATTATTCTGAAAAGACATGATTGCTTTGTAAGTATGCTTGAAGTATTATTGTCTTAATGTCAAATGATAGACTATTGCTTTGAATCACTCGTGTCTTAATATTCATGCCATGATTAGATTACATGATCAAGATTATGCTAGGTAGCATTCCACATCAAAAATTATCTTTTTTATCATTTACCTACTCGAGGACGAGCAGGAATTAAGCTTGGGGATGTTGATACATCTCCGTCGTATCTATAATTTTTGATTGTTCCATGCTAATATTATACAACTTTCATATACTTTTGGCAACTTTTTATACTATTTTGGGGGACTAACATATTGATCCAGTGCCCAGTGCCAGTTCCTGTTTGTTGCATGTTTTTTGTTTCGCAGAAAATCCATACAAATGGAGTCCAAACAGGATAAAAACTAACGAATATTTTTTTTTTGGAATATATGTGATTTTTGGGAAGAATAATCAACGCGAGACGATGCCCGAGGGGGCCACGAGGCAGGGGGCGCGCCCTAGGGGGGTCAGGTGCGCCCTGTGCCCTTGTGGCCACCCTGTAGGGCAGTTGGTGCCCTTGTTTCGCCGCAAGAAAGCTAATATCCGGATAGAAATCGTGTTAAAATTTCAGCCCAATCGGAGTTACGGATCTCCGGGAATATAAGAAACGGTGAAAGGCCAGAATCTGGAACGCAGAAATAGAGAGAGACAGAGAGACAGATCCAATTTCGGAGGGGCTCTCGCCCCTCCGCTGCCATGGAGGCCACGGGCCAGAGGGGAAACGCTTCTCCCATCTAGGAAGAAGGTCCAGGAAGAAGAAGAAGAATAAGAAGGGGGCTCTCTCCCCCTCTCTCCCGGTGGCGCCGAAACACCGCCGGGGCCATCATCGTGTGACGGCGATCTACACCAACACCTCCGTCATCTTGACCAACATCTTCATCACCTTCCCCCATCTATCTACAGCGGTCCACTCTCCCGCAACCCGTTGTACTCTCTACTTGAACATGGTGCTTTATGCTTCATATTATTATCCAATGATGTGTTGCCATCCTATGATGTTTGAGTAGATTTTCGTTGTCCTATCGGTAATTGGTGAATTGCTATGATTGGTTTAAATTGCTTGTGGTTATGTTGTTGTCCTTTGGTGCCCATCATTTGAGCACGTGCATGGATCACACCATAGGGTTAGTTGTATGTTGATAGGACTATGTATTGGAGGGAAAGAGTGACAGAAGATCCAACCTAGCATAGAAATTGATGCATATGAGATTGAAGGGGGCCAATATATCTTAATGTTATGGTTGGGTTTTACCTTAATGAACGTTAGTAGTTGCGGATGCTTGCTAATAGTTCCAATTATAAGTGCATAGAATTCCATGTCAGGGATGACATGCTAGCAGTGGCCTCTCCCACATAAAACTTGCTATCAGTCTAGTATAGTAGTCAATTGCATAGGGACAATTTCACAACTCCTACCACCACTTTTCCACAGTCGATATACTGACTTTATTGCTTCTTTACCTAAAACAGCGGCTAGTTTTTATTTATGTGCTCTTTATATTCTTGCAAACCTATCCCGTTATACCTACAAAGTACTTCTAGTTTTATACTTGTCCTAGGTAAAGCGAACGTCAAGCGTGCGTAGAGTTGTATCAGTGGTCGATAAAACTTGAGGGAATATTTATTCTACCTTTAGCTCCTCGTTGGGTTTGACACTCTTACTTATCGAAAGAGGCTACAATTGATCCCCTATACTTGTGGGTTATCACACACCAAATAGGGAAGATAGATTTTGCAAGAGGCATAAGTATTTTGAAACTAACTGGTTTCAAGAAAGGCTAGATGTTTGTGCTAAAAAATTTAAATTTTCTTAGCCATCCTTGTGAACTTTGCAATGAACATGGCCATTTAAATATCCAATGCAAATTGTTTCATGATCGAATCATGTCCAAAAATTGTGATGACTTGATTTTCCTTGCGCATCATAATGAACTTAGTCTGCTTCTGGGTTATGAAGAAATGAAACGTATAACTAAGAATATTCTAGAATTTTCCCTTGATAAAGTTCTTGATTTTGATCTAGAGGAAATTTATATGTATTGTGCAGTGAATTGCATTGAAAATCCTTATATTGCCAATTACATAAAGTCAAGAAAACAATTAGAAGATGAAGAGAATACTAATGAAAGGGAAGAGATTTCCCAATATCCTCCTATTTTTTCTTATGATGAATCAGGTAACGAGGAGGAGCCTTCTATCCAACCAATCTCATTAATAAGGAGCTCCAGAAAGAGGGTTAAACCCACACATGATGCGAAGAAGAAAAATAAAATACGTAGAAGCAAAGGTAAGAAGGTATCCCTCCCAAATGATGTTGCTCCTATTACTCATTGTGATGATGATAATTGCTATACTATTGGTGCTATCCATACTATTAATGATGAGAGTGATTATGCTTATGATATGAAAAGGCCCAAGCTTGGGGATGCTATGTTTCATGAATATGATATATTTAACCTCCCAAGTTTTGATATGCAAATTTATTATGATGATAACATGCCTCCTATTTATGATGGTTATATTGATGAAAGTGGGTTTGGAAGAGTGTCAACTTTAGGAAGTAATGATCCCACTATTTTGGAGGATGTTGAATCTTATTGTGACAATTATGAAAGTGGATTTGGAGAGGTCATGACTTTATTTAGTAATGATTCCACTATCTTGGAAGAGGTTTCAAATGATTATGATGAGAACAAAGTTGCTACTTATGATGATTATTGTGATGATACTTATGCTATAAAAAGTAGAGATGATTATATATATAACTACTCATGATTATGATTACCTTTTTTCTGAACATTACTCCTTTAATGTGGAAACAATTTATAGTATTCGAGTTTTTTATGATGCTCCCACTATTCCGAATGAGAAGAATTTTTCTTATGTGGAGAGTAACAATAATTCTATGCTTGTGGCTCATGAAAAGAATGCTTTATGTGATAGTTATATTGTTTAATTCATTCATGATGCTACTTAATTTTATTATGAGTGAGGAATATATGCTTGTAGGAATTGCAATAATATCAAGTTTCCTCTCTACATGTTGAAAATCTTGAAGCTATGCTTGTTTTGCCTTCCTATGCTAGTTGATTATCGTTCCCATAAGTTGTTTGCTCACAAAATCCCTATGCATAGGAAGTGGTTTAGACTTAAATGTGCTAGTCATATTCTTCATGATGCTCTCTTTATGTTTCAATTCTTATCTTTTTATGTGAGCATCATTAAAATCATCATGCCTAGCTAGGGGTTTTAAACGATAGCGCTTCTTGGGAGGCCACCCAATTTTATTTTTGTTATTTACTTTTTGTTTCTATTTAGTAATAAATAATTTATCAAGTATCTGTTATGATTGTGTTTTTTATGTTTTAATTAATGTTTGTGTAACATCCCAAATTTTAATTTGGAATGTTATACATAGGTCATTCATGCATATCATATCTTACTGCATTTCCGTTTCGCGAATCCTCGAAATTCTAAGTAACTCAAGGACCCACGGAGAGAGTTGAGAATTTCATTTTTTTTCATATTTGAGTTCCCTCAAATTTTGAAAAGAGGATCATTTGGTTTTAATTATTTTTCCTCTCCGAAAGAGCCCCCTGGTGATATTGTGAGCTGTGCTCAAGGGGTACCCATGTTTGAGCCGTGCTTTTTCCATAGACCCTCTTTGGTCCCAAATTTTTCTTCATGTATGTATACGGCTTATAAGCCGGATCAGAGGGTCATTAGAATTGTGCTGTATAAAGCAAAAGCCCCCAAGTCATGGAAGACTTATTAATCAGAGATGAGAAAAAAACGACATAGGCCTTGCTTTAGCAGGGATGCCAGCTTTATTATATTGATCATAGTATATACATTGTCAAAATATGTGCATTGGAAGAGCCGGTGGCTCAGGTATAGTAAGGCCTAAGTTGAGTGATATTCTAGGGCCAGCGGGTCTCTTCCTCCGACGTGTGTGAGTCCTTCTGGTCTCGAACATCGACGAGATAGTATGACCCATTGTTCAGATTCTTGCTGACCACAAAGGGTCCTTCCCAAGGTGGGGATAATTATGAATATCTTTCTGGTCTTGGATAAGTCGGAGCACCAGGTCACCTTCGTGAAAAGCTCTTGTTTTAACCCGGCGGTTGTGATAATGGCGTAAGTCTTGCTGATAAATCGCCCAACGAGCTGCTATTATATCATGCTCCTCATCCAACATATCCAGCGCATTTTGACGTGCTTTTTCATTGTCAGTTTCAACATAAGCCGCCACACGAGGCGAGTCATGATGGATGTCACTAGGAAGAACTGCCTCTGCTCCATAAACCATGAAAAAAGGTGTGTAGCCCGTAGATCTGTTTGGGGTGGTGTTGATGCTCCATAACACGGAAGGTAAATCCTCTACCCAACAACCCGGGGTCCTCTGCAAGGGGACCATAAGTGTCAGGACCCCGATCCTAAGTCACATCGATCTATCATGTAACATATCATATCGCTTTGTGGCCTCACGCAAGGTATTCCCACGGGTGCCAACTTACCTGGCCCGGGACCATTTGCGCCTTTTGGCTCACGTATATGATAGTGTCTCTAGCATCCATATGACAAAGAACCCGGGCCGACATGACTAGTCGTAAACCCAAAGTGGCACTAACTTACAGGGACAGGCATGCATGACCCAGCAACGAACGTGTCGGTCATCAGCGAGTGAATCCGGGCTGTAGCAGCTGGGCTAACAGGACTCCGAAGAATCCGGGCTGTAGCAGCTGGGCTAACAGGACTCCAGAGACACCGCGTAACATTTCCCCGAAGGGATAGAAACAGGAATGAAGAAGGACACATGCCGGCTAGCCTAAGTGTTCTGGAGCAGTAGCAAGCTACCATGGCTCACTAGATGCACCACGAGACATTTCCCGGTAAGAGAGGCAACCAAGGATAACCAACTAGGTTGTCGAATCCCACACATACCAAGCATTTCAAATCATACACACAATATGCTCGATATGTGCAAATACAACATGGCATCACAACATAACTCTATAACTCAAAGTATTTATTCAATAGGCTCCGAGGAGCAAGATATTACAAACATGGGTCTCATGACCCAACATTCAGAGCATACAAGTCAAAGCACATGCGGAAGCTTAACATGTCTGAGTACAGACATCTACAAATGAAAAAGGCTAAGAAGCCTGACTATCTACCAGATCCTGCCGAGGGCAAAAGATCGTAGCTGAGGTATCAAGCTAAACATCGAAGTCCACACGGAACTACTAGCAAGACTAAAGTCTCTCTGCAAAAACATAAATTAAGCAAACGTGAGTACAAATGTACCCGGCAAGACTTACATCAGAACTAACTACATATGCATCATTATCAACAAAGGGATGGTGGGGTTTAACTGCAGCAAGCCAGCTTTGACTCAGTGGCTAACCTGAACTACTACTGCAAGTAACTCTTTTGAGGTGGCGCACACGAGTCCACATATTCACCATTTCAATACACCACTATGGATCCGCTCCCGTCTCCCTACAAGAACTCCATCCATAGCACTCACGCTTATCTTGCGCATTTTAGGGTATCCACTTTCACTTGTCTATGAACTGTATAGGCAACCCAGAGGTCCTTTACCGCGGACGCAGCTATTCGAATATATCTTTTATAACCCTGCAGGGGTGTACTTCTTCACACACGCTCTCGCCACTTACCACCATGTACACATCGTGTATCTCGGCAACCTTCAAGCGGAACCCTAGCGAGGGAGTCGGCCATGACCTAACTAACCACACAAGTCTCTAGTCCAGGTTTATTGCCTCTTTGGTTTCCATCCGCGAGGAGATCCGGCCGGGGATTCGCTCACAGCCCGAAACGATGTGTATAGGGTTCCGCGACACCAAACGGGCACCCAGCATACCCGGCCACGGTGTATCTACCGCATCATAGCCCACCCCTAGGGTCAGTGCTACGCACGGCCTCCAACACATATCCTACGAACACCAGAAACTAGTTGCAACTCCTAGACAGAGGGCAAGGGCAGTTAATAAGTCGAGAGGGTCCATTGGTTTCGGGCCCAATGCGTGGTAGTAGTTGTTCATGGATCACAAACACAGAACTCAGTTCCTAAGGACGTCTTCAATGAAACAACCCACCATGTACTCCTACATGGCCTCTCATTGATACCTTTACCAAATCGTGTTCACACACTTAGCTCTCAACAGTAGGACATGTTCACACACCTCCAATTCATCCCCGATGAATCAGACCTGACTCAACTCTAAGCAGTAGCAGGCATGACAAACACGCATGAATGAGTAGGCACATCAGGGGTCAAACAACTCCTACTGATGCTAGTGGGTGTCGGCGTTCTAGGAATGGGGGTCCCCAGACTTGCCTGCCTGCGGCCCGCGGCGTGGCTGAGCCAGCAGGCTGTACCGCCCATCTTCACCAGCAAAGCATCCAAGACCCTCGCGAGGGTCCAAGCCTCGCGAGGCGGACGAAGCAACACCTCCTCTGGAGTAGCCTAGCCAGGCAGGCTCACGAGGAGCGGAGATATCAAGGCGGGGCAAACCTCACGAGACCCTCGTGACGTGAGCCATGACGCACGACACCAGGCGGGCGCCGGCGCTCGCAGCGTTGTTGTTTCCTCTTTGGTGCTAAGGAGGCCAGCGCAGGCGAAGAGTACCGAGGCATCAGGCAAAGGTTGCTATATTGGTGCAATGAGACCAAGACCGGGAGGACGGCAAGACGGAGGTCATCGTGGAGCCCAAGATGGCATCACCACCAGAGCTTTTCGCAGGCGAAGACCACTTTTGTCAGGATAGCTTGTACTAGTTGTCCCCCTTCAAATTGGCCTGCCATTGTTGGATCCCTTCCCGCTCGATATTTGGGAAGAGGACCAAAGCCTATATAAGTAGAGCTAGCCACCATAGTAGAGAGGAAGGATGGCATCATCATCTCATCTCACCTTAGCTCGATCCAACCCGATCGAGAGCCCTCTCACAAGAACACCTCAACCTCAGGAGGTTGTTCTTCCCTTGTACTATTCATCATCAGCCCTAGAGGCAATCCACCACCACCACACTGGAGTAGGGTATTACACCACAACGGTGGCCCGAACTAGTATAAACCTCGTGTGTTTCTGTGTTGCGAGTTCGTCCGTGAGATCTTAGCGAGCTAGGGCGTAGATTGGTAGGAGGGAAAGACTTCGCGCGCACCCCAGTGTTTGAACCTTAAGGGTTTGCCGGAACCCCACATCCGACATTTTGCGCGCCAGGTAGGGGTGTGTCGTAGCTTCCCTTCCGTCAGTTCGTTGCTCCGTCGCTCTATCGTCTCCATGGCGGACGCTCGCCATACTCGAGCTGAGCATCGGGCTGCCCTCACTGCCCGCGTCCCTTAGATGGCTCCCGTCGATGGGCCACATCGACGTTCTCTGTCCCCCACCGCCAACGCTGCCACCGGCCCGGCGGGGAACGAGCAGCAGGCGTCCTCGCTGCATCCTTCGGTGCGGCATGACGGTCGCACAGCCACTCCATCGCTGACCCCGGCCGGTTCTTCGTCTCACGCACACCGCGCTCCCATGGAGGCACGGGCCGCGCTCCTCATGGCGAACGAGCTCCTGCACTACCGCCCCATCGACGACCTCTACGAGGAGTGGCTCGACCGCGTCGCCGAGCTCGTCCACGCTGCAAGAGGCTCTCCGGTGCCGTCCCACTCTCTGCCTCCCCCTCAACCAGCCGCGCGCGACGGGGCTCATGGCGTGCCTCCACCACCTCAGCCCCAAGACGGCGCCTTGGCACCAAGGCGCGCGGCTCCGCGGCGTGATCCGCCGTGCCCAGCGCCCGCGCGTGAAGAGAGAAGCTGCCAAGAAGTTCTGTGGCCGCGAGAAGCTGCACCTGCGCTCCCCGCACCACCTCATCAACACCGTGCACCGCCCGCAGCGGTGCAGCGCAGACCTCGTCAAGACCAAGCTCCACCTCCGAAGCGGGTCCCGACAACCACGGCTGGCTGCCGCGCCTTCACCCCCGAGCTGCATAGCGTCGCCTGGCCGGGCAAGTTCAAGCCGGATCTGCCTCCTCGCTACGACGGTACCGCCGACCCCACGGAGTTCCAGCAGCTCTATGAGCTGAGCATCAAAGCGGCCAACAGCGACGAAAAGGTCATGGCGAACTGGTTTCCCATGGCTCTCAAGGATGGAGCTCGCTCTTGGCTCCTAAATCTGCAGCACGGTTTGATCTCCTCCTGGGACAAGATGCGTGACCGCTTCGTCGCCAACTTCCAGGGCACTCGCGACTGCCCTCCGGCCGCGGGTGATCTACGCCGCATCAGGCAGCAACCCGGAGAGACCCTCCAGAAGTACATCCAGCGCTTCAACAACACCCGCCTCAAGATCCCCAAGGTCACGGACGAGGCCATCATTTTCGTGTTTTTCGACAGCGTCCGCGACATCAAGATGAAGGAAGATCTCGCCATCCACGAGGAGCTCAGCACATCTCAGGAGCTGTTCAACCTGGCAACCAAGTGCGCAAGAGCTAAGGAGGGGCGCCTCTCTCTCCATGAGCTGCCAGCCGTGGGCGCGGAGGAGAAGAAGGCCAAGGCCAAGGACGTGAAGCGCAAGGAGGTAGCTGTGCTCGCAGTGGAGCCCGACATCAAGCAGGGCAGAGATCAGCCCAAGTCATCCAAGAACGGCTGACCATTCTGCGCCTTCCACAACCTGAACACCCACAACACCAGCGACTGTCAAGAGCTCAGAGCCATACGAGAAGGATGCTACGGTCGACGTCCCGAGCGCAACGACCGGGGCTACGGCCGGGGAGGAGGACGTGGAGGCGGACGCTGGGACGATCGTGGCCCGCGCCAGGAGTGGCGCGACCAACCTCGTGAGGACCGCTAGTAGGACCAACCTCGTGAGGGCGCCTGGAGGGACCCGCCGCGTGAGGATCGCCCCCAGGGCAACGCCGGTCTTCCCCCGCTGCCGCCACCAAGAAGGAACGACAACCACCACCAGGACGAGGGGGCTGAGGGCTTCCAGGAGCCGCGCGCGATCACCTGCATCTTGGGAGGCGCCCAGGCCCCAGCCTCTCAGCGCATCTTCAAGCAGTTCGCTCGCGAGGTGAACGCGGCGCTCCCCAAACTCGAGGCCACACGCCTGCTCAGGTGGTCCCAATGCGCCATCACTTTCAACTCGGTGGATCAGCTCAAGTGCACAGCCACTGCTGGCACCATCCCTATGCTGTGTTCCCCAGTCATCAGCAATGTGCAGGTCACCAAGACCCTCATTGACGGCTGTGCAGGGCTCAACGCCCTATCCGTCGACACGTTCGACAATCTCCAAGTGCCTTATGAGCAGCTCCAGCCCACCAAGCCTTTCTCAGGAGTGACCAATGGCTCCACCACACCGATAGGGCAAGTCCGCCTGCTCGTCACCTTCGGGGAGCGCAAGAACTACCGCACCAAGCTCATCAACTTCGACGTCATGCACATCCGCCTGCCGTACAATGCCATCCTCGGGTATCCAGCCCTCGCCAAGTTCATGGCAGTCACTCATCACGGCTACAACGTTCTCAAGATGCCAGGAAGTGGAGGAATCATCACGGTCCCGTGTGAAGAGAGGGATGCGGTGTGCTCCCTCGAGCGCGCCTTTCAAGCCGCAGCAATCGACGACCCCGGCAGCAGAAATGAAGGCCCTCTGGAGGCCATCCCCAAGAAGAAGCAACCGCACCATGCATGTCCTCAGGAGGATGGTGTCGCGGTAGGAGCCTCGTCAGGACCAGCGCCCGCTCCAGGGGCGCTACCCTCCAATGCATAGGAAGGCGCGCCCGGCGCCCTCCTCAGGCAGGGCTCGGGGGCTCTCTTCTGGAGGGCCTCAGACCTTGCCAACCTCACGAGGAGGGCGCTTGGGCGCCACTTGGAGGCGTGCTTCGCGGCACGTGACCCTCTGGAGAGCACAGGGCAAGGAGTGCCCACCACTCAGGAGTTCATCACCGGGACCACCGAGGAACTGCAAGAAGCAAGAGCCATGCGCGGCAACAGCCGCCCACGAGGCGAAGCTCTGCATCTTGGCGAGGATGCTAGGCTGCCTGTCTGCATCGACGTCCTAGGGCTCAACAGGGCCGCATCTCAGGAGCGTTTCTGGCCTTCGCGTGTGGGCCGCTGCGAGGGCCCGTGATGAGGACATCAATACCATTGTTACACCCACAGCCCCTACTGTTACATATACTGGACCAATTACTAGAGCTCGCGCACGCCAATTAAATTACCAGGTACTTTCGTTTCTTGGTAATGATTCTAATGTTCATGAGATTATGATGCTGCCTAAATTGGATACATTTGTTTTGCTTACAAATGAAGGGCCTAGCTTGGAGAAGGATGAACATTGGAGCAAGAACACGCATGGAGTTGATGGCATGCGCAAGGGGATCAAGAACGGAGTTACAAGTGATGATTTTAGGACTTTGAAGCCGCCATAAGGAGTGCATGAAGCCTTGGACGAAATATACAAGATGCCACTTCATAATATTCATCCATAGGCTATTCTAGGTGTTGCGTCACCTTATTAATGGGCCAGGCCCATGTAATTTCGAAATACTTAAGTATAGGCTATTTTTAGAGTCCGTATGTGTGGGGAAACAAGAGTTAGGGTTGGTTTCGGACCCCACCCTCAAGGGCCACGAAATTCCCCCCTCTTCCTCCATATATACAGCCCTTAGGGCGTTGTTTAGACTTTGGGTTTTGTTTAGATTAAAAGTTCGCCATAGCTGCAACTTCTCGTACTTCGTTTGTGTCCAATGACCAGACCAAGACGTCACAGAACCCCACCTTGATCAATAAAGTTTTCATCTTATATTCGCAATATCCAGATTGCAATCTCAGTTTCTTTCTTGTTCTTCGTTTGCTCACAGGAAACAGACCCTCGTGGTCAGGTTGATCGTGCTCCGGCGTGGTCAATAATCCCTCGGAAGTTGGTTTAGCGATTGCTAAGGCGCGACGTCTCGCACGTTCGTAGTCGGATCGTCAAGGTCGACTCCCAAAGAAAACAATAGCCACCATCTCATCGAAACATCGGGACACCTTTGCCTCTATCAGCCCGCCGCACAGCTATGTTCGAATGCCTTTTGGCTTGCCGAGCGTGGCATCGGCCTATCAGCACAACATGCGACGTGTCCTGGCGTCTCAGGAAGCCAGGTACCACGCCATTCTGGAGGAGATGGAGACGGTCTTCAGGGAACCTCCTGAGCCCCAGAGACTCCCGAGGCTCAGGGTTCTAGCGGCTCATGAGGAGTCATTTCTTCAACGCACGCCTTCAGCTACACCAACTCTACTTCGTCTACAGAACCAGGTGACATCTTCCAAGCTCGTTTAGCTGGGAGCGCCCCTCGGGCTGCATTATTCCCAGGCCGCATGGGTCCGTCCCTGCAGCATGTATCCCTTTTGCTTATGTCTTCAGCTTACCTTGTTGGGGGCGCCCCTCGGGCTACATCATCCCCAAGCCGCTCGGGCCGGACCCGGTGGCATGTATCTTCCTGCATTTATCCAAGTTGGCCTGCTCTCCATGCTCAACCTGCCAACTGCTGTCACCTGCTCGATTGCTGCCCACCACGGGTCTGTTCATCCTATGCAATTAGCTTGCACATTAAAAGGGGGGCTCCTGAGCATCGGACACAGGAGCTCTTACTGGCTCTCCAGCCTCACCCCCTGGCCTTGACCACGGCATCGCGACCTGGCATACCAGCGGCGGCTGAGCTCGCTCGAGGGCCGGGACCTGAGGATGTAGAGTGCTTGCATCTAACCGCCTTGCAGGGACATACAGTCACCAAGACTCAAGACCAGGCGCAACCCGCCTTGAGGTAGGGCCTCGTGAGTCCCACGCTGGCTCACGAGTGCCCAGATACACCTCGCAGCCCTGCCGTGCAAGCCACGTGTCAGGGCGGGGCTGTACACGCCCTGGGGGATCCTCCCGGAGGGGGCCCCCATCCCACGCCCAAGTGGAAGCACCATGCTCCGCGCTGGCTGATGACACTGCCGAGGAGCGGCTATGCCCGTGCACAAGAGGAAGCACTATGCTCCGTGCTGGTGATAACAACTATGGGCAGCCCCACGATCGTACCAACCTCAGGGAGCCCAGAGCTCAGCGCCCAGCCTCGCCACAACGCCTCCCCTCGGGAGAGCCGCACGAGGGGGCTGGGCACGGGGGCTGCGCTCGGGTCACGCCCAAGCGCACGCCACCCAACTAGGTCCCCTGGACCTAGGCGTCGCGCGCCCCTGCCGAGGCCTCGGCGAGGGCAGGTATGGAAATTGTTTGCACGTCAAGTGGGACTCCTGAGCATCGCGACTCAGGAGCCTAACTGGTCACGTAGACCCTCACTCCTTGGTCTGTCCTGGTCTCCGGTCGGCCCAAAGGCGGTTGAGGTATGCGCGTGGCCAGGCTCTGCCGACGTAGAACATTTATCTATCCTCACGAACTCTCCCTATATGCTGTTTGCGCGTCAAGGGGGACTCTTGAGCATCGCGACTCAAAAGCCTAACTGGTCACATAGCCCCTCACTCCTTGGTCCGTCCTGGTCTCCGGTCGGCCCAATAGCGGTTGAGGTATGCGTGGGGCCGGGCTCTGCCGACGCAGAACGCAAAGCAAATAGGAAGGAAATCACCAAATCTGGAAGCAAATATTACAAGCATATTGTTCTCGCAATACCAAATGAAAAGTCTAAACGCCTCCACGAGGCCTGATACATATCGCAGGAACGAATGGGAAGAGTAGCCGCAGGTCACCCCTAGATATCGCCATCGCCTGCGGAAGGTGCTCCCTCGTAGGCAACAATGTTCTCACCTTCACCACCAGCCGCAGGATCCGCGGCGTCGCCAGACAGAGGATCGGAGACAAAGCCGCGGAACCTCCCTAGCAAGGCCTCCACTTGGCCTTGTACAGCCGCGGCGGCAGCTTCGCAGTGATCTTCAGCCACAGGCTCCAGCAGCTCGTCAAGCCGAGCGCTGGGGTCGCGGAGGTGCACATGGCTGAAGACAGGACGCGAGCTTCTGCCTCCGCCATGGGACCGAGGCCATCAACGACCTGCTCAAGCACCTTCACCATGAGAGGAAGCAGCTGGGCGGGGCCTTCCTCGTCGGTGTCCAGCGGCTTCTCCAGGCCGTGCTCGTAGAGTGTCTTCAGCGCCTTGCGAGACCTCTTCTCAAGATCGGCGAAGGCCATGCGGTCTTCGTCCAGGACTCGCGCCTTGGCATCAAGATCGGCCTCCCTTGTCTCCATCTTTCGCTCCAACTCTTCCAACCGGTTGCGCTCGGCGGCCTGCTTCTTCCCTAGCTCCGCCAGCTCAGCATCACGGTTCTTGATGGCTTCCTCTCGGGCCTTCATCTTCTCCTCCTTCGCTTGGCGACAGCGTACCTCTTCGGCGTGCTTGTCGTGCAGGCTCTGCAACTTGCCCTCCAGCACTTGGCAGCGGGCACGAGCGGCCTTGGCATCTTTCAGCACCGCCTCACGACCAGCTGCAGCGCTGGCGGCTCCTTGCCTCCTCCTCGGAAGCCATAGCAACCTGGCCCAGCGCCGCGTGAACCGCCAGGTCGGAGTGAAGCCAGCCAGAGGCCAACTCCAGACGCCCGGCCACCAGGCGCGGGTCTGCGCTCAGGAGATCCACCCGCAGCTGGGTCATCTCCGGAAGGGCACGCTCCAAGACAGCAACAGGAGCAGAAGAACCAGGGAGTGGTGGTGCTGCATTGGGAGAAAGCGACACTGTCACCAGGGCTTGGGAGACCGCGGGTTCTGGAGCAGCTGGGGCCTCGTCAGCCGCGCCAAGTACCGGCACCTCCGGAGCCAGCGGGGCCATGGGGGCTGATTCCATGCGGCGATGTTCCTCTTGGCCCCGCGAGGACGACAGGGCTGGGGAGATGCGGGCGCTGCTGCCTCCTTTTTCTGTGGAGGGAGGCACGATCGTCGTATCCTCCTTCCTCTTCTTCGCCGAAGATGCCAGCCTGATCAACCAAGGGCGAGCGTCAGGAAATAACAAGTACCGGCAGGGATAAAGCGAAGCTCGAAACACCTACCGGTCCACCGCGAAGTACTCCACCTTTCGCTTGTGAAGCTTGAGGCCTGACAGCATCGGGACCTGAGGGGCAGGCGTTCGGGCTCCGGCGGCGACATGCGGTGCGGAGGCAGAACCGGATCTAGCCTCAGGAGGTGTTGGCGTGGAGGCGGCACCACGGACCACCAGCGACGACCTACCCTTCGTCGGGATGATGGGTTGCTCCCTCTCCCCTTGGTAGGCGTCGGCTTCGGCATCATCAAGAAGGGCACGGAGAATCTCGGCCTTGCTCAGAGGGGAAGTCTCCCCCACCTCTTCTGGGGTCTTCTCCGAGTCCACCTCCTCTTCCCCCTCTCCGCAGGACTCGCCAGAAGACACCTCCAATGGTTGCTACGGCACAGGAGCTTCTGGAAGCGCCGGCCGCACCAGCCCGCGCGCATCAAAATTCCTCCCGGTCCCTGCGTTGGAACAGGGGAACGAAGGCGCTGGGCGGGTACTCCTGGTTGTCCCCGATATGAGGCGTAGGACGGCGTCCAGTTCATCGCCAGGCAGGTCCCCTGGCCTCGGGCGGGTCTTGTTTTCCTCTTCTTCAAGCTCCCGGAGGGGGCGCGCGAGCCTGGAGTTGGGCAACCTGCAGCGTCAAGAACTCCCTTAGAAGCATTGCCCCTGTTATCTTGGCCACCCTCGCGTTGCCTGGCTTCAGGTCGGTCATCATCTGCCCCAGCACTGAGGATGCCCACTCATCGACAAGCTCTGCCTTGGGCCACCCCTTGCCTTGCCGGGGCACCTGCGTCGGCAACACCAGACATGGATGGGCGTGCCTGGCGTCCATCATGACCCACTTGGACCGAATGTTGTTGGCTCTCTTCCCGGTGCTCGAGATCGAATTGGCCTTGCCGCAGGCAACGAAATTAGCGCATCCGGAGGCATGCTCACCACTGACATGGAGGAAGAACAAATGGCGCAGGAGCGCCACGGACGGCATCACGCCCAGGTACGCCTCACCGTAGTAGGCAAAGATGGACAAGATGGAGGTGCAACGCCTGCAGCCCATAGTGGCCGAGGACTTCATAAAATAAATCAGAGAAGGGAGGAACCAAGCCAACGGCGACGCTGCTCTAGAAGAAGGGGAAGAAGGTGCTCCCCTCGGGCTCCGGCTCATCGGACGCAAGCCGGAGCTCCGTCTTCCCCCACTCGTTGCTCTCTCCCGCGGTCAGCAGGCGCACGGAGGCGAGGCTCTTCTCCATGACGGTGGGCGCCTCAAGAGCGGGCTTGTACCAAGCCGGTGCCGAGGAACTCTTGACCTTGCGCGGCACCATGAGCGGCAGATGCAGAGCAAGGCTGGGGCAGATCTGGAGGTAGCGGCGGCGAAGAGCGAGAAAGGGGATCTAGAGCGAGGCAAGGAAGAAGCAAGGAAGGCAAGTGCTACCTGCGCTAGCCTTTTGTCAGGTCAAGCAGTTGCCGAGGCAGCATGGGGAAGCGGAGACGGCCACGTCCAATCAACCGCCACACATCAATCAAGGCCGCAGGCTCTTGGGGACCGCGGCGCTCCGTACTTGGCCCTTGGCTTCGCCGCGAAGCCAAGCCCGAGCGCACCTTGGGCCCGGGGGCTACTGTCGGCGTTCTGGGAACGGGGGTCCCCAGAATTGCCTGCCTGCGGCCCGCGGCGTGGCTAAGCCAGCAAGCTGTACGGCCCATCTTCACCAACAAAGCATCCAAGACCCTCGCGAGGGTCCAAGCCTCGCGAGGCAGACGATGCAAGACCTCCTCTGGAGTAGCCTAGCTAGGCAGGCTCATGAGGAGCGGTGATATCAAGGTGGGGCAAACCTCACGAGACCCTCATGACATGAGCCATGACGCACGACACCAGGCGGGCGCCAGGTGGGCGCCAGCGCGCGCAGCGTCCTTGTTTCCTCTTTGGTGCTAAGGAGGCCAGCGCAGGCGAAGAGTACCGAGGCATCAGGCAAAGGTTGCTATATTGGTGCAACAAGACCAAGACCAGGAGGACGGCAAGACGGAGGTCATCATGGAGCCCAAGGCGGCGTCACCACCAGAGCTTTTCATAGGCGAAGACCACTTTTGTCGGGATAGCTTGTACTAACTGTCCCCCTTCAAATTGGCCCGCCATTGTTGGCTCCCTTCCTGCTCGATATTTGGGAAGAGGACCAGGGCCTATATAAGTAGAGCTAGCCACCATAGTAGAGAGGGAGGATGGGATCATCATCTCATCTCACCTTAGCTCGATCCAACCCGATCGAGAGCCCTCTCACAAGAACACCTCAACCTCAGGAGGTTGTTCTTCCCTTTTACTGTTCATCATCAGCCCTAGAGGCAATCCACCACCACCACACTGGAGTAGGGTATTACACCACAACGGTGGCCCGAACCAGTATAAACCTCGTGTCTTTTTCTGTTGCGAGTTCGTCGAGTTCGTCTGCGAGATCTTAGTGAGCTAGGGCGCAGATTGGTACGAGGGTAAGACTTCGCGCGCACCCCAGTGTTCGAACCTTAAGGGTTTGTCGGAACCCCACATCCGATAGTGGGTTTCATCCATTTACTATGGCAATGACAGATCATGCAGAGGAAAAGGGGTTCAACTACCGCAGCATGTCACAGTTGAATCGTTGTTGTCCTAATGCAATAAAAGAGAGCAGGAGCGAGAGAATGGGATTGTATCAGAATGAACAATGGGGTTTTGCTTGCCTGGCACTTCTGAAACTAGTATAGCTCTTCAACGGTGTCATCAAACTCATCGACGGAACATGTCTATCGAGAGGGGACAAATACCGGCAACAGAGAGGGAAAACACAATCAATGCAATGCACGATATGATGTATGATCATGACATGGAAAAATGAGTGTGTTGGGCTAATGCAACTACAACCAGCTGGGTTTGAGTCATTTTGAGCCAAAGGTTCAATCCCAAACTCAACTTATGAATTTAAATAGTTCCTTATCCTGTTTTGCACTAAACAGCAAGGTTAAGTTGCTTAAACATGCATGAAACCAGTACAGATGGAAAGATTGGATTTTTCTAATCATTTTTCATATATAAATCTTTTCAATCTGAGTTATAGATTATTTTCTATGATTTTTAGAAGTTTTAACTATTTTCTGGAATTTCCTAGATTATTTTTAATCCAAGAAATGGTTAACTGCGTCAGCACTACATCACTATGACGTCATCAGGTCAACAGACCGGTCCAGGTCAAACCTGACCTGTGGGGACCACTGGTCTGTGACACAGCCAGTTAACAGGGTGTTTAAGGTTAGAACAAATCCTAATCTGGAGATAATCAGGGCGGTCCTACATGTCAGTGTCTGGACTAATTAACAGAGTTAGTTAGCACTAACTTAATCGTAAATCCAGATTAATTAGGGGCCTGGGCCCATACATCAGTGAGTCATGGGAGTCTAACACCCGATCAACTGGGGTCAAACCCCACCGGCGACTGGTCGCCGGCGAGGTCATATGCGGCGGTGGTGCTCGGGATTGCTTCTCCGGCGACCAAACCAATGGCGGAGCCCATCCACAAGTAGCTGGAGCTCGTGTGCATCGGGTGGTGCCCTCAGCTTTGCCGAAGGTGGCCTAAAACGACGGTGGCGATGGCAAGTGCGGCGGTCGGCGTTCGGGCGTCGAGTGAATCGACGTTGCAGGGAACGGCAGGAGCCGCGGGTGGTCGCGGTCGACCCCTGGGAACATGTTGAGCACGGTGGCATGCTCGGTTGCGGCTCTAGGTGATGGTGGCCACGGCGGCGGCATGGCTGGGTGGCAGTGAGCTTCGGCTTCGGTCGAAACGGCGGCTACGGTGATCGAGAGGCATGGGGAGGAGGGGTAAATGACGACGGAGCTCACAGCGATTGCAGCATGTGTCTCAGCGGGCTCGTAGGAGGTCGGACGATGTCGGGGCGTTGCCGGCGATCTGGGGAGCAGAGGGTTGAAGACGATGGCATCGACAGCGTTCGGGGGCACCCAGTGTTGCGTAGCTCGTCGAGGACGAAGAAGAGGTCGTAGATGAGCTCTAGGGCATGGAGATAGGTCGGGGGGAGGCTCTAGGTGCGGTGGTGCTCGTCGGCGCTCTCAGACACGCTTGGACCCGGGTGAGAGAGAGAGAGCAAAGGAGGGGAAGAGGTCCAGGGAGAGAGAGGAAAGTGAGAGGGGATCAAGGGGGGTCGCGTGGCGTCTCCAGCCAGCCTCCAGCGTCGGCAGAAGCAGGAGGTGGCTCGGGCGCGTGGACACACGTGTCGAGCACGCGACTCTTGTCCTTCTAGCGAGAGGAGGGAGATGACTGCCATTGGCCAGCAGGGCTGGGCCGTGCTGGGCCAGGCCAGGTGAGTGTCAGGTAAGTGGCTGCACAAGTAAGCCTCTGCTCTGTTTTATTTTCTGTGTTGGTTTCTTTTTATTTATTCATTTTGCCACTGATTCAAATTCAAAAGTAAATCAAAGCAGGGCAAAACCTTCTGAATATTTGTATGTTGCCATTATGGACTTTTCCAAAGGCACATAAATAATTTCAGGGCCTTTTGAAATATATTCTATATAAAATGAATATAATCCAAAAGTCAAATACTTAGTGATTTAATTTCAAAGGCCCAAAATAAATATCCCTGAGACTCCAAAAATTTTGGTTTGAATTTTACCTCTTGCCAATATTTTTTTAGCTTAACAGGAACATTTTCTTGGGTTTATTTGAAACAATTTTTAATGTTGATCATTTTTATAAATAACCTTTGAGGCTTTCCACTTTCCCCAATTCACATTTAAATGGAATTTAAACATGATGCATGGATGCCACTCACTGATGCAACTGATTACAAAGCAGAATTCTAGGGCTGTGACAACTCACCCCCACTAAACAAGAATCTCGTCCCGAGATTCAAGACGTGAGGTAAGAAGACATAAGGGGCACAAGGCTAACACGATCTTCATGATCCAACTTCCCTTCTCAAAGATGTTGATTCATTGCTCCAATTGATCTTGACATCTTTGCTATTGACATTTTCATCCAACACGATGACAACAGAAGGAAACTCTACAGAAAACGATCTCCTCAAAGATCAAGCAATTCAAAATTAACTCGTGGAGTGAGACATTGAAACATCTCTCGAGTTGAGCCACAAAGCATACATCTAGAATGATGAATGGTAGCATATGATAGAGATTCAATTTGGTAGGCAACAACTCCACGCTTGGGTAGGATGGCGCACGGTCTCAACATAGCGAGGGGTTATCTTCCATGATTCCATAACGGGGCACCTTACGGAAGGTGACGGATAGAGCTAATCCCTCAAGTGGCAAAAAGAATTACTTTTGATACAAGGATCATTAGGACTCTCCATACCAGCCTGAGGCAATTCACAATTGATCGTTTGAAGGAGTTCGAAAGAATGGCATACTCAGTTTGCAAAGGAAACTATGGTTATAGAACAACTCATCAATGGAAGGCACATCCCAATTTATACCGAGGTTATAACCTAGTGATTGAGCGTGCTCTCAAGAACTTGGGCATTTCCATACTCATTAGGGTTTTACCAACATCTGTTCCATGATCTTGGTGACACCTCGTACTACCATGATGAATAGAGATGGGGGATGCAGATGCAAAGGAAGACAACACTTTCTCAGATTTCACCTTAGCAATGCCAAGGAACAAAACCTAGATGATTGACCAAGAGACATTTAGCACTCCGCCTCTAATGTTCTCCTTGATGTACCAGCGTAACCCATTTATTGATATGGTTTGGTATCTAGAACATCAGGTAGAAGGTCGGACTTCGCAAGCGCAAGAATCTAGAAGGAATAACTATGGAAGTAAATCCTATGAAATCCTTATGGGAAGGTGGCCAATTTTCTCAATCAAGATACTACAATAATGGGTCTTTTGGCTGGGTGTGTTGGCCAAGACATCCACTTTACCGGGTTACAGAGAGACCAATATTATAGTTTTCGGGAAAACGTTCCAACCATCACACCTGCCTGAGATTCAGATCTGGTGGTGTCAGGATAATCCAGTCTCATCCAATCTAGAGAGAGAAATGAAAGTTTGCAACACAAATCGATGAGATGACGTTGCGAGATTCTCGGGAGATGAACTACGATAGAAAGCTCCAAAACATGAGTTGGTTCTGCTACACACCTGTGAACACACTGTCCTAGACAAGCATGACCACATGGTAGTCTTATAATAAAACACTACCGAGTTCTGGTTGGGAACCATCATCGCGGATAACGAAGTCCTTGCATAAGTCATATGATTAGCTCTTATGAAGGAACTTCTTCTCCTTGAACAAATCAGTTAGTAGATTGGTGTGCCAAGGATACATATAGAATGAAGGTTGCAAGTCTCCAAACCATAGTATACTTCGCACATATGCATGACTGACTTGGGATGATTCCATAGGAAGAAAAACAAACTTTCTCGAATTCATGGCGGCAACTTGCATCAAATGCACATGAATTAGAGGAAGTCACTTCTTTCATCCAACATATCCTTCATGGATGGGACATGAAGAAAATTCTTACACAAGTTTACAACACTAGCTTAATGTTCAACATGAATCATGGACAAAATGAAAATGTTGCCAATGGGCTCAACAACAATCCATCGAGGCTTCCCTATGATGGAATTCCACAATTATGTGAACCAGGTGATAGCATTGGTCAGACCAAAGATATAATGGTGTATGCTCGAGGAATCAACCACGAGTGAGACAACATTATGAACATCGTTGGTACTGATTTGATTTGGTGATAGCCCATACTCAAATAAAGTTTTGATAAGACAATAGGTCCAACAACTGATCATAGGGACCAATCGATGAAGATATCATCTTTCTTCAACTAACACACAACACAAGGATATCCCTTTGAAATGAACTAAATTAGGTAAGCTTTTATCTTCCAACTCTCCAAGTTGTTGTTTAGCTTAACCAACTAGCTCAGGGGTATCCAACATGGATTCTTGGAGAAGGAGTGGTTTACAAGAAACCAACTTGATCACAAACTCAACATAGTGGTCAGGTGACAACCTGGTAACACTCCTGAGAAGATATTCGGAAAATCACGAACCATGGATATGTTACTAAGATCGAGAACAATCTTACTTTTCAAGGCAAGACGATGTGATCAACAGAGCAAGGGTTGGACAAAATACTAACTCATCGATCGAAGAGTGCACCAACAGAAATGGACTAGGTAGCACGATTAATCTTAGAATGATAACTCAACAACCAACACACTAAGAATGAATTATTGTCCATTAACTACCAAGCAACGGAGTCGCTAGGAGTATTGATTTCACACATCACAGTTCACTTGTCAGCATTCCGGCTTCAACAACACAGGACCGAGGAATGAATAATGATGGCAAGAAGTATCACCGCATCAAGAATTCATAAGAGGTGGTGCAATTATCATGACATTCTTGACATAAAGATGGTAACACTCCAAGGTAGAACAAAGCAAAAGCTCGATTTGAATTTTGATCCACGGAATACAACTACTTTGACCCAATCCTCAAAGTGGACAAGGTACTGGAGTTTGTTTCTCCTAGTCATTCCAGAATAGAATGGCTTGACAGACCACAAGGATATGAGGTATCGATGAGCATGAATGCATGACATGCTCTTGATTATCAAATGATAGACGGAGTCAGGATACAACTAAAGAGAGGGACAACTCCAAGGAACATATATCTTTCTAAGTTGTGGATGCAAAGATTAGTATGTCGAGCAAAGCTCAACATTTATTCCGGATAACCCATGCAGAAAGGTAGAACTGGCAGATTCACAATGTAGAATGGAGAACTCATCAAGGGCACTCTGGTTGTGATCTTTTGGTTCAAAAGAACTTCTGCCATAAGTAGTTCATGGTATTTGGAAGAAGGAAATACCATGGACCTCGAGGACTATCGCAAAGGTTACTAATATCCTAACTTACGAGCAACACTATCAACACGAGGTAAGTAGAGTGAATCTTGGGCCTAAGAACCCAGAAATAGAAGGCCTACTAACTAAATGGCATCACGGGATGCTTTCGAGAATGGTGGCCAGAATCATCACACTGGGAACACAAAACATGGCTAGATTACTAGGTGACTCCCTAAAACACCTAGGGTCATAATAATAGCTCCAACATATATGTCGAGGCAATAGAGTACCTCAACTCACCGATTAGTGTGGTTGAACTGGCCCAAAGGAACATCGGGAATGGAAAGAAGGGATTTGCAAATGCATCAGACTATTTAGAATCTAGGATGACTCGGACAGCATAACGGCTGTAAATGCTCAAAAGGTTGGAGACATCCTGCAAATACTGGCGTAACCACTTAACATCACAATAACAAGGTTCTGAGACCAGCTAGGAACATACGGAAGTAGTAGAAACCGAACTGAGACTTGAATCCATCAATCCTATAAGTCTACATATTAGTAACACGTGATCCTGATAGAAGATCAGAAGCCTAGTTCTTAATCCCATAGAAAAGATAAGATGACTCGGACCAGAAGGGCATAAGGTATAAGGAGTAAAAAGAGCCTTACGTTCCCTTCCACAATCAACTCCCTTCTATAACTAAAGTATTTCTAGACTCAACTTCGACCAGTTTTGCTTGCTAATCCTACAGGAAGTCAGGCTCTAATACCAAAGCTGTCAGGACCCCGATCCTAAGTCACACCGATCTAGCATGTAACACATCATATCGCTTTGCGGCCTCACGCATGGTATTCCCACGGGTGCCACCTTACCTGGCCCGGGACCATTTGCGCCTTTTGGCTCATGTATATGATAGTGTCACTAGCATCCATATGACAAAGAACCCGGGCCAACATGACTAGTCGTAAACCCAAAGTGGCACTAACTTACAGGGATAGGCATACATGACCCAGCAACGAACGTGTCAGTCATCAGCGAGTGAATTTGGGCTGTAGCAGCTAGGCTAATAGGAATCCGAAGAATCCGGGCTGTAGCAGGCTAACAGGACTCCGGAGACATCGCGTGACATTTCCCCGAAGGGACAGACATAGGAACAAAGAAGGACACATGCTGGCCAGCCTAAGTGTTCCGGAGCAGTAGCAAGCTACCATAGCTCACTGCAAGCACTAGGAGACATTTCCCGGTAAGAGAGGCTACCAAGGATAAAGAACTAGGTTGTCGTATCCCACACATACCAAGCATTTCAAATCATACACACAATATGCTCGATATTTGCAAATACAACATGGCATCACAACATAACTCTATGACTCAAAGTATTTATTCAATAGGCTCCAAAGAGCGAGATATTACAAGCATGGGTCTCATGACCCAACATTCAGAGCATACAAGTCAAAGCACATGCGGAAGCTTAACATGTCTGAGTACAGACATCTACAAATGAAAAAGGCTCAGAAGCCTGACTATCTACCAGATCCTGTCGAGGGTACAAGATCGTAGCTGAGGTATCAAGCTAAACGTCGAAGTCCACACAGAACTACTAGCGAGACTGAAGTATCTCTACAAAAATATAAATTAAGAAAACGTGAGTACAAATGTACCCAGCAAGACTTACATCAGAACTAACTACATATGCATCATTATCAACAAAGGGATGGTGGGGTTTAACTGCAGCAAGCTAGCTTTGACTCAGTGGCTAACATGAACTACTACTGCAAGTAACTCTTTTGAGGTGGCACACATGAGTCCACATATTCACCATTTCAATACACCACTATGGATCCGCTCCCGTCTCCCTACGAGAATGTCATCCATAGCACTCACGCTTACCTTGCGCATTTTAGGGTATCCACTTTCACTTGTATATGAACTGTACAGGCAACCCGGAGGTCCTTTACCGCGGACGCGGCTATTCGAATAGATCATTTATAACCCTGAAGTGGTGTACTTCTTCACACACGCTCTCGCCACTTACCACCATGTACACGTCGTGTATCTCGGCAACCTTCAAGCAGAAGCCTGGCGAGGGAGTCGGTCACGACCTGACTAACCACACAAGTCTCTAGTCCAGGTTTATCGCCTATTCGGGTTCCATCCGCGAGGAGATCCGTCTAGGGTTTCGCTCACTGCCCCAAACGATGTGTGCAGGGTTCCGCGACACCAAATGGGCGCCTGGCATACCCGGCCATGGTGTATCTACCGCATCATAGCCCACCCCTAGGGTCAGGACTATGCACGGCCTCCAACACACATCCTACAAACACCAGAAACTAGTTGCAACTCCTTGACAGAGGGCAAGGGCAGTTAATAAGTCGAGAGGGTCCATTGGTTTCGGGCCCAATGCGTGGTAGTAGCTGTTCATGGATCACAAACACAGAACTCAGTTTCTAAGGATGGCTTCAATGAAACAACCCACCATGTACTCCTACATGGCCTCTCATCGATACCTTTACCAAATCGTGTTCACACACTTATCTCTCAACAGTAGGACATGTTCACACACCTCCAATTCATCCCCGATGAATCATACCTGACTCAATTCTAAGCAGTAGCAGGCATGAAAAACAAGCATGAATGAGTAGGCACATCAAGGCTCAAACAACTCCTACTCATGCTAGTGGGTTTCATCTATTTACCGTGGCAATGACAGGTCTTGCAGAGGAAAAGGGGTTCAACTATCGCAGCATGTGACAGTTGAATGATTGTTGTCCTAATGCAATAAAAGAGAGCAGGAGCGAGAGAATGGGATTGTATCAGAATGAACAAGGGGGTTTTGCTTGCCTGGCACTTCTGAAGCTAGTATAGCTCTTCAACGGTATCATCGAACTCATCGTCAGAACACGTCTATCGAGAGGGGACAAATACCGGCAATAGAGAGGGAAAACACAATCAATGCAATGCAGAATATGATGTATGATCATGACATGGAAAAATGAGTGTGTTGGGCTAATGCAACTACAACCAGCTGGGTTTGAGTCATTTTGAACCAAAGGTTCAATCCCAAACTCAACTTATGAATTTAAATAGTGCCTTATCATGTTTTGCACTAAACAGCAAGGTTAAGTTGCTTAAACATGCATGAAACCAGTACAGATGGAAAGATTGGATTTTTCTGATCATTTTTCATATATGAATCTTTTCAATCTGAGTTATAGATTATTTTCTATGATTTTTAGAAGTTTTAACTATTTTCTGGAATTTCCTGGATTATTTTTAATCCAGGAAATGGTTAACTGCATCAGCACTGCATCACTATGACGTCATCAGGTCGACGGACCGGTCCGGGTCAAACCTGACCTGTGGGGACCACTGGTCAGTGACAGAGTCAGTTAACAGGGTATTTAGGGTTAGAACTAATCCTAATCTGGAGGTAATCAAGGCGGTCCCACATGTAAGTTTCTGGACTAATTAACAGATTTAGTTAGCACTAACTTAATCCTAAATCCAGATTAATTAGGGGCCTGGGCCCATACGTCAGTGAGTCATGGGAGTCAAACCCCGGTCAAATGAGGTCAAACCCACCGGCGACTGGTCACCGGCGAGGTCATACGCGGCGGTGGTGCTCGGGATTGCTTCTCCGGCGACCAAACCAACGGCGGAGCCCGTCCACGAGTAGCTGGAGCTCGCGCGCATCGGGTGGTGCCCTCAGCTTTGCCGGAGGTGGCCTAAAATGACGGCGGCGATGGCAAGTGCGGCGGACGGCGTTCGGGCGTCGAGTGAATCGACGTTGGAGGGAACGGCAGGAGCCGCGGGTGGTCGCCGTCGACTCCTGGGAATGTGCTGAGCACGGTGGCACGCTTGGTTGCGGCTCTAGGTGATGGTGGCCACGACGGCGACATGGCTGGGCGGGGTGAGCTTCGGCTTCGGTCGAAACGGCGGCTACGGTGATCGAGAGGCATGGGAGGAGGGGAAATGACGGCGGAGCTCACAGCGGTTGCAGCACGCGTCTCAGCAGGCTTGTTGGAGGTCGGACGATGTCAGGGCATTGCCGACGATCTGGGGAGCCGAGGGTTGAAGACGATGGCATCGACAGCTTTCGGGGGCTCTCGGCGTTGCGTAGCTCGTCGAGGACGACGAAGAGGTCGTAGAGGAGCTCTAGGGCACGAAGATAGGTCGGGGGGAAGGCTCTTGGTGCGGTGGTGCTCGTCGGCGCTCTCAGACACGCTCGGACCCGGGCGAGATAGAGAGCAGAGGTGGGGAAGAGGTCCAGGGAGAGAGAGGAAAGTGAGAGGGGGTCGAGGGGGTCGTGTGGCGTCTCCAGCCAGCCTCCAGCGTCGGCAGAAGAAGCAGGTGGCTCGGGCACGTGGACGCGCGCGTCGAGCACGTGACTCTCGTCCTTCTGGCGAGAGGAGGGACATGACTGGCATCGGCCAGCTGGGCTAGGCCATGCTGGGGCAGGCTAGGTGAGCGCCAGGTAACTGGCTGCACAGGTAAGCCTCTGCTCTGTTTTATTTTCTGTGTTGGTTTCTTTTTATTTATTCATTTTGCCACTGATTCAAATTCAAAAGTAAATCAAAGCAGGGCAAAACCTTATTAATATTTGTATGTTGCCATTGTGGACTTTTCCAAAGGCACATAAATAATTTCAGGGCCTTTTGAAATATATTCTATATAAAATGAATATAATCCAAAAGTCAAATACTTAGTGATTTAATTTCAAAGGCCCAAAATAAATATCCCTGAGACTCCAAAAATATTGGTTTGAATTTTACCTCTTGCCAATATTTTTTTAGCTTAACAGGAACATTTTCTTGGGTTTATTTGAGGCAATTTTTAATGTTGCTCATTTTTGGAAATAACCTCTGAGGCTTTCCACTTTCCCCAGTTCACATTTAAATGGAATTTAAACATGATGCATGGATGCCACTCACTAATGCAACTGATTACAAAGCAGAATTCTAGGACTGTGACAATAAGCCGGGGCTTGATACCCTTCAAGATCTCTTGATTTGCTCTCTCAGCTTGACCATTGGATTGAGGGTGAGGCACTGATGATACATCGAGCCGGATATGCTCTCGCTGACAAAATTCCTCCATAGCACCTTTAGAAAGATTAGTGCCATTGTCTGTTATAATGTTGTGTGGAAAGCCAAAACGGAAGATCACCTTCTTCATGAATTGAACCGTTGTTGCTGCGTCACACTTACTAACCGGCTCTGCCTCTACCCATTTAGTGAACTTGTCAACCGCCACCAATAGGTGGGTCTTCTTATCCTTGGATCTTTTGAAAGGTCCAACCATATGAAGCCCCCAGACTGCAAACGGCCAAGTAATCGGAATCATCCTCAATTCTTGAGCTGGCACATGAGCCCGTCTTACAAATTTCCGACATCCATCACACCTACTGACAAGGTCACCCATGATGGAAAGCTTTAGCCACAAGGGATGAACCGGCATGATGACCACAATCTCCTTCATGGATCTCTCGTAAGATCTCACAGCCCTCTTCTAGAGAAACACAATGTTGAAACGCCCCTGTAACATTGCGGTGATGTAATTCTCCATTAACAATTGTCATTGACTTAGACCGCCGGGCTATCTGCCTGGCTAAGGTTTCATCCTCAGGTAACTCGCCTCGGGTCATGTAAGCCAAATAAGGAACTGTCCAATCCGGGATCACGTGCAGAGCCGCCACCAACTGAGCTTCCGGGTCAGGAATAGCTAAATCCTCCTCCGTAGGTAACTTGACCGGCGGGTTATGCAAGAAGTCAAGAAATACATTAGGCGGCACCGGTTTATGTTGAGAACCTAACCGTCTTAAGGCATCCGCGGCTTCACTTTTCCTTCGATCAATGTGATCCACTTGATAACCCTTAAAGTGACCATCGATGATATCCACCTCTCGACAATAAGCCGCCATGAGTGGATCCTTAGAATCCCAAGTACCAGAGACTTGTTGTGCCACCAAGTCTAAATCACCGAAGCATTTAACCCGGCTTAAATTCATCTCCTTAGCCATCCGAAGGCCATGGAGCAAAGCTTCATACTCAGCTGCATTGTTAGTACAAGGAAACATCAAACGGAGAACATAACAAAAATTATCACCTCGAGGGGAAGCAGGAATAACTCCAGCCCTCGAGCCTTCCAATTGCCTGGACCCATCAAAGTGAATCGTCCAATATGTGTTATCCGGCTTTTCCTCAGGCATCTGCAGCTTTGTCCAATCATTGATGAAATCCACCAACACCTGAGATTTTATAGCTGTGCGAGGCACATACTTCAACCCATGAGGTCCAAGCTCAATAGCCCACTTGGCAACCCGGACAGTTGCTTCTCTGTTTTGGATGATGTCTCCCAAAGGAGCAGAACTGACCATAGTGATGGGATGACCCAGGAAATAATGCTTAAGCTTCCGGCTTGCCAAGAATACCCCTTATATGACCTTCTGCCAGTGTGGATATCTCTGCTTGGACTCAATAAGAACCTCACTGATATAATAAACCGGCCTTTGAACCGGATGCTCCTTGCCTACCTCCTTTCGCTCCACTACAATAGCCATGCTGACGACCCGGGCATTAGCAGCCACATACAACAGCAATGGCTCCTTATCAATAGGGGCATCAAGTACGGGTGGCTCAGCCAGCTGTTTTTTCAGATCCTCAAAGGCTTGGTTAGCAACGTCACTCCAAACAAAATGATATGTCTTCTTCATCATCTGATAAAGAGGCAGAGCCTTCTCACCTAGCCGGCTTACGAACCGGCTCAGAGCCGCAATATGACCCGCCAGTCGCTGAACATCATTGATACATGCCGGTTTAGCCAGAGAGGTAATGGCTTTAATCTTCTCCGGGTTAGCTTCAATGCCTCTATCTGAAACCAGAAAACCCAAGAGCTGTCCTGCTGGCACACCAAAAATACACTTGGCTGGGTTAAGCATCATCTTGTAGACCCGAAGATTGTCAAATGTCTCCTTCAAATCATCAATCAGGGTCTCTTTCTTCCTTGATTTTACTACAATGTCATCTACATAAGCATGAACATTGTGCCCAATCTCGCTATGTAAACAATTCTGCACACATATCTGGTAAGTCGCCTAGGCACTCTTGAGCCCGAAGGGCATTGATACATAGCATAAGGCTCCAAAGGGAGTTATAAATGATGTCTTCTCCTGGTCCTTAACTGCCATCTTGATCTGATGATAACCAGAATAAGCATCCAAAAAACTCAAAAGCTCACAACCCGCCGTAGCATCAATAATCTGATCAATACGAGGGAGAGGAAAAGGATCAGCTAGACAAGCCTTGTTTAAATCCGTGTAATCCACACATATACACCAAGTGTCATTTTTCTTAAGCACCAGCACCGGGTTAGCCAACCACTCAGGATGAAAAACCTCGACAATAAACCCAGCCGCCAGAAGCCGGGCTACCTCTTCTCCAATAGCTTTCCGCCTCTCCTCATTAAACCGACGAAGAAACTGCCTAACCGGTTTAAATTTCGGATCAATATTAAGAGTGTGCTCAGCGAGTTCCCTCGGTACACCTGGCATGTCAGAAGGCTTCCATGCAAAAATGTCCCGGTTCTCACGGATGAACTCGATGAGCGCGCTTTCCTATTTTGGATCCAGATTGGCACTGATTGTGAACTACCTGGATGAGTCACCAGGAACAAAATCAACCATCTTGGTATCTCTGTCATTTTAAACTTCAGAACCGGGACATGCTCTGTTGTGGGCTTCTTCAGGGACGTCATATCTGCTGGGTCAACATTGTCCTTGTAGACCTTTAACTCTTCTGTCGCACAAATTGACTCGGCGTAAGCTGCATCACCCTCTTCACACTCCAAAGCTATCTTCCGGCCTCCATGTACTGTGGTGGTCCCCTTGTGACCCGGCATCTTGAGCTGTAGATAAACATAGCAGGGCCTGGCCATGAACTTAGCATAAGCCGGCCGTCCAAACAAAGCATGATATGGGCTTTTGATTTTCACCACTTCAAAGGACAATGTCTCTGACCTGGAATCATGGTCATCTCCAAAAGCAACCTCCAGAGCTATCTTACCCACTGGATATGCCGACTTACCAGGCACCACACCATGAAAAACGGTGTTTGACGGCTTAAGATTTTTGTCTGTCAATCCCATGCGATGGTAGGTCTCATAATAGATACTATTAATGTTGCTTCCTCCGTCCATGAGCACCTTGGTGAACTTATACCCTCCAACCTGAGGTGCCACCACCAACGCTAAGTGACCCGGATTATCAACTCGGGGTGGGTGATCCTCCCGGCTCCACACAATGGGCTGCTCAAACCAACGCAATTACGGGGAACCGCCGGCTCAACAGCATTGACTGCCCTCTTATGAAGCTTCTGGTCACGTTTACATAAGGTAGTGGTAAATACATGATATTGCCCACTATTCAACTGTTTTGGGTTGCTCTAATAACCAGACTGCTGCTGCCACTGACACCCCTGATTATGATGATGATGATGGCTATGATTTCCCCCTCTCAGAGGGAAGTTTCCCTGGCAGAACAGCTCTACTGGAGCCCTAGATTGGTTCCGCCAAGGTTCCGCCTCATGGCGGCGGAGTTTCGTCCGAGAAGATGGCTTCTTATTTTTTTTTCCCATCGAAACACTTCATATAGCAGAAGATGGCCACCGGAGGGCCACCAGGGGGCCCATGAGGTAGGGGGCGTGCCCAGGGGGTAGGGCGCGCCCCCCACCCTCGTGGGCAGGGTGTCGCCCCCCTGGTGAATCTCTTCCGCTGAGTATTTTTTATATATTCTGAAAACGTCTTCCGTGAAGTTTCAGGACTTTTGGAGCTGTGTAGAATAGGTCTCCAATATTTTCTCCTTTTCCAGCCCAGAATCCCAGCTGTCGGCATCCTCCCTCTTCATGTAAACCTTGTAAAATAAGAGAGAATAAGCATAAGTATTGTGACATAATGTGTAATAACATCCCATAATGCAATAAATATTGATATAAAAGCATGATGCAAAATGTACATATCAACTCCCCCAAGTTTAGACCTCGCTTGTCCTCAAGTGAAAAGCCGAAATCGAAAAATATGTCCACATGTTTAGAGATAGAGGTGTTGATAAAAATAAAATACGGACATGAGGGCATCATGATCATTCTTAGAACAGCAACTTATATAATTCTTGTCATATGATTTCTTATGCTAGAGTAATAATTCAATCACAATTTCAAGTATGAATCGTAAACTTCATTGAAAACTAACAAACTATAATCTCAGCCATTGGAGCAATTGCAATTTATCATAACATAGGAAAGAGTCCATGTATAAGAACTTTTCAGCAGGTCCACATACTCAACTATCATATAGTCTTTCACAATTGCTGACACTCACGCAATACTTATGGGTATGGAGTTTTGATTGAACACAGAGAAAGATGAGGGCTTATAGTTTTTCCTCCCAACGTTTTACCTCAAGGGTAATGTCAATGGTAGTAGTTCATGAAAACTCACATCCAATTAGCCATATATACTAGGATCTTTCCAACATATTGTGCTTACCAAAGGATAAAATGTAAAAAGGAAGGGTAAAGATCACCATGACTCTTATGCAATGTAGGGGATAAAAGTAAAAGATAAGCCCTTCGTAGAGGGAAGGAGAGGTTGTCATGCGCTTTTGTAGTTGGATGCACAAAATCTTAATGCGAAAGAACGTCACTTTATATTGCCACTTGTGATATGGACCTTTATTATGCAGTATGTCACTTTTATTTCTTTCGTATCACACGATCGTATAAAGCTTATTTCTCCCACACTAATAAGTCATACATATTTAGAGAGCAATTTTTATTGCTTGCACCGATGACAACTTACTTGGAGGATCTTACTCAATCCATAGGTAAGTATGGTGGACTCTCATGGCAAAACTGGTTTAAGGGTATTTGGAAGCACAAGTAGTATCTCTACTTGGTGCGATGAATTTGGCTAGCATGAGGGGGCAAGACAAGCTCAACCATGTTGGATGATCCATGACAATATAATTTATCTCAGATGTAAGAAAACATAACCCATTACGTTGTCTTCCTTGTCCAACGTCAACTCTTTAGCATGTCATATTTTAATGAGTGCTCACAATCATAAAAGATGTCCAGGATAGTATACCTATACGTGTAGACCTCTCTTTCTTTATTACTTCCTATTAATTGCAACGATGACCAAAACTATGTTTGTCAACTCTTAACAACTTTTATTCATCATACTTTTTCTATGTGAGCTCATTACTCTCCATGAGATCCATATGATCTCTTTGTTTCTTTTTATTCCTTTCTCTTTTCTTTTATTCCCTTAGGATCATGGAAAAATAATCAAGCCCTTGACTCAACACTAATCTTTATTATATAGCTCATGGACTCGATTACATAGAAGGATTATAAAGCAAAACTCACGACTAGATCATACTTAAAACTTTTATTCTACTAGATCAAGATATTACCAAAAGGATCGAACTAAGAAAAACGGTAAAGGTAAAAATGATGGTGATACGATACCAGGGCACTCCCCCAAGCTTGGCAGTTGCCAAGGGGAGTGCCCATACTAGATACTCAATTCTTCTTTGTTTGTGGAGAAGGTGATGGTTTTGTTGATGGCATAGGTTTCTTCCTTAATTTACGCTTGAGGACAGAATTTTGGTCCCTTAGGTCCTCGATCTCCTGCTCCAGGCTCAGTATCTTTTTGCATAGTTCCTGTTTGTTTTCCTGCAAGAGGCGAAAAGGGATAAACTCGATCTTAGGTTTCTTTACTCTATCAGGGAGGCTTGACTTTTTGAACTCCACATGCATGTCCCCAGGTTGAGGTAGTGGGACTTCATCTTCATCTGAGCTCGTCTCCTCCTTTCCCTTAGGTTCATAGTCCTCTTGTTCTTCCGTAGTCCAACCACAATGCTCCACATCCCCATAGATTTTAGGATCTGCAAGGTAATCAGCCACATAACTCTCTCCTTCCGAATCCAGGGACGACATGTTGCTCAAATCTGCAGCAGGACAGCTCAAAACAAAGAAAGGAGATTTTTGCGTGATACGGGAGTCAAAACATCCGGGATTTTATATAATGAATTTTTACCAACCAAAATACTTAACGTGTAAGAAAACAGAGTCCGGAGAGCACACAAGGTGCCCACAAGGTAGGGGGAGCGCCTAGGGGGGTAGGGCGCGCCCTCCACCCTCGTCGAGCTCTCGTGTCCTTTCCGGGCTACTTCTTATTTTTCTATTTTTCTAAATATTCCAAATTGGAGAAATATTGCCTTAAAAAACTGTTTTGGAGTCGGTTTACTTACCGTACCACATACATATTCCTTTTCGGAGTCTGAAACGTTCCGGAAAGTGTCCCTTATGTATTCCTCCGGGGTTACAGTTTCAATAATATTGGTTTCAACATTTATGGGATTACCTGAGATATAATGTTTAATTCTTTGACCATTCACCACCTTCGGATTTGTGCCTTTGAAGTTGTTAATTTTTATGGCACCGGAACGGTAGACCTCTTCGATAACGTAAGGACCTTCCCAATTAGAGAGAAGTTTTCCTACAAAAAATCTTAAACGAGAGTTGTATAGCAATACATAATCACCTACATTAAACTCACGCTTTTGTATCCTTTTGTCATGCCATCTTTTAACTTTTTCTTTAAACAACTTGGCATTTTCATAGGCTTGGGTTCTCCATTCATCAAGTGAGCTAATATTGAAAGTGCGTTATATCGACTAGAGGGGGGGTGAATAGGCGATTTTTATGAAAGTCTTCAAAACGTGGAAGTTATGAAGACAAATGATAGAAATAAACCTATTACCCTGCAGCGGAAGGTAGACTACACTAGGCAAGCCATAGTCAAGTATTCAATAGAGTGAAAGCACAATGACTAATAGCAGCAATGTGGTAAGGATCAGGTAGGAAGATATTGTGAAGCCACACAGAACACGCAGTCACTCAGTGAAGACAAAAGATAGTGCGAACATACAATGACTTCACAAGGAGTAACAGTAAGTAAAGGGAAGGGAAGATGAAACCAGTGACTCACTGAAGACAATGATTTGTTGGACCAGTTCCAGTTGCTGTGACAACTGTACGTCTAGTTAGGGCGGCTAGGTATTTAAACCTTAGGACACACAGTCCCGGACACCCAGTCCTGAACACGCAGCTCAGGACACCCAGTCCTCACCGTATTCCCCTTGAGCTAAGGTCACACAGACCTCGGCCAATCACTCTGGTAAGTCTTCAAGGTAGACTCCCAAACCTTCACAGACTTCGTTCACCGGCAATCCACAATGTCTCTTGGATGCTCAGAACGTGACGCCTAACCGGCTGGAGGATGCACGGTCCTCAAGTGTAATAAGTCTTCAGATCACACAGACAAGAAGACTTAAGTGATGCCTAATTCTCTTTGGCTCTGGGTGGTTAGGGCTTTATCCTCGCAAGGAATTCTCTCTCAAAGGCTTTGAGGTGGGTTGCTCTCAAACGACAAAAGCCGTACTCTGAATCTGAGCAGCCAACCATTTATGGTTATAGGGGGTGGGCTATTTATAGCCACTTGGCAACCCGACCTGATTTGTCCGAAATGACCCTGGGTCACTAAGGAACTGACACGTGTTCCAACAGTCAGATTTCAAACTCACACGGCAACTTTACTTGGGCTTCAAGCAAAGCTGACTTGCCCGACTCTGGACAAGATTCGCTCTCAAAGTCTTCACTCGAAGACATAGGTTTTGTTTAAGCATCACTTCAGTCATTCTGACTGGTTCTCTTGGACCCCACTTAACAGTACGGTGGTTCCTATGACTCAACACAGAAGAAAGAGAACTACGAAAGATCTAAGTCTTCGAGCTCCATAGGCTTCATGTAGTGTCTTCTCTTGTCATAGTCTTCAATGTGAATATCTTCATATACCACCTTTGACTTCAATGTCTTCATACATTTTTAGGGGTTATCTCTGGTAGGAAAATCGAATCAATGAGGGACTTCTACCTGTGTTATCCTGCAATTCTCACAAACACATTAGTCCCTCAACTAGGTTTGTCGTCAATACTCCAAAACCAACTAGGGGTGGCACTAGATGCACTTACAATCTCCCCCTTTTTGGTGATTGATGACAAACTAGTTGAAGTTTTCAACGGGGAATATAATCTGTGAAATTGTAAAGGATAAGGAATTGTCTTCATAAGTTGGAAGGGCTCCCCCTGAAGATGTGCATATGAGTAATTTGCTTTTGGAATGCAAATGCACATGGCAGGTTGTACTTGTGGAGATCCACTTCAACTTATGATGACAATCCACTATGCATGTGAAAGTATATGAAGATAATGACATGCATAATGGAAAATGGACGTCTGCAGAATGATCTAAGTGCGGAATTTATCGTCGCACATGCGGAATTTATCATCGCAACACAAGGTGGCAAATAAGTAGCAGACGACCATCGAGTTTAAGTGTTACAACTCAAATAACCAAATGTAGCAAAACGAGAGTTGTAAGCACGAAGCAAAATATAAAGCACCCACCCATTGGACCCGCTTGAAGACTATCAACCTCATATGCTTCTCCCCCTTTTGTCAGTAAGGACCAAAAAGGTTTGAAGACATAGAGTATCTACTCGTTCCCATGAGGAGTAGGTGAAGCAGCAGGGTCGTTGGTTGTGTTCGGCGGTGCTGAAGAGCTTGGAGCAGAGTCGAAGCGTGCTGAAGGAGGTGGCGGTGAAGTAGCATAGTCTTCATCCTCGATTACTCTGGCATTCACAGTTGCAGCAGAGGAAGAGAACTCAGAGTCTTCAAGGGATGGAGTTCGTCGCAGCACTGCCCTTAGAGGAGGTGTGGAGTCAAACTTGAATCGCTTAGTGAAGCCATCCTCTTGAAGATCATCTTCAGAACACATCAGTGTTAGCCCTTTCCATGTGCGGCGAGAGGTTTCATGGGCAACAAAAGCATTCTTGGTGGCAAGATTGCGAATGCGATTAACATCCACCAAGAGGCTTTGCATCTGACGCTTCAGCCAGTCATGATGCCTATCCTGTTTCTGATGAAGAGCCACAAGAAGCTCTCGGTCGTTGAGAACACGAGTGCGCTTCTTGGGTCGTGGAGCAGTTGTACTGTCAGTGGCTTCAGTGAGAGCAGGATGCGGTGCACGTGTAGTGCCAGCCAAAGGATACATACGAGTTACGGCTTCAACGCCTTCAACGTTCTGAGTGAAACTTTGATGCTCTGCATTCTGAAGACTGAGAGGTTCCTTGGCAGGCTCAGGATAGATGGCTTCAATAGACATATCCACATCAGGCAAAAAGATCCGATGGTTGCGGGCCGAGGGCTGATATGAGATAGCGGAGTGAAGTTTGATCAGTCACATCACCCAAGGGGCGTAGAACTTCAAACCAAACAGATCAGAGCCAGATGCAGCAAGTTGGTGAATGAAGAAATCCTGTGTATTGAAGCATTTTCCATGAAGAATGTAGAAGACCAAAGTCTTCATTGCACCTTCCAGCTTGGCATGGGGAGAATGTCCTTTGATTGGCCAGAGAGTTCGCCTTATGATGTGATAAATGGTTCTTGGTAGATACTCAAGGTCTTCAACGAAGAACTCCGTGGGATAAGTAGCATCTTGGGGCAATGGCTTCATCATACTGAGCATCTGACTCATATTAGGTTCAGTCTTCTGAAAGATGCTCTCAATAGCTTCACTATGAAGCTGACAGCCATGCTCGTAGAGATCGCCAGGAGTGGGCAAACCAGTGAGCTCAATGATGTCAAAGGCTTTGGCTTCGTGATGAACGTTTCCTGTCATCCACTCCAGGACCCAAGTCTTCGGATCTCTGCTATACCCGCGGATGTGAAGTGTGGCATAGAATTGGAGCAGCAACTCTTCATTCCAATGCTCTTGGTCAGTGACGAACGGCAGCAGTCCAACCTCTTTGAAGCAATCTAGAGCTTCTTCCAGACAGGGCAGACCAGCTATTGCATCAATGTCAAGGCGCTTGTGTGGGAAGATGTGACCTTGGTTGTAAAGAACGCATGAGTAATAGCTTCGCTGTGGATAACTCCAGAACCGATCAGATGCTATTCTTTCCTTGGAGTAGGGGTTCCTGGAGCTGTTGAAGAATGTGTTGTTTGCTCTGAAGCCATTGGTATTGAAGGAGCCAGGTGCTGATGCAGGACCTGGGAACCTTGGCAATCTTGGGATTGGCTTCTGTACCTGAGGCCTATGCTCAACATGATAGTCGAATTGGGGACCGGAAGCAGACGCAGGAACAGAAGCAGCGGGATCAGTGGCTTCGCTGACTTTTGGTGCTTTTGTTGGTGAGGGCTCCACATTTGCTTTAGCCCTGACAGCGTCAGTGGCTTCAGTGGTGGTGGTGGTGGCAGCCGCAAGATTTTCAACCTCCACTTGACAAGCTGGAGGGTCGCTTATGATCACGTTCTCCTCGAGAACTGCTTCTTGATGGGACAGGGGAGTAGCAGTTTGTGGTACTTCTTCTTCATCGGCTGATGCAGCCGGAATGTCTTCAGCAGTTTTAGCTTCAGACGCAGAGACTTGGGGCCTTGGACCTTTGCGAAGCCTGCGCAACGCGGGCGACGCCTGTGGAGTTTGTGTTGGCTGGGCCTCAGAGTCTTCTTCCTCTTGTGGGCGATCTGCCCATGAAGCATCCTGTGCTATTGGTGTCAGTGGACGACCAATGCTGATGAGTTCACTGTGCGTGAGCACAGGCGATGATACCTGTTGGTGCTCTAGCTGAGGAAGGGCTGCATCATGTTCAACATGGTCATGGTGACCAATGTCCTCAGCAGCGAGGGGATCAGCTACTGGAAAGTCTTCAGCTTCATGAGCCTCTGTGAAAGCAGGCTCATGGACAGTCAGTTGACGTTCTTGTGGATCGGCGTCGGGGTGAACCATGGAAATGGGTTCAACAATCAAGGGCTCTGTGGGAGCAGCCCGTTCCTTCTTGGTCATTCTTTTCTTCTTGGCGGGGGCAGTAGCAGACGCTTCAGGATGTTTTTTCTTCCTTGCTTCAGCCTCAGCAGTCCTGGTCTTCTTCAGTTCTGAAGCGGTTGACCTGGCCTTTGGCTTCGGGCCAGTCATGCTAGTTGGGAAGACAAGGGGATCTGCCTCCTGCCTTGGTGCTTCAGGTTCAGCCATAGTGGGCTTCTTCTGCTTCTTGGCAGCCATCCTGGAGTCGATGCCAAGACGCCCAAGGGCCTTGCGTTTCTCAGCATCATTGTAGGCTTGCACACACCTATCAGCCAGGACCTTCATGCGCTCACGAGAACCCTGAGCTTCTGCACGTTTCTTTAGAAAGGCTTCCTTGAGCTCGTGCAGCATAATCTTGAAATTCTTCATGTCTTGCACGCTGAGCTTGGCCATATGCTTCTTGAACTGAGATTTCTCAAAGTCAATCTTCTGCTTCAGTTCAACAATGCGTTGTGCGATAGCTAACTCTGAAGCAATGGCGCCATGGAAGGCGACACTGAGGCCAATGGGTAGATGGAGATCGTCGAAGCTGATGTTTGGCATGTCAAACCATTCATTAATGAAGTTGTGAATGATTGTTACATCAAAGAGAGGCAGATCATTGAAGATTTCTGCTTCTTCTTTGCTCTTGATGAGTTGCTCAAGAGCGTCATCTGCAAGATCTTCATCACTTGACAAATCAATGGCATCATTGCACAGAATGGCAGCAGCTGTTAGCTCTTGGCCGGTGTGTGGCAGAGGCATCTTGACCTTCTGGGGCTTGGAGATGCGTGATAAATCTTCGGACTACACACTGTCTTCAGGAGGTGCAGTTGCCAGTGGCTTCGCCCGTGAGATTTTTGGTGAGGGGGCAGGCTTTGAAGCTTTAGGCTTCTTCAACTTCTTTGGCTTCGGCGCTGCAGGCGCTTCATCTAATTCAGCGTCAGCTGCAGGCTCATTCACTGCAGTCCCTTGAACCAAGATATGGGTGATGAGGCCTTCAAGGTTGTAGAAAGGACCGACGACATTGGGTTCTGCATCTCGTGTGCCATCAGCCCTTGGAGCTGAGGGACCAGGGTTGAAATCTAGTCCCAATGTCTTCTTGTTTTGCTTCGCTGAGTTCTGGGCAAACTGAAGTTGCGCTTGAACAGAATGTCGTCACGACACCATAGTAGTGACGATGGGTGTGCATCAACAGGCTGTGGCCCACGGACCATGCAGGGATAGAAGCCTTGTTCAATGGCTTCATCTCTGGACCTGGGTTGAAGATTCTTGTATAGGATGTCTCCCCACGGTCTCTTGATGGCATTTTTCTCAGCATATTCCTGGGTTACAAATCGGTATTTGAACCATTGTTCTGCCCAATATCTTCGAATCCATTGGATTCGGGTCTTGCGCTGATTGTAATCCTCTTCAGGATCTGTCTTGTACAGTTCTGAGAGGTCATCTGGCAGATCTCTAGATGTTTCTCCACGATGCTTTCTGCCACCCTTCCTTGCTGATTTCTCTGAAGCCATGAACTTTAAACTGGAAGGCTTCAACACATTCAAAGGCTTCAAAGATTTTCGCTTGCTGGACAAACAGGAACTTGCTTCGGGAGAATTTATATGATGTTGTAAGAATTCTGCAAATGAATGCAGACTATGAGAACCAAGGGATTCTCCCACGGACATGTACCTGTGACAACATTAAGGTGGGAGGGAAGGGGAAGAGGTCATATGCATTCTCAGAAGATTTTGAATATAAATCAGTTTAGAAGACATTGACCTCATCATGTGAAGACATTCACTCATAGATAAGGAGTTGGCTCCAGATTTGTACGAATCCAGAGATCAGTACAAGTGAGGAATCTAACTACTTTGTGAAGCATAAGTGAATATTCTAGGCATGTTATGAGATGCAGTATGAGAGAGATCTAACTTGTGTGAATAGAAACTGCTTGTGGTAGAAAGTGACAAAGCCATAGGATCAACGGTGCCGTAAAAAGCAAGTTTTATTTAGCACACTAAGAACTGCTAGACGGAGTGGAAGATGAGGCCGAGCAGTTCGATCTTCCGTGCCCTAACTTGGCGACGGAGGACACCTACGGTGACGGCGGAGAGGACGATGTCCGCGGTCGGCGTGAAGACACCGTCGGAGAGGTTGCGGCAGCGAAGCGCTTCGTCGCCGGCGTCGTCGAGGGCTAGCTGTGGCACTAGGGTTCGTGCGAGAGTGGAAGAAGAGATAATGACCGCCGTGAAGTGTGTATTTATAGGTACAGGGGCAGCACTGCGTTATTACACAGGTGCCCCTGGCGATTCGCATATGAGGAACACGTGGCCATCATGCAGAATTTTGGGGTTTGTTCCACGTCCCACGCCCGCCTGGATTGTCGGGTGGTCGTTCCTACTTCTCCGGGTTTCATGTGGAGGAATGAGCATTGAAAGTGGACTTAAGGTTTGTCTTTGTATCCTTTGCTAACAAGGACGTAGAGAAGACATTCGACAGTTTCAATAGAATGCATATGATTTGGAGAGATAGAGTTTGAGATAGATAGCATAGAGAGGTTAGGCTCCGATCACATTCACTTAGTTCAAAAGATTCAACAAGAAGACATAGCTATAAGTGAATGCTATAGAGGACAGAACACTAGTATATATATATAATCAACATAGTGAAGATAATCATGAAGACATGTTGAGATTGAAGCCAAATCAAATGTGAAGACATAGCAAGGTAACGCCATGAGTGAAACACTTCAAAATAGAACATTTGGTGGTGGCGTTACCCACCGTATAGGAAGTATTAGACCCAGACACGGCGCACAATTATCGTGGCACTCCGAAGTCAAATTCCACATTAATGTATTCACACTTAGAATGTATGTCTTCATTGATTGAAGATATACTTTACTTCGTGTGTTGCACATCTAAGTCATCAATATGCATAAGGGTTAGGATGTGTGCCTGATCACAGGACATTTGAGGATTCCAGGATATTTAGCTCACACCGTAACTTGCAAAATCTCTTCTCATCCAAGGGCTTGGTGAAGATATCTGCCAATTGCTCTTCAGTGTTGACGTGTATGATATCAATATCTTCCTTCACAACATGATCTCTGAGAAAGTGATGACGAATTTCAATGTGCTTTGTCTTCCAGTGCTGAACTGGGTTGTTGGCAATCTTGATGGCGCTTTCGTTGTCGCAGTAGAGTGGCACTTGCTTCAGATGAATGCCATAGTCCTTGAGCATTTGCTTCATCCACAGAAGTTGACGCAGCAAGATCCAGCAGCAATGTATTCAGATTCAGCAGTGGAGAGAGATACACAGTTCCGCTTCTTTGAAGACCAACATACAAGTGATCGTCCCAGAAAGTGACATGTGCCTGATGTAGACTTGCGATCAACTTTGTCACCAGCATAATCAGCATCCGAGAATCCAACCAGATCAAACTCTGAGCCCTTTGGATACCATAATCCTAGAGTTGGAGTGTGAGCCAAATATCGAAGAATTCGCTTCACAGCTAAGTGATGCGACTCCTTTGGTGCCGCTTGGAATCGAGCACACATGCAAACACTAAGCATAATATCTGGCCTAGATGCACATAGATAAAGTAAAGAACCAATCATGGAGCGGTATACCTTTTGATCGAACTCTTTACCATTGTCGTCAGGACCCAGATGATGCTTGGCTGGCATTGGCGTCGTGAAGCCTTTGCAGTCTTGCATACCGAACTTCTTCAGGCAATCTTTGAGATACTTCTCTTGAGATATGAAGATGCCGTTGCGTTGCTGTCGTATTTGAAGACCGAGAAAGAACTTCAGCTCTCCCATCATAGACATTTGATATTGCTCTTGCATCATATATTCAAACTCTTCACTGTACTTATGATTGGTGCAGCCGAAGATAATGTCATCCACATATATTTGGCACACAAACGGTTCACCATCATATGTCTTCGTGAAGAGAGTGGGGTCGAGAGAACCAGGTATGAAGCCTTTGCTCTTCAGGAAGTATTTGAGTGTGTCATACCAGGCCCGAGGGGCTTGTTTGAGGCCATACAGTGCCTTGTTGAGCTTGTATACCATGTCAGGATGTTTTGGATCTTCAAAGCCAGGAGGTTGTGCAACATACACTTCTTCTTCAATCTTGCCATTAAGGAAGGCGCTCTTCACATCCATTTGATAAAGAAGTATGTTGTGATGATTTTCATAGGCCAGCAGTATGCGTATGGCTTCAAGTCTAGCCACAGGAGCAAATGTTTCATCGAAGTCAATGCCTTCCACTTGAGTATATCCTTGAGCAACGAGACGAGCTTTGTTTCTGACAACTTGACCATGCTCATCTTGCTTGTTGCGGTATATCCATTTGGTGCCTATTATGTTGTGCTTCTGAGGATCGGGACGCTTGACCAGTTCCCATACATTATTCAGCTCAAATTGTTGAAGCTCGTCTTGCATAGCTTAAATCCATTCAGGTTCCATGAAGGCTTCTTCAACTTTCTTGGGTTCTGTTATTGAGACGAATGCGAAGTGCCCACAGAAATTTGCTAGCTGAGTTGCCCTTGAACGAGTGAGTGGACCGGGTGCATTGATGCTATCAATTATTCTTTCAATCTGCACTTCATTGGCAACGCGAGGATGTACAGGGCGAAGATTTTGCTCTTGCTGATCATTGTCGTTGTTAGAAGGAATGTCTTCAGGCTGAGCATTGTCTTCATGTTGATCAGGTGCTGAGATGATAAGTTCTTCTTCAGGATGAGCTTCAGAAGGTATAATTTCTCCAGTTCCCATTAGCTTGATTGATTCACTGGATGGAACTTCATCTAGCACATTTGGCAGTTGCTCTCTTTGTGAACCGTAGGTCTCATCGAACCGCACATCCACTGTTTCAACCACTTTGTAATGAAAGAGATTGAAGACTCTGTAGGAGTGCGAATCCTTTCCATATCCAAGCATAAAACCCTCATGTGCTTTTGGTGCAAACTTTGAGGTGTGATGCGGGTCCTTGATCCAGCACCTGGCGCCAAATACTCTAAAGTAACTGACATTTGGCTTCTTGCTAGTAAGGAGCTCATAAGATGTCTTGTTCAGAAGCTTGTGAAGATAAACACGATTGATTGTATGGCATGCAGTATCAATGGCTTTAGGCCAGAATTTTCTTGGACTCTTGTATTCATCTAGCATCGTTCTGGCCATCTCAATGAGTGTTCTGTTCTTGCGTTCGACGACCCCATTCTGCTGTGGCGTGTACGGGGCTGAGAATTCATGTGTGATGCCCAAGGTATCAAGATATGTATCAAGGCCAGTGTTCTTGAATTCAGTGCCATTATCACTTCTGATATGCTTTATCTTGGCGCCATAGTTGTTCATTGCTTGATTGGCGAAGCGTCTGAAGACATCATGTACTTCAGTCTTGTAAAGGATTATGTGCACCCAAGTATATCTAGAATAATCATCAACAATGACAAAGCCATAGAGACAAGCAGTAGTAGTAAGAGTTGAGTAATTAGTGGGACCGAAAAGATCCATGTGAAGCAGTTCGAAGGGTCGAGTAATGGTCATGATTGTCTTCGAGGGATGTTTGGCCCTCGTCATCTTTCCTGCCTCACAGGCACCGCATAAGTGATCTTTCTTGAACTTGACGCCCTCGATGCCTATGACATGCTTCTTCTTTGCCAGGGTGTGGAGGTTCCTCATGCCAGCATGCCCAAGCCTCCGATGCCAGAGCCAGCATTCTGAAGCTTTTGCTAGAAGACATACGGCAAGCTGTGGTCCTGCTGAGAAATCTACCACGTACAAATCATCTTTTCGATACCCTTCAAATACTAGAGACTTGTCAGATTCCATTAGAACAAGGCAACGCTATTTTCCAAATATTACGATCATGTTTAAATCGCAAAGCATTGAGACAGACATTAAGTTGAAGCCAAGGGATTCAACAAGCATGACTTTATCCATGTGTTGATCCCTTGAGATTGCAACTCTACCTAGACCCAATACCTTACTTTTACCAGTGTCAGCAAATGTGATGTGGCTCTTGTCGGATGGACGTAAGGTTGAGTCCATAAGAAGGCTTCTTTTGCTAGTCATGTGATTTGTACACCCACTATCAATAATCCATTCTGAAGACGCTGGTGTCGTACCCTACAATGCAGTTAGGGGGATAGGCTTCATGAAGAGCATTGTGAAGCAAAAACATTTGACGAACCAGTGGGTTATGAAAGCTTAGATCCAGATTAGGACTAATAGGGAGAGTAGCAAGCGATTCAGGAACGAAGTACATAGTAAGACCATTCAGGCATTTGATCTTGCGCCCTACAAGATGTTTAAGGTCCCCAGCAATAGCGTCAGACGATTTTGGTTTTCTGCTGGAGACCTTTCCCTATAAAAGAGAGTTAAGCTTTCTTAGCCACCCACATCTTCAAGGGTGGCTTAGAAGCAATAAGTCTAAGTGCAGCATCTGAGAACTTTGGCTTTGGAGCCCTAGCAAACAGTCTTGCAGGCGGACAATAGTACTCATAAGGATAAGCAGAATAGTTATTGGTCTTATGAACATGGCGGTTTGATGAACCTCTCTCATATTCATATGCCTGAGTATGGTTTCCCTGCAAAACATTTGCGTTAGTGCGACTCAGGTGAGTCCTCTGTCTGTATGAAGCCTTTGGTCTGAGGTTTATCTTCTTCACGTGAGGTGTCATGATGACATTCACAGGAAGATTCTCTAGACACCTTTTCGGAACCCAGATCTTCTTCATAGGCGGTCCATTCCTGCAGTTAGTACCAATGTACCTGGCAAACACTTCACCATTCTGATTCTTAAACAGTTTATAGTTTGCATCAAAGGATTCATCAATGACAATGGGGTTAGCATAAGTGAACCCAGATAGAGTGGATGGATCTGCTGAAAATTCCTTTGCAGCAACCCATGTGGTTTTGGGGTACTGCTCAGGTTTCCAGTAAGAGCCATCAGCATTCATTTTCCTTACGAACCCAACACCCTCTTTCCTCGGGTTTCGATTCAAAATCTGCTTTTTGAGGACATCACATAGTGTCTGATGCCCTTTAAGACTTTTGTACATCCCTGTTTCAAGCAATGTCTTCAACCTAGCATTCTCATCAGCAATAGCAGTGGAATCCTCAGCAGAGGGGTTAGTTCCCACATCAACAGTTGAAGATATTGCAACAGTAGCAGCAGTAGAACATTCAGCAACAGTAGTAGCATTATCACGCTCAATGCATTTAAGACATGGTGGTTCAAATCCTTCCTGAGCGGAGCTGATCTGTTCGGCGCGAAGTGACTCGTTTTCCTTTTGAAGATCTTCATGAGCCGCTATCAATTTCTCAAGATCTTGCTTCCTTTGAAGATAATCATAGGAAAGCTTTTCATGAGTTGTTGAGAGAGTTTCATGACAACTTTCAAGTTCCTCATACTTAACGTGAAGATTTTTTATGTCTTCAATTAAGGATTCAGATCGAGTCATTTCAGCACCTAACAGATCATCGCTTCTGTCTAATAGTTTTTGAATATGTTCCATAGCTTTCTGTTGTTCAGTTGCAATTTTAGCAAGTGTTTTGTAGCTGGGTTTTGAACCACAATCAGAGTCATCGTCACTAGATGTTTGATAGTGAGTAGTGCGTGTGTTTACCTTGGCACCGCGTGCCATGAAGCAATAGGTAGAAGCGGAGTAGTCCTTGTCATTTGCATCGGTGTCGGTGATGAAGTCATTGACTTCAGTGTTGAAGATGGACTTGGCAACGTATGCTGTAGCCAGACTTGCGACGCCTGAATCGGACTCCTCCTCAGACTCCACCTCCGCCTCCTCAGAAGAGGACTCCTCCTCTGAATCCATTTCCTTGCCAACAAACGCACGTGCCTTGCCAGATGAGCTCTTCTTGTGTGATGAAGACTTTGAGGAAGACTTGGAAGAAGACTTTGAGTATTTCTTCTTCTTCTTGTCGTCAGAGTCATATTCCTTGCTCTTCTTCTTCTTTTTGTTCTCATTGTCCCACTGTGGACACTCAGAGATGAAGTGGCCAGGTTTCTTGCACTTGTGACATGTTTTCTTCTTGTAGTCGTGAGCAGAAGCTTCATCATTCCTTGAGCTTGATCGGGAAGACTTTGTGAAACCTTTCTTCTTGGTGAATTTTTGGAACTTCTTCACAAGCATAGAAAGTTCCCTTCCAATGTCTTCAGGATCATCCGAACTGCTGTCAGATTCTTCTTCAGATGAGGAGACAGCTTTTGCCTTCAAGGCACGAGTTCGCCCATAGTTTGGACCGTAGATATCTCTTTTCTCAAAAAGCTGAAACTCATGTGTGTTGAGCCTCTCAAGTATGTCAGACGGATCGAGTGTCTTGAAATCAGGACGTTCTTGAATCATCAGGGCTAGGGTGTCAAACGAACTATCAAGTGATCTCAGTAGTGTCTTGACGACTTCATGTTTGGTGATCTCAGTAGCGCCGAGGGCTTGAAGCTCATTTGTGATGTCAGTGAGTCGGTCAAATGTGAGCTGGAGATTCTCATTGTCATTTCGCTTGAAGCGGTTGAAGAGGTTGCGAATGACACTGATTCTCTGATCTCTTTGGGTTGAGACGCCTTCATTGACCTTGGAGAGCCAGTCCCAGACCAGCTTAGATGTTTCCAAAGCACTCACACGGCCATACTGTCCTTTGGTCAGATGACCACAGATGATATTCTTGGCAGTAGAGTCCAGTTGAACGAACTTCTTGACATCAACAGCAGTGACACCTTCTCCAACCTTGGGAACGCCGTTCTTGACGACATACCATGGGTCGACGTCAATGGCTTCAAGATGCATGCGCATCTTATTCTTCCAGTAGGGATATTCAGTTCCATCGAAGACGGGGCACGCAGCGGAGACTTTAATTATCCCTGCAGTCGACATAGCTAAAACTTCAGGTGGTTAAACCAAATCACACAGAACAAGGGAGCACCTTGCTCTGATACCAATTGAAAGTGCGTTATATCGACTAGAGGGGGGGTGAATAGGCGATTTTTATGAAAGTCTTCAAAACATGGAAGTTATGAAGACAAATGATAGAAATAAACCTATTACCCTGCAGCGGAAGGTAGACTACACTAGGCAAGCCATAGTCAAGTATTCAATAGAGTGAAAGCACAATGACTAATAGCAGCAATATAGTAAGGATCAGGTAGGAAGATATTGTGAAGCCACACAGAACACGCAGTCACTCAGTGAAGACAAAAGATAGTGCAAACATACAATGACTTCACAAGGAGTAACAGTAAGTAAAGGGAAGGGAAGATGAAACCAGTGACTCGCTGAAGACAATGATTTGTTGGACCAGTTCCAGTTGTTGTGACAACTGTACGTCTGGTTAGGGCGACTAGGTATTTAAACCTTAGGACACACAGTCCCGGACACCCAGTCCTGAACACGCAGCTCAGGACACCCAGTCCTCACCGTATTCCCCTTGAGCTAAGGTCACATAGACCTCGCCCAATCACTCTAGTAAGTCTTCAAGGTAGACTCCCAAACCTTCACAGACTTTGTTCACCAGCAATCCACAATGTCTCTTGGATGCTTAGAATGTGACGCCTAACCGGCTGGAGGATGCACAGTCCTCAAGTGTAATAAGTCTTCAGATCACACAGACAAGAAGACTTAAGTGATGCCTAATTCTCTTTGGCTCTAGGTGGTTAGGGCTTTATCCTCGCAAGGAATTCTCTCTCAAAGGCTTCGAGGTGGGTTGCTCTCAAACGACAAAAGCCGTACTCTGAATCTGAGCAGCCAACCGTTTATGGTTGTAGGGGGTGGGCTATTTATAGCCACTTGGCAACCCGACCTGATTTGTCCGAAATAACCCTGGGTCACTAAGGAACTGACACGTGTTCCAACGGTCAGATTTCAAACTCACATGGCAACTTTGCTTGGGCTTCAAGCAAAGCTGACTTGCCCGACTCTGGACAAGATTCGCTCTCAAAGTCTTCACTCGAAGACATAGGTTTTGTTTAAGCATCACTTCAGTCATTCTGACTGGTTCTCTTGGACCCCACTTAACAGTAGGGTGGTTCCTATGACTCAACACAGAAGAAAGAGAACTACGAAAGATCTAAGTCTTCGAGCTCCATAGGCTTCATGTGGTATCTTCTCTTGTCATAGTCTTCAATGTGAATATCTTCATATACCACCTTTGACTTCAATGTCTTCATACATTTTTAGGGGTCATCTCTGGTAGGAAAACCGAATCAATGAGGGACTTCTACCTGTGTTATCCTGCAATTCTCACAAACACATTAGTCCCTCAACTAGGTTTGTCGTCAATACTCCAAAACCAACTAGGGGTGGCACTAGATGCACTTACAAATATCAAATAACCTCTTCTAACCGGAAAGTTTAAAATCGTAATAGAGCTCTTTAATAGCCCAATATGCCTTGTGTTCTAGTTTGAGAGGTAAGTGACATGCTTTTCCATAAACCATTTTATATGGAGACATACTCATAGGATTTTTATATGCAGTTCTATAGGCCCATAATGCATCATCAAGTTTCTTGGAACAATTGTTTTCTAGATCTATTAATAATCTTTTCTAAAATTAATTTGAGCTCTCTATTACTCAATTCTACTTGACCACTAGACTGTGGGTGATAAGGAGATGCAATTCTATGATTAACATCATATTTAGCAAGCATTTTATGGAAAGCATCATGAATAAAATGTGAACCACCATCAGTCATTAAATATCTAGGGACTCCAAATCTTGGAAAAATAACTTCTTTAAGCATTTTAATAGAAGTTTTATGATCAGCACTACTAGTTGCAATAGCTTCTACCCACTTAGTAACGTAATCCACAGCAACTAAAATATGTGTATATCCATTAGAGGAAGGAAAGGGTCCCATATAGTCAAAGCCCCAAACATCAAATGGTTCAGTAACGAGTGAATAGTTCATAGGCATTTCTTGACGTCTACTAATATTACCAATTCTTTGACATTCATCACAAGATAAGACAAACTTATGGGCATCCTTGAAGAGAGTAGGCCAATAAAAACTAGATTGCAATACCTTATGTGCAGTTCTATCTCCAGCATGGTGTCCTCCATAAGCTTCGGAGTGACACTTGCGTAGGATCTGTTCCTGTTCGTGCTCAGGTACACAACGTCTAATAACACCATCTACTCCTTCTTTATAAAGATGTGGGTCATCCCAAAAGTAATGCCTCAAATCATAGAAGAATTTTTTCTTTTGCTGGTATGTGAAACTATGTGGTATAAACTTAGCAACAATGTAATTAGCATAATCAGCATACCATGGAGCAGTATGAGAAGCATTTATGACATTTAGTTGCTCATCAGGAAAGCTATCATCAATAGGTAGTAGGTAATCAAGCACATTTTCTAACCTAGACAAGTTGTCTGCAACGGGGTTCTCAGCTCCCTTTCTATCAACAATATGTAAGTCAAATGCTTGTAGCAAGAGAACCCATCTAATAAGTCTAGGTTTAGCATCTTTCTTTTCCATAAGATATTTAATAGCAGCATGATCAGTGTGAATAGTTACTTTAGAATCAACAATATAAGGTCTGAACTTATCACAAGCAAATACAACTGCTAAGAATTCTTTTTCAATAGTAGCATAATTTCTTGAGCAGTGTCTAGAGTTTTACTAGCATATTGAATAACATTTAATTTCTTATCAACTCTTTGCCCTAGAACAGCACCTATAGCATAATCACTAGCATCACACATAATTTCAAAGGGTAAATTCCAATCAGGTGGCCGAACAATAGGTGCAGAGATCAATGCTTTCTTAAGAATTTGAAATGCTTCTACACAATCATCATCAAAAACAAATGGTATATCTTTTTGTAATAAATTAGTCAGAGGCCGAGAAATTTTTGAGAAGTCCTTAATGAACCTCCTATAAAATCCGGCATGACCAAGGAAACTTCTTATACCTTTGATGTCCTTGTGACATGGCATCTTCTCAATAGCATCAACCTTGGCTTTATCAACCTCAATACCTCTTTCAGAAACTTTGTGCGCCAAGACAATACCTTCATTAACCATAAAGTGGCACTTTTGCCAATTCAAGACAAGATTAGTTTCTTCACATCTCTGCAAAACTCGATCAAGGTTGCTCAAGCAATCATCAAAAGAAGATCCATAGTCGGAGAAATCGTCCATGAAAACCTCACAAATCTTTTCACAAAAGTTAGAGAATATAGCCCTCATGCATCTTTGAAAGGTAGCAGGTGCGTTACATAGACCAAAAGGCATACGTCTATAAGCAAAAGTACCAAAAGGGCAAGTAAAAGTAGTCTTTGATTGATCTTTGGCTGACACAGGTATTTGAGAGAAACCAGAATAATCATCTAGAAAGCAAAAATGTGTATGTTTGGATAATCTTTCTAGCATTTGATCGATAAAAGGTAAGGGGTAATGATCCTTTTTAGTTGCCTTATTTAATTTGCGGAAATCAATTACCATCCTATAACCTATAATAATTCTTTGAGGAATCAGTTCATCTTTATCATTAGGAACGACAGTAATACCTCCCTTCTTAGGGACACAATGGACAAGACTTACCCACTGACTATCAGCAACGGGATAGATTATACCTGCCTCAAGGAGCTTTAGTATTTCCTTTCTTACCACTTCTTTCATTTTGGGATTCAGCCGTCGTTGATGATCACGAACTGGTTTAGCATCTTCTTCCAAATTAATTTTATGTTAACATAGAGTGGGACTAATGCCCTTAAGATCATCAAGAGTATACCCAATAGCAGCACGGTGCTTCTTCAGAGTTTTCAATAATCTCTCTTCCTCATGCTCTGAAAGGTTAGCACTAATAATAATAGGATATATCTTTTTCTCATCAAGATAAGCATATTTAAGAGTATCAGGCAGCGGTTTAAGCTCAAACACGGGATCACCCTTGGGTGGAGGAGGATCCCCTAAGATTTCAACAGGTAAATTGTTTTTCAGAATAGGTTCCTGTTTAAAGAATACTTCATCTATTTCCCTTCTTTCATTCATAAATATATCATTTTCATGGTCTAGCAAATATTGTTCTAAAGGATCACTAGGAGGTACGGCAATAGAAGCAAGACCAATAATTTCATCCTTACTAGGTAACTCTTCTTCACGGTGTTGTCTACTAAATTTAGAGAAATTAAATTCATGAGACATATCATCTAAACCGATAATAACAACATCCCTTTTTCAATCTATGGTAGCATTAACAGTATTTAAGAAGGGTCTACCAAAAATAATGGGACAAAAGCTATCTTGTGGGGAACCGAAAACAAGAAAATCAGCAGGATATTTAGTTTTCCCACACAAGACTTCAACATCTCTAACAATTCCCATTGGTGAAATAGTATCTCTATTGGCAAGTTTAATTGTGACATCAATATCTTCTAACTCAACAGGTGCAATATCATGCATAATTTCTCTATAAAGGCTAATAGATATTGCACTAGCACTGGCACCCATATCACATAAGCCATGATAACAATGATCTCCTATTTTAACAGAAATAACAGGCATGCCTACCACAGGTCTAGGTTTATCTTTAGCACAAGGTTTAGCAATTCTAGCAGTTTTATCACAGAAATAAATAACATGCCCGTCAATATTATCAGACAAGAGATCTTTAACGATAGCAATATTAGGTTCAACTTTAACTTGCTCAGGAGGTGTATATGTTTTAATATTGCTTTTACGAACCACCGTTGAAGCTTTAGCATGATCCTTTATCCTAACAGGAAAAGGTGGTTTCTCAACATAAGAAGTAGGAACAATAGGATCATTATAAGTGACAATCTTTTCTTCAACTTTAATAGGTGCGGCTACTTTTACTTCTATGGGAGGATGATATTTAAACCACTTCTCCTTGGGGAGATCAACATAAGTAGCAAAATATTCACAGAAAGAAGCTACTATCTCAGAGTCAAGTCCATATTTAGTGCTAAATTTACGGAAAATATCGGTATCCATAAAAGATTTAACACAATCAAAACTAGGTGTCATACCTGACTCCTTACCGTTGTCGAGGTCCCAATCTTCAGAGTTGCGTTTAATTCTTTCCAATAAATCCCATTTGAATTCAATAGTCTTCGTCATAAAAGAGCCAACACAAGAAGTATCAAGCATGGTGCGATTGTTATCAGAAAGCTGAGCATAAAAATTTTGAATAATCATTTCTCTTGAGAGCTCATGATTGGGGCATGAATATAACATTGATTTAAGCCTCCCCCAAGCTTGAGCGATGCTTTCTCCTTCGCGAGGCCAAAAATTATATATATAATTGTGATCACGATGAACAAGATGCATAGGATAAAACTTCTGATGAAATTTCAATTTCAATCGTTTGTAATTCCAAGACCCCATATCATCACATAACCTATACCATGTCGATGCATCTCCCTTCAAAGATAAAGGGAAGACCTTCTTCTTAACAACAACTCCGGGTACACCTGCAAGCTTAAATAATCCACAAACTTCATCCACATATATTAGATGCTCATCAGGATGTTTTTTTTTCATCTCCTAAAAAGGGATTAGCTAGCAGTTTTTCTATCATCCCCGAAGGAATTTTGAAGCAAACATTTTCATTTTCAGTAGGTTCAGTAGGTTGAGGAGCAACTCTTTGCTCTACTGGTCTGGATGAAGATACCCCAAACAAGCCCCTCAGAGGATTACTTTCCATAGTAACAAGTGACAGTAAATTTCAGCACACTATATAAATTTTTCCTTACCAAATTCCACCTACCAAAGGCGCTTCACTCCCCGGCAACGGCGCCATAAAAGAGTCTTGATGACCCACAAGTATAGGGGATCTATCATAGTCCTTTTGATAAGTAAGAGTGTCGAACCCAACGAGGAGCAGAAGGAAATGATAAGCGGTTTCCAGCAAGGTATTCTCTGCAAGTACTGAAACAAGTGGTAACAGATAGTTTTGTGATAGGATAATTTGTAACGGGCAACAAGTAACAAAAGTAAATAAAGTGTAGCAAGGTGACCCAATCCTTTTTGTAGCAAAGGACAAGCCTGGACAAACTCTTATATAAAGAAAAGCGCTCCCGAGGACACATGTGAATATCATCAAGCTAGTTTTCAACACACTCATATGATTCGCGTTTGGTACTTTGATAATCCGATATGTGGGTGGACCAGTGCTTGGGTACTGCCCTTACTTGGACAAGCATCCCACTTATGATTAACCTCTATTGCAAGCATAGGCAACTACAACAAAAGTATTAAGGTAAACCTAACCATAGCATGAAACATATGGATCCAAATCAGCCCCTTATGAAGCAACGCATAAACTAGGGTTTAAGCTTCTGTCACTCTAGCAACCCATCATCTACTTATTACTTCCCAATGCCTTCCTCTAGGCCCAAATAATGGTGAAGTGTCATGTAGTCAACATTCACATAACACCACTAGAGGAGAGACAACATACATCTCATCAAAATATCGAGCGAATACCAAATTCACATGACTACTAATAGCAAGACTTCTCCCATGTCCTCAGGAACAAACATAACTACTCACAAAGCATAAACATGTTCATAATCAGAGGGGTATTAATATGCATATAGGATCTGAACATATGATCTTCCACCAAATAAACCAACTAGCATCAACTACAAGGAGTAATTAACACTAGTAGCAACCTACTAGTACCAATCCCGGACTTGGAGACAAGAATTGGATACAAGAGATGAACTAGGGTTTTGAGAGGAGATGGTGCTGATGAAGATGTTGATGGAGATTTCCCTCTCCCAATGAGAGGAGCGTTGGTGATGATGATGGCGATGATTTCCCCCTCCCGTAGGGAAGTTTCCCCGGCAGAACAGCTCTGTCGGAGCCCTAGATTGGTTCCGCCAAGGTTCCGCCTCGTGGCGGCGGAGTTTCGTCCGAGAAGATGGCTTCTTATTTTTTTTCCATCGAAAGACTTCATATAGCAGAAGATGGCCACCGGAGGGCCACCAGGGGGCCCACGAGGTAGTGGGGCGCGCCTAGGGGGTAGGGGGCGCGCCCCACCCTTGTGGGCAAGGTGTGGCCCCCTGGTGAATCTCTTCCACTGAGTATTTTTTATATATTCTGAAAACGTCTTCCATGAAGTTTCAGGACTTTTGGAGCTGTGCAGAATAGATCTCCAATATTTGCTCCTTTTCCAGCCCAGAATCCCAGCTGACAGCATTCTCCCTCTTCATGTAACCTTGTAAAATAAGAGAGAATAGGCATAAGTATTGTGACATAATGTGTAATAATAGCCCATAATGCAATAAATATCAATATAAAAGCATGATGCAAAATGGACGTATCACCTGTGCATTGGCGTTAGCCACAAAGTCGAAACTATTATCAGCTTTGCACTTATCGTTGCCTCCCGGGTTATACTGCTGGCCTTTAACATTGTCGCTCGTCTTTCCCTTCCCCGCTTTATCGTCATTAGACTCGGGATCTTGGGTACTATCTGAGTTAGCATATTTAACCAGAGCCGCCATGAGCATCCCCATGTCATTGCAGTGACGCTTGAGCCGCCCTAACTTCTACTTTAGAGGCAGGAAACGGCAATTGTTCTCCAACATCAACACCGCTGAGTCGGCGTTAATACAATCTGATGAATGTAAGATTGTTAAGACCCGGCACACCCAATGGGTTGTTGACTCGCCTTCCTCTTGGACACAGGAGGCTAGATCCACAGTGGACATGGGCTGTTTACATGTATCCTTAAAGTTCTAGCTGAACCGGGCCTTTAACTCAGCCCATGACCAAATGGAATTAGCTGGGAGCCCCTTTAACCAACTATGGGTCGTTCCTTCCAACATCAAAGGAAAGTATTTAGCACAAGCTGCTTCACTGACATCCAACAACTCCATGGCCATCTCATAACTCTCAACCCACGCTTCAGGACTTAAATCAGCGGTGTAATTGGGCACCTTACGAGGCCCTTTGAAATCCTTGGGCAGACGCTCGTTTCGCAGATCCGGCGCTAAACATGACACCCCCAAGTTTCTAAAGGTCAGACCCGGCTCCACCGAGGTGGTTGGACGAATTGGAGTTGGCTGACAAGCCGCATACTGAGCTGCCAGCTTGGCCTCTCGACGGGCTCTTCCTTGATCCACCACGTTCTGAGCATTAGCACCACCGCCCGCCGGGTCATTACCACGTGGCGGGTTATGATTCCATCCACTACTTGACACTGCTGGCTCATCTAAATGTCTGTTGTAGCTTCGGCTCGGGCGAGGTGTGGAATGAATCATATCACGGCTGTAAGAGTATGCCTGATGCTGCACCAATGCTGTCTGAAGAAACTCTCTAGCCCTCCGTGTCTCAACCGCTGTTGGCAAGTCACCTTCCACAGGGATAGCCGCCAGTCGGGACGCTGCAGCAACCATGTTATCCAGAGGGTTGGAGTAATGACCTGGTGGCGTCAATATATGTTGTGCCGGGTTACTGTTTTGTCGAGATGGATCCATTACACGTGGTTGAGCCGGCGTTCCTATGCCAGGCGCTCCGGCCCGGTTTACTGCTGCCGGGTTACTAGTTCCTGCCCCTGGCATGTTAAAAGGATTCCTTGCTTCATAAGTCACCGGCAGACGACTCTGATACCTCCTTCTCATCACTTCATTTGAGGTGTTCTGATCTAGCATGAGCAGGTAAGACTCCGATTGGACTCATTGTGCATGTGCATCCAAAGCAGCTCGCTTCTCAGCCATCCTGGTATTTTCATCATTCAGCGCCTCCCTGGCATGTGCTATATCATCATGCACCTTTCTAATCGCCGCATTATGTTGGTCTTGATCCGCCGGGTTAACAGCTGCCATAATCAGCGCAGTTAGCTTGTCCAATAAGTCAGTTAAAATTTGAGCTGGCGGGTGCTCAGGGCCTCCTGCCCCGGCAGCAGCCGCCGCTCCTGACCCAGAAACCAGCTCCGCCGCTGTTGGTGAGTGTTGTATAGGCTGTGTACCGGCCATGAAGATCGCAACCCGGTTTGGTGGCTCATAGGGGTCCGGAATACTGTCGCCATCGAAACAACCCCCAAGCCAGCCATCTTGCAATTGGTATAATGACTCTGTCTCACCAGTGGATGACCCGCCATCGAAATAGACGACGATCTCGTCACTAGATGCTGATCTATCCTCAGATCCCTCTCCATGGATAAATCCCACAAAGGCACGTTTCATGGCCGGCCCAATCCGGGCGGGTCTCGCATGCTGAGCCGTCTCGACGATGTCGGTGCAGATGTTCGGCTCAGGGCCTGGTTCGCCGATCTTGCCGATGCAAATGTGAATTCCGCCGAAGGGGACCCGGTACCCGTACTCAATTGAGCCGGTCTCGGGGCCCCAGCCTGCATCATCGATGTAGAGCCTTCCGCAGCGACTCTTGGTCATCTGGCCCATGGCGTATCCCTTGATCCCTTTGAAGTTTCCCTTCAAGAACTCGAAACCATCTTGCGATAGCCCCATGGTGGGCGCCAACTGTCGTGGAAATATCACGTCAGATGTCCTAGAGAGAGGACTTAGTTGTGGAGCCATCGCGTTGAGGTTAGCTTAAAGGGGTTAATCGGGACAAAGGACACGAGGGGTTTATACTGGTTCGGCCCCTTACGGTGAAGGTAAAAGCCTAATCCAGTTGTATGTGGAATTGCTAGGGTTTCGATGAGCGGGGAGCGAATACGCTTGACCAGCTCTCGAATCTGTTTTTTCTTGTCCTAAGCCACCGCCGGGTCGTCCCCTTATATACACGGGTTGACGCCCTACGGCCTACAGAGTCCCGGCTGGCTCATACAACATGTCCGGCTCGGTGACGTATCTTGCATGCCTTACATTACAAGTTTTACATACATGGCGGTTTATGCTTATGGGCCTTAAGCCGCCTTCGGGTCTGGGCCCGCTTCTAAGCCTATCGATGAACCGCCGTGCGATCTTGGGCTTCATAACGGTAAATCTTCATGGGGATGACTCGGCCCCTCCTGGGCAGGTCATGCCTAATAGTTATATCCCCAACAGGAGTTGTTCAGGAAGAAGTGCCTGTAGTGAAAGATTACCCGGATGTATTTCCATAGGAATTACTAGGCATGCCGCCAGACCATGATATTGAGTTTTTGATAGAGCTGTTGCGAGGCACCGGACCGATATCAAAGAGACCCTACCGGATGCCCGTGAATGATCTGGAGGAGATTAAGAAGCAGACCAAGGAGTTATTGGAGAAAGGTTGCATTCGACGATGTTCATCACCATGGGGAGCCCCAGTGCTCTTGGTTGAGAAGAAGGATAAATCTCTGAGAATGGTTGTTGATTATCGGGCATTGAATGAAGTGATGATCAAGAACAAGTACCCACTACCGATGATCAATGATTTGTTTGATCAGTTGTAAGGAGATAAAGTGTTTTCGAAGATCGACCTACGATCAGGATATCACCAGCTAAAAATCTGAGAACAGGATATACCTAAGACAGCCTTCACCACAAGGTACGGACTATATGAGTACACGATTATGTCATTTGGATTGACTAACGCCCCTGCCTATTTCATGAGTATGATGAATAAGGTGTTCATGGAATTCTTGGATAAGTTTGTTGTGGTGTTCATTGATGATATCTTGGTATACTCAAAGGGTGAAGAGGAACACAAGGAGCATTTGCGTTTAGTTCTCAAGAAACTCAGAGAACGTCAGTTGTATGCCAAGTTCAGCAAGTGTGAGTTTTGGCTGAAGGAAGTTGGATTCCTTGGACATGTTATATCCGGAGAAGGTATAGCAATAGACCCAACCAAGGTTAAGTCAGTCACTGAGTAGTTGGCACCCACCTCAGAGGGAGAGATCCGTAGTTTTCTAGGACTCGCGGGATATTATCGGAGATTCATTGAGAATTTCTCTAAGATTACGAAGCCCGTGATGGAGTTGTTGAAGAAGGACACTAAGTTCAAATGGACGGATGAATGTGAGACAAGTTTTCAGGAATTGAAGAGACGTTTGACTACAGCCCCAGTGCTGATTCTGCCAGATATACGTAAGGATTTCCATGTGTATTGCAACGTGTCTCATTTAGGACTTGGAGGTGTACTTATGCAAGACGGAAGAGTTGTTTCATATGCCTCACTTCAACTTTGACCGCATGAGTTGAATTATGCCACGCATGATTTGGAGTTAGCAGCTGTAGTGCATGCAGTCAAAACCTTGAGACATTTTCTTATTGGGAACCATTGTGATGTGTACATGGATCACAAGAGTTTAAAGTACATTTTCACACAGAAGGATTTAAATCCCAAGCAAAGGAGATGGTTGGAGCTCATAAAGGATTACGATATGAAGTTGCACTATCACCCAGGAAAGGCCAATGTCGTAGCAGACGCTTTAACCCGGAAGAGTTATGCCAATACCTTAGTAACAGGAGGTTTGCCAAAGGAGTTAGCAAAATATCTCAAGGAGCTTCGTTTGGAGATTGTTCCTAGAGGTTTTGTTGCAGCAATGGAAGTTCAGTCTACATTGTTGGGAAAGATCCGAGAAGCTCAGAAGGATGACAAGGAAATTGCTGAAATAAAGGAGAAGATGAGTGAAGGTAAGGCCAAAGGTTTTCGTGAGGACGAGCACGACACCTTATGGTTTGAGGACCGAGTTTATGTGCCCAATAATGCAGAGATCAGGAAGTTGACACTTCAGGAAGCTCATGACTCGCCATACTCGATACACCCCGGAAACACCAAGATCTATTTGGATTTGAAGGAACGTTTCTGGTGGACTGGTATGAAGAAGGATATTGCTGAGTATGTAGGCATATGTGATGTATGTCAGAGAGTGAAGGCAGAACATCAGAAGCCAGCAGGATTACTGCAGCCTATGCCGATACCCGAATGGAAGTGGGACAAGCTTGGCACGGATTTTATCACCGGATTACCCAGGACCCGATCGGGATATGATTCTATCTGGGTAGTAGTGGACCGCTTGACCAAAGTAGCTCACTTTATCCCCATGAAGACCACTTATACCAGTGCGAAGTTAGCCAAGATATATATGACCAGGATCGTATGTCTACATGGAGTTCCGAGGACCATCGTATCAGATAGAGGAACACGGTTTGCTTCAAAGTTTTGGCACCAACTGCACCAGATTTTGGGAACCAGGCTAGAGTTCAGTACTGCTTTTCATCCGCAGACAGATGGACAGATCGAGAGAGTAAATCAGATTCTGGAGGACATGTTGAGAGCTTGTGCGCTAGATTATGGATCTAGTTGGGACGACAACTTGCCCTACGCGGAGTTCTCATACAACAATAGTTACCAGGCTAGTTTGAAGATGGCACCATTCGAAGCCCTGTATGGAAGGATGCGCAGGACACCATTAATGTGGGATGAAGTAGGAGACCGCCGGTTGTTTGGACCAGATTTGATTAAGGAGTCTAAAGAGAAGGTTAAGCTGATACGAGATAGACTGAAGGTAGCTCAGTCCAGACAGAAGAGTTATGCAGACTCAAAACGCAAGGAGGTAGTCTATGAAATCGGAGACAGAGCATATCTGTGAGTGTCACCTCTGCGAGGAGTTAAACATTTTGGTGTTAAAGGAAAGTTAGCCCCGAGATTTGTAGGACCGTACCGTGTTTTGGAGCGTATAGGAGAGGTAGCCTACAAGTTGGAGTTACCCAAAGGACTGTCAGGAGTTCATGATGTATTTCATGTTTCCCAGTTGAAGAAGTGCCATGCAGAGATGGCTGATATCCCTCTGAGAGATACCGTGCCCCTGGAAGCAATTCAGTTGGATAGTGATTTAACCTATGAGGAGAAACCAGTCAACATTCTCGAGTTTGCCAGCCGAGTTACTCGTAGCAAGGTTATCAAGTTTTGCAAAGTTCAATGGAGCCACCATACCGAGGATGAAGCCACCTGGGAACGAGAGGATGATCTACGCAAAGACCACCCACACCTATTCTCTAGCCAACCCAAATCTCGAGGGCGAGATTCATCTTAAGGGGGTAGGTTTTTAACATCCCAAATTTTCAATTTGGAATGTTATACATAGGTCATTCATGCATATCATATTTTACTGCATTTTCGTTTCGCGAATCCTCGAAATTCTAGGCAACTCAAGGACCCACGGAGAGAGTTGGGAATTTCGTTATTTTCATATTTGAGTTCCCTCAAATTTTGAAAAGAGGATCATTTGGTTTTAATTATTTTTCCTCTCTAAAAATATTTCTAATTAAAATATATGAGAGGAGATAATATGACTCCTCCAAAATAAAGGAAATATTAGAGGGAAAATATTAAAATCAAATAAGATATTTTATTTGGATTTTCTGGCAATTTTATTTGAATTAGGAAAATATGCATTTTTCAAAATTGCATTAGAGGTCTAAATAAATGTTCACTTTGTCCGCAATATTATTAGAGGACCGTGAAAATTTATTTCAGGATTTTTGGAGTTCGTTTAGTATTTCTTTTATTTGTTTTTTCGCGTCAGGATTTATTTAAAAAACAAAGTGAACCGACCTACCGGGCCGTGTCCGGTTAGGACTCCTGGCCCGGCCGGCTTTATAAGCCGAAGCCCGCGAACCCCCGAGGCCCAAGTCGCGCCGCCGCCAGCCCTAACCCTAGCGCCGCCCGATCCGCGCCGCCACCCCGCCGCCGGACCCGACCCCGCCACCGAGGTAGCAACCGCCGCCCGGTTTTCTCGGGAAAACCGCCGGGTTTTTTCGAAACCCTAGATTGGTTTTTTTTGTTTTGTTCGGTTTTTCTTCGGTTTAGTTAAATAGCGGACGCTCGTCCGTACGTTCGTTTTAACGAACGCCATTCATCTGTTAGCCGCAGACAGTGAATATTCGTTCTTTAGCCTGTTCGTCGGTTTTCTTTTTCCAGGGTTTTTCCGCGATTATTTTCGATCGTGATTTCTGCCCTAATCTTCGATCTAGTATATCTTTTCGCTCGTTTATCCAAATTGGGTGGAACAAGCGCCTAGATCTTCGTCTCGAAGCCCTCTTTCTGTTTAACCAACTTGAACAAGATTTTGATACTGCAAAATTTGACTTTAGTCCATATTAGTAATCGGATCTTGTTTCTTTCGTAGTTTGAGTTTCGTTGCTCCGTTTGATTTGATTCTTTTTGCAAACGGAGTTCTTCAGTTGAGCTTTCTGGTTAGATCTTCTTATTTGAGTTTTACCCGTGCATCTTTGCTTGAGTGCTTATGTATGCTATTATTTGTTTGCGATAGAATACCCGGTGTGCGAAGCGTGCTACTACGAATCTCTAGGTTTTGCGGATCGTCAGCAAGGCAAGTAACACATTGATCATACTCTTTCATACCCAGTTTTTATGCATTAGTTTCAACCCTCACACATTGCATGAGTAGGATCTCTTAACATGTGGGTTTGGGAAGTAGATGATGAGGTAGAACCTATTACTTGTTTATTATCAAACCCTTGGGAGTTACTTCTACGTTATGCTTATATTGCTATGATATGCTCATAGACGTGGATTGGGTTTGAGAGTATCCATGACAAATGTGAGATTGTTAATTAATGGTTCAACTTAAGGAGGAAACTTTAATACACATCTGGGTGGATTGTTGGTTTGGGTACCTGGGGTTATACCAGTGTTGTCCTAGGAGATCCCGGGGTTATACCGTGTGATCCTCCTATGGTCCGCCACCCAGGCTCAAAGGGATCATAAGATTATTCATGCTTGAAACTTCCGTGTGGAGCCACAAGCTATTATGGGATCTAGCATAGTGGAGTAAGTTGCATGACCTCTTCCAGTGGTAGACTAGCAGATGTAGGGGATGTAGGTTGGTACGGTCTACCCGGGGTTAGAGTTAATGCTTCTGAAAAACTGTGTCTCAGTCATCCATTTCTCAAACACCATGTAGTGCGAGAAATCCAATGGAGGAGATTGAGTCTTGTGGGGAAAAGTGTGCAGACCTCTGCAGAGTGTATAAACTAATCATGGTTAGCTGTGTCCCGGTTATGGACATCTTGAGTATCTTGTTCTTGAATTATCCTATGGATCTCATCACTCTAAATTAACTTGTTGGGTTGATAATTACTTTTAATTGGGATTGAGATGGGGGTACCATTCTCAATGTTATTTCAACTACCATGATAGTTAAATAAAATATATTCCTTTGTTGTAGGGAAAAATTGGCTTTTCGCAAAAACTTTGTAACCATAGAGCCTCCACCAGCCATATATGCATGTAGTGATAGCATTTATTAGTTCATTTCTCTATTGTGTTGCATTGCCAGCATATTCCATGTGTTGGCCCGTTTTTGGGCTGCAACGTATTATGTTGCAGACTTTTCAGACGACGAGTAAGATGCCATAGGTCGTTTGTCGTGCACTCAGCTATGCCGTTGGAGTTGATGGACTCGCTTTATCTTCCAAGCCTTCCGCTGTTATCTTATTTAGATGGCTTTAAGCCATATTTATTGTAATAAGTTCTCTTTTGAGACATTCGATGTAATAAGTGTGTGATTGCTACTCTGTTATAAATCCTTCGAGTACTGTCTGTGTCAGCATTATTGATCCAGGGATGACACTGAAGCACAGAGACTTGACCGTTTGAGGTCGGGTCGCTACAGTTTGTGCCAAGTAAAGCCTTTAGGATCTTCTTGGGTGATTATTGTTTGATCTTGCTGATAAAAACAGAAAGTATGTGCTCACGAAAATAATTTTCGTTTTATACCAGAGAGCGATAAAATACCAATTCCAACTGCAATAGATCAATAAACAAATTTCCTAGGACTTCCTAATTTCTCAGGATTTTTGGAGTTACAGAAGTATTCGAATTCTCCAGATTGCTACAGATTGTTCTGTTTTTGACAAAATCTGTTTTCCATGTGTTGTTTGCTTATTTTGATGAATCTATGAGTAGTATCAGAGGGTATGAACCATAGAGAAGTTGGAATACAGTAGATATTACACCAATATGAATTTAGAATGAGTTCACAACAGTACCTAAGTGGTGATTTATTTTCTTATAGTAACGGAGCTTACGAGTTTTCTGTTAAGTTTTTTGTTGTGAAGTTTTCAAGTTTTGGGTAAACATTCGATGGACTATGGAATAAGGAGTGGCAAGAGCCTAAGCTTGGGGGTGCCCAAGGCACCCCAAGGTAATATTCAAGGACAACCAAGATCCTAAGCTTGGGGATGCCCCGGATGGCATCCCCTCTTTCGTCTTCGTTCATCGGTAACTTTACTTGGAGCTATATTTTTATTCACCACATGATATGTGTTTTGCTTGGAGCATCATTTTATTTTGTTTTGTTTTGCTTGCTGTTTGAATAAAATACCAAGATCTGAAATTCTTAAATGTTAGAGAGTCTTCACATAGTTGCATAATTATTCGACTGCTCATTGATCTTCACTTATATCTTTCGGAGTAGTTTGTCATTTGCTCTAGTGCTTCACTTATATCCTTTTAAAGCACGGCGGTGGTTTTATTTTGAAGAAATAGATGAACTCACGTGCTTCACTTATATTATTTTGAGAGTCTTTAGAACATCATGGTAGTTTGCTTTGGTTATGAAACTAGTCATAATATGATAGGCATCCAAGATGGGTATAATAAAAACTTTCATAAAAAGTGCATTGAATACTATGAGAAGTTTGATACTTGATGATTGTTTTGAGATATGAAGATGGTGATATTAGAGTCATGCTAGTTGAGTATTTGTGAATTTGAGAAATACTTGTGTTGAGGTTTGCAAGTATCGTAGCATGCACGTATGGTAACCGTTGTGTGACAAATTTGAAGCATGAGGTGTTCTTTGATTGCCTTCCTTATGAGTGGCGGTCGGGGACGAGCGATGGTCTTTTCCTACCAATCTATCCCCATAGGAGCATGTGCGTAGTGCTTTGGGTTTGTTGACTTGTAGATTTTTGCAATAAGTATGTGAATTCTTTATGACTAATGTTGAGTCCATGGATTGTACGCACTCTCACCCTTCCATCATTGCTAGCATCTTCAGTACCGTGCATTGCCCTTTCTCACCTCGAGAGTTGGTGCAAACTTCACCGGTGCATCCAAACCCCGTGATATGATACGCTCTTTCACACATAAACCTCCTTATATCTTCCTCAAAACAGCCACCATACCTACCTATTATGGCATTTCCATAGCTATTCCGAGATATATTGCCATGCAACTTTCCACCGTTCCATTTATTATGACGCGCTCCATCATTGTCATATTGCTTTGCATGATCATGTAGTTTACATCATATTTGTGGCAAAGCCACCATTCATAATAATTTCATACATGTCACTCTTGATTCATTGCACATCCCAGTACACCGCCAGAGGCATTCATATAGACTCATATTTTGTTCTAAGTATCGAGTTGTAAATAAAATAGAAATGTGATGATCATCATTATTAGAGCATTGTCACGTGTGAGGAAATAAAAAAATAAAAAAAGGAGAAAAAAAGAGAAAGGCAAAAAAAGAGAAGGCCCAAAAAACAAAAACAAAAACAAAAACAAAAAATGAGAGAAAAAGAGAGAAGGGACAATGCTACTGTCCTTTTTTCCACACTTGTGCTTCAAAGTAGCACCATGATCTTCATGATAGAGAGTCTCTTATATTGTCACTTTCATATACTAGTGGGAATTTTTTATTATAGAACTTGGCTTGTATATTCCAATAATGGGCTTCCTCAAATGCCCTTGGTCTTCGTGAGCAAGCAAGTTGGATGCACACCCACTTAGTTTATTTTTGTTGAGCTTTCACACATTTATAGCTCTAGTGCATCCGTTGCATGGCAATCCCTACTCCTCGCATTAACATCAATTGATGGGCATCTCCATAGCCCGTTGATTAGCTGCGTCAATGTGAGACTTTCTCCTTTTTTGTCGTCTCCACACAACCCCCATCATCATATTCTATTCCACCCATAGTGCTATGTCCATGGCTCGCACTCATGTATTGCGTGAAAGTTGAAAAAGTTTGAGAATACTAAAGTATGAAACAATTGCTTGGCTTGTCATCAGGGTTGTACATGATGAGAGCATTTTGTGTGAAGAAAATGAAGCATGGCCAAACTATATGATTTTATAGGGATGAGCTTTCTTCGGCTATGTTATTTTGAGAAGACATAATTGATTGGTTAGTATGCTTGAAGTATTATTATTTTTATGTCAATATTAAACTTTTGTCTTAAATCTTTTGGATCTGAATATTCATGCCACAATAAAGAAAATTACATTGATAATTATGTTAGGTAGCATTCCACATCAAAAATTCTGTTTTTATCATTTACCTACTCGAGGACGAGCAGGAATTAAGCTTGGGGATGCTTGATACGTCTCCAACGTCTCTATAATTTTTTATTGTTCCATGCTATTATATTATCCATCTAGGATGTTTTATATGCTATTTTATATGATTTTTGGGACTAACCTATTAACCTAGAGCCAAGTGCCAGTTTCTGTTTTTCCCTGTTTTTGAGTATCGCAGAAAAGGAAAACCAAACGGAGTCCAATTGACCTGAAATTTCACGGAGATTATTTTTGGACCAGAGGAAGCCAACGGAGTATCGGAGATGGGCTAGAAGAGTCCCGAGGCACCGACGAGGGTGGGGGCGCGCCCCCTACCTCGTGGCCGCCTCGGAGACCCCCCCTGACTTGATCCCGACGCCAAAACCTCTTATATATTCCCAAACTTCCAGAACATAACCTAGATCGGGAGTTCCATCGCCGCAAGCCTCTATAGCCACCGAAAACCAATCTAGACCCGTTCCGGCACCCTGCCGGAGGGGGGAATCCCTCTCCGGTGGCCATCTTCATCATCCCAGCGCTCTCCATGACGAGGAGGGAGTAGTTCACCCTCGGGGCTGAGGGTATGTACCAGTAGCTATGTGTTTGATCTCTCTCTCTCGTGTTCTTGATTCGGCACGATCTTGATGTATCGCGAGCTTTGCTATTATAGTTGGATCTTATGATGTTTCTCCCCCTCTACTCTCTTGTAATGGATTGAGTTTTCCCTTTGAAGTTATCTTATCGGATTGAGTCTTTAAGGATTTGAGAACACTTGATGTATGTCTGGCATGTGCTTATCTGTGGTGACAATGGGATATTCACGTGATCCACTTGATGTATGTTTTGGTGATCAACTTGCGAGTTCCGTGACCTCGTGAACTTATGCATAGGGGTTGGCACACCTTTTCGTCTTGACTCTCCGGTAGAAACTTTGGGGCACTCTTTGAAGTTCTTTGTGTTGGTTGAATAGATAAATCTGAGATTGTGTGATGCATATCGTATAATCATATATACCCAAGAATACTTGAGGTGACATTGGAGTATCTAGGTGACATTAGGGTTTTGGTTAATTTGTGTCTTAAGGTGTTATTCTAGTACAAACTCTAGGATAGATCGAACGGAAAGAATAACTTCATGTTATTTTACTACGGACTCTTGAATAGATCAGTCAGAAAGAATAACTTTGAGGTGGTTTCATACCCTACAATAATCTCTTCATTTGTTCTCCGCTATTAGTGACTTTGGAGTGACTCTTTGTTGCATGTTGAGGGATAGTTATATGATCCAATTGTGTTATTATTGTTGAGAGAACTTGCACTAGTGAAAGTATGAACCCTAGGCCTTGTTTCAACGCATTGTAATACCGTTTTCGCTCACTTTTACCACTTGCTACATTGTTGTTTTTATATTTTCAGATTACAAAAACCTATATCTACCATCCATATTGCACTTGTATCACCATCTCTTCGCCGAACTAGTGCACTTATACAAGTTACCATTGTATTGGGTGTGTTGGGGACACAAGAGACTGTTTGTTATTTGGTTGCAGGGTTGTTTGAGAGAGACCATCTTCATCCTACACCTCCCCCGGATTGATAAACCTTGGGTCATCCACTTGAGGAAAATTTTCTACTGTCCTACAAACCTCTGCACTTGGAGGCCCAACAACGTCTACAAGAAGAAGGTTGTGTAGTAGACATCACTTCACGATGAGCGAAAAGAAGAACTTAGTTCTATTTGCCACCAAAAGTGAGATAAGAGAAGTGTGTGCGAACCCATCTAGTGTGATGAACTATGTCCTTTTGTGCAAGGATGAGGCACCAAAAGCTAACACCTCTCACACTCTACCTTTAGTGTTGTCTTCTCTTTTGCATGAATTCCAAGATGTTTTCCCCGACAAGCTACCTCCGGGTCTACCTCCACTATGAGGCATCGAGCACCGCATCGACCTCATCCCCGGAGCACCTCTTCCAAACAAAGCTCCCTGTCGCGTCAACCCCGAAGAAACCAAAGAAATACAAAGGCAAGTCAAACATCTCATAGACCATGGACATATGCATGAAAGTTTGAGTCCTTGTGCCATTCCGGTCATTCTTGTGTCAAAAAGAGACGGTAGCTTTCGCATGTGTTCTGATTGTAGACCTATCAATGCTATCACCGTTCGCTATATGTTGGGGATATGACTATCAGATATGACCCGCCCAGGAGGGGCCGGGTCATCCCTATGGCGGTTCATCTAAATAGAGCCCAAGAGGATATTAACGATGGCGGTTCATAGACAGGCTTAGTAAAAGGCCTAAACCTAAAGGTGGCTCAAGGCCCATGAAGTGTAAACTGCCATGTTGTCGGGTGGTAGGTGCGACATATGCCAACGGGTGGCTTATCATTGTGGGAGCCAATAAGACGTCGCCGGTGCCTGGAAGCGGGATGAGGCGAAGACATGCACGCCGGCGAATCTTACCCAGCTTCGGGGCTCTCCGTGGAGATAACACCCCTACTGCTGCTCTACGGGGTCTCCGCATGATCACTAGATGAACAAGTAGCTACACGATGCTCCGTGAGCTGTTTGGCGAGAGGAGGAAGAAGGGCACTGCTCGCTCTCTTCTCCTCCCTATGTGGTGTCTAAAACTAGCAGGGATCCCCCCTTTGCATGGGTGTCCCGGGGGGTTTATATAGGCCTACCCCCCGGGGATACAATGGTAATCCGGCTGGGCGTGGGGCCCAGCCGTCTGTGTCTACACTCGCCGGCTTCTGCGCCAGCTGCTGGGGCCCGCCGGCTGCTGGGGCCCGCCGGCTGCCGGCTCCTTGGTCGACAGGCAGGCCCCACTGTCCAGGGTCTTGTCGGTGGCTGGTTACTGTTGCTCAATCCTAGTGACAAGGGCTTCGCCGAGGTGGGCGTGGCTACAGTGCCGCGTCCGGCGGGTGATTGCTGTAGACTCACCGCGTCTTGTCTCCTTAATGGGGCGTCTCCTTCGAGGGAGGTGCCAAGCCGGCTGTGGGGAGCCGGCTCTGTCTTAGGCCAACTGGGGGAGGCCTGGCCGCCTTCGGGTGTCTCTATGCCCGAAGGGGCCCACCGCCCGTGGGCCGCGCTGGCAGCCCGTCGTGGATGACATTAGGGTCAACGTGGCAACAGTGCCGCGCCGGACGGGTCATGGCCACCCGTACGGCGCACTGTGCCAGGCGTGCTCCGGGATTCGGGGGTGGCAGGCTTTACTGTAGCCACGCCCCATCACATCGCCGTTATGTGGAGGCAGACTTCGAGGGTATGATCTTGACCGCTTTGTGGGAGCCGGCTTCTTGGAGTCGGCCTTCTCGTGGCCGGCTTCTCGGAGCCGGCCCTCCCGCGGCTTTCTTCATGAGGGCTAAAGTTGGGTTTCCTTCCGATAGCCGGCCTGGGAGACAACCGGCAAGGGGAAGGCGGCCCCATGTCTTGGATTCTTGAGGGCCGGATCGGCTCGTAATTTTTTCAGAAGGGCCAGGGGGAGCCGGCTAGGCTACCCATGGTTATTTACTCCGACAGTAGTCCCCGAAGCTGATCGAGCTTCAAGGCTGACAAAAGGACGAAAGGACGAAAAGCTCGGTCAGCTTCCTATCCTGAGGGGCCGGCTATGCTTGTGTGCGTCGTCTTCGGGAAGCCCCGTTTCTCATTGGCGGGAACCCGGGTTGGCCTGCGAGCTGACCGCACGCCATCCCGCGGGCCACGTGGCAAGGAGATCCTGCCAGTGCACGCACGCGACGAGAAGCCACCGCAGGCCCGGGCCCGCCACTCCTAGGCCTCGGCCCGAGCGCGGATCTTCTGCGGCCCACGCGGACCGCTTGCCTTCCCGCGGCGATTTTATTACGCCATCAGGGCGCAATAATCGCGGGACGTGGGGGAGTGGATGCAGTTGATCCCCACGTTCCCCGACGCCACGCCCCCTCGGCTCTGTCGCGCGGGTCTATAAGTAAGGGGAGGAGGGGGAGCGGCAGAGGATCGCACACTCTCCCTCGCTCCGCCCCTTCTCGCCATCCTTCCTCTTCTTTCCGCCGCCGCAGAAACCCACGTTCCCCTATGCCACGCCCTCTCAGGTCCTTTGGTCCCGCTGTAGTGGGGTCGTGCGCGCCTCCACCGTCGCATCGTCTCGCTCCTCGCCGCGTCACTCCCATGACGCTGTCGAGCTCATGGGACGGCTCGAACGTCCACGAGGACCACGTCGAGTTCCTCCGCCGGACGCGGCACCTGCCGGGCGAGAACTTCGTGCGGGTTCGTCAAGCGCCGGCGAGGGAGATTTCGCCGGCATCGGAGGAGGGCGAGCGGGTGATCTTCCGCTCGCACTGCCTGTGCGGCTTCGGCCTCCCGGCAAGCGGATTCCTTCGAGCCTTGCTTGAATTCTACCACCTCCAGCCGCATCACCTCACGCCCAACGCGGTGATGCTGCTGTCGGCTTTCGTCACCCTATGCGAGGGCTTTCTTGGGGTTCTCCCCACGCTCGAGCTCTGGGGGGAATTCTTCCAGAGCAAGCTCGGCACCGTCGTCGCGGGCGTGCCCGCCCCCTGCGGAGCCTTCATTGCCATGAGGCGGGCAAGCGAGAAAAATTTGTTCCCGTCCATCCTGCTGATCCAGTCGGTGAAGCTCTGGCAGAAGTCCTACTTTTACGTGAGGAACGTCGCCCCGCAAGGCGACTACGTCAACATGCCGGCTTACGTAGCCGGCCCGCCGGCTGGGAGGCAACCTTCGTGGAGCTACCGAGCCAGGTCGCTGTCCCAGGCCGGGAATGCAGCCGTCTCCCGGCTTCGGGTGATGGTCCAGTCGGAGGGCCTGACCGGAGCCGACTTGGTGGCCGCCTTCGTGGAGCGCCGGGTACTTCCGCTCCAAGGCCGGCCTCACATGATTTGCCAGATGAGCGGCCGCTTCGACCCGTGCCGGCTGAGCACCAGGGAGATGCCTCGTGCAGAGGTGTCTTACATGGTGAACTATATCTCCAACTGCAAGCTCGCCGAGGATTGGCGATACGGCAAGGAGCCGTATTCCCGCGCCAACCCTCCGCCTGTCGTAAGTTTTTTCTTCTTTTCTTCCTTTTTGTAGCCGGCCTCATGATAGCCGACCCTTGATCAGTTGGTTTGCCTTTAGCAGAACCCTCTTCTTCCGCCGACAGCTGGGGCCGCAGGGGGAGAGCGCCAACTCCTCCCCGATCGCATGGTGAACGACGCCGACGATCCGGACCTGGGAGCGGCCGCCATGGAAGACGCCATCATGGGGGAAGGCAACGAGGCCGAAGGCGCGGGGCTCGGGGCCGGCTTTGAGGACTGGCCGGATGACGACGAGGTCGAAGCCGCCCCGCACCGCCAGCCGGCGCTTGATCATCAAGGCACGGGCCCGTCTGCTGCGCCGGCTGCCCGTGGCGGCGCGCAGAAGCGCCGGGCCGCGTCGACCTTCTTCGGCAGCCGGCCGAAGAAATCCAAGGCTTCTATGGCGGCGACCAAGCGGGATGAGGCGGCCGTGAAGGCGGCCCGCTTTCGCAAGGCAGTGAAACAGCCGCAGGCGATCTCGGCGTAAGTCGTCGAATGTCTTGCATATATTTTTTTGTTGTCTTTTTCGACCGAAGCTCTTCTAAACCTTTCTTTATTCCCCGAACAGGGCACCGCTTTCCCTTGAGCGGGGTCCTGGCAGCTCCGTAGTCGGGCCGACTAGAGGGTCTTCAGGCTCCCGTTGCGTGGATCCCCGCGCCGACCTTAGGGAGGCCACGGAGCGGAACGCACGGGAGGCGCGGGAGGAGCGGGGGGCGGCAGAACGAAGGACCGCCCAGGCGACGAAGGAGCAGGTCGACGCGGCGGCCAAGGCCCGAGTGGAGGCGGCAGCCGCGGAGGCGGAGGCGGAGGCCTCGCACAACTAGCCTCCGCTGCTCGTCGTTCCCCTCCGCGCCATGGCCCCCGACATTCCCGTGCCCCCCGTCGGAGGAGGTCGACCAAGGCCCGCCGGTGATGGAGAGAAGGGAGGACCACGTGATCTTCGTGGAGGGGGCGCCGCAGACGGCGTCGACTGGAGCGGGCCAAAGCGGCCAATCAGCTGCGGCGCCAGAGCAGCCGTCCGGGGGCGAGCCGGAGGCAGGGGCCGGCCTCGAGGTGCAGCCGGCATTGCGCCGGCGCGCAGGGGGTGGCACCTCCGCGCCGGAACCGCACCGAGCTGCGGGCGCTAGCCAGACGGCGGAGGCCCTGGAGGCGGCCAGCGCCAGCACATCCGAGTGGACTCCCAGCGGGGGGACGGGTGAGCTGAACGCGGCGGCCCAGGAGGTCCGGAACCGGCTTCAAGCTCAGGCCGCCTCGCTGCAGCGATACACCTGAGAGTTCCTCGCGACGCGGGCCGTCATCTGGGTGAGTCTTCTGGCCTTGCTTATTTTGCTCTTTTGATTTCTTCCGTGGGGGCGCGTCAGCGCACCCACTGGGTGTAGTCCCCGAGTTCCGAGTCGGCTGCTGCGCAGGCGGCTTGGAACTTACTAGGTCCTGACAACTTAACTTATCCTCGCCTCCTGTATAATCTTCCAGGAGTATCATAACCTTCACGCAGCCGCCTTCAACTCCCAGGCTCAGGAGCTGGGCCGGAGAACCGAGGACCTGACCAGCAGCCGTAGTGCGTGCTTTGTCTCGTTCATCTCCTGTGGGGGCGCGTCAGCGCACCCACTGGGTGTAGTCCCCGAGATTCGGGCCGGCTGCTGAGCAGCCGGGTCGGATCTTCCTTGACAACTTCTTCCTTATTAATTTTTCCTTTTTCTTCATGCTTGCAGGAGCCAATGCCGACTTGAGGGGGCAGCTCAGCGGGGCCCAGGCCGCCCTTCGCGCCAAGGAAGCCGAGTACAACGCCTTGGTCCTGGAGCGTGACCGCCTGGCCAAGAAGTTGGCCGACCAGGAGGAGAGCCACAAGGAGGCCCTGAAGAAGGCGCAGGACAGCGAGGACGCCCTGAAGGCCGAGTTCGAGATCGAAGCGGCGGGCTGGGCTGAAGCGAAGCAGGCACTGAGCGAGGGCTTCAGTCGTATCGAGGATCTGATCGATGGTAAGACGCCTTCTTCACTCCTTGTCTGCCCCTTGATCCCTGATTTGTGTTCTGACTTGTGCTACTTCTTGTTCTCTGTGCAGACTACTTTCCCGGCTACTCCGTCTTTGCCACCCAAACCATCGAGGCCCATCGCGAGGTGCGCCGGTAGGCGGGGGCTGAAATCGCGCCGGACGCGAGCCGGACGCCTGAGGAGCAACTCTTGGCGGTCCAAGCCCGGCTGCAGCCGGCTCACCGTATGCTCCGCCGCCTCCAGCGTGCCGGGGCGCAGGTGTTGGCCGCCCTCTGGCCAAGCGAGACGATTCCCCGCACCCCGAGTCAGACTGCCGACTGGCTGGAGGTTGCGGTTGGCCGCTTTGAGGCCTGGAAGGCATCGGCAGCCCGGCTTGGAGCTGGGCGGGCGCTGGAGTTTGTCCGAGCCTGGTATCCGGGGCTGAACCTGGACCAGCTGCGCACCTGGCGGCTGGAGGCCGACGAAGAGATGGAGGAGGTGCGGCCGGCTATCGCTCAGCGCGCTTCGACGATCGCCGAGTGTACTGACATCAGCGTCTTCGCTCCTGAAATTAATGACGACGGCGTTGCCCAGCCGGAGGAGTGGTTCGGGCTGGACCCGGCAGCGGGTGAAGACTCGGCAGAGGAGATCGCCTCTAGTGATGAAGGCGAAGACGACGAAGGAGAGGAAGGCGAAGACGTTGAGCCGACCGGTGAAGCGGCCAGCCAGCCTCAGCCTGATCGTGCCTCCAGCAACGAGGCGCGTGCTAGCGTGCCCGCTGTGGGAGGCGGTGATCATGCCGAGGTTCGCCAGCCGGCCACTCCTCCAGCCGGCACTGCCGTCTCCACCGACCTGCCCGACTCGCCAGTCGCTCCCTTGGCTTAATCTGCCATCCTTGTTTTTTCCTGCTTGTTGCCTTTTGAACAATTTTATTAAACTTGCGCAGTTCCACCCACTGGGGGTGTATTCGAACTATGTTGAATGCTAGCCTTTTGAAGGTCTTTTATGTAAATATTATTGTGTGCGTGTTTGGTTTCCATTCGTGTATGCTTTTTATCCTTAGGCTATTTCCTTTGCCGCCTTCCCCTTTTGGGAAGGCAAGTACTCGAGCTTTCTTAGATTGAAGCGAGGTGAATGGAAGCCGGCCGGCCGGCTACTCTGGTAGTCGGTCGGTGGTGGGAGAAAAACCGGCTTTTGTTATATTAGTCCGTTAGTCCCTAGCCGTTTTTCGTGTGGGCGTCCTATCCTGCCTTTAACTCTTGCCAGCCGGATAGCCGGTTCTTCGATCTGCGACTTTTGGCAAGAGAAGGCTTGGGAGCCGGCACACTACTTGTCTGACTGCGGGTAGGACTTCTAATATAACTCCAGGCGGCCAGTCCCCGGGCCGACTAGTCGAACCCGGTGCCGGACGGAAAAAGTGAATGTAATGACAAGGTCATAAGCATGATACTCTTCATCCATAGATAAAACATGGCAGTCCCCGAGCTCTCCACGGGGGGCCTATTGTCTCGTACTTAGTACAAAAGTTAGCGTGATACATACTGCATTTCAACTGTAAAATCTTCGGAGGAGGTTGGCGTTCCATGGTCGTTCCGACTCCTTGCCGGAGTCGTCTCTTTCGTGCCTTCGGCTTCTGCGCGTCGATCAGGTAGTAGGAGTCGTTGCCTAAAGCTCTGCTAATGACGAAGGGGCCCTCCCAAGGGGCCAAGAGCTTGTGCTGGCCGGCTGTTCGCTGGATCAGCCGGAGCACAAGATCGCCCTCTTGGAAGGATCTTGGCTTGACCTTCCGGCTGTGGTAGCGGCGCAGGCCCTGCTGATAGATGGCGGACCGGCTGAGGGCTAACAGCCGGCCTTCTTCCAGCAGGTCGACGCCGTCTTCCCGTGCTTCCTTGGCCTCTGCCTCCGTGTACATGGTTACCCGAGGCGAGTCGAACTCGATGTCAGTTGGGATGACCGCCTCGGCACCATACACGAGGAAGAAAGGAGTGCAGTCGGTTGAATTGTTTGAGGTAGTGCGCAGACTCCAGAGGACGGCCGGCAGCTCATCGAGCCAACAGCCGGCTGAACGCTCCAGTGGTACGACCAGTCAGGGCTTGATGCCGGAAAGGATGAGGCCGTTGGCTCGCTCGACCTGGCTGTTTCACTGTGGGTGGGCAACGGATGCTAAGTCCAACCGGATGCCTTGCGTCGCGCAGAAACGTGCCAAGGCTCCCTTGGTGAAATTCGTGCCATTGTCGGTGATGATGCTGTGTGGCATGCTGTACCGAGTTGTTATATCTGCGATAAATGTCACGGCAGTCAGCCCATTCAGCTTCTTGATCGGCTTTGCCTCAATCCATTTGGTGAATTTGTCCACGGCGACAAGCAGATGTGTCATGCCGCCGCGCGCCGTCTTGAATGGGCCCACCATGTCCAGTCCCCAAACGGCGAAGGGCCAAGTGAGGGGAATGGTCTTGAGTGCTGAAGCCGGCATGTGTTGCTTGGAGCTGAAGAGTTGGCATCCTTTGCAATGTTTAACTAACCCCTTGGCGTCATCCAAAGCAGTCGGCCAAAAGAAACCATGGCGGAAGGCTTTGGCGACGAGTGATCTTGAGGCCGCATGGTGGCCGCATTCTCCTTGGTGGATGTCTCTGAGGATTGCAATGCCCTTCTCTTGCTCGACACATCGCTCGAGGACTCCGGTGACACTGCACTTGACGAGCTCTCTGTTGACGATTGTGTATGCTCCGGCTCGGCGTTGGACTTGTCTTGCCTCTGTTTCGTCAGCCGGCAGATCTTGGTTTATTAGGAAGTTGAGGATGGACTGAGCACATGATGGAGCTGCGACTTCTTCTATTGCCAATACGTCTACTGCGACCAGGGCGGGCGGGCTGGGTGGTGAAATGTTGGAGTCGGCCGCCGCCTGTTGTGTTGGTGCAGTCTCCGGGCCGACTACCGCAGTCCCCGAGCCAGGTGTGGCAGTCCCCGGGTCGGGCGTAACTACGGAAGTCCCCGAGCCGCCTGCTGATGTCCCCTAGCCGACTATCGAAGTCCCCGGGTCACCTTCTTGGTTCTTCGAGCCGGGCCCGGCTGTATCGGGGTCAGGCGGTACGAAGATGGAATCGGACTCTGGAGACGGCTTGATAGACGGCTTGAGGAGGCGTTGTAGAGAGACACCGGTTGGTATTGCTTGCCGAGTGGAGCCTATTCGAGCCAGGGCATCAGCTGGCTCGTTGTCGGCTCGTGGTACATGGAGGAACTCGCATCCTTCAAAATACCCACTAATCTGCTGAACGAGGAAGTGGTAGCTTGCCATATTTGCGTCCTTGGCATCCCAGTCGCCGGATGATTGCTCGACCACCAAGTCCGAGTCGCCATAACATAGGATCCGGCGAATGCCGAGCTCTTTGGCAAGCCGGAGCCCGTGTATGAGCGCCTCGTACTCGGCCACGTTGTTGGAGGCGGCAAAGTGAATTTGCAGCGTGTATCTAAGCTTGTCGCCTTTGGGAGAGGTGAGGATGACGCCGGCTCCCAAGCCGGTGCGCATCTTGGACCCATCGAAGTGCATGCGCCAATGAGTGGAGTCGGGAGCTGGCGGCAGGTACTGGGTCTTGACCCAGTCGACGAGGAAGTCGGCCAATGCTTGGGACTTGATGGCGGTGCGAGGCTGGTAGAAGATCGTGTAAGGGGCCAGCTCGATGGCCCATTTCGCCACCCGGCCGGATGCATCCCGGCTGCCTATGATCTCGGCCAGCGGGGCGGTGCATACGACCATGATGGGATGCTCTTGGAAGTAGGGCTTTAGCTTCTTGGCGGTGAAGTACACGCCATAGCACATCTTCTGGTAGTGCGGGTAGTTCTGCTTTGAGGTAGACAACACCTCGCTCAAATAGTACACCGGCCTCTGGACCGGCTGGGCTCGGTCCTCTTCTGGGCGTTGGACTACGATGACGGTGCTGACCACCCGGCTGGTTGCGACAATGTAGAGGAGCATGGGCTCTTTCTCAGTCGGCGCCGCCAGGACAGGCGGCGTGGCCAGCATCTTCTTCATCTCGTGAAAAGCTTGGTCGGCTTGGTCATTTCACTCGAAGTGAGTGGTCTTCTTCATGAGGCGGTAGAGGGGGAGAGCTTTCTCTCCGAGCCGGCTGATGAAGCGGTTCAGGGAGGCCAAGCATCCGGTGAACTTCTGGACGTCTCGAAGTTTGGTGGGAATCGCCATTCTCTCAATGGCCTTGATCTTTACTGGGTTGCATTCGATGCCGCGTTTGGAGACCAGGAAGCCTAGGAGCTGGCCGGCTGGCACTCCAAACACGCATTTCTCGGGGTTGAGCTTCATTTGGAACCGGCGTAGGTTCTCAAATGTTTCCTTGAGGTCTTCCGGCAAGGTGCCGCGCTTCTCCGTCTTCACCACAATGTCGTATACGTAGACGTGGGCGTTTCTGCTGAGCTGCTTGAGGAGGCACTTTTGCATGCAACGCTGAGAAGTGGCACCGGCATTTCTCAAGCCGAATGTCATAGTCAGGTAGCAAAAGGCTCCGAATGGCGTGATGAAGGCGGTCTTCAGGCGGTCTGCCAGATCTAACTTTATCTGGTGGTACCCTGAGTAAGCATCCAAGAAACTCAATAGCTCGCATCCGGCCGTGGAGTCTATCACTTGATCAACCCTTGGCAGGGCAAAGGGATCTTTGGGGCAGACCTTGTTGAGGCTCGTGTAGTCTATGCACATGCGCCACTTGTTATTCTTCTTTAACACGAGGACCGGGTTAGCGAGCCATTCTGGAAAGAAAACTTCCATAATGAAGCCGGCCGCCAGAAGCCGGGCTATCTCTTCTCTTACAATCCTTCTCTTCTCCTCCAACAGTCGGCGGAGGGGTTGTTTGACTGGTTTTGCGTATTCTCGGACGTGTAGTTTGTGCTCGGCGAATTCCTTCGGAACACCCGGCATGTCCTTGGGGGACCATGCAAAGATGTCCCGATTCTCACGGAGGAAATCGGCGAGCTCGCCTTCCTATTTGCTATTTAGGTTCGCCCCGATGACGGCAAACCTCTCTGGGTGCTCGGGGTCAAGAGGTATCTTCTTCGTCTCCTTGGCCGGCTGGAAAGATCCTTGAGCATCATACTCCTTGGGATCAGGGGACAAGGCCGACTGTTTGCCGGCCATGGCCACGACTCGGTCCAACATCTTCTTTTCTTCGGCAATCACAAGGGACTCGGCCAGCCGGCTGCTGGCTGCTGCGCACTCGGAAGATTTCTTGTAATCGCCGGCTATGGTGATGACGCCCTTGGTGCTTGGCATCTTCATCTTGAGGTAAGCATAGTGGGGAACTGCCATGAACCTGGCCAAGGCAGGTCGGCCAAGCAATGCATGGTAGGGGCTCTCCAGGTCCACCACTTCAAACCAGATCGCTTCTCGGCGGAAATGCTCCTTGTCCCCAAAGAGTACATCAATCTTGATCTTGCCAATGGGGCGCATGACAGGTCGGGTACAATGCCATGGAACACAGTCCGAGTAGGCATGAGTTGCCTTGCCTTGACGTTCAGCTTCTCCAGGGTGTCATGGTACAGGATGTTGATGCTGCTCCCGCCGTCTATCAGCACGCGGGAGAAATGGGCGGCGCGTCTGTCCGTTGCAAGGGTGGCATCTAGAACCAACGCATAAGAGCCAGGAGATGGCATCATCTCTGGGTGGTCGGCCCGGCTCCAGCTGATAGGTTTTTCTGACCAGTGCATGTGCTCGGCGGGGTTAGCAGCGACCATGCTGACTTCCTGGTGCTCTCGGCATTTGCTGCGTCGGTCTTCGGGCTGGCTTGTAAAGATGACATAGGCGGCATGCTCGTCGGGGAACTCATCGTGCACGGCTCCGACTGCGGTCCGAGCGGTCGGCGGCTGCGGAGCCGGAGGCGGCGGACCGGCAGGCGGAGGCGGTGCAAGCCCTTCGCCTTTGGAGATTCAGGTGAGCCAGTGGCACTTCCGGGTCGTGTGGTTGGACGGCTTCGCGCCGTTGTGGAACTTGCACGGGGCGTCGAGAGTTTGCTCGTAGGAGAAGGCCGGCTGCCAAGCCGGCCTGCCGCCCTTGGGTTTCTTGGGAGCGGGCCGCCCTTCAGGCCGCTCGTCTTCGACTATGGCCACCTGCCGACTGGCGGAAGGCGGCACGGGGCCCTTGCGCTTGTGGTCGTTCTGGTGTGGGCGTCGGCCGGAGGCCCCAGCTGGCGTCTTGGGCGCTGAGTTGAGTACCTTCCCGGACGCGTCTACCCGGAGTTCGGTCTTTATTGAGGAGTCGGCGGTGGTGTACTTGTCCGCTATGACCAGAAGCTCGTCGAGGGTAGTCGGCTCATCGCAGAGGAGCTTGTGCTTGAGGAGGGTGCCTTCTCGGCACCCGGCAGTGAAGTATTCTATGGCTTGCACCTCGTGCACCCCTTCGCAAGAGTTGCGGAGCTCGGCCCAACGCGTGAGGTAGTCGCGAGTAGACTCGGCGGGGCCTTGTACGCACAAGGAGAGTTGTCTGGGCTTGGGAACCCGCTTGTAGGTGCTGGTGAAGTTGCGGACGAAGGCTTCTGTGAAATCGAGCCAGCTGTTGATGCTGTATGGCTTGAGGTTGTTGAGCCAAGTCCGCGCCGTGCCTTGCAGCATGAGGGGCACGTACTTCACGGCAATGCGCCTGTTGCCGTTTGCTATGCTAACCGCCATGGAGTAGTCGATTAACCAATCTTTCGGCTTCACAAGGCCGTTGTACTTGGGCGTGTCTCTTGGGAGCGAGAACCCTTTGGGGAAAGGCTCGTCGCGGATGCGGGGGCCGAAGCAAGGCGGGCCGACATCGTCTTCTTCTTCCAGCGCCAGGGATCGCGCCAGGCGGTCGATCCGATGGCGGGCATCGTTCTCGCCGACTCCTTCATGGCGACCTAGCCGGCCGCTGAGAGTCGGATGCGCAACAGGCGGTGGCGTGGGATATCTCTCTCCACGGGGCCGAGGCGGAGGCGGGTTGCCCCACCACTCCACGGCCCGGGGGTGGCCTTCTGCGTCTCGCTCGATGGAGATTCGGGTTCGGCTTCGGCTGGTAGCCGGCTCTTTCTCGCGCCGCGCGCGGGTTTTACCCGTAGTCGGCGTCCGGGACGTCGCGCCGTGATCTCGGCGCGGGGGAGGGCTTTCCACGCGGGCGTCGGCTTCGTGCCGCTGCGCGGCTGCATCGATTAGCTGCTGGATGCGTCGGGTCATGTGGGGGGGTTCTTCGGCCCCCAGTCCGTCTAGCTCGTCTACGGCCGCCTGGGCGGCGCGCAGGTTCTCGAGTGGAGTGGCGTAGACTGGGCGGTCGACTCCTAACGTGTCGGCGACGACAGCGCTGCGCTGTCTGACAGCGCCGGCCCGGCTGGGCCCGCCTGGGGGCGGCGTGCCAAAGGTGACGCGGTCGGCTTCGCGTTGGTGGGCCTCAGCGAGGCGTCTCATGGAAACCAACTTCCGGCCCTCCGCGAGGAGGGCGAGGCGGCGAGCCTCCAGTGCTTCAGCGTCGGCATCGGCCAGGAGGGGGATGGACAAGTCGTGGATCGCCGTGTGCGGGGCGTCGCGGGCGCTCTCGTCAGAAGCGCCGCCGTGGCCGATGACCATCACCTCGGTGGTGACAGCGTCGCCGCCATCGGCCCGGGGATGCGGGTCATTGTAGATCGTGACGTCGATGGGGAAAGTGTCGAGTGAGGCCGTGTCGGAGTCGACAGTCATCGGGTCGGTGGAGCCAACCGACTCCAAGTCCACAGCAGGCTCGTCGGAGACATGGAGCTGGCCGAGGAGGTTGACGAGGTGGTCGGTGCCCGCGTCGGAGGCGAGCTCGTCGGAGATGAGGGTCTTGTCAAGGAGATCGGCGAGGCCGCTCGCTGCGCAGACGTTGGTGATGCCTTACAGCGCGTCGTCGCAAGCGTCGTCGGGCGTGCCGGGCTGGCTACGCTCGCGGGGGAGGAAGAGGGTTCCCATCCAGAACAGGTCTCCGGACGACGGTGCACCTGGCCCCACGGTGGGCGCCAAATGTCGGGTGGTAGGTGCGACATATGCCAATGGGTGGCTTATCATTGTGGGAGCCAATAAGACGTCGCCGGTGCCTAGAAGCGGGATGAGGCGAAGACATGCACGCCGGCGAATCTTACCCAGCTTCGGGGCTCTCTGTGGAGATAACACCCCTACTGCTGCTCTGCGGGGTCTCCGCATGATCACTAGATGAACAAGTAGCTACACGATGCTCCGTGAGCTGTTTGGCGAGAGGAGGAAGAAGGGCACTGCTCGCTCTCTTCTCCTCCCTATGTGGTGTCTAAAACTAGCAGGGATCCCCCCTTTGCATGGGTTTCCCAGGGGGTTTATATAGTCCTACCCCCCGGGGAAACAATGGTAATCCGGCTGGGCGTGGAGCCCAGCCGTCTGTGTCTACACTCGCCGGCTTCTGCGCCGGCTGCTAGGGCCCGCCGGCTGGTGGGTCCCGCCGGCTGCCGGCTCCTTGGTCGACAGGCAGGCCCCACTGTCCAGGGTCTTGTCCGTGGCTAGTTACTGTTGCTCAATCCTGGTGACAAGGGCTTCGCCGAGGTGGGCGTAGCTACAGTGCCGCCGTCCGGCGGGTGATCGATGTAGCCTCACCGCGTCTTGTCTCCTTAATGGGGCATCTCCTTCGAGGGAGGTGGCAAGCCGGCTGTGGGGAGCCGGCTCTGTCTTGGGCCGACTGGGGGAGGCCTGGCCGCCTTCGGGTGTCTCTCTGCCCGAAGGGGCCCACTGCCCGTGGGCCGCGCTGGCAGCCCGTCGTGGATGACATCAGGGTCAACGTGGCAACAGTGCCGCGCCGGACGGGTCATGGCCACCCGTACGGAGCACTGTGCCAGGCGTGCTCCGGGATTCGGGGGTGGCAGGCTTTACTATAGCCACGCCCCGTCACATCGCCGTTATGTGGATGCAGACTTCGAGGGTACGATCTTGACCGCTTTGTGGGAGCCGGCTTCTTGGAGTCGGCCTTCTCGTGGCCGGCTTCTCGGAGCCGGCCCTCCTGCGGCTTTCTTCATGAGGGCTAAAGTCGGGTTTCCTTCCGATAGCCGGCCTGGGAGACAACCGGCAAGGGGAAGGCGGCCCCATGTCTTGGATTCTTGAGGGCCGGATCGGCTCGTAATTTTTTCAGAAAGGCCAGGGGGAGCCGGCTAGGCTACCCATGGTTATTTACTCCGACACATGTATGTGTAGACTTGTAATATAAGGCATGTAAGATAAAGTCACCGAGCCGGACACGTTGTATGAGCCGGCCGGGACTCTGTAGGCCGCAGGGCGTCAACCCATGTATATAAGGGGACAACCCGGCAGCGGCTTACGATAGGAAACAACAAGTCGAAAGCTAGGCAAAGCGTGTTTGCTCCCTGGTAATCGAAACCCTAGCAATACCACCTCAAACTGGAGTAGGCCTTTACCTTCACCGCAAGGGGCCGAACCGGTATAAACTCTCCATGTCTTTTGTCCTGTTTAACCCCTTTAAGCTAACCTCGTCGCAATGGCTCCACAACTAAGTCCTTCTACAAGGACATCTGCCGTGACACTTCCACGATAGTTGGCGCCCACCGTGGGGCCAGCGCACGGTGGTTTTGAGTTCTTAAAGGGCAGCTTCCAAGGGCTCAAGGGATACGCTGTGGGCCGGATGACCAAGAGTCGTCGCGGCAAGCTCTACACGATGATGCAGGCTGGGGCCCCGAGGCCAGCTCAATTGAGTACGGGTACCGGGTCCCCTTCGGCAGAATCCACCTCTTCATCAGCAAGATTGGCGAGCCGGGCCCTGAGCTGGACATCTGCACCGACATCATCGAGACGGCTCAGTGTGCACGACCCGCCCAAGCTCAACCCGGAGTAAGGCATGTCTTCGTTGGGTTCACCCATGGGGTTGAGTTGGAAGGCTCTGTCTCTAGTGGTGAGATGGACATCTGCTCTGATGATGAGTCGTCCACAGGCGAGACCAATTCAGTGTATCAGCTACAAGACGGGCGGCTTGGGGGTTGTTTTGATGGCGACAGTATTCCGGATCCCCATGAGCCGTCGAACAGGGTGGCGATCTTCATGGCTAGCACCCAGCCGGTCCTTGGTTCAACAGCCGTTGCGGCTATGACTTCTAGTGCAGCAACGGTAATGGCAGCCGGGGCTGGCGGTTCAGTGCGCCCGCCGACTCACGTCTTAACAGATCTATTGGATGCTCTGGCGACTCTGATGGAGGTTGAGGAAACCCCAGACAACCCGGAGCAGCACGAAGCAGATATAGCTAAGTTGCGTGATGAGATAGCATAGGCTAAGGCAGAAATAGGAGCAGAAAACGCCAGGATGGCTACAGAGCAGGCCGTTTTAAGTGCCCAGACACAGCGGATTCAAGCAGATTCATACCGGCTCATGGTGGATCAGAACACGTCGAACGAAGTTTTGAGGAGAAAATATCGAAGTCGCCTTCCCTCCGTTTATGAATCAAGGGACCTCTTCAACACCCCTAGAGCTGGGGCCAGTAACCCGCCGGTGGTAAGTCGGATGACTAAAGCACCAGGCGGTGGGGTGCCGGGTCAGCCACGCGTGACAAGTTCTCCGTATATGAACAACACCCCGCCTCAACACGTGGTAACACCGCCGAGTCACTATTCCACCCCTTTGGACAACATGATTGATGCGGCAACGCGATTGGTGGCTTTGCCAGTTGAGGGTGAGACTGCGGCGGCGGTTGAAACCCGAAGAGCTAGGGAGCTTCTTCAAATAGCTTTAGTGCAGCAACAAGCTTATTCTTACAGCCCTGACCAGATTCATTCAACCCCTGGTCCAAGCCGGAGCTACAGTAGGCACATTGACTCACCAGCAGTCTTGAGTATGGAGCAGTACTGTAACCAACCTCATGGACATAACCCGGCGTGCAATGGGGCCGGTGCACTAGATTTGGTGGACCAGGGTAGAGCGCGTCGGGAGGCTGAGCTGGCGGCTCATCAGCACGCGTTGGTTTACCTGACAGCTTCAATGGAGGCGGGTGTAACTTCTAAGGCTTTCGGTGTGTCGTGTCTAACGGCGGCTCTACAAAACGAGCGCCTACCCAAGAACTTCAAAGGCCCTCGTAAGGTGCCTAATTATACAGGAGATCAACCCCCTGAGGCGTGGGTGGAGAGTTATGAGATGGCCATGGAGATGCTGGATGTTAGTGAGGCTGCATACGCAAAGTACTTCACCATGATGTTAGAAGGGACAGCTCGCACCTAGTTGAAGGGGCTGCCAGCCAACTCCATCGGGTCATGGGCGGAGTTGAAGGCCCGGTTTATCCAGAATTTCAAAGACACGTGCAAGCAACCTATGTCGATTGTGGAGTTGGTTTCTTGTGTTCAGGCTGAGGGCGAGTCAACGAGCAGCTGGGTATGCTGGGTCTCGACCATCATACATTCTTCAAATAATATCAACGTCGGTTCGGCGGTTCTAATGTTGGAGAAAAATTGCCGGTTCATTCCACTCAAGCAGAAGCTTGGGCGGCTCAAGCGTCATTGCAACGACATGGGGGAGCTAATGGCGGCTCCTATAAGATATGCCGACTCTGATGGTACCAAGGACCCCGATTCTGAGGATGAAAGATCGGGAAAGGGAAAGAAGAGTAATGGCATGAAGGGGCAGCAGTACAACCCTACAAATAAGGGTGGCAACGGCAAGCGCAAGGCTGATGATTTTGTGGCTAACACTGGTGCACGCGGTTATAACCAGCGTCGCAAGGGACCACCGGCTCAAAGGACAAGATTTGACCTTAATGCGATGTTAAGTCAGTCGTGTCCAAAAGATGGAACGAAACGGAAGCCGGCTACTCACTTATGGAAAGATTGCAGTATAATGAGAAGCTTTAGGGAGTGCATCCAGCGCCACCATGGCCCGAACGGCAGATCAGAATCCGGTTCTCATGGTCCGGGTCATGAAGGCGGCAGTTCAAGTTCCGGGTTTCAAGGTCACGGTAACCAGGGTGGTTACAATCAGCAAAGTACTCATGGGAATCAACAGCAGCAGCAGTCTGGTTATCAGAGCAATCCAACGCAATTGAATAGTGGGCAGTACCACGTTTTCACCACCAGTTTGTGTAAACGGGATCAGAAGCTTCACAAGAGAGATGTGACCACTGTTGAGCCGGCGGTCCCACGTTATCTACGATGGTCAGAGCAGCCTATTGTATGGAGTCGGGAGGATCATCCACCTTGGGTTGATAATCCGGGTCACCTGGCTTTGGTGATGGCGCCTCAGGTTGGGGGCTATAAATTCACCAAGATACTCATGGATGGAGGTAGCAGCATTAACATACTTTATTATGAGACCTTCCATCGCATGGGACTGACTGACAAAAAATCTTAAGCTGTCAAACACTGTCTTCCATGGTGTCGTGCCAGGTAAGTGGGCCTACCCAGTGGGTAAGATATCGTTAGAAGTTGCCTTTGGAGATGAGCATGATTCCAGGTCTGAGACTTTAACCTTCGAAGTGGTCAAGATCAAAAGCCCTTATCATGCTCTGTCTGGGCAGCCGACTTATGCTAAGTTCATGGCGAGGCCCTGTTATGTCTACTTGCAGCTTAAGATGTCAGGTTACAATGGCACCATCATAGTGCATGGGAGTCGCAAGGTGGCCCTAGAGTGTGAGGAAGGCGATGCGGCTTATGCCGAATTGGTTTGTACAACGGAGGATCTGAAATTTTACAAGGATAATGTTGACCCGGCTGACATGACGTCCTTGAATAAGCCAACCACAGAGCATGGTCCTTCGTTAAAATTTAAGTCGACAGATGATACTAAATTGATTGACTTCGTCCCTCGCGACTCATCTAAACAGTTCAGCATCAGCGCTAACCTGGATCCAAAATAGGAAAGTGCACTCATCGAGTTCATCCGTGAGAATCGGGACATCTTTGCATGGAAGCCTTCAGACATGCGGGGTGTACCGAGGGAACTCGTTGAGCACACTCTTAACATTGATCCGAAGTTTAAGCCGGTTAAGAAATTTCTTCGTCAGTTTAACGAAGAAAGGCGGAAGGCCATTGGTGAAGAGGTGGCCCGGCTCTTAGCGGCCGGGTTTATCGTTGAAGTTTTCCATCCTGAGTGGTTGGCTAACCCAGTGCTGGTGCTTAATAAGAACGACACTTGGAGAATGTGTGTGGATTACACGGGCTTAAACAAGGCTTGTCCGGCTGATGCGTTTGGTCTCCCTCGTATTGATCAAATCATTGATGCTATGGCGGGTTGCAAGCGTTTGAGTTTTTTGGCTGCTTATTCAGGTTATCATCAGATCAAGATGGTAGTTAAGGACTAGGAGAAAATAGCTGTCATTACTCCGTTTGGAGCCTTCTGCTATGTGTCTATGCCTTTTGGGCTCAAGAGTGCCGAGGCGACTTATCAGCAGTGTGTACAGAATTGCCTTCATAATCAGATCGGGTGTAATGTTCATGCTTATGTGGATGACATTGTGGTGAAATCCAGAAAGAAGGAGACCCTGATTGATGATTTAAAGGAGACGTTTGATAATCTCCGGGTCTACAAGATGATGCTTAACCCGGCCAAATGTGTCTTTGGTGTACCAGCAGGCAAGCTCTTGGGATTTCTGGTTTCTAACAGAGGCATTGAAGCTAACCCGGAGAAGATCAAAGCCATCACTTCATTAGCTAAACCGGCGTGTGTCAACGATGTTCAGCGTCTGGCAGGTTGTATTGCAGCTCTAAGCCGGTTCATAAGCCGGTTAGGTGAGAAGGCTATTCCTCTTTATCAGAAGATGAAGGAGACAGATCACTTTGTTTGGAGTAATGCTGCTAATCAAGCATTTGAGGATCTGAAAAAACAATTGGTTGAGCCGCCCGTGCTTGTTGCCCCTTTTGATAAAGAGCCTTTGTTGTTATATGTGGCTGCTAACAGCCGGGCCGTCAGTGTAGCTATTGTGGTGGAAAGGAAAGAGGCAGGCAAGGAGTACCCGGTTCAACGGTTGGTTTACTACATCAGTGAGGTACTTATTGAATCCAAGTAGAGATATCCACACTGGCAGAAACTTGTGTATGGGGTTTTCATGGCAAGTCGGAAGCTCAAACAATATTTTCAGGGTCATCCCATTACTGTGGTTAGCTCTGCTCCTTTAGGAGACATCATTCAAAACATGGAAGCCACAGGCTGGGTTGCTAAATGGGCCATTGAGCTTGGACCTCACAGTCTAAAATATGTACCTCATACAGCCGTCAAGTCCCAAGCACTTGTGGATTTCATCAATGACTGGACAGAGTTGCAGGCGCCGGAGGAGAAGCCAGATAACACATATTGGACTATTCACTTTGATGGATCCAAGCAGTTGGAAGGCTCAGGGGCTGGAGTTGTATTGACTTCCCCACGAGGTGATAAATTTTCTTATATTCTCCGGCTGATGTTCCCTTGTACTAACAATGCAACTGAGTATGAGGCCTTGCTCCATGGTCTTTGGATGGCTAAAGAGATGAATCTGAGTCGGGTGAGGTGTTTTGGCGATTCAGATCTGGTAGAACAGCAAGTTTCTGGTACTTGGGATTCTAAGGATCCGCACATGGCGGCTTATCGCCGAGAGGTTGATGCTATTGCGGGTCATTTCAAGGGTTATCAAGTTGAGCATGTTGATCGCCGGAAGAACAATGCGGCTGATACTTTAAGCCGGCTAGGATCTCAGCGTAAGCCGATGCCGCCTAACACGTTTCTGGACATTTTGCTTAACCCGTTCGTTAAATTGCCTACAGAGGAGGATCTTGCTATTCCTGATCCGGAGGCGCAATTGGTGGTGGCTCTTCATGCTATTCCTGATTGGACGGTTCCGTATTAGGCTTACATGACCGGGGTGAGTTGCCAGAGGATGAGGTCTTGGCCAGACAGATAACCCGGCGGTCTAAGTCAATGACGATTGTCAATGGGGAGGTGCACCATCGCAGTGTCACAGGGGCATTTCAACATTGCGTCTCTCCTGAAGAAGGTTGTGAGATTTTATGATAGATCCACGAAGGAGATTATGGTCATCATGTCGGCTCTAAATCTCTTGTAGCCAAGGCTTTCCGTCATGGGTTCTATTGGTTGACGGCTCATGCTGATGCTGAGGATTTGCTAAGCATATGTGACGGCTGTCAAAAAATTTCACGACGGGCTCATGTGTCGGCTCAAGAATTGAGGATGATTCCAATTACTTGGCCGTTTGCAACTTGGGGGCTTGATATGGTTGGGCCTTTTAAGAGGTCCAAGGATAAGAAGACCCACCTCTTGGTGGCAGTTGATAAGTTTACTAAGTGGGTTGAAGCAGAGCCGATTAGTAAATGTGATGCGGCAACGGCGGTTCAATTCATGAAGAAGGTGATCTTCCGTTTTGGCTTTCCACACAGCATTATAATAGATAATGGCACTAATCTTTCTAAAGGCGCTATGGAAGAGTTTTGTCAATGGGAGCATATCCGGCTTGACGTTTCCTCTGTGGCTCACCCTCAATCCAATGGGCGGGCAGAACGAGCAAATCAGGAGATTCTGCAAGGTATCAAGCCCCAACTTATGGTTCCTCTGCAGAGAACGCCGGGAAGTTGGGTGGAGGAGTTACCCTTAGTATTATGGAGCATCAACACGACCCCCAACAGGTCTACGAGTTACACACCTTTTTTCATGGTTTATGGGGCAGAGGCGGTTCTCCCTAGTGACATCCGTCATGATTCACCCCGGGTGGCGGCTTACGTTGAGGTTGACAACAAAAAGGCGCGTCAAGATGCACTTGATTTATTGGATGAGGAGCGTGATCTCACGGTGGCTCGTTCGGTGATTTATCAGCAAGACCTACGTCGTTATCACAGCCGCCGGGTTAAAACCAGAACCTTTCAAGAAGGTGACTTAGTGCTCCGGCTCATCCAAGATCAGACAGATATGCATAAGTTGTCACCGCCTTGGGAAGGACCTTTTGTGGTCAACAAGAATTTACATGATGGGTCGTACTACCTTATCGACGTTCGAGACAACAAGGATGTAACACCCCGGATATAATTTACCTAATATGTAATCCAACTCTTGCCGTTTCTGGTGCTAAGTTATTTTATTTTCTCGGGTTCAGGTTTTTTTGTCTCCGTGTGTTGTTGTCATTGTCATGCATCTCATATCATGTCATCATGTGCATTGCATTTGCATACGTGTTCGTCTCATGCATCCAAGCTTTTTCCCTGTTGTCCGTTTTGCATTCTGGCGCTCTGTTCTCCTCCTATGGTCATTTCTACCTTCTTTTCGTGTGTGAGGGTTAAACATTTCCGGATTGGACCGAGACTTGCCAAGCGGCCTTGGTTTACTACCGGTAGACCGTCTGTCAAGTTTCGTACCATTTGGACGTCGTTTGATGCTCCAACGGTTAACCGAGGGACCGAAAAGGCCTCGTGTGTGTTGCAGCCCAACACCCCTCCATTTTGGCCCAAAACCCACCAAAACCCTCTCCATCATCTAGAGCGTTCGATCACGATCGCGTGGCCAAAAACCGCACCTCATTTGGACTCTCCTAGCTCCCTCTATGCCTATAAATACACCCCCCTCCGAAATTCTTGGTTCCTCTCCCCGAAACCCTAGATCTGACCCTTCGCGCGCCGGACATTGTCTGCCGGCGCCGGTCACGCCGCCGCCAGCCATTCCCGCGCCGCCACGTGGCCCCAGTCGCCGCCTCTCGCCGCAGGCCCGCGAAGCCCAAGGCCGGCCTTCCCCTTCGCGTCCGGGCCGAGGCGCTCGCCCACGCGCCGCCGCCGTCCTCCTCGAGTCCGGCTACATCGCCGGCCGCCACCACCCGATGCGCCCCGCGCCGGAGTTCCACGCCGCCCCGTCTCCAAGTCCGGTTGCCGGAGCCTGCAAGTCCGGCGAGCCGCGCCCGCGGCCACCGCCCTCTCCGGCCACCTCGCCGGCCTCATCCCCCTCGTCCTCCGACCGGCTTCACTCCGGCATGTTCTTCCTCGAGCTCCGGCGAGCTTTCTGGTGAACATCGGTTTCCGCGTGTGAACAGTGTTTCCAGATCTAGATCTGACACGGTTGACTTTCCTCCCGAAACCCTAGATATTTTGCCACGTTCATCGCATCGTAATTTTGCATCCGTAGATCCATTTTGGGCGTGTAGCATATCAAAATGTTCGTCTCAGAGAGAACATCATTTTATCTCATTGCATCGTTTTCATTTGAGTTCATCTTGATGCCTGAAATGCTGTTGGAAGAGTGCTATTTGAGTTAATTGTCAGATCTGCTGCTCCAAATAGCTATTTGTCATTTTTGCCATGATTAATGTGTGCATGATATGCCCCTGAGCTTTACATGTGTTTTGTTATATGCCATGCCATCTTTCCAGAGGTGCAATCCATGTATTTTTGTGATGTGTGTGCTGACTAGCACAAGCTTGCAAAGTGGTGCATTCGTTAATGCTGATTTCAGGGACTTAGCAATTCCACTAAGTCCATGATCTGTTTTTATCAATATGCCATATGTTCATGTTGTTTCCTAGTGATCTGTTCCTCTTTTGAGGATGATCAGTAAGGATGATTTGTTAACCTTGTAGTGCTCTATCCATCCATGTCTTTGTTTGCAATTATGGAGCACCCTAGATTGAGTCAATCGAGCTCTACTTTTGCTATTTCGTGAATCTGGGCAGATTGTCTACTTGTTAGCGATTTTGCCGAGGATGTTGTAGTTGATCCGTGCATGATATGTTGTTGTTCTTTCCATTTCTAGCTTGTATAATGTGTATTCTTGATGGGTGCATGCTTAGATTGTCATGCCTTGCTATGTAGTGAGTGCATCAAGCTCGTAAACATGCCTACTTGATATCTGATTTGCATGCTCCAGTTTTTCACTAAGTCTGAGAACTGATTATGTTTCTGCCATGTTCACATGCTTGCAATTGTATTTTCTGATCTCTTTTGGCTCAAGGTCACTAAGGGACTTTTGTTAAGCTCTTTGAGGAGCTCTATGCCATGCTTTGCTTTGCCATGTTAAGTTCCTGTAGAATATATTTTTCTTGCTCCAAAGGGTGCTACCTGATCTGAAATTCCAGACAAGTGTTAATTTCACTAAGTCTGAAATCTGTTTACCAATTGCACTTTTGCCATGCTTGTTTGAACCTGTTAATGGATGAATTGGCCGTAGCTCAGTGTTCATCTTCTGTTAAGCATCATGAATGGATCCCTGCCATTTATTTTGTTGCCATGTTTGGGTGCTGTAGCATGTTTAACATGTTGCATTTACATGGCTACTTGCTGTTTATCGCAGACCGTTGTCATATTCGCTTTGCTTGCCATTTCCAAACCGTGCACCCGATTCTGGTGTTCTTTATATCGATTTCAACCAAAATCACCTTACCTTTCCAGTGGCACTCTTGGATTTCCATGTTGAGGCCAGGTTCATTCATCCCTTCTCAAATCTTGCATATGCATCACATATCGCATCCCGCAAAGCATACCATGTTTGCATCATGTTGTTTGAGCTTTGCACGTGGTTGATTGTGTTCTTGTTGCTTGTTTGTATTTTTTGGGTAGAGCCGGGAGACGAGTTCGCTAACGAGGAGCCCGTTGAGTTTGCTTTCGAGGATCCAGTCAACTCTGACAACTTTGCAGGCAAGATGATCATACCCTCGAAATCACTTCTATCTTTGCTTTGCTAGATGCTCGCTCTTTTGCTATGCCTATGCTACGATGCCTACCACTTGCTTATCGTGCCTCCTAAATTGCCATGTAAAACCTCTAACCCACCATGTCCTAGAAAACGTTGATTGGCTATGTTACCGCTTTGCTCAGCCCCTCTTATAGCGTTGCTAGTTGCAGGTGAAGATTGGAGGCCGTTCCTTGTTGGAACATTATTTTCTTGTTGGGATATCATTATATTATCTTGGTACCTTAATGCATCTATATACTTGGTAAAGGGTGGAAGGCTCGGCCTCTTGCCTAGTGTTTTGTTCCACTCTTGCCACCCTAGTTTCCGTCATATCGGTGTTATGTTCCCGGATTTTGCGTTCCTTACGCAGTTGGGTGATAATGGGAACCCCTTGACAGTCCGCCTTGAATAAAACTCCTCCAGCAATGCCCAACCTTGGTTTTACCATTTGCCACCTAGCCTTTTTCCCTTGGGTTTCGCGGACTCAAGGGTCATCTTTATTTTAAACCCCCGAGCCAGTGCTTCTCTAAGCGTTGGTCCAACCTAGAGCACCGTGCGGGGCCGTCCCTTGGCAACTTGGGTTACATTGGCTCCCGTACACTTAGCTTATCCGGTGTGCCCTGAGAACGAGATATGTGCAGCTCCTATCGGGATTTGTCGGCATAGCGGGTGGTGTTGCTGGACTTGTTTTACCATTGTCGGAGTTGTCTTGTAGAACCGGGATGCCGAGTCTGATCGGAATGTCTCGGGAGAAGGTATATCCTTCGTTGACCGTGAGAGCTTGTCATGGGCTAAGTTGGGACTCCCCTGCAGGGATTTGAACTTTCGGAAGCCGTGCCCACGGTTATGGGCAGATGGGAATTTGTTAATGTCCGGTTGTAGATAACTTGAACCTGAAGCAAGGCTCTTTTTCTGCAACCTGAAGCAAGGCTCTTTTTCTGTCTATGACTACAACAAGTTGTTTCAGAAGCTCGCCCGCTTTGCTAAGCAGGACGTCCCTGACGAGAAGAGCATGATATACCAGTTCAGGGGTGGTCTTAGAGAAGAAATCCAGCTAGCTCTTGTTCTCTTTGAGCCCTTGAGGTACGATGAGTTCTACAACATGGCATTGAAGCAAGAGGCTCCTCAACTGAAGTGTGATGCTTCCAAGAAGCGAGTCAGAGATGCTACTCCTTCTTCCTCTACTCAAGTGGCCAAGCAGCAGAAGTATTGGCTTCCTCCTCCTCCGTTCCGTCAGCCGTACCAGCAGAAGAGCAAAGGTGGCAGTGGATCTTCCCACCCACCCAACCCTGGCTTTCAGAACAAGACTTCGTCTCAAGCTCCAAGATCGAGTGCTCCGTATCACCGTCCGCTTTCAGAGGTCACGTGCAACAAGTGCCAATAGAAGGGTCACTATGCCAACAAATGCTTCAATCAGAGGTGTCTCCCTCCTCCTCCTGTGATATCGGCAAGTACAGCTGTGGTCAAGAATAACCCCAAGCACGCCAAGGTCAACTTGCTGAATGCAGCTCAGGCAGAGGACTCGCCAGATGTCATCATGGGTAACTTTCCAGTTAACTCTATTCCCGCAAAAGTTCTTTTTGACACTGGTGCATCGCATTGTTTCATGTCAAGATCATTTGTTTCCAATCATGACTTCGTTTCGCAAATGTTGGGTAAACCTATGGGAGTGGTTTCTCCGGCTAAGTCTATGAGGGCTACTTCAATAGTCCCGGATGTTTCTATCATGATGGGTGATTTCAAGTTTCTGGCTTCTCCAATGGTCCTTGGTAACTCGGATATTGATCTTATTCTCGGAATGGATTGGCTTTCTAAGCACAAGGCTCAGCTTGATTGTGCTGCCAGGCAGATTCAGTTGACTCATTCGTCTAAGGATGTAATTGTCTTTGCCGCTAATGACGATACAATCCGTCTATTTTCTCTCAATGAGAAGGGTGAACTGGATGCCATCTCGCAAATTCCAGTCGTTTGCGAATATCAAGACGTCTTTCCAGAAGAATTTCCAGGAATGCCTCCGCACCGGCCAGTTGAATTCATCATCGATCTTGAGCCTGGCACGGAACTGGTTTGCAAGCGTCCTTACAAGCTCGGACCTGAAGAGTTGAAGGAGCCGAAGAAGCAACTCGATATTCAAGAGCGAATGGGTCTCATTCGACCTAGTTCCTCTCCGTGGGGTTGTGGTGTACTCTTTGTGAAGAATAAGGATGGAACGTACCGACTTTGTGTTGATTACCGTCCATTGAACAAGAAGACTATCAAGAACAAATACCCACTTCCCAACATCAACGAGCTGTTCGAACAACTCAAAGGTTCCCAAGTATTCTCCAAGCTTGATCTCCGTATGGGTTATCATCAGATTCGAATCCGTGAGCAAGATATTCCCAAGACGGCTTTCAGGACAAGCTATGGTTCATATGAATACATTGTCATGTCTTTTGGTCTCGTCAATGCTCCTCTGACTTTCTCTCGCATGATGAACTTCATCGTCAACGCCTACACAAATGACTTTGTTTTGGTCTATCTAGACGACATTCCGGTATTTTCGAAGAACAAGGAAGATCATGCCAAGCACTTGCGTTTGGTGCTCGATAAGCTCAGGGAACACCAGTTCTACGCCAAGTTCTCAAAGTGCGAATTTTGGCTCGATGAGGTTCTTTATCTTGGGCATATCATCTCTGCCAAGGGCATTGCGGTCAATCCTGAGAAGGTGTCTGCAATTGTGAATTGGGAACCACCTCAGAACGTGAAGCAACTCCGTAGCTTCCTCGGTCTCGCAAGCTATTGTCGAAGGTTCGTTGAGAACTTTTCAAAGATCGTGAAGCCTCTTTCAAACCTTCTCCAGAAGCACGTCAAGTACGTTTGGTCTCCGGAATGTGACATCGCTTTCAACACTTTGAAAGAGAAATTGGTCACTGCTCCAGTTCTGACTCCTCCTGATGAATCCAAACCGTTCGAGGTCTTCTGCGATGCCTCTCTCCAAGGTCTTGGTGCAGTGTTGATGCAAGAGAAGAAAGTTGTGGCTTATACCTCTCGCCAGTTGAAGCCCAATGAGAAGAACTACCCCACTCATGACCTCGAGTTGGCAGCAGTTGTGCATGCTCTTTTGACTTGGAGACATCTCTTATTGGGAAGAAAAGTGGACATCTTCACTGACCACAAGAGTCTCAAGTACATCTTCACTCAGCCTAATCTCAACCTCAGGCAGACTCGATGGGTTGAAATGATTCAAGAGTATAATCCGAGTATCGAGTATACTCCAGGAAAGGCCAATGTGATTGCTGACGCATTGAGCAGGAAGGCTTACTGCAACAGTATGATTCTCAAGCCTTATCAACCCGAGCTTTGTGAAGCTTTCCGCAAACTCAATCTGCAAGTTGTTCCTCAAGGTTTCCTCGCCAACCTTCAAGTCTCTCCTACCTTGGAATACCAGATTCGCGAGGCTCAACTTCTTGATGCTATGGTGAAGAAGGTGAAGATTGGGATTGCCAAGAGTCAACCCAAGTATAAGTGCTACCGCCTTGATGACAAGGATACTCTCTTCTTTGAGGATCGTATTGTTGTGCCCAAGGGTGATCTTCGTAAGGTTATCATGAACGAGGCTCACAATTCACTCCTCTCCATCCACCCTGGGAGCACGAAGATGTATCAGGACCTCAAGCAGCCTTATTGGTGGACTCGAATAAAGCGCGAGATTGCTCAGTTCGTGAATGAGTGTGATGTCTGCAGAAGAGTGAAGGCAGAACACCAAAGGCCAGCTGGTCTCCTCCAACCTCTTGCCATTCTAGAATGGAAGTTTGACCACATTGAGATGGACTTCGTGACTGGGTTTCCAAAGTCCAAGCGTGGCAATGATGCTATATTCGTTGTCATCGACAAACTCACTAAAGTGGCTCACTTTCTGCCTATCAAAGAGTCTATCACTACAGCTCAATTGGCGGAGCTGTATACCTCTCGTATTGTCTCTCTGCACGGTATTCCATAGGTGATCTCTTCAGACCGTGGCAGCATCTTTACCTCCAAGTTTTGGGAGTCTTTTCAGAAGGCCATGGGCACCAACATCCGCTTCAGCACAGCTTTCCATCCTCAAACTAGCGGTCAAGTCGAGCATGTCAACCAGATTCTTGAAGATATGCTCAGGGCTTGTGTGATCTCCTTCGGCATGAAGTGGGAGGATTGTCTTCCGTATGCTGAATTCTCCTACAACAAAAGTTTTCAAGCAAGTTCGGGCAAGGCCCCATTCAAAATTCTGTATGGCAGGAAGTGCCGTACCCCTCTCAACTCGTCTGAAACCGGTGAACGTCAACTTCTGGGAAATGACTTAATCACAGAGGCAGAGGAAATGTGCAAAGTCATTCGAGATAACCTTAAAGCAGCGCAATCGCGCCAGAAGAGCTACTATGATAGTAATCACCATGATTTGGCTTTCGAGATCGGAGATCATGTTTACCTCCGCGTCTCTCCTATGAAAGGTACTCGTCGCTTGGGTATCAAAGGGAAGCTTGCCCCTAGATACGTGGGACCTTTCAAGATCGTCAGCAAGAGAGGCGATCTCGCCTATCAACTCGAGCTTCCTTCAAACTTTGCAAATGTGCCTGACATGTTCCATGTCTCTCAGCTTCGCAAGTGCTTCAAGACTCCTGACCGCACCGTCAACTTCGAAGACATTGATCTCCAAGAAGATCTCTCTTATCGTGAGCACCCCATTGCTATTCTTGAAGAGACTGAACGCAAGACTCGCAATAAGTCAATCAAATTCCTCAAAGTCAAGTGGTCACACCATTCCGACCGTGAAGCCACCTGGGAACGCGAGGATCACCTCCGTTCTAAGTACCCGGCAGTCTTCCGGTCCTAGATCTCGGGATGAGATCCTTTCGTAGTGGTGGAGTGTTGTAACACCCCGGATATGATTTACCTAATATGTAATCCAACTCTTGCCGTTTCCGGGGCTAAGTTATTTTATTTTCTCGGGTTCAGGTTTTTTTGTCTCCGTGTGTTGTTGTCATTGTCATGCATCTCATATCATGTCATCATGTGCATTGCATTTGCATACGTGTTCATCTCATGCATCCAAGCTTTTTCCCCGTTGTCCGTTTTGCATTCCGGTGCTCTGTTCTCCTCCAGTGGTCATTTCTACCTTCTTTTCGTGTGTGGGGGTTAAACATTTTCGGATTGGACCGAGACTTGCCAAGCAGCCTTGGTTTACTACCGGTAGACCGCCTGTCAAGTTTCGTACCATTTGGACTTCGTTTGATGCTCCAACGGTTAACCGAGGGACCAAAAAGGCCTCATGTGTGTTGCAGCCCAACACCCCTCCATTTTGGCCCAAAACCCACCAAAACCCTCTCCATCATCTAGAGCGTTCGATCACGATCGCGTGGCCGAAAACCGCACCTCATTTGGACTCTCCTAGCTCCCTCTATGCCTATAAATACACCCCCTCCGAAATTCTCGGTTCCTCTCCCTGAAACCCTAGATCTGACCCTCCGCGTGCCGGACATTGTCCGCCAGCACCGGACACGCCGCCGCCAGCCATTCCCACGCCGCCACGTGGCCCCAGTCGCCGCCTCCCGCCGCAGGCCCGCGAAGCCCAAGGCCGGCCCTCCCCTTCGCGTCCGGGCCGAGGCGCTCGCTCGCGCGCCGCCGCCGTCCTCCTCGAGTCCGGCTACATTGCCGGCCGCCGCCACCCGACACGCCCCGCGCTGGAGTTCCGCGCCGCCCCGTTTCCAAGTCCGGTCGCCAAAGCCCGCAAGTCCGGCGAGCCGCGCCCCGAGCCGCGCCCGCGGCCACCGCCCTCTACGGCCACCTCGCCGGCCTCGTCCCCCTCCTCCTCCGACCGGCTTCACTCCAGCGTGTTCTTCCTCGAGCTCCGATGAGCTTTCCGGTGAACATCGGTTTCCGCGCGTGAACAGTGTTTCCAGATCTAGATCTGAGACGGTTGACTTTCCTCCCGAAACCCTAGATCCGTAGATCCGTTTTGGGCGTGTAGCATATCGAAATGTTCGTCTCAGAGAGCACATCATTTCATCTCATTGTATCATTTTCATTTGAGTTTATCTTGATGCCCGAAATGCTGTTGGAAGAGTGCTATTTGAGTTAATTGTCAGATCTGCTGCTCCAAATAGCTATTTGTCATTTTTGCCATGATTAATGTGTGCATGATATGCCCCTGAGCTCTACATGTGTTCTGTTATATGCCATGTCATCTTTCCAGAGGTGCAATCCATGTATTTTTGTGATGTGTGTGGTGACTAGAACAAGCTTGCAAAGTGGTGCATTCGTTAATGCTGATTTCAGGGACTTAGCAATTCCACTAAGTCCTTGATCTGTTTTTATCAATATGCCATATGTTCATGTTGTTTCCTAGTGATCCGTGCCTCTTTTGAGGATGATCAGTAAGGATGATTTGTTAATATTGTAGTGCTCTATCCATCCATGTCTTTGTTTGCAATTATGGAGCACCCTAGCTTGAGTCAATCGAGCTCTACTTTTGCTATTTCGTGAATCTGGGCAGATTGTCTACTTGTTAGCGATTTTGCCGAGGATGTTGTAGTTGATCCGTGCATGCTATGTTGTTGTTCTTACCATGTTTTGCTTGTATAATGTGTATTCTTGATGGGTGCACGCTTAGATTGTCATGCCTTGCTCTGTAGTGAGTGCATCGAGCTCGTAAACATGCCTACTTGATATCTGATTTGCATGCTCCAGTTTTTCACTAAGTCTGAGAACTGATTATGTTTTTGCCATGTTCACATGCTTGCAATTGTATTTTCTGATCCCTTTTGGCTCAAGGTCACTAAGGGACTTTTGTTAAGCTCTTTGAGTAGCTCTATGCCATAATTTTCTTTGCCATGTTAAGTTCCTGTAGAATATATTTTTCTTGCTCCAAAGGGTGCTACCTGATCTGAAATTCCAGACAAGTGTTAATTTCACTAAGTCTGAAATCTGTTTACCAATTGCACTATTGCCATGCTTGTTTGAACCTATTAATGGATGAATTGGCCGTAGCTCAGTGTTCATCTTTTGTTAAGAATCATGAATGGATCCCTGCCATTTATTTTGTTGCCATGTTTGGGTGCTGTAGCATGTTTAACTTGTTGCATTTAGATGGCTACTTGCTGTTTATCGCAGACCGTTGTCATATTCGTTTTGCTTGCCATTTCCAAACCGTGCATCCGATTCCGGTGTTATTTATATCGATTTCAACCGAAATCACCTCACCTTTCTAGTGGCACTCTTGATTTCCAAGTTGAGGCCAGGTTCATTCATCCCTTCTCAAATCTTACATATGCATCACATATCGCATCCCGCATAGCATACCATGTTTGCATCATGTTGTTTGAGCTTTGCACGTGGTTGATTGTGTTCTTGTTGCTTGTTTGTCTTGTTTGGGTAGAGCCGGGAGACGAGTTCGCTAACGAGGAGCCTGTTGAGTTTGCTTTCGAGGATCCAGTCAACTCTGACAACTTTGTAGGCAAGATGATCACACCCTCGAAATCACTTCTATCTTTTCTTTGCTAGATGCTCACTCTTTTGCTATGCCTATGCTACGATGCCTACCACTTGCTTATCATGCCTCCCAAATTGCCATGTCAAACCTCTAACCCACCATGTCCTAGAAAACCGTTGATTGGCTATGTTACCGCTTTGCTCAGCCCCTCTTATAGCGTTGCTAGTTGCAGGTGAAGATTGGAGGCCGTTCCTTGTTGGAACATTATTTTCTTGTTAGGATATCATTATATTATCTTGTTACCTTAATGCATCTATATACTTGGTAAAGGGTGGAAGGCTCGGCCTCTTTCCTAGTGTTTTGTTCCACTCTTGCCGCCCTAGTTTCCGTCATATCGGTGTTATGTTCCCGGATTTTGCGTTCCTTACGCGGTTGGGTGATAATAGGAACCCCTTGACAGTCCGCCTTGAATAAAACTCCTCCAGCAATGCCCAACCTTGGTTTTACCATTTTCCACCTAGCCTTTTTCCCTTGGGTTTCGCGGACTCAAGGGTCATCTTTATTTTAAACCCCTGGGCCAGTGCTTCTCTAAGCGTTGGTCCAACCTAGAGCACCGTGCGAGGCCGTCCCTTGGCAACTTGGGTTACATTGGCTCCCGTACACTTAGCTTATCCGGTGTGCCCTGAGAAAGAGATATGTGCAGCTCCTATCGGGATTTGTCGGCACAGCGGGTGGTGTTGCTGGACTTGTTTTACCATTGTCGGAGTTGTCTTGTAGAACCGGGATGCCGAGTCTGATCGGAATGTCTCGGGAGAAGGTATATCCTTTGTTGACCGTGAGAGCTTGTCATGGGATAAGTTGGGACTCCCCTGCAGGGATTTGAACTTTCGAAAGCCATGCCCGCGGTTATGGGCAGATGGGAATTTGTTAATGTCCGGTTGTAGATAACTTGAACCGTAACTTAATTAAAATGAATCAACCGTGTGTGTTACCGTGATGATCTCTTCTCGGCGGAGTCCGGGAAGTGAACACGGTGTTGGAGTAATGCTTGCCGCAGGTTATTCTCTAGTTATTCGTTCGTGCTTTGCCTTCTCTTCTCGCTCTCTTTTGCGAACAGGTTAGCCACCATACATGCTAGTCGCTTTCTGCAGCTCCACATATTACCTTGCCTTACCTATAAGCTTAAATAGTCTTGATCGCGAGGGTGCGAGATTGCTGAGTCCCTGTGGCTCACAGATTACTTCCAAACCAGATGCAGGGCTAGATGACTCCGTCCCAGATGATGCGCTTGAGCTCAAGTGGGAGTTCGACGAGGACTCACACCGTTACTATGTGTCTTTCCCTGATGATCAGTAGTGGTGCCCAGTTGGGGCGATCGGGACCGTGTCGCATGTTGGGTTGATCTTTTATTTTGGCGCCGTAGTTGGGCCATGAGTGATTGAATGATGTAATGCTATTTATGTACTTTGTTTGACGTGGCGAGTGTAAGCCAAGTATGTACCTTTCCCTTTATTATCTATATTACATGGGATGTTGTGAAGATTACCTTACTTGCGACATTGCTTTCAATGCGGTTATGCCTCTAAGTCGTGCTCCGACACGTAGGAGATATAGCCGCATCGAGGGCGTTACAAAGGACTCCCGCACATCGGAGGAGGAGACCCGTCGGCCGTGGAACATTGCTCATCTTCGGCCCTACTGTACTTGAGCCTCCGGCTCTCATGATGTATATATTATAAACAGTATAATAAAGCCAGCATCCCTGACAATTCAGGGCCTCTGTCGTTTCACTTCCTCAAAGCCGAGTCTTTATCATCACTTAATAGGCTCGACGCCCACAATTTCAGGGATCAAAGAGAGTTGGATGCACAGCACAGCTCAAACATAGGTCCCTGATGAGCGCGATTCATCAGTGTATCACTTGGGGGCTTCCTGTTCAAACATAGGTGTATTCACCAAAGAGAACATAGTTGTCGGTACCCTCTTGATCGGCTCAACACCACACTTGTAAGCATGTCACTTGGGGGCTTCCTGTTCAAACATAGGTGTATTCACCAAAGAGAACATAGCTGTCAGTACCCTCTTGATCGGCTCAACGCCACACTTGTAAGCATGTCACTTGGGGGCTTCATGTTCAAACATAGGCGTATTCGACCAAAGAGAACATAGCGTTACAACCCTCTTGACCAGGTTTGTTCAAACATAGGCGTATTCGACCAAAGAGAACAAACTCTGACCGGGTTATCCTACCTGTAACCAGCTGCTTCAACTCCATCAGGCCATCCTGATTGACCCGTCGAACTCTTAACGATTAGTCTTTACGGTGTACTCTACCAAGATCTGAGCTCGATAAGGTTCAAACAGTGGCTTGTCATGCGAGAGCACGGTTTACAGATAGTCAGGGTGAATCCAGGCTTCATAAGCCGCCTTCCTTGGAACTTGGATAAATTGGCCCATGATGTATGCTGTTACTCTGACCCCGCGTACTCCTGATAAGTCTATAAAGCAAGATACGACTTTATGTGGGTTCAAATGTCGATTGGGTACTGTGAGTCAGGCTCACGGAACACACGAACAATCCAGTGGCTCCGGCTAGTTTCATCGAAGAAGACACTTTGGCTTGGCAGCCTACAAAAGCCTTGAATCTCTTTTGATTCCTTATTTGTATTTGTTCTTTCGTTGTCTTCTGGTTTTTTATAAGTCGGGCTCAGCTGCCCTATTTACGGCTCGTATTTGAAGCATGTTTTGGGTTTATACAACCCGTCAGGAGAGCAGACTCTAAGTCGCCAGAGCGTAATGAATCCTATGGTCGGAATTATAGCTCTAACACCTCTAAACTGCACGAAGCTGATAAGCCGGCAGTTTAAGTATATACCACAGGTATGTCATTTTACTTAATAATTGTTAGATTGGCCCTGATTATGAACTATTCGTCCTTAGTGGCCTTAATTGGGTATCATGACCCGCCCGGTGGTAAACCACTAGGGCACTTGTGACTTATCCATGTGCAGGAAAATAAGCAGGTTTGCTTCACATAAGTCAATACTGTTATAAGAATCAAAGGATCATCTTTCAAATGGCGGCTCGACAATGTTTCTCAAAAACAGGAATGTGCATGATGGCACGACAGATTTAAGTTTTCACTACCCTATTACATGGCTTCATGAGCCGAATGAGATCAAGTGTTTTTTCAAAAGATCAAAAGTATCAACCGCCCGGCGGTTCATTCTTCTTGGCCTGGTTCTGGGTCATCCCTTGTCGGTTCTTCATCCTCCTCCGCTATCTGGAAGTTTGGTTTTGACCAATCAAAGCCACGCAGGGCGTAGAATTCAGATTCGTCATCAATAAGATTGGACGGGTCAATTTCAGGAGCGAAAGTGTGCTTACGAATTGGAGGAATTAAATCCATCACTTTATACGCAGGCGTATGCATCTTCTGATTCTCTGCGTTGTAAGACGGCTGATATTTGGAGAGATTAGTTTCTTCAGCAACGATTGCCACATGAGGACGGATTGCTTTAACACAACCAGCAAGTCTTGTTGATCAAAAGAAGTACCATCTTCCTTCAGACTTCAATACCCGCTGGCTACATCAATCGAGTCTAACTCCGATACCCACGCCTTAGCATGGCTCAAGGCTGTCACAGCACCGGCTTTCGCACAAGACTGCTTTATCTCTTGAATTCTGGTGGGCAGGATTGAAAATATCTTCAACACATCACTTAACAGATTGGGTCCTTGATTAGCCGGGGAGATGGTAGCCAATGTACGCTGAGCTCCAGTATACAACTGATCGACAAGAGTATAGACCGCCTTGAGCTTCACAAGTGTGTCCTGGCTAAGGTTGCTACTCCTAGGACCTAAAGTAAATTACAGATCGGTTAAAGGGCGGTTTATATTACTGCGACAAGTATTCACTTTGGATGAATAGCAAGGCGACTCACCAAAGATAGCAGAAACCATCTGAGATACACGGTGTTTTAAGTTGGTGAGCTCAGTGGTTACCTCCTGAAGAGCTGCTTCTGGTTTCTCAGCCCGCTGCATTAAAGCAGTCTTCTCTTCAGCCCAAGTCTTTTTCTCCACTGTAAAATGGGTCTTCAGTTTCTCCGAATCATCCATGCTAAACTGGAATTTTGACTTAGCTTTCCGGGTCTCAGTTTCCTGAGCCGCCAGCCGGGTCTTTGCATCGTTCAATTGAGACTCCAGTTCAGTAGTAGCAGCATGTATGAAGCAGAGAGTTATCAACACATTTATATAAGGATTACAACAATATAAGTCCCAAGTCCTTTGCAAGCAACAACACTTGGCACTTGGGGGCTAATGTCTATCAACGCAATTTTTCTAGGAAATGGCTCTTATGAATAAAGTCACAAGCACTTTGCAAGCAACACTACTTGGCACTTGGGGGCTAATGCATATTGCTTGCATCTTATTAATGATGAGCTGGTTGTGCTGTAAACAGTCTCATCCGACTCATGTGGGCTATGCAGTTAAGCTCTACTTTCTTACACAATGATAAATAGGACCGGCTCATTCATGCTGATTAAACCGGCCCTTGGGGGCTACGGATGCAAAGTTAGACTAATTCAATATCCGATTTAATTTTAAATCGGACTTGGAGGGAGTCTATGACAGAAGCCTATGGATTCTTCTAAGTCTATAGATTATTCAATCTTATCATACCAGAAGACTTGGGGGTTGGCAAGATGTACATAACTTATTTAAAGCCGGACAACATACCTCATATTTCTAGTGCATCTGTTTCACCATCTCAATTTCCAAATCACGGCTGGAGTGTACTTGGTTGAGATAACCAGACAATATTTCACTGCTGCTCAATTGAGCATAGTGGGAGACATCAAACCTCACTTTCCGTCTCTCGATGACTTCTTGCTTGGTAGAATGTTTGGCTAAAATAGTTGGGTTCCCCGGTTCAGTAAAACCAGTGCCAGTGATCAGAACGTCATCAGCGTAAGTCTCTGACGGTTTAAGTGAGCTTGACGGTTCATTATTTAAAGAGTCAATGTTGGTTTGATCAACAGAGAGGTCAGGCATCTCAGCTTGAGTGTAAGAAGCAGGTTCTTCTGGCTATTTGTTGGAAGTTTCGGGTACAGGGACTTGCTGCTCCGGTTCAACAGCTTCAGGTGCCTTAGTTGGCTTGGTCACCTTCGCCTTCTTGTTAGGCTTTTCTTGACCACTGCACGGGTTATGACAAGTCAGTATAAATATAAGAGTATAAAGAGCTTTAGAGTAAAATTAAGTGCTATTACCCAGGGGCAGTTTTACAAGTCAGTAACTCAGTTTGCGATGAGTCGCCAAAAGAAGAACGGGCAAGTTCCTGGATAATAGTCATCAACAGAGTTAAGTGATAGGCAAATAAGACCCGCCAGTAGGTTAAAGGAGTAAGTTAAAAAAGAACCTTGTTTTGCTGTTTTCGAGGAGCGGGAGTGTTCGGTAAACCGGAGGATAATTCTTCACCTCTGTTGGTCCGGGACTGACGTCGATTCTCGTGTTGTTGTCATTTCAAAAGAAAGTGAGGATCTAAATAAGCCAAGGGGTGTGAAAACCTTACTTTCCGGGTTACTTGCCGAAGTTTGTGTCTTGGCAATGGTTCTGAGCCGGAGGAAAAAGTAGTTACCTCTTCTTCAACTGCTTGGCTGGCTCCCGTATCATCCTGATAATAGTCAGTGTCAATAAGATGGTTCAAAAACAAGCCAAGAGAGTCAAGGGCTACCTCCGACTTAGGGTGTCATCCAGATTAAGCAGATCAGAGGCGCTTGGTTTCTTCTTTTTCTTGTTTGTCTTCTTGACGGTTTTCTTGGCGGCTTTCTTGGAAGCCCTGGCCTTCTTGGCAGCTTCATGTTCATATGTCTTCTTCCAAAAATCAGACTTAGCCTCTAAAAGTTATCAAAGGTTGAGTAAAATGTTTGAATAATGAGGTAAAGGTAAATAAGTTCAGAGACTCATGTCCGATGGCGGGTTAAGCTTGCAGAAAGGGGCCAGACCCGTTTTAATGCAATCTTCTGGATCTTCATTCAGAAGGGACTTAACCATTTCGTTTACTGCCTCATCAGTTAACGGTGCAGAGTTGTGGCGCAGTGGATCCTTTACATCACCAGTGTAAGTGTACATTAAGCCGGAGCGGCAACTCAAAGGGATGATCCGCCAAGAAACCTAGCACCTGACCAGGTCAACACCAGTTAAACCGTTTCCTAGCAGAGTTGTAACTTTTGCAATGGTAGGAGCAAGTTTTGCCCGTTCAGCGGTGGTAAGCTTCTCAGGAAGATTGTGCTTTGAGTCTAGACGCTCGACACAGTAACCTGGCAGTGGATTCTCGTCAGCCGGAGAGGTAGCTTTGCAGTAAAACCACGTCTGATTCCAATCCTTTGGGTGACACGGCAGGAGTGCATAAGGGAAAATGGCGTCTCTTCTGCGCTGAATCGAGATTCCACCAAGTTCCAAGTTGGGTCCATTGGTGAACTCATTCTGGCGGTTCAAATAAAAATATTCTCTAAAGAGGTCGATGTTGGGCTCCTCTTGAAGGTATACTTCGCAGAAGACTTGAAAGTTACAGATATTTGACACGGAATTGGGTCCGATGTCTTGAGGATGGAGTTGGATGAAATGCAGAACATCTCGTAAAAACTTAGAGCCAGGCGGTGAGAAGCCTCGGTTCATGTGATCAGTGAATACAATGACTTCGTCATCCTTTGGCTGAGGTCTTTCCTCGCCTGGTTCAGGGGTGCGGTAATGCATAACACTCTTTGCGGGCAAGTACCCGACTTTGATAAAGTCTTTGAATGTGCCATGAGTGACGAAGGAGGAGACCCAATTGCATGTATAGACTGTCTTTGGCGACATGGTGAAAGAAGGAAAACCTAAAGGGAGGAAGTAATTTGCCGGTTCAAATCAGTTAGCGAAATCACAAGTTAACAGTTGCAGTATATGTTCAGAATGGTGGCTCAAGTGAGGACTGATGATATATGATTAATTGTAAACCGGATATGTAAGCCGCCATGACATGTACTGGTATTCAAAGATCTGACAAGAGCAAAATTTTACTAAGTATGGGGACAAACAAGTTTTGCAGATTGAAGCTATGAGATTGAATCTGCGGCAATTCAGGAAAAAGGAAATAAATCCTGAATATAAGGTGGTGGCAGAAGGAAAGTGGAGGTGCCTAGATGAGATCCGCTGTGACAAGGATATATTCTAGTATAAAAAACAGGTGCTAAAACTGCTACCGCGCGAGGTTTGTACTACTTCCAGATCAAAACTATGGATTTTGGACGATGAAGGGGAAGAATGGTGATGAATACCGATGAACAGAGAAACCCTAATAGAGATCTACTATAGCAGAGAAAGAGAGAAGTACTTACTGGATCTACGGAACAGTGGAGAGGCGCTGCAGTTTTCTGGTCCCGTTCAAGTTGATGCAGCGGCCGAGGTCGAGGAAGACGATGAGCTTCGCGGCGGCGGTAGTGTTCAGACGCGCAGATGTGTTGCGAAGGGAGGTAGAAGACAAGAAGGAGAATGAGAGGAGGGCAGTTGACCCTATTTATAATGAAGACAGTAACGGGTGGGTGTGAAAAACGAGGAGGCCAAATGATGATTATCCAACTAATTGAACGCCTCGATTTTCGGAAGGTCATTGAAGATAAAAGATCCGTTAAAGATATGTTATGTCACGTGCAAAGTTAATGGCAGATGATGTCATGGAGGGTTTCCGAAATTTCTGGAGATGACGTCATGGCGGGTTACACTGTTTCACAGCAGATGAAGAAGGATTTTTCTAAGTGTCGAAGATTGACATGAATAAAGTTCAAATCAACCTGGGGCCTAATGTTGGGGATATGACTATCAGATATGACCCGCCCAGGAGGGGCCGGGTCATCCCTATGGTGGTTCATCTAAATAGATCCCAAGAGGATATTAACGATGGCGATTCATAGACAGGCTTAGTAAAAGGCCTAAACCTGAAGGCGGCTTAAGGCCCATGAAGTGTAAACCGCCATGTATGTGTAGACTTGTAATATAAGGCATGTAAGATAAAGTCACCGAGCCAGGCACGTTGTATGAGCCGGCCGGGACTCTATAGGCCACAGGGCATCAACCCATGAATATAAGGGGATGACCCGGGAGCATCTTAGGACAAGAAACAACAAGTCGAAAGCCAGGCAAAGCGTGTTTTCTCCCTGGTAATCGAAACCCTAGCAATACCACCTCAAACTGGAGTAGGCCTTTACCTTCACCACAAGGGGCCGAACCAGTATAAACTCTCCGTGTCTTTTGTCCTATTTAACCCCTTTAAGCTAACCTCGTCGCAATGGCTCCACAACTAAGTCCTTCTACGAGGACATCTATCGTGACACTTCCATAACACTATAGGTACCCCATTCCACGCCTTGATGATATGATTGATGAACTTAGCGGTGCCACTATTTTTTCAAAAATTGATGTTAAAAGTGGTTACTATGAAATCCGCATACAAGAGGGTGATGAATGGAAAACCGCTTTCAAAACAAAGTTTGGTTTGTATGAGTGGTTAGTCATGCCTATGGGTTTATCGGAAGCACCGGGTACTTTCATGCGTCTTATGAATTATGTGGTTCACCCTTACATTGGTGAGTTTGTTGTGGTCTACTTCGATGATATCCTTGTTTATAGAATATCTCTTAAATATCATGTCACCCATGTCCGCACCATGTTGCAAACTCTTCGAAAAGAGCGTCTATATGCCAACATGGAAAATGCCTTTTTGGCGTTGATAAGCTCGTTTTCTTGGGTTTTGTTGTGTCCTCTAAGGGTGTTCATGTTGATGACTCCAAGATAAATGCTATTAAAACTTGGCCCCAACCAACTAACTTGCAACAAGTGCGTAGTTTTCTTTGTTTAGCTAGTTTCTATCATAGATTTGTGAAGGACTTTAGCACCATTGCTTCACCTTTGCATGCCTTGAGTAAGAAAAATTCACCTTTTGTCTGGGGACCATCCCAAGATACCGCTTTCAATGAGCTTAAGAATTTGCTTACCCATGCTCCCGTGCTTGCTTTACCAAACTTTGACAAACCCTTTGAGATTCGTTGTGATGCTAGTGGTAATGGCATAGGAGGTGTGTTAACGCAAGAGAAGCGCCCCATAGCATACTTTAGTGAGAAACTTTCCGGAGTGCAACTCAATTACCCCATCTATGACAAAGAGTTATATGCTTTAGTGCGAGTTTTGCGTGAATGGAACATTATCTTCGCCCTCATGAATTTATCATTCATACTGATCATGAAACTCTTAAATACCTTAAGGGTCAAACTAAGTTGAACAAGCGTCATGCTAAATGGAGTGAATTCATTGAGTCTTTTCCTTATGTCATCAAGTACATTAAAGTTAAGGAAACTGTTGTGGCGGACGCTCTTTCCTGCTTATGCATGCTTGTTACTCAACTTGATTTGGATGTCATTGGCTTTGAGCACATAAAAGACTTGTATGCACATGATCCTACTTTTGCTATTCCTTACGCCAAGTGTTCGACGCATACCTCTTGGGATCGTTATTACATCAAAGATGGATATATTATGAGAGCTAACAAACTTTGCAAGCCCGAGTCTTCTCTTCGTTTGTTGATTTTGCGGGAATCTCATGGAGGAGGACTAATGGGACATTTTGGACGCGACAAGACTTTTGCTACGCTCTCCAAGAACTATTAATCACCCAAGATGTTTCGCGACGTCAACCGCTTCACCAACCGATGCTCTACATGTCGCAAAGCTAAGTCTAAAGCTCAATCCCATGGCCTTTATACGCCTCTCCCAATTCCATATCAACCATGGGAACATATTAGCATGGATTTTGTGCTTGGATTGCCTAGAACTAGAAATGGAAAGGATTCGGTATTTGTCGTTGTGGACCGATTCTCTAAGATGGCACATTTCATTGCTTGCAACAAGATAGACGATGCTTCATATGTTGCCAATCTCTTTTGTAATGAAATACTTCGTCTACATGGAGTGCCAAAGACGATAGTCTCGGACCGCGACGTCAAGTTCCTAAGCTACTTTTGGAAAACCTTATGCGCCAAGCTCGGAATCAAGCTACTCTTCTCCACGGCTTACCACCCACAAACCGACGGCCAAACGGAGGTGACCAATCGCTCAGTCGCCGCTCTACTTCACGTGCTAATCAAGAAGAACATCAAGGAGTGGAAGGAGTGTCTACCTATCGCCGAGTTCGCCTACAACCGCGCAAGACACTCAACTACCGGCAAGTCCCCCTTCGAGGTCATCTATGGATTCAACCGATTGTCACCATTGGACATTCTTCCTCTACCACTCCAAGAGCGCATCAATATGGATACAAGTGCACGTATGAACCATCTCAAGAAGGTGCATGAAGATACAAGGCACACCATCGATCGCCAAGTACAACATCTTGAGACCAAGCTCAACATCAACAAGCACCCCATGGTATTCAACATTGGTGATATTGTGTGGCTACACCTTCGCAAGGCTTCTGTCGGGGATATACCCCGCGGTATGATCCGGACGGAGTTATAACCCGGCTGGGACTTAGTAAACCGCCAGGTGTTAAGACAGGTGGTAAACCGATTGGTGTTAAGTCAGACGGTAAAGCGGCAGGTTGTTAAACCGGTTGACAGTTAAGACAGACAGGTAAAACAGACAGTTAACTCAGACGGTAAACCGGTTGACAGTTAAGACAGGAGTTAATTCAGATGATAACTCAGCAGACATTCTTAAACCGGCAGACCATCTTAAACCGGCACTAGTTAACTCCCGGCAGACTATCTTAAACCGGCACCAGTTAAACTCCCCGAGACGTTATGAAGCCCAAGATGTTAAGAAGCCCAAGAAGAGAAGTCATAATAGTTAAGTCTTAAGTCCGAGTTGGACTCTACATGTAACCCGCCCCTTCAACATATATAAGGAGGGGTAGGGCTCCCCAAAGAGGAAAAGTAAGGAGAAAAGATCTTAAAGGGTTAGGGTTAACTGGGAGAGCCGGTTTACGGCGACTTCCTCATGATCATAATGAGAGATAGTCTCAAACAGCACGTAGGGTTGTTACCAGATGATGTTTCCCGGGGCCCGAAGCTGTCTAAACCCTTGTCTTGCGTTGCGTCTCTCAATTCTGCTCAACCCCTCTCAAGCTACCACAGAGATGCGTTGGCCCCACGAATAAGTCCTCACACTTGGACACTCGCGCACGGTGGTATTGAGTTCTTGAAGGGATTTCTCCAAGGGATCAAGAAGCTCGCAATTTCGTCAGATGAGGAAGAACCGGCAAGGTCATTGGTTATAACCGGGAACATGCTTAACTTTGGAGCTGGTATTTACAAGATTGAGATCAAGGGAAATTAGGGTTGCATCTATGCATCGCCACGTCCAACAGCCGGTCGAAAGCTGGCGGGAGATGTTTTTTGTTGTGCGCCGTCCGCACCGTCGAACCGCTGAAGACCGGCAAGGGATCAGTTTCGCCGAGATAAACCGCCACATTATGGTAATCTGCAAGTCGCCGTGGCTACTTCCAATACAACCGGATTCGAGTTGATTGAAGACAGCGATCATGTGTCACGCACAGCGGCGGTTTACGGCCTCCTGAGATCTCCCGAATTGATCAACCTAGCAAACGTGTAGGATGAATCAAGTGCCCTTAGTGCTGATCGGGGTCACACACGTATAAATTAAATATCCGTAACGCCTGATGGATGCCCACCCACGTGGAGATCCCATGTGCAACTGCAGTACTTGCATGGGTTCCAGGAAGAGATTTATAAAAAAGGAGAGAAGGAGAAGCCACGATCTGGAGAGTATGAGCATGGACTCGGGGTCAACCGCCCCAGTTCGTTTTCGCCAAGTCGATGGCAAGTCACCCCCGGCCTCGATTCATATGCCTCTGCCGCGGCCTCGCGCTGATCCGTCACCTCTGTCAGCATGAACTCGTGCCTTGACCCGCCCCGGGCCGTCTGCGTCCATCATTTGGCGGTCATGGCCATGGCCTCGCTCCGCCGAAAGCCGCCGCGTCGGTCCGACTCGCTATGCCACCGTTCTGCCTGGAGCCGCCTGTTGGGGAACATAGTAATTTCAAAAATTTCCTATGCACACGCAAGATCATGGTGATGCATAGCAACGAGAGGGGAGAGTGTTGTCCACATACCCTCGTAGACCGAAAGCGGAAGCGTTAGCACAACGCGGTTGATGTAGTCGTACGTCTTCACGATCCGACCGATCAAGTATCGAACGCACGGCACCTCCGGGTTCTGCACACTTTCAACTCGATGACGTCCCTCGAACTCCGATCCAGCCGAGCTTTGAGGGAGAGTTCTGTCAGCACGACGGCGTGGTGACGATGATGATGTTCTACCGACGCAGGGCTTCGCCTAAGCACCGCTACGATATGACCAAGGTGGATTATGGTGGAGGGGAGCACCGCACACGGCTAAGAGATCCAAGGGATCAATTGTTGTGTCTATGGGATGCCCCCTGGTGCACCGTATGTAAAGGAGTGGAGGAGGGGAATGGCCGGCCCTCTCTATGGCGCGCCCTAGGGGAGTCCTACTCCCACCTGGAGTAGGATTCCCCTTTTCCTAGTAGAACTAGGAGCCCTTCCATGTAGTAGGAGTTGGAGGGAAGGAAAGGGAGGGGAAAAGGAGAAGGAAGGAAGGGGGCGCCCCCCTCCCTAGTCCAATTCGGACCAACCCATGGGGAGGGGTGCGGCCACCCTTTGAGGCCTTTCTCTCCTTTCCCGTATGGCCCATTAAGGCCCAATACGAATTCCCGTAACTCCCCGGTACTCTCGAAAATACCCGAATCACTCGGAACCTTTCCGATGTCCGAATATAGTCGTACAATATATCGATCTTTACGTATCGACCATTTCGAGACTCCTCGTCATGTCCCCGATATCATCCAGGACTCCAAACTCCTTCGGTACATAAACTCATAATATAACCGTCATCGAACTTTAAGCGTGCGGACCCTACGGGTTCGAGAACTATGTACACATGACCGAGACACTCTCCTGTCAATAACCAATAGCGGAACCTGGATGCTCATATTGGCTCCTACATATTCTACGAAGATCTTTATCGGTCAGACCGCATAACAACATACGTTGTTCCCTTTGTCATCGGTATGTTACTTGCCCGAGATTCGATCGTCGGTATCTCAATACCTAGTTCAATCTCGTTACCGGCAAGTCTCTTTACTCGTTCCGTAATACATCATTCCGCAACTAACTCATTAGTTGCAATGCTTGCAAGGCTTTAAGTGATGTGCATTACCGAGTGGGCCCAGAGATACCTCTCTGACAATCGGAGTGACAAATCCTAATCTCGAAATACGCCAACCCAACAAGTACCTTCGGAGACACCTGTAGAGCACCTTTATAATCACCAGTTACGTTGTGACATTTGGTGGCACACAAAGTGTTCCTCCGGTAAACGGGAGTTGCATAATCTCATAGTCATAGGAACATGTATAAGTCATGAAGAAAGCAATAGCAACAAACTAAATGATCAAGTACTATGCTAACGGAATGGGTCAAGTCAATCACATCATTCTCTAATGATGTGACCCCATTAATCAAATGACAAATCATGTCTATGGCTAGGAAACTTAACCATCTTTGATTCAATGAGCTAGTCAAGTAGAGGCATACTAGTGACACTCTTTTTGTCTATGTATTTACACATGTATTATGTTTCTGGTTAATACAATTCTAGCATGAATAATAAACATTTATCATGAAATAAGGAAATAAATAATAACTTTATTATTGCCTCTAGGGCATATTTCCTTCAGTCTCCCACTTGCACTAGAGTCAATAATCTAGTTCACGTCGCCATGTGATTTAACATCAATACTTCACATCACCATGTGATTAACACCCATAGTTCACATCGTCATGTGACCAACACACAAAGGGTTTACTAGAGTCAATAATCTAGTTCACATCGCTATGTGATTAATACCCAAAGAGTACTAAGGTGTGATCATGTTTTGCTTGTGAGGGAAGTTTAGTCAACGGGTCTGCCACATTCAGATCCGTACGTATTTTGCAAATTTCTATGTCAACAATGCTCTGCACGGAGCTACTCTAGCTAATTTCTCCCACTTTCAATATGTATCCAGATTGAGACCTAGAGTCATCTGGATCAGTGTCAAAACTTGCATCGACGTAACCCTTTACGACGAACCTTTTGTCACCTCCATAATCGAGAAACATATCCTTATTCCACTAAGGATAATTTTGACCAATGTCCAGTGATCTACTCCTAGATCACTATTGTACTCCCTTGCCAAACTCAGGGCAGGGTATACAGTAGGTCTGGTACGCAGCATGGCATACTTTATAGAACCTATGGCTGAGGCATGGGGAATGACTTTCATTCTCTCTCTATCTTCTGCCGTGGTCGGGTTTTGAGTCTTACTCAACTTCACACCTTTGTAACACAGGCAAGAACTCCTTCTTTGACTGTTCCATTTTGAACTACTTCAAAATCTTGTCAAGGTATATACTCATTGAAAAACTTATCAAGCGTCTTGATCTATCTCTATAGATCTTGATGCTCAATATGTAAGCAGCTTCACCGAGGTCTTTCTTTGGAAAAACTCCTTTCAAACACTCCTTTATGCTTTGCAGAATAATTCTACATTATCTCCGATCAACAATATGTCATTCACATATACTTATAAGAAATGATGTAGTGCTCCCACTCACTTTCTTGTAAATACAGGCTTCACCGCAAGTCTGTATAAAACTATATGCTTTGATCAACTTATCAAAGCGTATATTCCAACTCCGAGATGCTTGCACCAGTCCATAGATGGATCGCTGGAGCTTGCATATTTTGTTAGCACCTTTAGGATTGACAAAACTTTATGCTTGCATCATATACAACTCTTCTTTAATAAATCCATTAAGGAATGCAGTTTTGTTTATCCATTTGCCAGATTTCATAAAATGTGGCAATTGCTAACATGATTCGGACAGACTTAAGCATAGATACGAGTGAGAAACTCTCATCGTAGTCAACACCTTGAACTTGTCGAAAACCTTTTTGCGACAATTCTAGCTTTGTAGATGGTAACACTACTATCAGTGTCCGTCTTCCTCTTGAAGATCCATTTAATCTCAATGGCTCGCCGATCATTGGGCAAGTCAATCAAAGTCCATACTTTGTTCTTATACATGGATCTCATCTCAGATTTCATGGCCTCAAGCCATTTCGTGGAATCTGGACTCATCATCGCTTCCTCATAGTTCGTAGGTTTGTCATGGTCAAGTAACATGATCTCCAGAACAGGATTACCATACCACTCTGGTGCGGATCTCACTCTGGTTTACCTATGAGGTTTGGTAGTAACGTGATCTGAAGTTACATGATCATCATCATTAGCTTCCTCACTAATTGGTGTAGTAGTCACAGGAACAGATTTCTGTGATGAACTACTTTCCAATAAGGGAACAGGCACAGTTACCTCATCAAGTTCTACTTTCCTCCCACTCACTTCTTTCGAGAGAAACTCCTTCTCTAGAAAGGATCCATTCTCAGCAATGAATATCTTGCCTTCGGATCTGTGATAGAAGGTGTACCCAACATTTTCTTTTGGGTATCCTATGAAGATTTACTTCTCCGATTTCGGTTCGAGCTTATCGTGTTGAAACATTTTCACATAAGCATCGCAGTCCCAAACTTTAAGAAACGACATCTTAGGTTTCTCGCCAAACCACAGTTCATACGGTGTCGTCTTAACGGATTTAGATGGTGCCCTATTTAACGTGAATGTAGCTGTCTCTAATGCATAACCCCAAAACGATAGTGGTAATTGGTAAGAGACATCATAGATTGCACCATATCTAATAAAGTACGGTTAAGACGTTCGGATGCACCATTATACTGTGGTGTTCCAGGTGGCGTGAGTAGTGAAACTATTTCACATTGTTTTAACTGAAGGACAAAATCGTAACTCAAATATTTTACTTCTGCGATCATATCGTAGAAACTTTTATTTTTGTTACGATGATTCACCACTTCACTCTGAAATTCTTTGAACTTTTCAAATATTTCAGACTTGTGTTTCATCAAGTAGATATACTCATATCTGCTCAAATCATCTGTGAAGATTAGAAAATAATGATACCTGCCACGAGCCTCAATATTCATCGGACCACATACATCAGTATGTATGATTTCCAACAAATTTGTTGCTCGCTCCATTGTTCCAGAGAACGGAGTCTTAGTCATCTTGCCCATGAGGCATGGTCCGCAAGCATCAACTGATTCATAATCAAGTGATTCCAAAAGCCCATCAACATGGATTTTCTTCATGTGCTTTACACCAATATGACCTAAACGGCAGTGCCACAAATAAGTTGCACTATCATTATTAACTTTGCATCTTTTGGCTTCAATATTATAAAAATGTGTATTACCACGATCGAGATCCAACAAACCATTTTCATTGGGTGTATGACCATAGACGGTTTTATTCATGTAAACAGAACAACAGTTATTCTCTAACTTACATGAATAACTGTATTGCAATAAACATGATCCAATCATATTCATGCTCAACGCAAACACTAAATAACATTTATTTTAGGTTTAACAATAATCCCGAAAGTATAGGGAGTGTGCGATGATGATCATATCAATCTTGGAACCATTTCCAATACACATCGTCACTTCACCCTTAACTAGTCTCTGTTCATTCTGCAACTCCCGTTTCAAGTTACTATTCTTAGCAACTGAACCAGTTATCAAATACCGAGGGGTTGCTATAAACACTAGTAAAGTACACATCAATAACATGTATATCCAATATACCTTTGTTCACTTTGCCATCCTTCTTATCCGCTAAATACTTGGGGCAGTTCCCCTTCTAGTGACCAGTCCCTTTGCAGTAAAAGCACTTAGTCTCAGGCTTAGGTCCAGACTTGGGCTTCTTCACTTGAGCAGCAACTTGCTTGCCGTTCTTCTTGAAGTTCCCCTTCTTCCCTTTGCCCTTTTCTTGAAACTAGTGGTCTTGTCAATCATCAACATTTCATGCTTTTCTTGATTTCTACCTTCGTCGATTTCAGCATCACGAAGAGCTTGGGAATCGTTTCAGTTATCCCCTGCATATTATAGTTCATCACGAAGTTCTAGCAACTTGGTGATGGTGACTAGAGAACTCTGTCAATCACTATCTTATCTGGAAGATTAACTCCCACTTGATTCAAGCGATTGTAGTACCCAGACAATCTGAGCACATGCTCACTACTTGAGTTATTCTCCTCCATCTTTTAGCTATAGAACTTGTTGGAGACTTCATATCTCTCAACTCGGGTATTTGCTAGAAATATTAACTTCAACTCCTGGAACATCTCATATGGTCCATGACGTTCAAACCGTCTTTGAAGTCCTGAATCTAAGCCGTTAAGCATGGCGCACTAAACTATCGAGTAGTCATCATATTGAGCTAGCCAAACGTTCATAACGTCTGCATCTGCTCCTGCAATAGGTCTGTCACCTAGCGGTGCATCAAGGACATAATTCTTCTGTGCAGCAATGAGGATAAACCTCAGATCACGGATCCAATCTGCATCATTGCTACTAACATCTTTCAACTTAGTTTTCTCTAGGAACATATATAAAACATAGGGAAGCAACAACACGAGCTATTGATCTATAACATTATTTGCAAAATACTATCAGGACTAAGTTCATGATATATTTAAGTTCAATTAATCATATTACTTAAGAACTCCCACTTAGAAAGACATCCCTCTAATCTTCTAAGTGATCACGTGATCCAAATCAACTAAACCATAACCGATCATCACGTGAAATGGAGTAATTTTCAATGGTGAACATCACTATGTTGATCATATCTACTATATGATTCATGCTCGACCTTTTGGTCTCAGTGTTCCGAGGCCATATCTACATATGCTAGGCTCGTCAAGTTTAACATGTGTATTCTGCGTGTGCAAAACTGGCTTGCACCCGTTGTAGATGGACGTAGAGCTTATCACACCCGATCATCACATGGTGTCTGGGCACGACAAACTTTGGCAACGGTGCATACTCAGGGAGAACACTTTTATCTTGAAATTTAGTGAGAGATCATCTTATAATGCTACCGTCAATCAAAGCAAGTAAGATGCATAAAAGATAAACATCACATGCAATCAAAATATGTGACATGATATGGCCATCATCATCTTGTGCCTTTGATATCCATCTCCAAAACATCGTCATGATTTCCATCGTCACTAGCATGACACCATGATCTCCATCATCTTGATCTATATCAATGTGTCGTCACATGGTCATCTCGCCAACTATTGCTCTTGCAACTATTCCTATCGCATAGCGATAAAGTAAAGCAATTATTTGGCGCTTGCATCTTATGCAATAAAGAGACAACCATAAGGCTTCTGCCAGTTGCCGATAACTTCAACAAAACATGATCATCCTATACAACAACTTATATCTCATCACGTCTTGACCATATCACAGCACAACATGCCCTGCAAAAACAAGTTAGACGTCCTCTACTTTGTTGTTGCAAGTTTTTACGTGGCTGCTATGGGCTGGGCAAGAACCGTTCTTACCTACGCATTAAAACCACAACGATAGTTTGTCAAGTTAGTGATGTTTTAACCTTCTCAAGGACCGGGCGTAGCCACACTCGGTTCAACTAAAGTTGGAGAAACTGACACCCGCTAGTCACCTGTGTGCATAGCACGGTGGTAAAACCAGTCTCGCGTAAGCGTACGCGTAATGTCGGTCTGGGCCACTTCATCCAACAATACCGCCGAACCAAAGTGTGACATGCTGGTAAGCAGTATGACTTATATCGCCCACAACTCACTTGTGTTCTACTCGTGCATATTACATCAACGCATAAAACCTAGGCTCGGATGCCACTGTTGGGGAACGTAGTAATTTCAAAAATTTCCTACGCACACGCAAGATCATGGTGATGCATAGCAACGAGAGGGGAGAGTGTTGTCCACGTACCCTCGTAGACCGAAAGCGGAAGCATTAGCACAATGCGGTTGATGTAGTCGTACGTCTTCACGATCCGACCGATCAAGTACCAACGCACGGCACCTCCGGGTCCTGCACACGTTCAACTCGATGACGTCCCTCGAACTCCGATCCAGCCGAGCTTTGAGGGAGAGTTCCATCAGCATGACGGTGTGGTGATGATGATGATGTTCTACCAACGCAGGGCTTCGCCTAAGCACCGCTACGATATGACCGAGGTGGATTATGGTGGAGGGGGGCACCGCACACGGCTAAGAGATCCAAGGGATCAATTGTTGTGTCTATGGGGTGCCCCCTGGCACCGTATATAAAGGAGTGGAGGAGGGGGAGGGCCGGCCCTCTCAATGGCACGCCCTAGGGGAGTCCTACTCCCACCTGGAGTAGGATTCCCCTTTTCCTAGTAGAACTAGGAGCCCTTCCATGTAGTAGGAGTTGGAGGGAAGGGAAGGGAAGGGAAAAGGAGAAGGAAGGAAGGAAGGGGGCGCCCCCCCCCCTCCCTAGTCCAATTCGGACCAGCACATGGGGAGGGGTGCGGCCACCCTTTGAGGCCTTTCTCTCCTTTCCCGTATGGCCCATTAAGGCCCAATACGAATTCCCGTAACTCCCCGGTACTCCCGAAAATACCCGAATCACTCGGAACCTTTCCGATATCCGAATATAGTCGTCCAATATATCGATCTTTACGTCTTGACCATTTCGAGACTCCTCATCATGTCCCCAATCTCATCCGGGACTCCGAACTCCTTCGGTACATCAAAACACATAAACTCATAATATAGCCGTCATCGAACTTTAAGCGTGCGGACCCTACGGGTTCGAGAACTATGTAGACATGACCGAGACACTCTCCTGTCAATAACCAATAGTAGAACCTGGATGCCCATATTGGCTCCTACATATTCTACGAAGATCTTTATCGGTCAGACCACATAACAACATACGTTGTTCCCTTTGTCATCGGTATGTTACTTGCCCGAGATTCGATCGTCGGTATCTCAATACCTAGTTCAATCTCGTTACCGGCAAGTCTCTTTACTCGTTCCGTAATACATCATTACACAACTAACTCATTAGTTGCAATGCTTGCAAGGCTTTAAGTGATGTGCATTACCGAGTGGGCCCAGAGATACCTCTCCGATAATCGAAGTGACAAATCCTAATCTCGAAATACGCCAACCCAACAAGTACCTTTGGAGACACCTGTAGAGCACCTTTATAATCACCCAGTTATGTTGTGATGTTTGGTAGCACACAAAGTGTTCCTCAGGTAAACGGGAGTTGCATAATCTCATAGTCATAGGAACATGTATAAGTCATGAAGAAAGCAATAGCAACAAACTAAACGATCAAGTGCTATGCTAACGGAATGGGTCAAGTCAATCACATCATTCTCTAATGATGTGACCCCGTTAATCAAATGACAACTCATGTCTATGGCTAGGAAACTTAACCATCTTTGATTCAACGAGGTAGTCAAGTAGAGGCATACTAGTGACACTCTGTTTGTCTATGTATTCACACATGTATTATGTTTCCGGTTAATACAATTCTAGCATGAATAATAAACATTTATCATGAAATAAGGAAATAAATAATAACTTTATTATTGCCTCTAGGGCATATTTCCTTCACCGCCGTCTTTGCTTCTAAACCGCCCGGGCTCGCGACCCCGAGTTGTCTCTCCCATCTCCATGGTCTGACCGCCGGCGCCCCTGCCCCGTCGCCGTAAACCGGCGTCGCCTGTCACCTCCCGCTGCTCCCGCATCGCAGAGCCACCGTGGGTGCCTCCGCCCTTCCGCGAGGCCACCCTGTCGTCGAGAGTCGCCGGTGTCCGTCGTGGTTCTTCTAGCTGCTGATTCACCAGTCTGTCTCACTGTACGGGCTCGGGGTGTGCTAAACCGCCTTGCCTGAACCGTTGCGCCGCCCTGCCATTTCAAATCGCCATCAGGCCGAGCAACCTGCTCTCGTTCTGCCTCTGCTTCAAACCGCTGCCGCCGAGTCGCCGCTGGCGCCAGAGTTGACCTGCCTCACCTCACCGCCCTGACTCCGCCTTGGGCCGTCGCGCCTGCCCTGGGCTCAAAGTCGCCGCCATCGAGTCGCCGAATTGCTTTGTAAACTGGCCACCACAGCTGAGCAGGTCTCGTTAATGCCTCGCCGGCTTACTCCCGACGCGAGTCGTCATACAACCCGCCGCGTCTCCGCTCCACTCCACAGCCTTAAATCGCCGCCTGGCCATCTACTGCTAACCCGCTACAGCCGTATTTCAACCTCCGCTAATCTCCGCCGCTAGAAGTCGCCACCACTAAGTTGCTTGGCCGACGTGTCGAGCCACCCTGGCCTCGTGCCTCCGCCTCTCTAGGAAGGACTCCTCCATTATGGCTGTTGAACCGCCACTTCTACCGTGGCCCGGAGCATCTCCACTACCCCAGCGCTAAAGCCGCCACCATTGTCACAGCTCCGCTTCAAGTCGCCTGACACCCACCCCGTTCGGACTCACCTAAACCGATTCTTGCGTCACTCCGTCTTTGCTTCTGAAGCCGGCCGGGACTCCGTCGGGCCGCCGTGGCCTGCCTCTATTGTGACCCACCGTATCGAGCCGCCTTGCTGAGAGCCTCTACGACCCGCCGGCCTCGTGACCGTAGCCTGCTTCTGAGGTGCTGCCCCAGAGCTGGCCTCGCTCTGCCCCCGCCAGGCACGGCCTCGAGCCGCCTAGCTATTACAGACGCCTCCGCTACTGCGAACCTGCCGAGCTTGTCTGAAACACACCTGAGAAACTGAAACTGTGAAAAATCATTGTTTGAGGACACAACGATGAGTTGCTAGTGTTATTCAGGAAGGATCACGTGATAGCCCATATTATAGGACAATAGTTGTTGGAGATGATTTCCAACAGGAGTATAGACTGTGTTTAAATTATTCACAGGTTTGGTGTGGAAGGTCAATGGCTCAGAAAGAAGTTTATAGCACACAAGAGGAGGCATGCATCCAGCTACTAATGGAAAATGGATTATGGAATGAAATACCATTGGTGTTCTCTGATAGTCATCATGGATATTACATGGACCTTTCTTATTGAAGCATTTAAAGGGTCATTGGACGATGCATGGACTGAAGAAGCACGAGCTGCTATGATTGAACTGGACTGTATTTTCATGCAAGCATGTGCTGCCGAGCTGGTCCACGCTCGTACATCCGCGTCAGGATTCCTCCAGAGCGCCTCTGCTCGCTTCCGCTGTAACACGCCCTGTTGACCCACCAAGCCTATGGTGAACCGGCCTCCCTCTGCGGAAAATCCCGCATCACGAGCCGCCTGATGCCTCTGCTCACGAGCAGCCCCCGCACACCTCGTCGGCCTAGCCTTGGTGCGCCTTTGGTGTTGTACTCAGGCACCGGTTCATTTCTGCTGCTCCCGCTAGATGACTGTGTCCACGCCGAGTCGTTTACTCTACAGCCGTTCGCCTGTAAACTGCTCTACGCCGCGGCCTTGCCGGTGACTTGCTTCTGAACGGCTGTGTAAAAAAAAGGTCAGATGACTACTGGCGAGTGGCATGCACGGTTGTAGACTGTGGTTATTGTTGATCAATCAAACACAGCTGCACTACTTGTCAAAGCTCAGCAAGATATCGAGAATGAGAACGGTGGCAGCATTTGGCAAGGTCCTCGAGGTAATCAGTACAAATTCCTTCGGATGTATGTAAGGATCAAATGGAATTCAGCAACAGTACTAAAAGGTTACCTACGGATGCCACATAACGATCATCTGCCGCCTAAAAATCAGGTGATATTTATCTTACATATTTTGTTAAGTACATGTTGATTTCCTTCGACAAACAACTACTCCGCCCTGCTGTATTTTTTGTACGCAGGATAATGATTCACTACAAATGTGGTTTATACCATGAATATGGAGCGCGTACCGGCAACATTGCACCCGGTATTCATCCGTACCTCATTACCCGGTAAAGGGATGTGTGCAAGCCGCCGCCCTCGCGGCCCGAACTACTTTAACTCACTGGGACCGTCCCTGCGAAGTAACTCGCCCGTCCGTACCGGCTTATAATATTGCGGCCGACTCATCTGTCTGCTCCCACGGTGGGCTCACCCATGATTGATTTCCATTTCACCATGGTGATCATTAACTCCGCGGTGGATAAATGCTGACCTGACATATCAGGTCAAATCCATCCAGTATATTTTTATGTTATATATTGCTTTCTTTAAAAGAGCAATTACTTCGGCTTGCAAAGCTCTCTGACGCAGGACCCTAAACCGCCATATTGGTGCAAATTTAAAGGTCGTCAAAAAATTTCTGGCTTAACAAGAAGGATTCCGGTTTTAAAATTCGGCTCAAGGGAAAGCTGTCTCCCACAAAGCTTTGAAGCTCTCAATATCCGGTTTAAGAATTTCTGGTTCAAAAAAATAATCTCTCGCAAGTTCGAGCTCTCAGGAAAAATTAAAGGGACCAAAGAGAGTTTGTTGCAAAAGTAGAACTCAAACATAGGTGCCCCTTGAGCACAGCTCACAGTATCATTTGGGGGCTTGGTCGTATTCGAACCGTAGCTACACCTCTTGATCTGGCTATCAAGCCAATATTATCATGATAGCACAGCTCTAGTTACTGCGGTAATCCGGCTATCACGCCAAATATTATCATAAGGGGCCAAAGAGAGTCTGCTGCACAGCACAACTCAAACATGGGTATCCCTTGAGCACAGCTCAGAATATCACTTGGGGGCTATGTTCGAACCATAGTTACACCTCTTGATAGGCTTAAAGCCACCAGGGAAATCACTTGGGGGCTCTGGTCGTATCCGAACCATAGCTTATACCCTCTTGATCAGCATTAGGGCACCAGGGAAATCACTTGGGGGCTTGGTCGTATCCGTACCATAGCTACACCTCTTGATAGGCATAAGGCCACCAGGAAAATCACTTGGGGGCTATGGGTTCGAACCATAGTTACACCTCTTGATAGGCATAAGGGCACAAGGAAAATCACTTGGTCATATTCGAACCATAGCTACACCTCTTGATTGGTGCAATGCCACAATTATGACTACTTGGGGACTCTGGTCGTATCCGAACCATAGCTTAAACCCTCTTGATCATACACATACATCATCATATATTGCATCATCATTACATCATCATAACATGTATCATATGAGCACGGATATACCAGTTTATATGGCAGGAATCGGTTGTCAAAACCAGGTTATATTATTCAAAACCTTTAATAGCCAACACGGCTGGATTTTTTATGGTTATCAATAACCAAGATTATGATTGAGGTTTTCAAAGTCGCTTTAGCTCAATGGTTATCATATTATCAAAGGATATGATTTATTCTACAATTGAAGGAATAGTCCCGAGTTGCTGCAGGCTTACGACCCGGCACTTGGGGGCTACATTATTCAAATTGGGATTACATCAAATACACGAGTTTCATGTCGCTGCAAGCATGCACCATGACACTTGGGGGCTAATGCAAAGTCATTGCTTGCTCACTTATTGAAGACCCGACTCATCACATCATAATGAGTCGGCCCTTGGGGGTTACCAATTGCTCCTATCAACAATTCAAGGTACACGGATTTTCATCTCTTATTGAAGGATCCACTGCTCGGTTGGTAAAGCACAAGGCTCTTAACCTTGTGGACGTGGGTTCAAGCCCCATGATGGGGGTTACATCATATGATGTTATTTTCATTGAAGAATATATCAAGTCCCAGCTCAATATTATCTTATTGAGCCGGCCCTTGGGGGCTACACATTGCTACTCAAGTTTACATGATCATATTTACAAAGTCCCTGCTCATTATTGCATAATAACCCGGCCCTTGGGGGCTACACTGGTTGAAGTTTTTATGAGCATAAGGCAATTTCAAGTCCCAGGTTGCTGCAAGCATGACAACCCGGCACTTGGGGGCTACATATGTGGAATACTCAGTTCTGGCTGGTGATTAAGATGAACAAACTGGATTTCTTCAAGCTTGTGACATTCACATTGAAGCAAGTCTTAAGTTGTTGCCATGCTACCTTCTTAAGACTTGGGGGCTACAAGTGATAGGCATATAAGAGGTACATTTTCAAGCTTGATGTTAACTACAATTATGACCCGGTGCCATCAATATTTGTAAACCGGCAATGATAAACCAACAAGTGCAAGTCTTAAACCGGCAAAGTTCTACATTCTTAAACCGGCAAGTTCTACATTCTTAAACCGGCTGAAGATCAAATGAGTATTTCAAAGGCCAATATTTTTGTTAAGCATTGGGGGCTGAAGTCAAAGGAGTTATTCTTCGTAATATTTCTCTGTGACAAACCAATGTCAGCAAATTGATTATGAAGCTCGCCTAATTGACCCAGATTTTATAGAAGAAGGAAGTAACAAGGACTTAAGGATGATCAGGATCAGTTTAACATGGATAAATCCAAATTAAACTGGGGGCTAATGTCGGGGATATACCCCGCGGTATGATCCGGCCGGAGTTATAACCCGGCTGGGACTTAGTAAACCGGCAGGTGTTAAGACAGGTGGTAAACCAGTTGGTGTTAAGTCAGACGGTAAAGCGGCAGGTTGTTAAACCGGCTGACAGTTAAGACAGACAGTTAACTCAGACGGTAAACCGGCTGGTTGTTAAACCGGCTGACAGTTAAGACAGGAGTTAAGTCAGATGATAACTCAGCAGACATTCTTAAACCGGCAGACCATCTTAAACCGGCACTAGTTAACTCCCGGCAGACTATCTTAAACCGGCACCAATTAAACTCCCGGCAGGCAGTGGTAACTGGGTTGCCAGGAGTTATGAAGCCCGAGACGTTATGAAGCCCAAGATGTTAAGAAGCCCAAGAAGAGAAGTCATAATAGTTTAAGTCTTAAGTCCGAGTTGGACTCTACATGTAACCCTCCCCTTCAACATATATAAGGAGGGGTAGGGCTCCCCAAAGAGGACAAGTAAGGAGAAACAATCTTAAAGGGTTAGGGTTAACTGGGAGAGCCAGTTTACGGCGACGTCCTCATGATCATAATGAGAGATAGTCTCAAACAGCACGTAGGGTTGTTACCGGATGATGTTTCCCGGGGCTCGAAGCTGTCTAAACCCTTGTCTTGTGTTGCGTCTCTCGATTCCGCTCAACCCCTCTCAAGCTACCACATAGATGCGTTGGCTCCACGACTAAGTCCTCACACTAGGACATCTGCCGTGACCATTCCACGACAGCTTCCCTACCGAACACAAGTCTAAACTCCTACCACGAGCGGATGGACCCTTCAAGGTGCTTGCACGCTACAACAACAACGCTTACAAGATCGACCTCCCACGCGACAACTACAACGTGAGGATCTCTCGCCCTACCATGGTGATGAAGAATTCGATCTTTGGTCGGATCTTTCCCAAGGGAGGGGACATGATGCAGAGCATCCCAAGGTCATCCCCATGGACCTACCTACATCCCCCACAACACCACTTGGACCAATGACAAGAGCCCGTACGAGAGCTATCGAAGACGAGGTTAACTCTCTCCTTGTTGAAATTCCCTTCGACCCACTTGAGACATGGCTACTACCTCCAACGGATATGCTTTGTGTGTTTAGGTACCAAGGAACCAGCCGAGAAGAAGCTACGGTGCAAGATGGACATCGGGAGCATGAAGAGGAACCGCCCAGTCCAGAATGGGCGGTACTACCGCCCACACACGACGGTACTACCGCTGAAGGCCCCCAAGCGGCACTACCTGAAGGAAATATGCCCTAGAGGCAATAATAAAGTTATTATTTATTTCCTTATATCATGATAAATGTTTATTATTCATGCTAGAATTGTATTAACCGGAAACATAATACATGTGTGAATACATAGACAAACAGAGTGTCACTAGTATGCCTCTACTTGACTAGCCTGTTGATCAAAGATGGTTATGTTTCCTAGCCATAGACATGAGTTGTCATTTGATTAATGGGATCACATCATTAGGAGAATGATGTGATTGACATGACCCATTCCATTAGCTTAGCACCCGATCGTTTAGTATGTTGCTATTGCTTTCTTCATGACTTATACATGTTCCTATGACTATGAGATTATGCAACTCCCGTTTGCCGGAGGAACACTTTTTGTGCTACCAAACGTCACAATGTAACTGGGTGATTATAAAGGTGCTCTACAGGTGTCTCCAAAGGTACATGTTGGGTTGGCGTATTTCGAGATTAGGATTTGTCACTCCGATTGTCGGAGAGGTATCTCTGGGCCCTCTCGGTAATGCACATCACTTAAGCCTTGCAAGCATTGCAACTAATGAGTTAGTTGTGAGATGATGTATTACGGAACGAGTAAAGAGACTTGCCGGTAACGATATTGAACTAGGTATTAAGATACCGACGATCGAATCTCGGGCAAGTAACATACCGATGACAAAGGGAACAACGTATGTTGTTATGCGCTCTGACCGATAAAGATCTTCGTAGAATATGTGGGAGCCAATATGAGCATCCAGGTTCCGCTATTGGTTATTGACCGGAGACGTGTCTCGGTCATGTCTACATTGTTCTCGAACCCGTAGGGTCCGCACGCTTAAGGTTTCGATGAAAGTTATATTATGAGTTTATGAGTTTTGATGTACCGAAGGAGTTCGGAGTCCCGGATGAGATCGGGGACATGACGAGGAGTCTCGAAATGGTCGAGACGTAAAGATCGATATATTGGACGACTATATTCGGACATCGGAAAGGTTCCGAGTGGTTCGGGTATTTTTCGGAGTACCGGGGAGTTACGGGAATACGGGGGAAGAAGTATATGGGCCTTATTGGGCTTTAGGGGAGAGGGAGAGGCAGGCCACGCGCCCCCCCAAGGCCTAGTCCGAATTGGACTAGGGGGAGGGGCTGCGCCCCCTCCTTCCTTCTCTTCCCTCTTCCCCTTCCTTGTCTCCTACTCCTACTACATGGAAGGACTCCTAGTTGGACTAGGAAAAGGGGAATCCTACTCCCGGTGGGAGTAGGACTCCCCTAGGGCGCGCCATAGAGAGTGCCGGCCCTCCCCTCCTCCACTCCTTTATATATGGGGGCAGGGGCACCCCATAGACACACAAGTTGATCCTCGTGATCGTTTTCTTAGCCGTGTGCGGTGCCCCCTTCCACCATACTCCTCGATAATATTGTAGTGGTGCTTAGGTGAAGCCCTGCGACAGTTGAACATCAAGATCGTCACCACGCCGTCGTGCTGACGGAACTCTTCTCCCGACACTTTGCTGCATCGGAGTCCGGGGATCGTCATCGAGCTGAATGTGTGCTAGAACTCAGAGGTGTCGTAGTTTCGGTGCTTGATCGTTTGGGCCGTGAAGACGTACGACTACATCAACCGCGTTGTCATAACGCTTCCGCTGTCGGTCTACAAGGGTACGTAGATCACACTCTCCCCTCGTTGCTATACATCACCATGATCTTGCGTGTGCGTAGGAATTTTTTTGTAATTACTACGTTCCCCAACAGTGGCATCCGAGCCTAGGTTTTATGTGTTGATGTTATATGCACGAGTAGAACACAAGTGAGTTGTGGGCGATATAAGTCATACTGCTTACCAGCATGTCATACTTTGGTTCGGAGGTATTGTTGGATGAAGCGGCCTGGACCGACATTACGCGTACGCTTACGTGAGACTGGTTCTACCGACGTGCTTTGCATACAGGTGGCTGGCGGGTGTTAGTTTCTCCAACTTTAGTTGAACCAAGTGTGGCTACGCCCGGTCCTTGCGAAGGTTAAAACAGCACCAACTTGACAAACTATCGTTGTGGTTTTGATGCGTAGGTAAAATTGGTTCTTGCTTAAGCCCGTAGAAGCCACGTAAAACTTGCAACAACAAAGTAGAGGACGTCTAACTTGTTTTTGCAGGGCATGTTGTGATGTGATATGGTCAAGACATGATGCTAAATTTTATTGTATGAGATGATCATGTTTTGTAACTGAGTTATCGGCAACTGGCAGGAGCCATATGGTTGTTGCTTTATTGTATGCAATGCAATCGCGCTGTAATGCTTTACTTTATCACTAAGCGGTAGCGATAGTCGTGGAAGCATAAGATTGGCGAGACGACAACGATGCTACGATGGAGATCAAGGTGTCACGCCGGTGACGATGGTAATCATGATGGTACTTTAGAGATGGAGATCATGATAGAGGCTAAGGTGTCCCGATGTTTCGATGAGATGGTGGCTATCGTTTTCTGTGGGAGTCGACCTTGACGATCCGACTACGAACGTGCGAGACGTCGCGCCTTAGCAATCGCTAAACCAACTTCCGAGGGTTATTGACCACGCCGGAGCACGATCAACCTAACCACGAGGGTCTGTTTCCTGCGAGCAAACAAAGAACAAGCAAGAAACTGAGATTGCAATCGGGATATTGCGAATATAAGATGAAAGCTTTATTGATCAAGGTGGGGTTCTGTGACGTCTTGGTCTGGTCGTTGGACACAAACGAAGTACGCGAAGTTGCAGCTATGGCGAACCTTTAATCTAAACAAAACCCAAAGTCTAAATGACGCCCTAAGGGCTGTATATATGGAGGAAGAGGGGGGAATTTCGTGGCCCTTGAGGGTGGGGTCCGAAACCAACCCTAACTCTTGTTTCCCCACACATACGGACTCTAAAAATAGCCTATACTTAAGTATTTCGAAATTACATGGGCCTGGCCCATTAATAAGGTGACGCAGCACCTAGAATAGCCTATGGACGAATATTATGAAGTGGCATCTTGTATATTTCGTCCAAGGCTTCATGCACTCCTTATGGCGGCTTCAAAGTCCTGAAATCATCACTTGTAACTCCGTTCTTGATCCCCTTGCGCATGCCATCAAATCCATGCGTGTTCTTGCTCCAATGTTCATCCTTCTCCAAGCTAGGCCCTTCATTTGTAAGCAAAACAAATGTATCCAATTTAGGCAGCATCATAATCTCATGAACATTAGAATCATTACCAAGAAACGAAAGTACCTGGTAATTTAATTGGCGTGCGCGAGCTCTAGTAATTGGTCCAGTATATGTAACAGTAGGGGCTGTGGGTGTAACAATGGTATTGATGTCCTCATCATCCTCCCCTTCTTGAAATGAAGTCGTCCTCGACGGAAGCGCATCTTCCTCACCCAAATAAGGCTTCAAATCTGCAATCTTAAAAGTGGGACTAACCCCAAAATCTACAGGTAGCTCAAGTTTATATGCATTATCATTTATTTTCTCTAACACCTTAAAAGGACCATCAGCATGTGGCATTAGCTTTGATTTGCGCAGATTAGGAAATCTATCTTTACGCAAATGTAACCAAACAAGATCTCCAGGCGCAAACACAACATGTTTTCTACCCTTATCTCCAGCAAGTTTATATTTAGCATTCATACGCTCAATGTTTTCCTTAGTTAACTCATGCATTTTTAAAATCAATTCAGAACGTTCTTTAGCATCAAAATTAACCTTCTCTGAAGATGGAAGAGGCAACAAATCAATAGGTGCACGAGGTAGGAAACCATACACAATTTCAAAAGGGCACATCTTAGTAGTAGAATGCAATGAGCGATTATAAGCCAATTCAATATGAGGCAAGCATTCTTCCCATATTTTCTTGTTATTCTTCAAAACAGCCCTAAGCATAGTAGACAATGTTCTATTGACTACTTCAGTTTGTCCATCAGTTTGGGGGTGACAAGTAGTACTAAAAAGCAGCTTAGTCCCCAACTTAGCCCATAAGCATCTCCAAAAGTGGCTAAGAAATTTAGTATCACAATCTGAAACAATAGTATTTGGCACACCATGTAAGCGAATAATTTCACGAAAGAACAAATCAGCAACATTAACAGCATCATCGCTTTTATGACATGGTATAAAGTGTGCCATTTTCGAGAACCTATCCACGACAACAAATATGCTATCCCTCCCCTTCTTTGTTCGAGGTAAACCTAAAACAAAGTCCATAGATATATCCTCCCAAGGAACACTAGATACTGGCAAAGGCATATATAAACCATGAGGATTGAGTCGTGACTTAGCTCTTTGACATGTAGTGCAGCGAGCAACAAAACGCTCAACATCCCGTCTCATCTTTGGCCAAAAGAAATGTGTAGCAAGTATATCCTCCGTCTTCTTGACGCCAAAGTGTCCCATTAATCCTCCTCCATGCGCCTCCTGCAACAACAAAAGACGAACGGAGCTAGCTGGAATGCATAGCTTGTTAGCACGAAACACAAATCCATCGTTAAGAACGAACTTGTTCCAAGTTCTCCCTTCCTTACAATTCTGCAATACATCTTTAAATTCAGCATCATGAACATATTGATCTTTGATGGTCTCCAAACCAAATATTTTAAAGTCAAGTTGTGAAAGCATAGTATAACGACGAGACAAGGCATCAGCAATAACATTTTCTTTACCCTTCTTGTGTTTAATGACATAAGGGAAAGTCTCAATGAATTCAACCCATTTAGCATGTCTACGGTTCAGTTTTGCTTGACTTTTAATGTGTTTCAAAGATTCATGATCAGAATGTATAACAAATTCCTTGGGCCATAATAATGTTGTCATGTTTCTAAGGTCCGAACAAGAGCATTATTAATTTCTTTATCATAAGTAGAATAGTTCAGACTAGCCCACTTCAATTTTTCAGAAAAGTATGCAACAGTTTCCATCTTGTAATTACACACCTCCTAATCCAATCCACTAGCATCATATTAAAGCTCAAAAGTTCTTATTGAAATTAGGAAGTTGAGTAAAGGAGCATGTGTCAACTTATCTTCAAACCGTGAAGGCTTCTTCTGTGCGGTACCCCAAACAAAAGGCACATCCTTCTTTGTAAGCTCGTTGAGAGGTGCAGCAATGGTGCTGAAATCTCTCACAAAACGCCTATAGAAACCAGCGAGGCTAAGGAAGCTCCTCACTTGTGTGACCGTTTTGGGCTGCGGCCAACTCTCAATAGCTTCAATCTTGGCTTTATCAACTTCAATTCCCTGTGGAGTAACAACATAGCCAAGAAAAGATACTCGGTCGGTGCAAAAGGTGCACTTTCCAAGGTTACCAAACAAACGTGCATCATGTAGAGAAATAAAAACAGCACGTAAATGTTCCAAATGTTCCTCCAAAGATTTGTTATAAATCAATATGTCATCAAAGTAAACTACCACAAATCGTCCAATGAAAGCACGTAAAACTTCGTTCATTAACCTCATGAAAGTACTAGGTGCATTAGTTAACCCAAAAGGCATGACTAACCACTCATATAATCCAAACTTAGTTTTAAATGTTGTTTTCCATTCATCACCCAATTTCATACGAATTTGATGGTATCCACTACGCAAATCAACTTTGGAGAATATTGTAGAGCCACTCAATTCATCAAGCATATCATCTAGCCTAGGAATAGGATGACAATAACGAATAGTAATATTATTAATGCCTCTACAATCAACGCACATACGCGACGTACTATCCTTTTTCGGCACTAAAATGATAGGAACAGCACAAGGACTAAGGGATTCGCGTATATAACCTTTGTCGAGCAGTTCTTGTACTTGACGCATAATCTCCTTCATCTCCTCTGGATTGGTACGGTATGGTGCACGGTTGAGTAATGATGCACCGGGAATTAAGTCAATTTGATGCTCAATCCCTCGAATAGGTGGTAATCCCGGTGGCACGTCTTGTGGAAAGACGTCAGCGAACTCCTGCAAAATGTTAGTGACAGCAGGAGGCAAAGAGGAAGGCACGTCCTCGAATGAAAATAATGCCTCTTTGCACACAAAAGCATAGCAAACAGATTTGCTAAAATCTAGATCATCAATATCAGATTTGGTGGCAAGTAAACATGCACTTTTCAATTTAATTTCAGAAGCAACACTAGATTGTTTATTATTAGGCTGCATTTGTTGCTCAAATTCTTTTGCCGCAATCTGATTTTCACTCTTATTTTTCTCCTGTTTTTCTTTATTAGCTCTATTAATATCACCTTTCAAAATGGAATCAGGAGTCATAGGAAGCAAGGTAATATTTTTGTCCTTTATGAACAAGAGTATACTGATTGTTTCTACCATGGTGTACAGAATTTTTATCAAATTGCCATGGTCTACCAAGTAATAAGGAACATGCTTGCATAGGTACCACATCACAATCAACATAATCAGCATATGTAGAGATACTAAAATGCACACGAACAGTACGTGTTACCTTAACCTTGCCGCTGTTGTTGAACCATTGGATGTAGTAAGGATGTGGATGTGGTCTTGTGGTGAGAGATAGCTTCTCCACCATCTCCATGCTAGCCAAGTTATTGCAGCTCCCTCCATCTATGATCACGTGAACAGAACGTTCCTTCACAACTCCCTTTGTATGGAACAAATTATGCCTCTGATTTTGCTCAGCTTGTGTAACCTGCACACTCAAAACACGTTGAGCAACTAAACTTTCATACCTGTCAGCATCTTCAGGAGCCATGTATTGTGTCTCATGATCAGAATCGTCTCCACCGTGTTCGTCACGTGTAATAAGAGCCAAAGTCTCCTCATCATAGTCACTAGCGGACTCATACCAACCATCCTCAATAACAATCATCACACGCTTAGATGGGCATTCTCTCGCATAATGACCTCCACCCTTGCAACGTCGACAAATAATATCATGTGTTTGCCCTGTTGATGCCATGGATGAAGAAGAGCTCTTTGCAGGCCCAGAAGGTGTGCTCTTGGCAGATAGTGGTGATTGTGCCTGCTTTATTGTATCACGGTTGGAGGTGGTAGCCGACGGAGGCGCCGGTGTAGCAGAACGTGTGCAAGTAGATGATGCACGTGGTGTCCATGATGAAGGTCGACCTGCAGAAAAGTTAGTCCGCGCCAATGCCTGTCGATCCTGCACTTCACGTTCAGCTTTACAAGCAAGATGGAATAAACGAGTGATATTAGTATACTCCTTATACTCTAGAATCGTCTGAATCTCTCTATTTAATCCACCCATAAAACATGCAAGCATAGCTTCATTCTCCTCAACAATACCACATCTAATCATGCCAGTTTGTAATTCCTGATAATATTCTTCTACAGAATTTTTTCCCTGTCTTAAGCGCTGCAATTTTTGAAGTAATTCACGTTGATAATATGTTGGAACCCAACGAGTACACATAGCAGTTTTCAAAGCAGCCCAAGTAGCCGGAATAGGATATAATCTACAATGCTCAGACCACCAAACACATGCAAAACTAGTGAAAGCACAAACAGCAGCAGGAACACGTCTCTCCTCGGGATATTGTAAACATGTAAATCGTTGTTCAGTTTCTAACTCCCAAGTAAGATATATATCAGGAACATATCTACCCTCAAATGGTGGAATATTCAATTTTAGTTTAGGGAGATGGTCATGATCTCGTACCTGAGGGTGAGCCCTACCATTGCCATTATTTGCATGTGGACGACCTGGTGGTTGCTGTGCTGTTGGTGGCACGTAGTTCTGATTTTGATCAACCTCATCCTCATAATCTCCCACATAAGCATCCTCCTCCACATCAGCAGTAGGAGCCACAGAAGTATCAACAGCAGCACCAGCAGTTTGGCCCGACTGAAGAGGGACACGGCTCGCTCGGCGGAGGGCTGTTTCCCGACGTGGAGGTAGTCGGTGTTGTTGCTGTTGTTGCAGAGGTGCGGCAGGAGCAGCCGGTGGTGGTGGTGGAAAACGCGAAAGCAATTCAGCAAACTTGTTATCGAGCTTTGTTTCAAACGTCTTCTCCATGCCATCTATCTTCTCCATGGCCTCTTCAAATCTGTTTATCACATCTTGCACCTGTCCATTCATCATTTGCTGAAACGTATCATGAAGCTCCTTGTTCGTCAAGTTCTCCCAGTCAGTCTCGTCGGCTTGTGATCCTGGCATGGTTAGCAGCAATAGAAACACACAAGAATATGATCCTATAGACTACTAACAAGTGGTGGTGGTGGCGGGTGTCACAAATCCGTCAAGCAAATCTCAAATTCTTACCGGTTCTTACCCAGCAGCAGGCGGTGATCGGCAACCGTTGTAGTCAAAACTCTCAAAAGCTTGGATAGAGCGATTGCCAGGGAGAGTCAAACCACGACGTAGATGTATGTGGAGCTGGGAAGGCTTATAGTATGGTAGCAAAAAGGGTCAGCAATAATCAATTCAGAGATGCAAAGTTGAATAAACGCTCAACGACGGTACTGTGCTGGTCCTAGGCTAGACCGTGCTAGAGACGCGAGCCTAGAACACTAACAAAATCACGGCGCTGCATGTAAATAAGGGAAAAGCACACTCTGGAACTTTTTTTTTCGCTCTTTTTTTTGCGCTCCTTTTTTTTGCGCTCCTCTTTTTTTTTGCGAAAAATCACTATAATGGCGAGTGTCTCAAAACTCTTCCCTCGTCAAACTGATAGGATGGGCACGAAAAAAAATTCACTTTTTTTTCGGAAATCAGGGCAGCGACGACGAAAAAGTGCGACAAAAAATCACTATGATGGCACGTGGCTCAAAAGACTCAGAAAAGCCTAAAAATAGGATAGGGAAAAAAATTTGCCCGTGAAAATTTTGGCCTAAAAACTGCCCGGGGGTCTCCAGACTCTTTTTTTTTCCGAGACCTACGCAGGCAAGGAAACACGACTCGGAATTTAGATTGATCTCAAGAACAAACCTAATATGAGAAGAACTCGGATTGGTGGTGGATATATGGTTGTGGTATATGGCAGCGGTGGTGGTATATGGTAGCGGTGGTGGTATATGGATAGAGATTGGTGGTGGTATATGGATACGGATTGGTAGTGGTATATGGATATGGATTCAGAGCGGTGGCGGATAAGCAAAAGTGGTAGATGGGCGATGATGATGGTGCGGCGGCGGCGTGATAACTTATGACCAGAACTCGAAACTCTAAAAGACTAGACTCTAAGACCAGCAACTTGACACGACGATGCAACCGCAAATTCAACAAAGCAAAAACCCTAAAAAGATTATGCAAAGGCTCAGATTGGTTCGGATATGATGAACTAACCCTAATTTTTTTGTGTGGCTTTTTTTCGTGGACTGTAGGTATGAAGAACAGACTCGATCTAATCTACGAAAAACTTTAAAAATCTCACCGAGCAACCTGGAAATCTGATACCACTTGATAGAGGCTAAGGTGTCCCGATGTTTCGATGAGATGGTGGCTATCGTTTTCTGTGGGAGTCGACCTTGACGATCCGACTACGAACGTGCGAGACGTCGCGCCTTAGCAATCGCTAAACCAACTTCCGAGGGTTATTGACCACACCGGAGCACGATCAACCTGACCACGAGGGTCTGTTTCCTGCGAGCAAACGAAGAACAAGCAAGAAACTGAGATTGCAATCGGGATATTGCGAATATAAGATGAAAGCTTTATTGATTAAGGTGGGGTTCTGTGACGTCTTGGTCTGGTCGTTGGACACAAACGAAGTACGCGAAGTTGCAGCTATGGCGAACCTTCAATCTAAACAAAACCCAAAGTCTAAACGACGCCCTAAGGGCTGTATATATGGAGGAAGAGGGGGGAATTTCGTGGCCCTTGAGGGTGGGGTCCGAAACCAACCCTAACTCTTGTTTCCCCACACATATGGACTCTAAAAATAGCCTATACTTAAGGATTTCGAAATTACATGGGCCTGGCCCATTAATAAGGTGACGCAGCACCTAGAATAGCCTATGGACGAATATTATGAAGTGGCATCTTGTATATTTCGTCCAAGGCTTCATGCACTCCTTATGGCGGCTTCAAAGTCCTGAAATCATCACTTGTAACTCCGTTCTTGATCCCCTTGCGCATGCCATCAACTCCATGCGTGTTCTTGCTCCAATGTTCATCCTTCTCCAAGCTAGGCCCTTCATTTGTAAGCAAAACAAATGTATCCAATTTAGGCAGCATCATAATCTCATGAACATTAGAATCATTACCAAGAAACGAAAGTACCTGGTAATTTAATTGGCGTGCGTGAGCTCTAGTAATTGGTCCAGTATATGTAACAGTAGGGGCTGTGGGTGTAACAATGGTATTGATGTCCTCATCAGATCACAAGTACAAGATGATGATGGCCATATCATATCACTTATATTTATTGCATGTGATGTTTATCTTTTATGCATCTTATCTTGCTTTGTTTGACGGTAGCATTTTAAGATGATCTCTCACTAATTATCAAGAAGTGTTTTCCCTGAGTATGCACCGTTGCGAAAGTTCTTTGTGCTGAGACACCACGTGATGATCGGGTGTGATAGGCTCTACATTCAAATACAACGGGTGCAAAACAGTTGCACACGCAGAGACTCAGGTTATACTTGACGAGCCAAGCATATACAGATATGGCCTCGAAACATGGAGACCGAAAGGTCGAGCGTGAATCATATAGTAGATATGATCAACATAGTGATGTTCACCAATGAAACTGCTCCATCTCACGTGATGATCGGACATGGTTTAGTTGATTTGGATCACGTGATCACTTAGAGGATTAGAGGGATGTCTATCTAAGTGGGAGTTCTTAAGTAATATGATTAATTGAACTTAAATTTATCATGAACTTAGTCCTGGTAGTATTTTTGCAAATCATGTTGTAGATCAATAGCTCGCGTTGTTGCTTCCCTGTGTTTATTTTGATATGTTCCTAGAGAAAATTGTGTTGAAATATGTTAGTAGCAATGATGTGGATTGGATCCGTGATCTGAGGTTTATCCTCATTGCTGCACAGAAGAATTATGTCCTTGATACACCGCTAGGTGACAGACCTATTGCAGGAGCAGATGCAGACGTTATGAACGTTTGGCTAGCTCAATATGATGACTACTTGATAGTTTAGTGCACCATGCTTAATGGCTTAGAATTGGGACTTCAAAGACGTTTTGAACGTCATGGACCATATGAGATGTTCCAGGAGTTGAAGTTAATATTTCAAGCAAATACCCGAGTTGAGAGATATGAAGTCTCCAACAAGTTCTATAGCTAAAAGACGGAGGAGAATCGCTCAACTAGTGAGCATGTGCTCAGATTGTCTGGGTACTACAATTGCTTGAATCAAGTGGGAGTTAATCTTCCAGATAAAATAGTGATTGACAGAATTCTCTAGTCACCATCACCAAGTTAGTAGAACTTCGTGATGAACTATGATATGCAAGGGATAACGGAAATGATTCCCAAGCTCTTCGTAATGCTGAAATTGACGAAGGTAGAAATCGAGAAAAACATCAAGTGTTGATGGTAGACAAGACCACTAGTTTCAAGAAAAGGGCAAAGGAAAAAAGGGGAACTTCAAGAAGAACAACAAGCAAGTTGCTGCTCAAGTGAAGAAGCCCAAGTCTGGTCCTAAGCCTGAGACTAAGTGCTTCTACTGCAAAGGGACTGGTCACTGGAAGCGGAACTACCCCAAGTGATTGGCGGATAAGAAGGATGGCAAAGTGAACATAAGTATATTTGATATACATGTAATTGATGTGTACTTTACTAGTGTTTATAGCAACCCCTCGGTATTTGATACTAGTTCAGTTGCTAAGATTAGTAACTTGAAACGGGAGTTGCAGAATAAACAGAGACTAGTTAAGGATGAAGTGAAAATGTGTGTTGGAAGTGGTTCCAAGATTGATATGATCATCATCGCACACTCCCTATACTTTTGGGATTAGTGTTGAACCTAAATAAGTGTTATTTGGTGTTTGCGTTGAGCATGAATATGATTTGATCATGTTTATTGTAATACAGTTATTCATTTAAGTAAGAGAATAAATTGTTGTTCTGTTTACATGAATAAAACCTTATATGGTTACACACCCAATGAAAATAGTTCATTGGATCTCGATCGTAGTGATACACATATTCATAATATTGAAACCAAAAGATGCGAAGTTAATAATGATAGTGCAACTTATTTTTGGCACTGCCGTTTAGGTCATATTGGTGTAAAGCGCATGAAGAAACTCCATGCTGATGGGATTTTGGAATCACTTGATTATGAATAACTTGGTGCTTGCGAACCATGCCTTATGGGCAAGATGACTAAAGACTCCGTTCTCCAGTACAATGGAGCGAGCAACTGACTTATTGGAAATAATACATACTGATGTATGCGATCCGATGAGTGTTAAAGCTCGCGGCGGGTATCGTTATTTTCTAACCTTCACATATGATTTGAGCAGATATGGGTATATCTGCTTGATGAAACATAAGTCTGAAACATTTGAAAAGTTCAAAGAATTTCAGAGTGAAGTGGAAAATCATCGTAACAAGAAAAATAAGGTTTCTACGATCTGATCACGGAGACAAATATTTGAGTTACGAGTTTGGTCTTCAATTAAAACTATGTGGAATAGTTTCACAAATTCATGCCACCTGGAACACCACAGCATAATAGTGTGTTCGAACGTCATAACCGTACTTTATTGGATATAGTGCAATCTATGATGTTTCTTACCGATTTACCACTATAGTTTTGCGGTTATGCATTAGAGACAGCTGCATTCACGAAAAAAGGGCACAATCTAAATCCATTGAGACGACACTGTATGAACTATGGTTTGGCAAGAAACCTAAGTTGTCGTTTCTTAAAAGTTTGAGGTTGCAATGCTTATGTGAAAAAGTTTCAACCTGATAAGCTCAAACCCAAATCAGAGAAGTGCGTCTTCATAGGATACCCAAAAAGAAAAATGTTGGGTACACCTTCCATCACAGATCCGAAGGCAAGCTATTCGTTGCTGGGAATGGATCCTTTCTAGAGAAGGAGTTTCTCTCGAAAGAAGTGAGTGGGAGGAAAGTAGAACTTGATAAGGTAATTGTACCTTCTCCCTTATTGGAAAGTAGTTCATCACAGAAATCTATTCCTGTGACTACTACACCAATTAGTGAGGAAGCTAATGATGATGATCATGTAACTTCAGATCAAGTTACTACCAAACCTCGTAGGTAAACTAGAGTGAGATACGCACCAGAGTGGTACGGTAATCCTGTTCTGGAAGTCATGTTACTTGACCATGACTAGCCTACGAACTATGAGGAAGCGATGATGAGCCCAGATTCTGCGAAATGGCTTGAGGCCATGAAATCTGAGATGAGATCCATGTATGAGAACAAAGTATGGACTTTGGTTGACTTGCCCGATGTTCAGCAAGTCATTGAGATTAAATGGATCTTCAAGAGGAAGACGGACGCTGATAGTAGTGTTACTATCTACAAAGCTAGAATTGTCGCAAAAGGTTTTCGACAAGTTCAAGGTGTTGACTACGATAAGAGTTTCTCACTCGTATCTATGCTTAAGTCTGTCCGAATCGTGTTAGCAATTGCCGCATTTTATGAAATCTGGCAAATGGATAAACAAAACTGCATTCCTTAATGGATTTATTAAAGAAGAGTTGTATATGATGCAACCAGAAGGTTTTGTCAATCCTAAAGGTGTTAACAAAATGTGCAAGATCCAGTGATCCATCTATGGACTGGTGCAAGCATCTCAGAGTTGGAATATACGCTTTGATGAGTTGATCAAAGCATATAGTTTTATACAGACTTGCGGTGAAGCCTGTATTTACAAGAAAGTGAGTGGGAGCACTACAACATTTCTGATAAGTATATATGAATGACATATTGTTGATCGGAAATAATGTAGAATTATTCTGCAAAGCATAAAGGAGTGTTTGAAAGGAGTTTTTTTCAAAGAAAGACCTCGGTGAAGCTGCTTACATATTGAGCATCAAGATCTATAGAGATAGATCAAGACGCTTGATAAGTTTTTTCAATGAGTACATACCTTGACAAGATTTTGAATTAGTTCAAAATGGAACAGTCAAAGAAAGAATTCTTGCCTGTGTTACAAGGTGTGAAATTGAGTAAGACTCAAAGCCCGACCACGGCAGAAAATAGAAAGAGAATGAAAGTCATTCCCTATGCCTTGGCCATAGGTTCTATAAAGTATGCCATGCTATGTACCAGACCTATTGTATACCCTACACCGTTTTTGGCAAGGGAGTACAATAGTGATCTAGGAGTAGATCACTGGACAGCGGTCAAAATTATCCTTAGTGGAATAAGGATATGTTTCTCAATTATGGAGGTGACAAAAGGTTCGTCGTAAAAGGGTTACGTCGATACAAGTTTTGGCACTAATCCGGATGACTCTAAGTCTTCATCTGGATACATATTGAAAGTGGGAGCAATTAGCTAAAGTAGCTCCGTGCATAGCATTGTAGACATAGAAATTTGCAAAATTCTTACGGATCTAAATATGACAGACCCGTTGACTAAAATTATCTCACAAACAAAACATGATCACACCTTAGTACTCTTTGGGTGTTAATCACATAGCGATGTGAACTAGATTACTGACTCTAGTAAACCCTTTGGGTGTTGGTCACATGTGGATGTGAACTATGGGTGTTAACCACATAAAGATGTGAACTATTGATGTTAAATCACATGGCGATGTGAACTAGATTATTGACTCTAGTGCAAGTGGGAGACTGAAGGAAATATGCCCTAGAGGCAATAATAAAGTTATTATTTATTTCCTATATCATGATAAATGTTTATTATTCATGCTAGAATTGTATTAACCGGAAACATAATACATGTGTGAATACATAGACAAACAGAGTGTCACTAGTATGCCTCTACTTGACTAGCCTGTTGACCAAAGATGGTTATGTTTCCTAGCCATAGACATGAGTTGTCATTTGATTAACGGGATCACATCATTAGGACAATGATGTGATTGACATGACCCATTCCATTAGCTTATCACCCGATCGTTTAGTATGTTGCTATTGCTTTCTTCATGACTTATACATGTTCCTATGACTATGAGATTATGCAACTCCCGTTTGCCGGAGGAACACTTTGTGTGCTACCAAACGTCACAACGTAACTGGGTGATTATAAAGGAGCTCTACAGGTGTCTCCAAAGGTACATGTTGGGTTGGCGTATTTCGAGATTAGGATTTGTCACTCTGATTGTCGGAGAGGTATCTCTGGGCCCTCTCGGTAATGCACATCACTTAAGCCTTGCAAGCATTGCAACTAATGAGTTAGTTGCGAGATGATGTATTACGGAACGAGTAAAGAGACTTGTCAGTAACGAGATTGAACTAGGTATTAAGATATCGACGATCGAATTAGGGCAAGTAACATACCAATGACAAAGGGAACAACGTATGTTGTTATGCGCTCTGACCGATAAAGATCTTCGTAGAATATGTGGGAACCAATATGAGCATCCAGGTTATGCTATTGGTTATTGACCGGAGACGTGTCTCAGTCATGTCTACATTGTTCTCGAACCCGTAGGGTCCGCATGCTTAGGGTTTCGATGACAGTTATATTATGAGTTTATGAGTTTTGATGTACCGAAGGAGTTCAGAGTCCTGGATGAGATCGGGGACATGACGAGGAGTCTCGAAATGGTCGAGACGTAAAGATCGATATATTGGACGACTATATTCGGACATCGGAAAGGTTCCGAGTGGTTCGGGTATTTTTCGGAGTACCGGGGAGTTACGGGAATACGGGGGAAGAAGTATATGGGCCTTATTGGGCTTTAGGGGAGAGGGAGAGGCAGGCCCCCCCCCAAGGCCTAGTCCGAATTGAACTAGGGGGAGGGGCTGCGCCCCCTCCTTCCTTCTCTTCCCTCTTCCCCTTCCTTGTCTCCTACTCCTACTACATGGAAGGACTCCTAGTTGGACTAGGAAAAGGGGAATCCTACTCCCGGTGGGAGTAGGACTCCCCTAGGGCGCGCCATAGAGAGGGCCGGCCCTCCCCTCCTCCACTCCTTTATATACGGGGGCAGGGGCACCCCATAGACACACAAGTTGATCCTCGTGATTGTTTTCTTAGCCGTGTGCGGTGCCCCTTCCACCATACTCCTCGATAATATTGTAGTAGTGCTTAGGCGAAGCCCTGCGACAGTTGAACATCAAGATCGTCACCACGCCGTCGTGCTGACGGAACTCTTCCCCGACACTTTGCTGGATCGGAGTCCGGGGATCGTCATCTAGCTAAACGTGTGCTAGAAATCGGAGGTGTCGTAGTTTCGGTGCTTGATCGTTCGGGCCGTGAAGACGTACGACTACATCAACCGCGTTGTCATAACGCTTCCGCTGTCGGTCTACAAGGGTACGTAGATCACACTCTCCCCTCTCGTTGCTATGCATCACCATGACGCGTGTGCATAGGAAATTTTTTGAAATTACTACGTTCCCCAACACTACCGTCCAACATCCGCTCCACTGCCACTCAACCCGACAAACTCCTATGTTCGAGCGACCCGAGTCCAGTACTACTGCCCAGCCCGAGCTGCACTACCGCTACAGCGGTACTACCGCCCTAGGGTTCGGTACTACCGCCCTGCCTGCACTCAGAGGTCGGGTCATGGGCCCATGTATTTCCGTCTCACTTACCCCTTCGTGTACTTCGACTATATATACTCTCCCACCTCATCCTAGCAAGGGTTAGCGTTGTGATAGCTCATATTAGAGATAGAGCCTCGCTCATCCACATCGGATCTACTCCTTGAGAGAGACCGCGGCCCCTCTACGGAGAAGATCCCCTTGGATTCAAGACCCCCTTTTGGGTAGCCCCATCAAGACCTCCTTTGGAGAAGAACCGGTTACCGTGTATCATCCCTTGTTGATCGTGGATCATGTATCTTCCTTTGTGTTTCGAGGATCTAGCATATGTGTGATCGTTCTTGTTGGATTGAGTGATTCTCTCGTGTTTCCCCTCTTATTTCCCCCCGTGTTCTTCGTGTTCTTCGCGGGATCCACTCCTTTCGTGAAAGATCGGCCATCTAGGGTTCTACCCTACATCACTAGGTCAAGCGTATTCGCTCCCTGGTAATCGAGACATAAGCAATACCACCTCAAACTGGATTAGGCCTTTACCTTCACCGCAAGGGGCCGAACCAGTATAAACTCCTTGTGTTCTTTGTCTTGTTTAACCCCTTTAAGCTAACCCTGTTGCGATGGCTCCACAACTAAGTCCTTTTGCTAGGACATCTGTCGTGACAATTCCACGACAGGTGATGTTTACGTAGTGTTGCTTGGTTCTCCTAATTTTTTGATAACCTTGGTCTCATCATTGAGGGAAATACCTACTGTCATTGTGCTGCATCATCCCTTCCTCTTTGGGGAAATACCGACGTATTTCTAGCAGACATCAGGTACCCGTGGATTCGGCTAGCTGGGGAGTGTGATTGTCGGTGGAGGGGGGGTAAACCTTTACTTTTATCGCTTGGGAACCGCCACTAATGTGTTTAGCATGGAAGATATCGATAACTAATGGTCGCGAAGTAAATAGGAAGGTGCATTTCTCAAAATTCCATTTATCTCTGTTTTTAAAAACTGAGCTCTCGCACCACTGCAAATCCCTGCTTCCCTCTGTGACGGGACTGTCTATTTAATTTTATGCTAGGTCATCACCTTCTCAAATAAGCGCCAGATTCTGAGAGCACTACTGTCATCCTCATGCATTGTGTATAGTTAATGTTGGATGCATCATGACTGGATCTTTTCTACCATGAATTACAATGTTTAGTCGCTGCTTGAACTTTGGAGGTGCTCTGCATTTATGTGTCAGAAAGGGCTAGCGAGATACCACTGTTGTCATATTATATCATGATTGTTTTGACAAGGTGTTGTCATTTGAGATATTTTATTATTGCTTGCTTGTTTATTATGTCATTGATATGACTTAATATAATTTTTAAGAGTTATTGTTGACATGGTTAGTTATAATCTTTGCTGAAACCTGGGTACTACTTAAGATTATTTATGTAAACAAGAGCAAAAGAGTTCGTAGAAGTTTTTCTTTTTCACTTACAGTTTATCAACTGAATTGCTTGAGGACAAGCAAAGGTTTATGCTTGGGGGAGTTGATACGTCTCTGTCGTATCTACTTTTCCTAACGTTCATCCTCTTGTTTTGGACTCTAATTTGCATGATTTGAATGAAACTAACCCAGACTCACGTTGTTTTCAGCAGAACTACCATGGTGTTGTTTTTTGTGCAGAAATAAAAGTTCTTGGGCTGAAACGAAACATTTTGGAGATTTATTTCAGAATAAAAGAAAAATACTGGAGCCAAGAACCACCGGAGGGGGCCCTGGGTGAGCACAACCCACCAGGGCGCCCCCCCTCCAGGCACGCCCAGGTAGGTTGTGCCCACCTGGTGGCCCCGCAGACCCTGATTCCGACTCCATAAATACCTATTTTTTGGAAAAAATCTGGGAGGAAGAATTGTCTCGTTTCACGATACGGAGCCGTCGCCACCTCCTGTTCTTCATCGGGAGGCCAGATATGGAGTCCGTTTTGGGCTCCGGAGAGGGGGATCTTCGATCTTCGTCATCACCAACCCTCCTTCATCACCAATTCCCTGATGCTCCCCACCGGGAGTGCGTAATTCCTTCGTAGGCTCACTGGTCAGTGAGGAGTTTGATGAGATTCATCGTGTAATCGAGTTAGTTTGGTTAGGGCTTGATCCCTAGTATCCACTATGTTCTGAGATTGATGTTGATATGAGTTTGCCATGCTTAATGCTTGTCACTTTGGGCCCAGGTGCCATGATTTTAGATCTATATATAGATCCAATCTTGCAAGTTATATTCACCTATTACGTGTTATGATCCGTAAACCCCGGAGTGACAATAGTCGGGATACTTTCCGGTGATGACCGTAGTTTGAGGAGTTCATGTATTCACTATGTGTTAATGCTTTGTTCCAGTTCTCTATTAAAAGGAGGCCTTAATATCCCTTAGTTTCCTTATGGACCCCGCTACCACGGGAGGGTAGGACAAAAGATTTCATGCAAGTTCTTTCCATAAGCATGTATGACTATTTACGGAATACATGCCTACATTATATTTATGAACTGGAGCTAGTTTTGTATCACCCTAGGTTATGACTGTTATATGATGAATATCATCCAATGAATCACCCGATCCAATGCCTACGAATTTCTCTTATATTGTTCTTGCTAAGTTGTTACTACTATTGTTACTGTTACACTTGCTACAAAATCATTGCTATCATTGTTACCACTACTGTTACTGTTACCACTACTATGAAAACTATCATACTACTTTGCTACTGATCACCTTCCTGCAGATATTTAATCTCCAGGTGTGGTTGAATTGACAACTCAGCTTCTAATACTTGCAAATATTCTTTGGCTCCCCTTGTGCCGAATCTATAAATTTGGGTTGAATACTCTACTGTCAAAAATTACTGCGATCCCCTATACTTGTGGGTTATCAAATCTTTGGTTTAGTTAGGCCAACTAGATCGATTTCTCTTGCCATGGGAAGAGGTGCTTTGTGATGGATTTGATCGTGTGGTGTTCTTTCCCAGTGACAGAAGGGGCAGCAAGACATGCATGCACCATTGCTATTAAGGATAACAAGATGGGGCTATTCCTACATGAATAAATCTCGTCTACATCATGTCATCGTTCTTATTGCATTACTCCATTTCTCCATGAACCTAATACACTAGATGCATGCTAGATAGCAGTCGATGTGTGGAGTAATAGTAGTAGATGCAGGCAGGAGTCAGTCTACTAATCTTGGGCGTGATGCCTATATATTGATCATGCCTTGGATATCGTCATAATTATTCGATCTTATATCAATTTCCCAATAGTAATTTGTTTACCCACCGTGTGCTATTTCTTGAGCGAAGCCACTAGTGAAATCTATGGGCCATGGGTCTATTCTTTATCATATTTGCTTCCCGGTCTATTGTTTGCCACTTTTATTTTCAAATCTATTATTCCAAAAACCCAAAAATACTTTGCTACACTTTTTATTTGCATCTTTTATTTCGTGTTTTATCGAGATCTATTTATCCAATCTATCACAATTTTTATCCTGTCAACTTGACAATTCCAGGCGTCGTTACCCGAAAAGGGATTGAGAACCCCTTATAAGCGTCGGGTTACAAGTGTTTATTCTTTGTGTGCAGGTACCGTTTACATAGTGTTGCTTGGTTCTCCTATTATATTGATACCTTGGTTTCATAACTAAGGGAAATACTTACCATAGTTGTGCTGCATCATCCCTTCCTCTTTGGGGAAATACCGATGTAGTTCAAGCGACATCAAAAGGAATTTATGGCGCCCTTGTCGGGGAGACATCATCAACATCTATCAGTTTTCTAATCACAAATCTCATCTCCTTGCAATTTACATTATTTGCCATTTGCCTCTCGTTTTAATCTCCCCCACTTCACAAAAAATTGTTGTTTTATTCACCCTCTTTTCCGTTCGCGTTTTCTTGTCAGATCTATTTTTGTTTGCAATATTGTTTGCGTAGTTGCGATGTCTCAAGAAAATACCAAATTGTGTGATTTTTTCAATACCAATAATAATGATTTTATTAGCACTCTGATTGCTCCTACCGCCACTAGTACGGAGTCTTGTGATATTAATGTTGCTTTACTGAATCTTGTTATGAAAGAGCAATTTTCCGGTACACCTAATGAGGATGTTGCGTCCCATCTAAACACTTCAGTAGAATTGTGCGATATGCAAAAGAAAAAAGATGTGGAGACTGATATTGTGAAGTTGAAATTATTTCCGTTCTCTTTGCGGGATCGTGCAAAAATTTGGTTTTCTTCTTTGCCTCGCAATAGTATCGATTATTGGGATAAGTGCAAAGATGCTTTTATTACTAAGTATTTTCCGCCCGTGAAAATTATTTCCCTTAGGACTCAAATCATGAATTTTAAGCAACATGAGCATGAACATGTTGCGCAATCTTGGGAAAGAATGAAATTTATGCTAAGAAATTGTCCTACTCATGGTTTAAATCTTTGGATGATTATACAAAAAATGTATGTGGGACTGAATTTTGTTTCTAGAAATCTTTTAGATTCAGCCATGGGTGGTACTTTTATGGAAATTACCAACTTCCATAGGGTTTGGGTTTAGCGTCAGAGAATCAATGTTTTGAACGCTACACCCCTCTTAATAGTACGGTGGTCCTATGACTCAATAAAGAGAAGAAGAACAACAAAATAAATGCTACGTCTTCACTTCATCTTCAATCTCCTCGGACAGGCACCAAACCAATTGCTTCACGTCAGCAATTTTTGAGGGGTCACTCTTGTTATCATAATCTTTGGTGATAACCTTCACTGCAATGCAAGGAGATTACCTTCGTCGTTTACATCAAACTCCTCGTGACTTCAGGGACCTGTTACTCTGTGTGCATTAGCGAACACATAAGTCCCATACTGTTTATGTCAACAAACTCGAAAACATAAGGGGCCTATCATTGCACCAACAGTTTCTAATATTTTATGTCGAGTATTATTTGTAGATATGTTCATTGTGTGTCGACTGTCGAGTATTGATCGATGCTATGTGTGAAATATCCATGTCCATGCATTAGATTATTAAATCATCAATCAATTTATTTGGATTTGGTGTTTAGATCACCCAAACTTGCATAGCTATATTGTTGGCTTCTCTCTAACAAAAAAAGCTAGGTTGGTGGCAATCTTAGATACTTTCTTTTCACTGTTGTGCTTCCAATTTAGATTACTAATGATGAGATAGCAATATTTTTAAGATTCTTATTTGTAGATATTCCAAAGTATACCACATATGCTTCTACTATCTAGATAGTTTGCAGTTGTGGCTTATCCTTTTACGGTGAATTTGGCAGGTAGGTGGCATTTGTCGTCTATGTTCAAAGATGTATGGAGCACACACAAGATGTTGCATATATTGGCCTCCATACCATCCTCTTCTAACCTTGGTCCTGACTCTTCCCATCATATAGAAAGTGTATTGAGATTGCCTCCATACCATACTTCCAGCTTTCCATGCTTCATACATGTAGTACTTATGCATCGTCACTCCATACAGTTTGTTTCATATTACCATGTCAAGCTTCCACAATGACTCCAGTTTGCTTCATACATCTCCAACTTGTGCTTCCACGTTGTGTTTAGTTCACTTCATCTCCATGCCTCACATGTGCTTCTAGGCATCATGTATTTACTTAATCGATGGCCAAATCATGCTTCCTAAATTTCACATATATTATGGATAAGATGCATGTCACCCCCTTGTCTTAATATGCATGACAATGTAGAAATCTTTAGTAACCCCATTTCAAGAAATATATGTGCTTCCACTATGTAAAAATTATGTTGAGATTCCATGATCATGATGCATCCAATTTTCATCATTCATTTGTATCTCACAATGCACCATTTCCTTCATACAAACCATATTATGATTCTTCACTGTGTATGGTTTACTTCATGTGTTTCATACTTGTGCTTCTATGTCATGTTTAGTTTGCCTCATCTCCCTGCTTCATATTGAGGCATCATGTTTATATCAAAATCAAACTACTCATGCTTCCTAAATTTCTGTAGGGCTAAGGAGAGCGAAAGATAATGCTTTATCGATGGTAAGTATGTCACGGTCACCGATGGTGGGCATGCCGTGTGGCGTGAGATAAACCATCTCAATGCAGTGTGTTTTGCCATTGTTTTGGAAGCAAACTAGCAAGACACACTTTGTCGAAGGTCAAGGGTGTTATTCCCTGGATGGTGCCAACCTCGCTACTCTTCACCAGGACTCTTGTGGCTCAAGATGTTGGCACAAGCAGATTTTTGGGGTAGTAGGAAGTCAGCGACGCTAAGTAGGACACGGTTGATGGAGCAGAGAAGGAGGGACTGGGACGGTACCGTACCACATAGTAGGCAGGAAGTATACATGTTATGTACTCCCTGCGTAAAGAAATATAAGAGTGTTATAAGAGTGAGCAATTAAAAGCATGGTTTGTAGCATTGGAAGCATGATTTTTACATGATGAAAGAAAATTTGAGTACACTTGTATTTCTTGGAATGGCATCACTAATATGTTTGAAGCATGTGTTCTGTGTACTCATGATAATGTTTATTTTGTAGATAATGGATGTCTTATTTCGTTAGAGCAATCATATAGTCAATTTTATGTTAACCATAGCAAGTTTACTTCACTCTTTATGCAAAATCATTGATAAACACAAGCAGATTTAATTTTGCATTATACTGGATCAAAGTCACATGGAAGCAAATTTAAATGGGTCTGACTATATCACATCTAATATCTCAGATCTAAGTTGTGGCATCAGCAGAAGTAATTAAAAGCATGGTTTGTAGGGTTGGAAGCATGATTTTTATATGATGAGAGAAAATTTGAGTACACTTGTATTTCCTAGAATGGCATCCCTAATATGTTTGAAGCATGTGTTCTGTGTACTCATGATAATGGTTATTTTGTATATATGGATGTCTTATTTTGTTAGAACAATCCTATAGTCAATTTTCTGTTAAGTGTAGCAAGTTTACTTCACTATTGATGCAACATCATTAATAAACACAACTAGATTTAATTTTGCATTATGCTGGAACAAAGTCACATGAAACACATGGAAGCAAATTTAAATGAGTCTAACTATATCACATCTATCGGCCGCTGGAGCGTGGCAAAAAAAATCAAATGACAGACTTTGCTGCTTTGGAATCGAACTTGGAACTTCACACTGGGAAACACTAGTGCCTACCACTCCAACTAATAGTTGTTGTTGAATATTTAGAAGCTGGAAGTGATTAAGAACATAGTACAGCATCAAGATTGGAAGACGCTTTTAAAAAAATGAAACCTTATTTGCAAATTGTCAACAATTTTGAAATGTCGAATATTTTTTAAACACAAAAAAATGAAAACACTTTTTTCCAATGTGAATACATTTTTTAATTTCATTTTTTTAAATAAGAACAATATTTGGTATTCCAAATAATTTCTTCACGAACAGAATTTTAAAAAAATGCGAAAAAAATTTGAAAATCCCCAAACATTTTAGCTTATTTTTATTTTTGAAAATTCTATTTTAAAAAAAGATGAATAAATTTAGTTTATTTTTGTTTTAATCATAAATTTTCAATAAAAAAATTGTTTGCACCATTTAAAAAATGGTCATACATTTCAAAAGAATGTTTGTGATGTTTAAAAGAATGTATTATTTAATGAAAAAAAGTTCGGGCCTCGATTATGAGTCCAGGATATATTTGCAACTAGGACAAAAAGAAGGTCGGGCCCCCAGTTGCGAGTCGAGGATGGGATTGCATCTGACACAAAAAAACGGCAGGTCCTAGTTGCGAGTCGAGGGTGGACTTGTAACTCGGACAAAAAAAGACGGACCCAAGTTGCGAGTCAAGGGTGGACTTGCAACTTAGACAAAAAAGGTCGCGTCTGTAGGATCGAAAGTATGTCTAGAAGGGGGGTGATTAGACTACTTGACCAAATAAAAATCTAGTCTTTCCCCAATTTTAAGTCTTGGCAGATTTTAGCAACTTAGGACAAGTCAAGCAATCAACCTACACATGCAAGTCTAAGAGTATATCAGCGGAATGTAAAACATTGCACATGAAGGTAAAGGGAGGACTTTGGAGGGAGCAAATGCAATGTAGACACGGAGATTTTTGGCGTGGTTCCGCTAGGTGGTGCTATCGTACATCCACGTTGATGGAGACTTCAACCCACGAGGGTAATGATTGCGCGAGTCCACAGAGGGCTCCACCCACGAAGGGTCCACGAAGAAGCAACCTTGTCTATCCCACCATGGCCATCGCCCACGAAGGACTTGCCTCACTTGGGTAGATCTTCACGAAGTAGGCGATCTCCTTGCCCTTACAAACTCCTTGGTTCAACTTCACAATCTTGTCGGAGGCTCCCAAGTGACACCTAACCAATCTAGGAGACACCACTCTCCAAAAGGTAATAGATGGTGTGTTGATGATGATGAACTCCTTGCTCTTGTGCTTCAAATGATAGTCTCCCCAACACTCAACTATCTCTCAAAGATTTGGATTTAGTGGAAACATGATTTGAGTGAAAAGCAACTTGGGGAAGGCTAGAGATCAAGATTCTTATGGTTGGATTAGAATATCTTGGTCTCAACACATCAGTAGGTGGTTCTCTCTCAGAAAATGAATGGTAGAAGTATAGGCACGTTCTGATGGCTCTCTCCACGAATGAAGAGTGGGTGGACGGGTATAAATAGCCTCCACACAAAATCTAACTATTACACACAATTTACCAAACTCGGTGGGATCGAATCATGAAACTCGGTCAGACCGATTTAGTTCAAAATGTGAACGTTAGGATTTTCGGTGGAACCGACATGTCAACTCGGTGAGACCGATTTTATTAGGGTTAGGGCATAACGTAATCTCGGTGAGACCGATCACATAAACTCGGTAGGACCGATTTCTGTAATAGGCAAACAGAGAGTTGATCAGGCAAACTCGGTGGGACCGGATCGCTCATTTCGGTGAGATCAAAATGTTACAAAAGGGAAACAGAGAGTTTGCATTGCGAACTCGGTGGGACCGATCGCTCATCTCGGTTGGACCGAAATGTTATGAAGGGAAACAGATAGTTTTCAATCCCATCTCGGTGAGACCGAGATCCCTATCGGTGGGACCGAAATGACTAGGGTTTCTCGCAGTGGCTTTGTCAAGTGAACTCGGTGATGCCGGATAGATAATTTTGGTGGGGCCGAGTTTGACTTTTGGTTTGGGACATATGTGGATATGAGAAAGTGGTTGTGGGCTTTTGGAGCATATCACTAAGCATTTTGAGCAAGCAAGCCATTAAGCAACACCGCATCTCCTTTTAATAGTATTGGCTTTTCCTATGGACTCAATGTGATCTTGGATCACTAAAATGAAAATGTAGAGTCTTGAGCTTGAGCCAATGTGTGTCCTTAGCATTTTGAGGGGTCCACATTCCTTATGCATGCCATGCCAATCATTGAACTTTTTGAAATGATCATCTTGAAATAGCATTAGTTCAATGAGCTATATGTTGTTAGGAATTACCAAAACCACCTAGGGATAGTTGCACTTTCAATCTCCCCCTTTTTGGTAATTGATGACAACATATAGATCAAAGCTTCGACAAATGATAATAAGATTGAAATACATCATCGCTTTGAGAAGTATGTGATAAGCAAGAGCTCCCCCTAAATTTGTGCATTATTTGAAATTTGCTTTTGAATGCAAATGCACAATCGATTAGGATTATGGGTTTCTCTTCCATGTCACATACATCTTGGTGGAGCGCTCAAAATGATATAAGGTAAAAACATGCACTCCTCACCAAGCAAAGTGAATGATCATATATGAGATATAAAAGATAATATCATCCAAACAAGCATTAAGGTAGGATATGATCAAACACATGATCACCAAGCAAAGTGAATGATCATATATGAGATATAAAAGATAATATCATCCAAGCAAGCATTAAGGTAGGATATGATCAAACACATGATCATACAATTATATCACACACAAACATAAAGAGTATTAAAGAAGCACACATAGAAGTATCAACCAAATAGCAAAAGATCAAAGAGGCAAAAACACTCTCTCTCGAAGCCTATGATCTATACATTTCTCCCCCTTTGGCAACAAGTTACCAAAAAGTTTGAAAATGCATAGTGCTATGTGTATCTAGGCTTGGTCTTTGGGAGGTGGTGAGAGAGGACTCCAAGGATGAAAGCACCTGTAGACGTTGTTGGAGCTGGTGGAGTGGCAACTGGAGGTGGCACTAAAGCTGTAGCTACTGGTGCTGAAATAGTAGCTCTAGTGTCAGACATGGGCACTACAGCAGATCTCTGACCTCTGGGCACTCTCTGAAAGGCATCTGTGGTAGCCTGCCCTTTCCTCTACTCTGCTTCCTCCTAGAGATGCTCAACAGTTGTCTGCATCTCAGTCATTTTCAGATCAAGATCATAGGATTTGGTTTCAATGATCCTCTCCAAGCTCTCCTGATTTTTGTTTAGGGTGGCCAAGCACTTCTCAATCCTCAAAGTTGCTTGAATCAGATAAGCAAGCTAGTCTTGTTTTGTCTTTAAGAACACTTGAGATGCCTCCTCAACACTTGGCATCTTTGCAGCCTTCTTAGCCTTTGCCTTCTCTTTCTTTTCTTGTGCTTGCACAGATGTGGGATCATCCTCATTCATCACAACAGTGTTGTCCTCAAATTATGGTCTCAAAGTTAGATGCCCCTTGTCCAAAAGATAAGTATATGTGCCCATCTTGGAGTTGATGAGCACCTGAATATGTGGAGCGTACCCACAAGATCTTTTCTGATCAGCAGTTGTCCTCTTGATTGTTTCAACAATCAGGCTCATAACTTTGAACTTCTGAGGCACATCAAATATCTGCAGCAAGTTGATTGAATGTCCTTTGATCATCTTCTGATCTCCGGATTTGGGCAACAATGTATGCCTCAAGATTGTGTTGATAGTAGCTAGACCAGACAACAAGTAATGTACAGACCCAAGCTTATGTGTTTCCAATGCTTTGTCTGGGATCTCCTTGTACATGTTGGCCATAGAGTTGTGGTCTTTCTTCTTCTTGGCATAGACATCCAAGTCACCTTCATGCTCTTCAGGGGCATTTATCAACTTTTCCCACTCCTCAACAATTGACTAGTACCTTGTACCCTTAGACATCCATACAATTCTACCATATGGATTAAAATGACTTGTGGAGTAGAATTGCATGATGAGTTCATCATTCCATTTGGTAAGCTCCTGTCCCACAAACTCGTCTACTCCACAAGATCTGAAACTCTCATGCACTCCTGGAAAGTGGTCTTCATTTTCATCGATGTATTCCCAATCGATCCACTTCATGTCACACACAATAGGCTTCTTGTCAAGCAAGATGGTTTCATAAAAATCTTGTTGTTCTTTTGGTGTGGAACCTGTAGTCCACTGCAGTCTTCCTCCTCATAGCATATGGATCGGACTGTCTCCAAAGTCTGAGACCTGCATCCTTCCTGATGTTCATGTCTTCTGCCACTGGATGGTTGTCATTATGATCTGGAATCTTTGGCTTAAGCTTTCTGAGCACTTGGGCTTCAGCATATTCTTCCTCAACTTCAGGCACTAGGGCCTTGTTCTTCTCTGTAGCTGGAATGTTCCTAGTGCTCCTCTTGGGCTTTGGAGCTGGAGCAGAAGCTTTGGGTGCAGTCTCGGGCTTAGAAGGGGCAGCCCCAAACTTAATTGCATCCCCCATCAGCTTTTGGGACTTGGGTGCTGGTGCAGCATCCTCTTCCTCTTCCTCAGCTGGATCTCTCATCATAGAGGATCTACCAATGACTTTGGCAACGGTCTTCTTGACCCTCTCCTTCCTTTTCTTACTCTCTCCAGCAGCCTCTTCAATTGCCTTAGAAGTTTCAACAGTTGAGACCCTGGCCTTTAAGGTTGGCACCCTCTTGGCAGGGGCCTTCTTGTGCATACCAGGTTTTGTTGTAGCAGCAGTTCCATATTCTTTCTTCAGCACTTTCTTCTTGGAACTTACTTCCTCCTCAGCAGCCACATAGTCATCATCCTCTGAGTCTGAGGTTCTCTTCTTCCTCTGCCTAGTAGCTGCCTTGGGCAAATTGCTTGGAGTGCTCCTGCTGCCATCATCATAGCTGCTAGAGGGACTAGTGCCCTCACTCAAGTTCACTTGCTCTTCTGATTTGTTCTGGCTATCACTTTGGTTAGACATATTGGCAAGGCAAACTAACAGCAGACCCTGTGAATAGATGTAGATGAGATAGAGTGGATGAGCATCACAAAGTGCAGAGTTTTTGCAAAACGGATGAGTCAAAAACTTAGTTTTAGTTTTCCACAGAAAGCATTTCGGAGCTATCAATTTGTTAAACTCGGTGACACCGAAGCAACTTTTGGAGTCTAAACTAGTGAACTCGGTCAGACCGAGTCATAGTTCGGTGACTCCGAGATTCCTAGGGCTTCACAGAGAGTTGAACTTGGTCGCACCGATTTGCAACTTTCAGTCAGACCAAAAAGTTCAGGTGCTATGGCCTAGGCCAACTCGGTGAGACCGATTTCCACAACTCGGTCTGTCCGAGATGGGTTCGGCAGAAACCTAACCCTAAATTTTTGAATCAAACCTAATCTAATGGATGTTTTCTCTGGATAGATTGATCTCATACTTGGTAAAGAACATGGCATTGCATTATGCTAATAATCGGAGTAAGGAATTAGCACAAAAGGTCGAACTCATACCCTAGTTCGGCGGTGAGTTTGCTATGGCGGCAACGGTGGCGTTGAAATCCGTTGACGGTGATGGAAACTAGCGGCGGGAGGTCGCTCCGAGAAGACAATCTGGAGACCCGAGGTGGCAGAGCAGGACACGAACAGGATGAGGGGTTTTGAAGAAATTTCCAAAATCTCACCCGTCGGTATATATATCCTGACCCTGTCGGTGTGACTGAGTGGAACAACTCGGTGGCACCGAGATGCAGAATCGCAAGAGGTTATTGCAACTCGGTGTGACCGAAAAGTTCTAATCGGTTGCACCGAGATTGAAAACCTAGATCAACTCAGTGAACTCAGTGTGACCGAAGTGGATGGATCGATCAGACCAAAATGCACAGAGAGGTTTTTGAAGTTTAAGTCTATGACGAATCGGGGACTCCGAGTGCTCCTCACACAGAGTGGTTCGAATCTGACTTGATCAAACTTTGTGATGTAGCATGAATAGAGTTTGAGACGAGAAAAGCATAGATAGCTAGAGGAAGTTCTTAGGCATTCTTGTCCATCCATTTGGTAAAAGAAAAAGAGCCAAACAATCAAAGAAACAAATGGATGTCCTTGAATGAGTAAAAATATGCAATCAACATGCTCACACAATAAAATGGCAAATGAAATATGTGGCAAGGCATGCACAAACACTCTAGCATCTATCAAGCAATTGGCGATGACTAGGTCATCTATATATGAGTATATTGACTTAGGAGTCAAATGAGAACATTTGATCATAGGTCATACTCATCGTTTAAGCACAAGTGAGGTTACCACTTTTACATAAAGTGTTGTTGTGCTCACACCATTAGAGTTGCTTTAGCTCAAGTTTTAGAGTAAAGCTCCCCCTACATGTGATATCCCCCCTAAGAGGGATGAACTAACCTTGGGTTTTGTCGATGATGACTTCATGTAGATGTTGAAGATGTGGATGCTCAATATTGATGTATATCATTTGGAGCAAACCGTTTGAGTGAGTTGCACTTTCAATACCTACAGGGGTTAGTCCCACAAGGAACAAACAAGGATATCCATAGACATAGAGTGATGTTCACACAAGATGATGTCCATGAAAGCATTAAGTTACATTGTCCCTTGTCTTACCAACAAGAGGGTTTGTGACACCTTGAACTAGTGCAAGATGTGGAAGTTGTTTGCACTTGTCCTCGCCAAAATGATATGAGTGAAGTATGTTGGCGGAGTCACCCTCAAGAACTCTCTAGTTCTTCTTCTTCGGGATCCACATCATTTTGATGGGAATCCTTGGAGTTGTAGTTGTACTTGATGAAGTAGAACTTGATGTAGTCTTGGGAACCCACTTGACCAAGGCCTTAGGAGCTTCTTCAAATGCATCAATCTCCTCTTGAAGCTTGTCCTTGCTTTTGTGCTTGTGGTCTTGTGGTGGAAGATCATCTTGAGCTTGTGTCCCTTGGAAAGAAGTAGGATCATACTTCTCTTGTTGAGGAACAAACTTCATCTTGGGGTATTGATCTTCATCCCCCTCAACTCCATTGGCATTGAACTTTCGTTCAAAACCAACACCTTGATTCTTCCGGTGCCTTCCTTGCTTGCGTACAATTTTCTCAAATTGCTTACTCCCAGCAAGGCTCTTGTAAACACCTTTCTCTATGATTCCCTTCAATAACCTATTTTCTTGCTCAAGTGTAACTTGTCTAAGAGAATCATTAGTGGAATCAAGAGAACTACTAGAAGCAACAACATTGATTTGAACATGATTATTGTTACTACTAGAAGAAGAATCTTTCTTACTCTTGTTGCTAGATTTTACTTGTGGCGTGTAAGTAGACAAGAGTAAACGCTTGGCAATGTAAGAAGAACTTTTCTTGCGAAGATCATCATTGATTGCTTTTAAGAACCCGTGCTCTTGCTCAAGTTGAGTTTTTCAAAGCGTAGCTTCTCATGAGTCTTTAAAAGCTCTCGATGATCTTCCAAGGTAGTTTCATGAGCTAACTTAAGAGTGTTTAGTTCTTTAGTTAGACGCTCAATCTCCTTCTTATCATCATCATTCGTTTTATCTTGATTAGCATGATCAATAGCAATTTCACCATAGTTTTCATCACTAGAGTTGTCAACAAGTAAATCATCATCACCTAGCAAATCATCTTCATCACTATTGAAATCAACATACTCAGGGTGTGATAACTTTGGGCATTTAGCCATGAAGCATCTTACAATTCCTTCATCATTTGGTGCGTCAAATATGTCGTAGGAGTTGGTTGACACGAGTGCTAGACCGGCAACACCTTCATCTTGAGTATATTCGGAGTCGGAGTGATAACTTCTCTTAGGGTGATTGTCGGAGTAGGAGCCGGATACCCATTCACCAACATGAGCTTGATGTCTTCGTTTTGTGTAGCTCCTTGATGAATTATCCTTCCTTTCTGAATCATTGCTTCTCCGAGATGTTCTTCGTTCATAACGATCATCTCTGCTCCTCTCTCTTGGAGGTGATTCTTCTCTTCTACTTCTCCTTTTGGGTGAATCTTCTCTTCTTTTGTAGGGGGCGTACACTCATTGGAGTAGTGTCCGGGTCTTCCACAATTGCAGCAATTACGCTCACGACTCAAAGATCTTTTGTCATTGTAGGACCTTGACTTGGAACTTCTTTGTTTGTTTCTATTCTTGTAGAATTTGTTCAAGTTCTCCACCATTAAGCTCAATTCTTCATTGGAGACTTGTTTCTCACTCGATGTTGTGGGAGCATCACATGAAGCTTTGTAAGCACCACTTGACTTGTTGTGGAGTTCTTCCTTATCCTTGAGTGACATCTCATGAGCAACAATTCTACCAATGACTTTTGTTGGCTTGAGATCTTTGTAGTTGGGCATCATTTGGATCAAGGTGCACACGGTATCATATTTTCCATCCAAGACTCTTAGGATCTTCTTGATGATGAATTTGTTGGTCATCTCTTCGCTTCCTAAGCCGGCAATCTCATTTGCGATGAGAGCAAACCTAGAGTACATCTCAGCGACTCCTTCACCATACTTCATTTTGAACTTGTCAAGTTGACTTTGAAGCACATCCAATTTGGATTCCTTTACGGACTCGGTACCTTCATGCATATCAACCAAAGTATCCCAAATTTCCTTTGCATTCTCAAGGTGGCTGATTTTGTTGAATTCTTCGGGGCACAATCCGTTGAAGAGAATATCGCAAGCTTGAGCATTGTATTGCAACATCTTCATTTCTTCCACGGACGCTTCACGATCCAGTTCTTTTCCATCCTCGAAGAAATCACCTTGCAAGCCAATGCGCACAATAGCCCAAACAACGGGGTTATGACCAAGAATATGCATTTTTCATCTTATGCTTCCAACTAGCAAAATTAGTACCATTAAAGTAAGGACCTCTACGGTGGTAATTTCCTTCGATGAACCCATACTCCCCTAGGTTGTGAAACCAAGGCTATGATCACCAAAGCTATGGAAATCAAGGCAAATGGAGACCAGAGCTCTAATACCACTTGTAGGATCGACGTAGGTCTAGAGGAGGGGTGATTAGACTACTTGACCAAATAAAAATCTAGGTTGTGTTTGATAGCAAGATATTGCAAAAACCAAAGTATTAAAAAACTACAATATTTTAGTCTTCAGATATAAGATACCACAGTTTTGATATATCAAAGTATTTTGAAGTATTGCGAATACTGTGACATGTTTGGTTAGTGCTTTATGCAGCAATGCAAATTAGCTAGCCAGTGGGTTGATAGTCGTTACAAACACGTGTGTTCCTAACTAGTTGCAATCATTCCATGGTTTGGTTGATCATAGATGATTAGTTGGGTATATGGATACTTGTGTTTTGTGGCCGGCACAGATGGAAAACATGCCATGAGCAAGTGCTACAGCAGCTCAGCTTTGCAGCTGCACGCCTGAGGAGCAAGCTCGCCCAGCAATCCAATTGGACTTGCTCGCTTCATTCCTCATGGCGAGCATGACAGGGCTGGACGGGAAACGATGGGAGGCAGGGATCAATGGCCGGGCACGGAGAGGCGATGTATGACATACTAATGATCAGCTATCAGATAGTGCGCCATGGCAGTGCAGCAGTGGTAACGGTCGCGTGGAAAAGCTCAAGGACGAGATCCCACAGAATAAGGTCGTGGAGCAGAAGCAATAGGAGGATGATGGAGGGGGCAACAGCGGCTTGGATCAGGGAGGAAGATGACGGTGAGGCATTTCTTTCGACAGCTCAGTTTTTAAAAAAAGAGGTCCAGGGCTCTTTTTTAAAAAACAGAGAAAATACTACAGTTTTGCAAATACTGCCGTATTAAAACCATCGTTTTTAGTGGCAGCCAGACACCCCATAGTAATTAAAACTATGGTAATCTTAAATACCAAAGTATTCTGAAAATACTTAGAGAAAACTAAGCTATCAAACAAGGGCCCTAGCCTTTTCCCAGTTTTAAGTCTTGGCAGATTTTAGCAACTTAGCACAAGTCAAGCAATCAACCTACACATGCAAGTCTAAGAGTATAGAAACGGAATGTAAAACATTGCACATGAAGGTAAAAGGGAGGAGTTTGGAGGGAGCAAACGCAATGTAGACACGGAGATTTTTGGCGTGGTTCTGATAGGTGGTGTGATCGTACATCTGCACGTTGATGGAGACTTCAACCCACGAAGGGTAACGGTTGCACGAGTCCAAAGAGGGCTCCACCCACGAAGGGTCCACGAAGAAGCAACCTTGTCTATCCCACCATGGCCATCGCCCACGAAGGACTTGCCTCACTTGGGTAGATCTTCATGAAGTAGGCGATCTCCTTGCCCTTACAAACTCCTTGGTTCAACTCCACAATCTTGTCAGAGGCTCCCAAGTGACACCTAACCAATCTAGGAGACACCACTCTCCAAAAGGTAATAGATTGTGTGTTGATGATGAACCCTTGCTCTTGTGATTCAAATGATAGTCTCCCCAACACTCAACTCTCTCTCAAAGATTTGGATTTAGTGGAAAGATGATTTGAGTGGAAAGCAACTTGGGGAAGGCTAGAGATCAAGATTCTTATGGTTGGATTGGAATATCTTGATCTCAACACATGAGTAGGTGGTTCTCTCTTAGAAAATGAATGGTAGAAGTGTAGGCATGTTCTGATGGCTCTCTCCATGAATGAAGAGTGGGTGGAGGGGTATAAATAGCCTCCACACAAAATCTAACCGTTACACACAATTTACCAAACTCGGTGAGACCGAATCATGAAACTCGGTCAGACCGATTTAGTTCAAAATGTGAACGTTAGGATTTTCGGTGGGACCGACATGTCAACTCGATGAGATCGATTTCATTAGGGTTAGGGCATAACGTAATCTCGGTGAGACCGATCACATAAACTCAGTAGGACCGATTTCTATAATAGGAAAACAGAGAGTTGGTCAGGCAAACTCGGTGGGACCGAATCGCTCATTTCGGTGAGACCGAAACATTACGAAAGGGAAACAGAGAGTTTGCATTGCGAACTCGGTGGGACCGATCACTCATCTCGGTTGGACCGAAACGTTACGAAGGGAAACAGAGAGTTTGCAATCCCATCTCAGTGAGACCGAGATCCCTATCGGTGGGACTGAAATGACTAGGGTTTCTGGCAGTGGCTATGTCAAGTGAACTCAGTGAAGTCGGATAGATAATTTCGGTGGGGCCGAGTTTGACTTTTGGTTTGAGACATATGTGGATATGAGAAAGTGGTTGAGGGCTTTTGGAGCATATCACTAAGCATTTTGAGCAAGCAAGCCATTAAGCAACACCTCATCCCCTTTTAATAGTATTGGCTTTTCCTATGGACTCGATGTGATCTTGGATCACTAAAATGAAAATGTAAAGTCTTGAGCTTGAGCCAATGTGTGTCCTTAGCATTTTGAGGGGTCCACATTCCTTATCCATGCCATGCCAATCATTGAACTTTCTGAAATGATCATCTTGAAATAGCATTGGTTTAATGAGCTATATGTTGTTACGAATTACCAAAACCACCCAGGGATAGTTGCACTTTCAGCGTCCCTGTTACAAGTCGAGTGTAGACCTGCAACTAGGACAAAAAAATTGTTGGGCCCAAGTTGCGAGTCAAGGGCGGACATGCAACTCAGACAAAAAAGTTTGGGCCCAGTTGCGAGTTGAGCGTGGGATTGCAACTGAGACAAAAAAAGGTCGCGTCCCCATTATGAGTCGAGGGTGGACTTGCAACTAGGACAAAAAATGTTGGGCCCTAGTTGCGAGTCGAGGGCGGAAAAGAAGTCCCGGCCCAGTTGCGAGTTGAGGGTGGGATTGCAACTAAGACAAATAAAGTCGGGCCCCAGTAGTGAGTCGAGTGTGGACATGCAACTGGAAAAAAAGGTCGGACCCCTAATTGCAAGTCGAGGGTGGACTTGAAATTGCGATTAAAAAATATCGGGTACCACTTGCGAATCGAGAGTGAACTTGCAACTGAGAGAAAAAATTTGGGCCTCAGTTGCGAGTTGAGGTGAACTTGCAATTGGGACAAAGAAGTTCGGACCCCAGTTACGAGTTGAGGGTGCACTTGCAACTGAGACCAAAAAATGTCAAGGCCCAGTTACGAGTCAAGGGTGTGATTTCAATTGGGACAAAAGAAGATCAGCCTCAGTTACAAGTTGAGGATGGACTTGCAACTGGAACAAGAAAAAAAACCTTTTTTGATGGTGGACTGTCAACTAACAACGATCAGAAAAAACAATAATTTAAAAAATGGAAAGGAGAAAAAAATAAAAATAATAAAATCATGAATTGAAAAAAATTACGAATTTGAAACACACAAATGAAAAAGGAATAAATAGGGAAAAAGACAAAGAAATCAGAAAAACACAGTCGTTGCGCATGCACCACAAGCAGGATACCTACAAACACACAGGAGCACAAACAAAGCAACACCGCGTTGATGGGTGCTTAATGGATCAACGCTGAAGCGAACAAAATGCATCCTCCTATCGTTGAGTTTGACCAACTCTGTCCCGACTCATCAATCAAGACTTTGAACAAATGAAAGAATAGGCGCGTGACGTCCTCAAGCACTTTGAACAAACGAAAAAGAATCAAAGAACATGAATTTTGATGTCTAAATCATGTGGTTAGAAAGTTTTAGATGTGATGTAACTATTTTCACATTTAGATGTGAAATAGTAAATCCGAATTTAAATGATAATGGATTCAAATCTTCTTCCTATGGAAACAAATAGCTTGGCGTGAAAAGCAAGAATGGAGATTCATGTGATTTATGGAAGCAGTAGTTACAAAAAGATTTGTGAGATTGACGTGATTTATGGAAGCAGTAGTTACAGAAAGATTTGCATGGTTGGCAACAAGGAGTGAGGCAAGAGTGGAGCGTGTGGGAGCGGTAAATTGGAAGTTAGGAAGGAGCGGTAAATTGGAAGTTAGTAAGCAGCGGCAAATTAGCGATCGATAGCACCTAATAACTATATGGAATAATTACCAAATCCAAAGTACACCATGCTTCCAATCGGATAGCCTTCGACTGGTCTGATAGATGCAAACTACCAGTAGTCTAATGCCTAGTGGTGTCTCACATACAAACCAACACCTGCGAAACAGTGGGCCTATTCGCTTCCGTAGTTGATAGAGGCTAAGGTGTCCCGATGTTTCGATGAGATGGTTGCTATCGTTTTCTGTGGGAGTTGACCTTGACGATCCGACTGCGAACGTGCGAGACGTCGCGCCTTAGCAATCGCTAAACCAACTTCCGAGGGTTATTGACCACGCCGGAGCACGATCAACCTGACCACGAGGGTCTGTTTCCTGCGAGCAAACGAAGAACAAGCAAGAAACTGAGATTGCAATCTGGATATTGCGAATATAAGATGAAAGCTTTATTGATCAAGGTGGGGTTCTGTGACGTCTTGGTCTGGTCGTTGGACACAAACGAAGTACGCGAAGTTGCAGCTATGGCGAACTTTTAATCTAAACAAAACCCAAAGTCTAAACGACGCCCTAAGGGCTGTATATATGGAGGAAGAGGGGGGAATTTCGTGGCCCTTGAGGGTGGGGTCCGAAACCAACCCTAACTCTTGTTTCCCCACACATACGGACTCTAAAAATAGCCTATACTTAAGTATTTCGAAATTACATGGGACTGGCCCATTAATAAGGTGACGCAGCACCTAGAATAGGCTATGGACGAATATTATGAAGTGGCATCTTGTATATTTCGTCCAAGGCTTCATGCACTCCTTATGGCGGCTTCAAAGTCCTGAAATCATCACTTGTAACTCCGTTCTTGATCCCCTTGCGCATGCCATCAACTCCATGCGTGTTCTTGCTCCAATGTTCATCCTTCTCCAAGCTAGGCCCTTCATTTGTAAGCAAAACAAATGTATCCAATTTAGGCAGCATCATAATCTCATGAACATTAGAATCATTATCAAGAAATGAAAGTACCTGGTAATTTAATTGGCGTGCGCGAGCTCTAGTAATTGGTCCAGTATATGTAACAGTAGGGGTTGTGGGTGTAACAATGGTATTGATGTCCTCATCAGTAGTTAATGTTGTCCCCTCGGCCGTCTACAGGTTTGCCCGACAAGAGAATGGAAATAAGAACGTCTCCAGCTGCCCTCCAACAGGCCCCCAGGGTGCCTTTTTTTACCGTCGGTGCAGAAAAAATCACCCACCCACGCCCCCAGATCCTTGTTTTTCATCGGTTTGGGCCGAAATTACAACCGGCGAACCCAAGCAGAACCCAGCGCATCGGGGGGGGGGGGCTGGGGACACCGGCTGAAGCGAAAAGACGCGTGGACCCGCACTGTCGGTGACGCCAGCCGATTTTCCCGCCGTTTTCCGCTTTTCCCTCCCTTTTCCTCCCCACCACCTCCCGTCTCCCCCGCAACTCCCGCCATTCTCCCCGGATCTGCCCGCCATGTCGTCAAAGAAGTATGCGCCCCTCGCCTAGCCACTGATTCCGCCTAGCCAAAGCCGAGGAAGCCGAGGGTGCCGATGCCAAGGCCCCGGGGCTTGACGAACGCCCAGTGGAAGGCCGGCGTTGATCGTCGGGTGGCGGTCACCAACGATCGGCGGAACAGGCTCAACGTGAAGAAGGCCAGGGACACGGCGGCGGCGCAGGAGGAGACGTCTCGCGCGGGCATGGCGAACGAGCGCCAGCTCCTTCTGCCTCAACAGGCCGGCCAGTACCCACAAGGCGCGTGGGGCAGCAAGCAGAGCGTCGCGTCGCCGGCCAACTTATCACTGCCAGTGTGGGGGTTCGCACCCTCACCTGACTACGCCGACGATGACGCGCTTGGCGGCTTCAACCCCAACATCACCTTCCGCATGGCTCTGTAACCCCCCCCCCCATCTTCAACCCCGACCCGCGCACGCCCTTCCCCGCGTTCACCGCCAGCCTCAACATCCAGTACGGATACTCGCCGACGTACTCAGGCTCGCTTGCCCCGACTCTGCACCATGGGCCCCTACCCTTCACACCAGGCTCGGCGCCAAAGTTCAGCAGCACCGATGTCGACAAGGACGAGATCATCACGAACGGCTCAGCCGCCGCCCCTTCGTACCCCGGGTTCCGCATGCAAGAAGAAACGCTGGACACCGTCGTTGACATGGAGGACGTCGAGCACGACGATGCCGAGGAGGAGATGGAAGAGGAAGAACCGACGGAGCCAGCGGCCAAAGGGAGAAAGAAGAAGCGGCCGTCCAAAGCCAGGCCGGGCGAGCCTCGCGTCAAGTGGACGCCAAAGGAAGACAAGTGCCTCGCCGAAGCATGGAAGACTGTCAGCATCGACCCAATCACTAGCGCGAATCAGAACGCCGACACCTACTGGAGAAGGGTCAAGACGGCGTTCGACGAGCGCAAGTTGGTCGACCCCGACTTCGCCAGCATCCACATGGATCGCGACGAGAAGGCCATGGCCAACCATTAGGCGACCATCCAGCGGGCCTGCAACAAGTGGCATGGGATTCAGGAGGAGGTCATTGCTCGCCCGGAGAGCGGCGTTAACGTCGAGCGTCGGGTATGTCCATCGCTCGCCGGCCCAGCTCTTCGCCGACACTTGTTCTTCGTCTGTGTAGATGGTTCGAATGTTCGACATGTTTCGCTAGGACAACAACGACCAGGATTTCATGCTCCTTCATGTCTTCACCAGGATCGAGTCGTGCGAGAAATGGACAGAGTGCCAGCTCGCTCTCGCCAAGACCAAGGACAGTGTCTACAACCCGGACGCGCATGCCTTGCAACGGCGGAAGGGCGTCATGATGGCAACAAGAAAGCCAAGGCGGCGAGAGACTCAGCGTCCGCTGCCGAACGGTTGCAGTCATTGATAGAGCAGTGCATCGCCGACGCCAGGAGTCACGCCGCCAAGGAGAAGTCCGAGGTGAGGTGGTCGGCGCTGATGACGAAGCAGGGCGTCAAGCTCAACCTTCTCAAGACCATCGTCATCGTGAAGAAGAGGAACACCGACCTAGCGTTCCTAATGGGAGAAAGATGGCGACGATGGACCAGCAGGTGAAGGTGTGGTACCTGGCAGAGCGCAACCTCATCTTGAACCAGATGTCGAGACCGGCAATGACCACTGCCACTACGCCCACGCCTACGCAAGCACTGCAACTATGCCCACAACGCCCATGCCAACCTCTCCCACCCCTACAGTAGAGGAGCCTGCCAATTGAGTTCCTTGTCTATTGTTCCTACCCTTTTGATCGCCGGACTTTGGCTATGATCGATCACCGACCTGTGGCATGATGATTGCCGAACTTGTGTCATTTTTGATAGCAAAAAAGAGAACTTTGAATTTTTGGGCGTTTGGGGGCCAAAACTTGGGGGCACGGCTGGGAACTTGATTCCCCTCATGCCGAAAAAACCACCGGCGCAAACGCGCAAAGGCCTTCCCCAGGTTCGCTGGTGTGCCAAACGGCTGGAAATGCTCTAACAACCCATTTGTGCATGAAAAGAAACAACCTGGTCTAGCTTGGAGAATCAAATGACTATAACATTCTCAGTCGCTACTGTCCAAGTTCAGATCTGGTCAAGGTACAACATTGCACCTTGATTAAAGGGCTATAATAATCGCAAAACACAAAAATAAATCAATTCTTTCCAGCTTTGCTTTATAGTGACATTCCATCATGGGTCTTAGAAGAGTGAAAATGTACAGATGACAAACCAAACACCTGCAAAAGCAGAGGGCCCTATTCACTTTCATAGTCATCTTCATCTCCAAATGAGAAGACCGAAGCGTCTGCGGCGATGGCCTTGAACTCGCTCAAGCTGGATGATTCCACAGCAGGGGGTTGTGCTTTGGTGGAGCGGCTCTTGCTGCTAGCTTCAGTTTTGAGAGAGATAGCGTCAGCTGCCCTTGCAATTCCTTGATCGCCCGAAATGGTTATTTTCTCGATTCCGCTGGCAACAGCTGATGGCTCCTGTTGTGCAACACTTGTTTCAGAAGCTTTGGCTCCATTTGCTCCACCTTGACCACTGCTGGAGACCTCCTTCCTGCCCTTGGATGATCCATCTTCTGCTTCATTGTCAGAAAAAACATCATCCTTATCATCACTTCCAGTTTCTTTCTTGGACTCTACAGGTGCAGCATTGCTGTCTTTGGCACTGCTGCTCGTAGAGGAATCAGCATCAGACTTCTTATCAGCAGATCCATCAGCTGGTTTTTGTTTTGGTGGTTGTGAACCACTATAATCTACCAGAACGATCTCAACCTGGAATCCTGGTGACGGCAATTTTCTCTGGATACCATAATAGTTAGTTAAGAGTCTGAACAAAGGGCAACAAGGTGAACTCAAGATAAATGACTCATCACTGGGCAAAATGTTTTCTTCACTTACTAGTAGTAATATAAATCATTTTCATCAATGACAAATATAAAATGTACCAAGTCTGCTACAGCTCAACTAGAGCCAAACCTTGCATTACACACATGGCAACTCGTGGAATAAGGGTGCATTGGGTCTGTAGGAAATCTGCAGGAATTTCAAAGGAACATTTGTTCCTGTGGGAAAATTTTCCAACCTAAAGTTTGGGAGAAAGGAAAGGCGTGCATCTACTTGATGCTAGTGGGAGAAGGAAAGGCAAATAACATATTCATGGAACCATGATTAATAACAGGTGCACCAGTACCATTCCTTCGTTCTCCTGCAACCTCCCAAATCGCACGCTCCTCGGCTCCTTTATTTTCCAGGTGTGATCCTTCCCCATTCCTACACTTATCATATTCCTATGTATTACACATAGTTCAAAAAAGCGCTAGGCGTTAATTGTGTGTTTTGCCACCTCCTTGCGATTTCTGACCAAAGCGCATGCTTATGCGCAATTATGTGCAGATTAAGCGCATGCTAGGCGTTTTGCTATCGCCTAGAGCTAGGCGCGCCTTTTTTAACTATGGTTTTACACAACCGTGTCCGAACAGGGCCTAAAACTGTCATGTGGACTCAACAATATAAAGTGGATATTTAGCGTCCATCTTATTGAATAATTCAATATTTTTATTTTTGAAATGAACTTCCGTTAATGTATTAACAACTTTTAATATTGGACATTGGATGAAGCTAATCCGACGATACAGAGGTGGTAAATCTGAGCACTATTGGCCGTTGGATATCATCTTCACTCCATCGGATTCTACCACGTGCACTGATGAGGACATCCCCTACTGCAGTTACACCCACACATCTCACAGGTACACCTGCTCAAGTAACAAAAAGACTAGGACCAATCACCAGAGTTCGCACACGTCATTTCAGGACTTTGAGGGAGCCATAATGACACATAAAGGCATGGACAAAGCACACACGATAACACTTCATAATTTCATCCATAATCATCTGTAGGTATTGTGCCACCTCACTTTTGGGCCAGGCCCATATAAAATCGAAATAAAGGGCAATAGGTAGTTTTTCGAGTTCGTATTAGTGGAGAAACCAACTTAGGGTTGATCCCCCCCCCCCCCCCCCCCCCCCCCCCCCCCTCCCGGCAGGGCATCATTTAGACTTGGGTTTTGTTTAGGTACAAATTCGCCATAGTTGCAAATTCATATATTTCATTTGTGTAACAACCAACCCAAGACCGCTTACGGAAACCCAACATTCAGCAGTTTATATTGCAAATCATAGTTCTTGCTTGTTCTTCGACTGCTTACAGGGACTGGAACTTTGTGATCAGGTTGACCGTGCCCTGGTGTGGTCAATAACAACTCCGGAATTGATTTAGCAATTACATAGGCGCAACCTCGTCCCATGTTGTAGTTTAATTATCCAAACTTTTTTTCTTGTAGATGAATTGTCACTCTTTTTTACTTTATGATTTAGAGTGCACAATATACACAAATTCGAAAACACCAAACACTTTTTTGTTCTAGAATCTTCCATACTTTTAACTATCCAAACTTTTTGCCGAATGAATTGCCATTCCTTTTTTTACTATATATGATTTACAATGCACAATATGCACAAACCTCACTTCACAGGCACTTCTCATTTGTTCTAGATCCTTCCATACGTTAATTCCCCCAAGTTTGTTTCTTCAAAAATAATTCCATTCACTCTTACTTTACAAAAGACTCAAAAGTTATGACAGCACGTTCATAATTCCATTTGTCTTTGAAGATGCAATACTAGCTACTCAAAACTGCAATACAAGATACCTAAGGACGTGCGGGCTCGGGGTCCAGGACCTGGAGCGTGCCGGCCTAGCGCTGCGCCTGCGCTGGATGTGGTTCTCCCACACGGACGACGACCGCGGATGGCGAGGCCTCGACCTCCAGTTTTCCCGCGAGGAGCGCGCGTTGTTCTTCGCATCGACGACCATGGAGCTTGGCGATGGACAGACGGCATTGTTCTGGGATGACCGATGGCTCAACGGCCAGTCCGTGCGAGAGCTCGCGCCGGCACTCTACCAATGCATTCCCAAACGGCGACGCAAGTCGACAACGGTGGCCGCAGGCCTAGCGGGCAACGCTTGGGCTCGTGACATTCAAGGAGTGATAGGGATTCACGAGATTGGCCAATATCTCAGACTGTGGCAGGCCGTGCAGCACATCAGCCTATCAAACCGGCCCGACCGAATGCTCTGGAGATGGACGGCTAGCGGCAACTACACGGCACGGTCATGCTACGCCGCAACCTTCCATGGATCCATGAAATGCCCCTCCTGGAAGCTTACCTGGAAGAGCTGGACACCGCGTCGTGTTCATTTCTTTCACTGGTTGGCTAGCCAGGACCGGTGTTGGACGGCAGAGAGACTAGCCCGTCGCGGCCTACAGCACCATCCACGATGCCTCCTCTGTGATCAGGCCCCAGAGTCAACGTGGCACCTGCTCCTGGAATGCCCGTTTACGCGGCAGGTCTGGCACGACGTGCTGGCTTGGGCAAGGATACCTTCTCAACCGCCAAGCAATGAGCCCACCCTCACAGACTGATGGCAACGAATGAAAGGGCAGACCCCACATGCGCTACGGAAAGGCCTGCAATCTATCGCCATGCTCGTCCCTTGGATGATTTGGAAACAACGCAACGAGTGCGTCTTCGACAATGCGCGCCCCTCAGTTACCGCTAAGGATGGCAATGGGTCGGGTTTGGATCGGGTTGAACAATATAAAATCCATATCTATATCCATGAAGACAGTCTTTGCCCACCCATGAAAAAATCCACGGGTGAAAATTTGTGTCCATGTCCAAACCCGATGGATATCCATACCCACTGGATATCCACTGGGTCCTCTCAAGACATATAAATAAGACATAGCACAATGTTAACATAAGCTTCTTTGTTCTTCACCTCATGGTAGGCTAGGTTTCACTTATGGTAAACATCAACTTATGACAAATCAACGTCCACTAACAACCTAATATAATTTAGCTTTTTTTTCTAAAAGATGAGAATGATGAGTCATTTAACGAGGAGATAAAAATAAGGGAAGGTGCACTGTAGTATGTTACGGCGGGGATTGAATGTCAACTAATAGAAGTTATGACAAGGATTATGCAATTTCTTTTGCATGTTTTAGATAACAAAGTGGAAAATTCCAGTGGGACATTTGACTGTGGGGTAGGGATAACAGATTTTGACCCATTAAATCATACTATCGGGTCGGGTTTGGGTATACCCATGGGCACAAGATTAGATCCATGCCCTACCCACGAGCAATCGGGTCGGTTTTGGGCGCTGCCCATGGGCACAAAAGTATATCCAAACCCTATCCATTCGGGTCGGATATCCATGGGTAAAATTGCCATCCTTAGTTACCGCACTCGTAGATAGGATTAAGGCCGAAGCCAAATGTTGGGCACAAGCTGGCGCTTTGGGTCTCAGGGTAGTCCTCCCCACTAACTGGGATGTCCACTGATAGGTTGCCAATCCATGTAACCACCACCTCCTAGGAGGATTGTATCTTCTCATCTTTTCTATGAAATGAAACGCAAAGAGTCCTTTGCGTTTTCTCGAAGAAAAAAAAGATACCTAAGGACAAATGTGCTGGATATATTTGACATTTTCATGTGCTATATTATACCTTGCAGTCTTCAAATATTCTGTAGTTATAATTTGATTTTCAATGGGATGAACCACGAGAACTAAATCTACATCTACGCCATGCATATATGACTCCAAACTAACATGTTTACCTGTATATCCTGTGGTATATCGATATTCGTTCATACTTTGGTTATATCTATAAGCTCCTACGTGCAATTTGCATGTGTACCTACCTAGTCAAAATAATCAGTTGCCTTGTCAAAATCAGCAATGAAGCATCGATTACCTTGTCAAAATCATCAAAATCAGTTGGATTCAGTGTCACTCTGTTCTCCATCATTGTTGTATTTAGCCAGCTGAAAAAGACAAGTTAAGTGTAAAATATAATTAAGAATATAATTTATTTCCAGTTTCCCATGTAAGATTTTGATGCCATCAGATATATATCATATATATATGTAGATTTATGCAACTAAAGCAAGATACTTATGTAAAGGAATGATACATTATTAGAAAAAAGGAGCTTACCAGTAGAAATCTCCTTGCCGATCATGAAACTGAATCTTGAAATCACCAGCTACCTCTGCTAATCCAGGCTCCCCAGGCAACGCGAAAACCATAATTCCCTTCCTTGGTGCACTAAACCAGAAATCTTCTGGCTGAAAATGGGTTGAAAATTAAGTTACCAAATAGAGCAGAGAAAGACTTCCCACGCATTTAGAGAATAGATCAAATATATAATAATAGAAACAGCTTCTCTAGGTCATAGTGAAATAAGAGAGTTTGGAATATCTTTTGAGGTTTTTGGTACTTTGTTTTACGGAATGTCATGTGGTGGGCCTTGGAGAAACACAAAGTCCCAACAAAGTAAATTAACCTCATCAAGGACATGTACGATAATGTTGTGACAAGTATTTGAACAAGCGATGGCGAGACTGATGACTTCCCGATCAAAATAGGACTGCACCAACGGTCAGCTTTGAGCCCTTATCGTTTTGCTTTGGTGATGGATGAGGTCACAGGGATATACAAGGAGATATCCCATGGTGTATGCTCTTTGCAGATGATATGGTGCTAGTCGATGATAGTCGGACGGGGGTTAACAGAAAGTTAGAGCTATGGAGACAAATCTTGGAATCGAAAGGTTTTAGGCTTAGTAGAACTAAAACTGAGTACATGAGGTGCAGTTTCAGTACTACTAGGCACGAGGTTAGCCTTGATGGGTAGGTGGTACCTCAGAAGGACACCTTCCGATATTTGGGGTCAATGCTGCAGAAGGATGGTGATATCGATGAAGATGTGAGACATCGGATCAAAGCCGGATGGATGAAGTGGAGCCAAGCTTTTGGCGTTCTCTGTGACAAGAGTGCCACAAAAGCTAAAAGGCAGGTTCTATAGGACGGCGATTCGCCTCGCAATGTTGTATGGCGTTGAGTGTTGGCCGACTAAAAGGCGACATGTTCAACAGTTAGGTGTAGCGGAGATGCACATGTTGAGATGGATGTGTGGCCACACAAGAATCGGGTCTGGAATGATGATATAGGGGATTGAGTTGGGGTAGCACCGACTGAAGAGAAGCTTGTTCAACATCTTCTGAGATGGTTTGGACATATTCAATGCAGGCCTCCAGAAGCTCCAATGCATAGCAAACGGCTAAAATGTGCTGACAATGTCAAGAGAGGTTGGGGTAGACCAAACTTGACATGGGAGGAGTCCGTAAAGAGAGATCTGAAGGACTGGAATATCACCAAAGAACTAGCCATGGACAGGGGTGCGTGGAAGTTAGCTATCCATGAGCCAGAACCATGAGTTGGTTTCAAGATATTATGGGTTTCAGCTCTAGCCTACCCCAACTTGTTTGGGACTAAAGGCTTTATTGTTGGTAGTGGTGGTACTTTGTTTTATGGAAACAACAAAACTGGAAACCTACTAGATTATGCTAAATAAAGCCTGAAACAAAGAAAAAGGAAAAGAAAAGAGATAACAAAGTAGGCTGCTCAAGTAGCAACCACACAAATTCCAAATGTACTTCCATTATAGCATTGTTTTTGTGTTTAGCTTCACTAATGCAAAATCCATAGAAACACGCAAGACACGTAAGGTAGAAGCCAACATATCTAGATTCCAAAAGTATTGTGCTCTTGTAACCAGTCAGCGGGCCGGCGGATCGAGGTGGAGGGTCGGTGAATCGGGGTGGAGCAGAGGTGGATCGGCGCGGAGCAAAGGCCAGCTAGGCGAAGCAGAAGCCGGCAGGTCGATTGTTTGGCAGTGTGCAGTGGCATGTGGTAGAGGCATTGACTAAGGGGAGCAACACGTGGCGTGCGCGGAAGCAGCAGCGACCAGAGGCAGGCACGCGTGTGGACAGGAGAAGAAATCAGCAGCAAGCCAAGAGGATTATGGCGGCGCAAAATTGGATGGAGCATGAGTTGTGCGTGCGATTTTTTTTTACCTAGACTCTAATACCATGTTATGGATGCACCTTATCTCAATTGCATAGCCCAAGGGGGGTACAAGGAAAGAGACGTGGCCTAATAAGAACTCCTAGACCAATACTAATACTCCTTAACAGGTCTGTCCTTCTTTATATAGGAAAATCAGGAGCAATACGAGACCGGTTAATTAAGCAAGAAATATTACAAAATATTGTAAGCTATCGGTATATTAGAGGAGGCATGTATCTATTGTTGAGGAAGCAAAGAATCAACACAAAAAAATAGTGTTCAATATTTGTTAGTTTCATTTCTCTCTTGGACCTAATATCATTTACAGTATGATATAACAACCATTACATTTCTTTACCAATGTAACACCCCATTGGTACTAAAAATGTTGGGCATACAACTGCTTCAAGCTATAGAAGATGGTACTAGGCTATGTTCATACAACTGCTTCAAGCTATAGAAGACAGTACTAGGCCACTGATTTTTTTAAGAACCTTCTTTAACACTATGTGGTTTCCGCTATGAGCTTACAAAAACAAAGTGGGTGCAATCAATAATATGAACAACCCGCACAGATATTCGTGATACTCAACCGATAATTTTCAGAGTAAGCAGAAAGCCACAAACTACTGAACATAAACAAGAATGTTTTATTAATGAACAAAAACCAGGGTGGTTTATTGATGGAAAGGCATACCATTAGTTCTTTCGTTCTTGGATGCTTCTTCGTAGAAAAAAGAACACCTGCATAATAGGTTATTACTCAATGCAGAGGAGAAAAACTGCTAATCATAGAAAAAGAACAACAAGCTACTCTTTTACTATATGATATGTGAGATGAACATTTCAAGTTCAATTCATGACGTAAGATACCATTGTGATTGGACACAGTAATTGATGGCCTGATCCAATAGGGGCACCTATGAAGGCGAAATCCCCTAAGCATGCACCTGGAAAGTGTGGCACATGCTTAATTATTAACAAATGAGATACATGCAGATCATACTGAAATCATGGAGGAAGTAGTGTGAACACCTGCGAGGCGGCTGATTTTCACCATTGAAGTAAATTAAGATACGCTCAAAGTACTTCACATATCTCTGTAATTTTTTCCAGCACATTAAGAATAATGCATTGTTATATAAATAAATTAAAATAATCCGAGGGTTACTCACAATCTGGCTTGGAAGAATAAGCCCTTTTCCATCTACACATCTTTTCTGATTGTAGTATTCAATGGACTCCTCCGCAGTAGGAAAGAACTGTCCATACATATGATGCACAAGCTTCCAATTTTATTAACCCTCAAAATTGGTAGAAGAATTGGCATGGCTAATTTTAATTAGCATGTAATGCAAATACTGATTTTACCTTTAGGTATACTAGAAGGCTGGAGATCATCAACCCTGTTCTTGCTTTCCCAGCTTTGCAATGGATAACCACCACATTTTCTATGTCTTCCTTCAGCCATGAGTATGCACTTTGGCAAAATGATATGACAAGTTGTATCGGAGGACAATTATGATCATCAAAAGGAAAGCATGCAACCTAAAATATACACATCAAATATGAATATTGAACAAAAATGATTATTTCATTATCAAACTGTGTGAAGGAAACTGAAGCAAGTGATTGGAAATTTTCAAATTATTTCTTGGTGGTGACAGGACAGGGACATAAACAGATATATAAGCTGCCCATACCTTTCCCTCAAAAAGAGATGCATCGTACAGCCTTTCTGAGCAAAGGTTATACACCTTATATTTCCCCTGTAACATAATAATAAATATAGAGGTTAAAAGGCACAAATAGTTCAAGTAACATTTGTAACTGAACTTTGTAATTGATGTAAACGAAGATCAACTAGAAAACGTAATTGTCCTCCAATGACATTTAACTAAAATTTAACTACCTCAACGACATTTCACGAGATCTACCGAACTTAAAGAAACATGTGTTATAGGTTTGATCCACAGGAGTCCTTAACTGCAAAACTTCCAGTAGTATTGCACATTGGTAAAAATAGAGAAGATAGGTCTAACAATGCATAGAAGCAAAATATCATAGATGAATTACCACCCTCAAGCAAATGAAAAAGGCATTCATCACCTTAATAAAGATATGCATTGTACAACAGATGAAAAAGTTAACTTGCATATTCATCATAATAGAAACGCTAAAACCCATTGCTTTTATGCAACACTTTGGCGTCAGGGTGCCCCCCAAGTCTAGGGCGTCGAGCCGCCTTTGACATCTACGAAAGGCATCCGCCTTGTCCATGTAATAGATATGTGTACTTCCTCCTTTATATAGGGGTATATTTGCATATATATAGCATGTGTATATTCTGGCCTCTTTGGCCCGTAGCAATACGGGGTCCAGTGGAGGATGACGACACCCAGGCAGCTGCCTCACCGGACTGCATCGCCTCTACTCTCTACTGTCGCCTCCACTGTCTCGTCTTGGTCTCCTATGGCCTGATAGTGGAGTATGCTGCTGTTGCTCCCAAGCTAGTAGCACCTCATGCACCCCAGCCTGCTCGGCTCTCCAACTCAGCATGGCCTCCCATAGTGAACAAGAGAGCATGTGTTACCAACATGTCAGCAAAAGGCAAGTCCGCTGCTGCTGCTGCCAATAGTTCCAAGCAAATTGTTGCCATGTTTCGAAGAACACCTGAGGATCTTGTAGATGAAAGGCACTTTGGGTGTTCTCAAAGCACTATGGAGTCCAGCACAAAGACTAAGGAAGAGAGGCACTATGTGTTAGGAGCTAGGGTTCTGCCGGTTCTAGGGCGGAGATTGTAGGGGAAAGATGGAGGAAGACGAGGTCGAGGGCGCGGCAGCCGGCCACTGGGCGCCGTCCTTGCGTGGTGGAGAAGAGGCGGCGGCGGCGCAAGAGGCGGCTAGGGTTAGGTCTCCCGGCTCCCTAAGGGAAGCCAAGCAAATACTGATTGCTTCTTCCTTGATTAGATTGATACATCTCCTCTCCTTATATAGAGAGGTTTACTTGACTCCTAAGCAAACGACCCTAATAACGATAAGATAATTGGGCTAAGCCCCTAATAACAATAAGATAACTTGGGCCACAGCCCACTGGGCTAAGCCCCTAATATGCCAGTCATAACACTTCTCCCCGCCTGCACAAACAGCTCGTCCTCAAGCTGTAAGGCAGGGAAGCGCTTGCTGAACTCCTCGAGGTGATCAACCAGCATCAAACACCTCCGCGACAGCTGGGGCGGCCAGGTCGCCGAGCCCGGCGGCGACGGCGTCCTCCTCAATGTAGTCTGCAGCCTCCAGGTAGAAGAGTCGGGGGCAGACGTGGCCGGGCATGTAGGTCTCGTCGCAGTTGAAGCACAACCCTTGGCGGCGACGCTCGAGTAGCTCGGCCGAGGTGAGCCGGCGAAACGGGTGCGCCGCGGTCGCGGCAAGGGGTGCCGCGGAAGCCTGAGCAGGCCGACCCTGCGCGGGAACATCCGGCCAGGGTGGCAGCCCAGCGGCCCGGGACGGTGATGCCTGCTGGATGGCCACCGCGCGGCGCTCCAACGCGCGGGCGTAGTACATGGCCGTCTGGAGGTCCTGGGGTCCCTGCAGCTCGACGTCCACGCAGATATGATCTGGCAGACCGCCGACGAAGAGTTCGGCCCGCTGGTGAGCCGTCACGCTAGACGCGTGGCACGCCAGGGCCTGAAAGCGGTCGGTGTAGTCCTGCACCATAGAGGTGAAGGGAAGGCGGCCCAACTCCGCCAGCCGGCTCCCACGTATCGGTAGCCCGAATCGAAGGAGGCAGAACTCGCGAAAACGCTGCCATAGGGGCATGCCGCCCTCATCCTGCTCGAGGGCGTAGTACCACGTCTGTGCGGCGCCGCGGAGGTGATAAGAGGCGAGCCAGGTGCGGTCCGACGCGAGCGTCCGTTGCCCCTGGAAGAACTGCTCGCACTGGTTGAGCCAGTTGAGGGGGTCCTCGGCGCCGTCGTAGGTGGCAAAGGCGAGCTTGGCGAAGCGCGGCGGTGTCTGAGCATGACCGCCGTGAGTGTACGGCTCGGCGGTACGGAGCAGCGAAGAGGATGGCGTTGGTCCGGTGTGCACAAGTGGTCCGCAGGAAAGCGGTGGCCCGTCGAAGCCAGCGTGGAAACCCGCGGAGCCGGAGGGCCTGTCGTACGGCAGGGAGGGCGCCGGCTGGTCCGCGGCCATGGTGTAGACTGGCGGCGGTGACGTCCCGGCCAACCAGACCGGAAGCTGGGAGGTGAGGGCAGGAACCGCACTTGCTGAATCGGCACGCCCACCGGCGCGGTTGTAGTCAGCCATGGTGTAGACTGGCGGCGGTGACGTACGGCAGGGAGGGCGCCGGCTGGTCCGCGGCCATGGTGTAGACTGGCGGCGGTGACGTCCCGGCCAACCAGACCGGAAGCTGGGAGGTGAGGGCATTTGTTCTTCTGTGAGTGTGGCATACCATTTAATGCTACAAGCAGTAGACAATTTGAGATTGCAATTGAAGCCCCTCGCCAATATGGTTCAGGGTACAAGCCTCCTAGTGCCTATGAACCAAGACCTGAGAGAGAGCCATTGCTTAATGATTGTGTCAAGGAAACAAGTAGGGGGCAACATGAGGCAGCATGGAAATAATAGAAGGAAACTCATGTCGGATGGCTGGTTGGATAGAAGGGAGCGCCATTTGATTAACTTCCTTGTTAATAAATAATCCAGAGGACACTTCTTGGAGTTGGCTGATGTGTCGCTTAATCCGGGCGTTGCACGTTGCATTGTAGCTCAAATAAATAGAGGAATACGAGGTAGAAAAGTCGCAAGTACGCACATGGCGCAAAACATTGTCTGTGTGTGTGAGATAGAGTTGGGGTAGCACCAATTGAAGAGAAGCTTGTCCAACATCGTCTGAGATGGTTTGGGCATATTCAGCGCAGGCCTCCAGAAGCTCCAGTGCATAGCGGACGGCTAAAGCGTGCGGAGATTGTCAAGAGTGGTCGGGGTAGACCGAATTTGACATGGGAGGAGTCCGTTAAGAGAGACATGAAGGATTGGGGTATCACCAAAGAACTAGCTCTGGACAGGGGTGCGTGGAAGCTTGCTATTCATGTGCCAAAGCCATGAGTGTGTTGTGTGTTGAGTTCATCGTGCTCAGCTCCCGTAAGCTCTTCCGGCCGACAATTGGCATCAGAGCCTTGTTAACCGGTGACCGGTGGACATGTCGAGCAGCGGAGGGCAGACAAACTCTCCCTCCCATGCCTCCAAGTCGCAGCCACCGAAGCCACTGGACGTGAGCCGCGACCACAGCCGAGTGCGGCGAGGGGGGAGCTGGTCATGCAGCAGGTCGTCCGGGAGATCGGCGGCGGCGGCAGGTCGTCCGGGAGATCGGCGGCGGCAGCAGTGGACTCTCCTTTCCCATGCTGAATAGGACAAACTACACCGACTGGGCCCTGGTCATGCAGGTGAATATGCAAGCGCTTGTGGAACGCCATCAAGGACGACGACATCCCGCACCGTGAGGATCAGCAGGCGATGGCGGCGCTCCTAGCACTTTTAGGCTGCCACGGTGCCATTTCGGTTTTTTTCTTTATTTCCCGTTTCTGTTAGAGAGCTTAGCTCGGGTTTCTAACGAACTTTGAGCGAATCTTGTACTCAAGCACGATTCATTCGTGGGATAGAACGAACGCCATAGATCGTGGGCATTGCAGCTCGAATAGATAGAGGAGAAAGAAACAGAGAAATTGCAGGTTTGCACACGGCGCAGAACATTCACTTCATCGTGCTCAGCTCCGATGAGCCCTTCCAGCCAAGGGTAAAGAGAAAATGATGAGGCCTTAGTTGTGAAACTAAGGAGCTGCTTTAATGATGTACTTGCAAAAATGGTACTTGATGTCAATCTTCAAAACAAATTGATCAACATGGGGAAAAGAAACCCTCATGAGTCATGTTGAATGCAGCATGTTAATTTTTGCAAGATAATTCCAGCAATGTAATTTATGTACAGACTCTTCATATATGTTTACTTTTACATGTTAATTGTTTGGTGGTGTGCATATTGTGGTCAGACCATTGAGCTACAAAGGTTTGAAAAGCGTATTGTTAGTCTTTGTGCTTCATCATTTGGTTGTGACTTGTGACAGAAATTGGAGCACATTTGAATTTGCGAGTCAACTAGTAAACTCTCTGTATTTATTCAATAGTAATTTCAGCAAGCTAGTTATTCATTTTATTTGCTGTTTGTAGATCCATATAAAGAAAGGAAACACGTTACAATGGAAAAGAATGAATGATGTGTCTTTGTTTCATACAACCAGAAGATGCATAGGTTTCAAAAGAGGTGTGAGAAGGCGGGCAACAAAAGCTGAGGTTTTTGATTGGGGCAATGAATGGGTTGACGCAACAATGTCACCACCAAAGGTGCTCGAGGGTGTCCTGATGACATTACATGGGAGGATGTTGGTGTGGCTATTGGTGCATCTTCGAACCTTTCGAGGTCGCAATCTTCCTAGGACAGCTACTACACTTCATAGGGGGGCGTCAAGCGTCTGTGTGGCATACATAAGGCAGCACAAGAGACCTACACCAACACGGCCAACAATTCTTGCAAAAGATGAGGAAGTGGAGTTAGAGCAATACTCAAGTATCCCCAACACAGAGGAGGATGATTGAGACTGTGATTGATGATGATAGTGTGAGCAATGATGACGATTCAACCAATGTTGACCAAGATGGTGGAGAAAACACCAATGTCACCATGGATGAGTTATATGATGGTTATTGAGACTTGGAGATGAAAGTTGAGAGTTGAGAGACATGAGAGAGTTGACAAGCCTTAAGCCTTTTGCTATGCTGGTATTATGTGGACGTTTTTTATGCCATTGTAGTAATGTTTTAAGAATCACCAAGGAACTAGCCATGGACAGGGATGCATGGAAGTTTGCTATCCATATGCCAGAACCATGAGTTCGTTGCGAGATCTTATGGGTTTCACCTCTAGCCTACCCCAACTTGCTTGGGACTAAAGGCTTTGTTGTGGTTGTTGCTGTTGTTGTAGTGATGTTTAAGAATCGGGATTCATGACAAATGTCATGTGGTTAACTGGTTGTGCAATATATCATGCACTGCAGTCATGCTAGATATCTTGTTTTTCACTTTTGCAGTTTTGCTCACGTTTAGTTCTCTGCTTTTTCATTATTTGTGGACAAGTTATTAAGTTATAACATATTTGCTCATGTTCATGCCGCTGTTATGGCACTGCTAGGAGGGCGCGAGAGGGCCGGCCGGGGGCCTTTTGCCCACGGCCGGGCAAGATGGAAGGGATTTCCTTCTTAATTCTTGCTTGATTAGATTGATACATCTCATCTCTTTATATAGAGAGGTTTACGACTCCCAAGCAAGGCTTACTTGACCCCTAAGCAAGCGATCCTTAACTATAATTAACCATAAGACTAACGGGCTATACCGCCAGCCCAGGCCATTAGGCCCATTACGTACTCTAACACTACACCCCACCTGGACATGCAGCTTGTCCTCGAGCTGCAGCCTAACCAATTTATAACCATGACTCGACGTAACACAAACCTAACACCTAAAAACAAGACTTTTACATCTCGGCTTGTTTTATTACTCTCAACCTGAAATGGACTGGGACGATTTATTTTGGACCCCTTAACAAAAAGTGGACACCATCCGCACGTCGGACGTGCACGTGTACAGCCACCTGGATCCCATGGACACCATCTGGACAAAAGGAGTGCATGTGTATGGCCACCTGGAAGTGGTCGCAAGAGCGACCAGCAGAGGCGCCCTCGCGGCAGCCGGCAGAATGCAGTGGTGCTACGCGGTGCGCTCCTGTCGGTGACACCCTGCCTTCCCCCCGCCGGACGGCTGTTGGTCTGCACCGCACAGAGAAGAGTGGAGGGCTTGCGATGGAGAATGGCGAGGAGGGGTGCCCCCCCCCCCCCCCACCGCCGATATCGCAAACTTTGAGGTCGCTGCCCGCGGGGAAAACAGCATGCCCAAGATCCCCGACGCAGCAGACGAGATCGAGGCCCTTTGCACAGCGAAGCGCAGCTGGGAGGAGCGGCAGCTGCAGACCATGCATCTCCCGCACACGCCGACGCGCTAGGAGGCCGCGCGCAACAGCCTGCAGCCTCACCGCCACCGACACGTGGCGGGTAGTGATCCAAGCCGGAAGCGGTGACGGTGACGGCGGGAACTTGATCTGCTGGATGGGAACGCCCTGGGGAAGCGGTAATGGCGACGGCGGGAACTTGATCTGGTGGATCGGGACTCCCGCCGACGCGGTCGATGCGGGGCCGGAGCTGACTGGCGGTGGCTGTTGCAGCGGAGCGCCGGGCGGGCCGGCGGTGGCGGTGGATGACAGCTGCAGCGGCCCGGCAAGCGCGACGGGGACGCCCTGGGGCTGCTGCAGCGGCTGCCACTGTAGCCAGGGCGGGCCGGTGGTGGCGGTGGATGGCAGCTGCAGCGGCTGTTGCAGCGGCCCGGCGAGCGCGGACGCCCTGGGGCAACGGCAGCGGCTGCTGCAGCGAAGCGCCGGGCGCGGCGAAGGCCGCCAGGAGCAGCGGCTGCCACTGCAGGCAGGGCGGAGCGGTGGATGGCAGCTGCAGCGGCTGCTGCAGCGGCCCGGCGAGCGCGACGGAGGCCGCCTGGTGCAGAGGCTGCCATGGCAACCACGGCGGCGCAGTGGCGGCGATGGGCGGCGCAGCCGGGTGCGGCCCGTAGGACCCGGCCAAGAACAGGCGGATCTCCTGGACCGCCTGTGTTAGGTCCTGCAGCGTCCCGGACACCTCCTCCGGGGTGAGGACAGCGGGGGCGGGCGCGACGGAGGATCCCGGCGCGGGCAGGAGCGGGGCAACGGTCGTGGTGGTCGCCGGAGGCGACGAGGTGACCGGCAGTGGAAGAGACGGGTTGGGCAGCGGTGAAGACATGATCGAACCGAAGCTAGCTGATACCAAATTGTTATGGCGCTGCTAGAAGGAGGGCGCGAGAGGGCCGGCCGGGGGCCTTTTGCCCACGGCCGGGCAAGATGGAAGGGATTTCCTTCTTAATTCTTGCTTGATTAGATTATACATCTCCTCTCTTTATATAGAGAGGTTTACTTGACTCCCAAGCAAGGCTTACTTGACCCCTAAGCAAGCGACCCTTATCTCTAATTAACCCTAAGACTGACGGGCTATACCGCCAGCCCAGGCCATTAGGCCCATTACATACTCTAACAGCCGCTTTCTGTTTTGGAGAAGAGCAAGTGCAAAGAGGATGGGAGGGATGGATGCTATGTGGGCTCTACAACCAGCAATTTCAAGGTGTGTACTACCAAATTCTTCTTTATTCTGCTGCTCATAGTAGTTCAGAATTGTCTAATTGTGTCGCCTCACCTTACGCTTTAAGCGACTAAAAGGTGAGGCGGTACTAGGGCGCCTCGCTTCGCCTTACCGCCTTAAAAACATTGATCAAACCCCTTGATCTAGATACTTGAGGTGAACAAGTTATCAACTGTTCTGGCGCTAGTGTCTTCGAGAAGTTATTCCTGTGTCATATTCAGAGGGCATGCCTACACTGAAGCAAGCTGCTTCTTTTTGCGAGAAAGAGAAGCGAACGCATGTTATTAAGTTAGCAGCATGGTCAAGGTAGCAAGAAACATATGGACGCATAAACAAGTAAATATCAGACATATATCTGTAAGGCACTCTTAAAAACCTGAAATTTATCATGTATGTTAAGAAGCTACCTTGTGATGCATTTCAAAGAACCTGATGACTTCCTCCATGTGGTTGCGATAAAAGCCCTGCAATAGAGGTATTGATGTGTTTAATTCTAGAGACAATACAAAGGAGCTCCACCTTCAAAGTGTGACACTGACCTCAAAATATCCGAAAATTCCTGAGCTCAAATCACCGGCAGGAAAACCCATAGCAATTATGTTCTCTGTAATATATGTCATGTCTAAATCAAATCCTCCTTCCTATTATAAGAACGAGAAATTTGTCAACATCTATTGTCTTGCTGCTATGGCCACAAAAGCTAAATTATTGAGTGAAACCATCCTGCCTACTGTTTTTCGTATAGTTTCTAAGGTGTTCGAGAAAATAACTGACTACCAAGGATCTTCTAAAGATAATCACACAGATCATTACTCTAATTCTCCAAAATAGTAAAGTTCGACCCTCCTCTCCATATAGCATTCTTGATTGTCCTTGCTATTATCAAAGTAGCAAAAGACTGATGAATTATCATAATCATGAGGCATGACACTGCTTACCGAACCCAGCTAAGAACATGCAAATATGAACCTTGAACCAAACGACATGTGACTTGTGAGAAGATGCATGCTAAATATGAACACATATTAATGTCTAAAACCTCCTAACATGGATGACTTGGTGCTGGAAGAAGGCATTTTCAACGACACACACCATCATTTTGCGAGCAATGGAGCAAACATAGCATTCAAGGAATTGTGTGCGAACTATTAGAGTTTCCATGATGAAAGAGGAACAAAATTGTTGCTCAATTAGAGGCATGTATGCTTATCCTGATCATGTTAGTGCAATACTATAAGAACTGAAAAATAAAAGAAACATGTTTGAAAGATATAAAGGTTCACCCAAGATTTCATATTCGAACACCTATAAATGTACCTGATATCGTCTCTTATTCTGTGAGACCATGTGGCGAGCCTTAACTTGCACTGCCTTAACAGCATTCTTAGAGGAATCCACAATGCCTCTTGTCAAGGAACCAAAAACACCAGCTTGTGCAGTAGTTGGGGTTGTGCTGCCTTCAGCACTCTCATCTTGATGTGGATCTTTTGGAGACAGCCGTAATCCAAGGCCACTAGCGAGACGGGAAACGGTATTTTTACCTGTTGGTGATTCTTGACCTGAAGAAGGCTGAGGGATTTTCAGATTTTTCGCCCAGGAAGATAAGCCTGATGTAGAAAACATGGATGATGGTGCCTCGCGTCCTGCAGCATCTTGTGTGGTGGCAGAAGTTGGAGCGGAAGGAGATGAAGGGGCAACAGGATTTGGACAGGCAGCCTGTGTCGCGGAATCATTTGAAAGAGCACGTGGAACAGGATCAGCAGTAGTAACGGCAGAAAGTGGAGATGAATCCTGGTTATCCATAGGAGTATCAGACGGGGTGAGAGATGGCTTGACTTGTTGTTGTTCCATGATTGACTAACGGAGTTTATTAATCTCAGGTGAACGAATGACAAGCCACATCTGCAAAACCATCATCATACATGGTTATAAGAAAGCAGCTCAACCTGCAAGTACAAATCATGTCCTCGACTAACTGCATATATTTTATTTACACAGAATTTGAGTGCATAACTACAATTTCACTCTTAACAAGTGCAAAAGATCTCATTCTAAACAATATGTTATGTTGCATCAACTCATCAGCCAAGCAATGTATCACTTTACACATTCACATATCTAACAAGAAGACAACTTAGAATAAGTATCATCTTATCGATATCACTGATTACTTACAACTGGGCAGGTTATTCCACATGTACAAGAACTGAAAATACAAATGAGAGCTCGTCCAGTGGCGGAGCGTAGTGGGGACAATTCCGGGCCCTGGCCCCCCCTTTCAAAAGGAAAATTTACCAAATACACTTACTTATCTGCTAATTGCTCTACTAATCGTCCGGCGTCTCTGATCATCCTAGCCTTTTCTATGCCATATACACTCATTTGGCCCCTCCTAATATTTGATTCACGCTCCGCCACTGAGCTCGTCCACACTAAAACTAACACGGGAACAAGAACCGCAACCTGAGCTACCACGGCAGCGAGACACGTAGCTAACAAGAATCTTTAAGCCTAACAAGAAACTCACGACGAGCTCGGACAAAGCAACGTGTGAAAGAACCGCTCTGAATGGGATCTCTCGGGTCGGCTACGGACTCAAGAACTTATAATAGATGAGAAGCGGGGGGTGTGGCCTGGCCTTACCAGCAAGGTCCGGATCTGTGTGTCGTTCCTTCCCTCGAGGCTTGGCGAGTTGGCGACGACGGCGAGCTGCCTGATGGAGGGGGGAGGAGGGCGGTTGCTTCTTCGGCGGAGGTCTATGTGGGAAACAGAGAGATGGGGATCGCGGCCGGGTTTGGTGGGGTGCAGCGGGAGGAGACGACCCTGGAGTGGGTACAGGGGGTTAATTGAGAGGGGTGATTTGGAGCCCGGGCTCAGCTGATCCCGATATCTCCCTCGTCTGTTCCAGTATTGTGATCCGAACAAATCCAGCTGTCCTGGTGGTTGTGACTGCCGATAAAGTGGATATACGGTTGAATACGGTAGCGAACAGTGGCCACGCGCGTGTGGAGGCCTGACGGCCATCAGCCCGAGTCCGTCTGAGCCTTGTACCAGGACTGTGACTTGGCGAATGGGCCGCGGATTAGAACGTTTGCTTTTCGTCAGGGCCAAGGATCAGATAATGGGTCTGTGATGGGTGTCGCTGTCTGAGCCGCCTGTCGGTCGGCGTGGTCATGCCGAGCATGCACGTGCGGGCGAGGAAAAAAAATGACATCTCCAAGGATTAACCTCGTTCTTTCTGGATACCTCGGCTGTCGGCCGTCCTCAACCAACTACGTAGGAGAGAAAAATAAGGAAGAACAGGCAAGGTCATCGGAAGCGTGTGATTTCAGGGGTGGGTGGGGTGGGGGCGCCCTACATTTGCCGCCGGCCTGCGTGTTGATGGACACGGAGGGCATGGAGTTTCTGCTTGATGCGGTCGACAGGTCAGTCAATCCCCTACTCACCGCCCGTCAGATTTGTGTTGTGCATAAACTATGTAGATTTACACTATGCGATCCGCTGCCGATTTCCTAGGTTCCCCGTCCGGGAGGAGTTTGCTGATAACCTTGAACAACTAGATCCGGTGCCTCTTCTATACTTGTTACAAAATGGGGGCGGCAAAGAGCAGGGGGGGTGCTGCGGCGAACAGTGGGTCTGGCGTGGCTAAGTTGGCCGGGGAAGATGTCTCGCCCGACGAGCAGGGCGATGGCCGGCGAAGGCGAGCTGCGTCTCCGACGAGGTCCGCTCAGTCAACCGACAGGGTTAATCTAGAGGCCCGCGGCTGGACTAAAAGGTTAGAAAACAATTCTGATGCAGTAATTTGCTTGCAAACTACATACTGCCGTACAATCACGGAAAGGGTCCCCTCGTGTGCTTAGTCCAGAGCCATTTATAGAAAAAATTGCAGAGAAAATGAAAACTGAGATGCCATCAAATCTGCTTCCGCATCTGTTTTAGGAGACTGTTGTAGTTTAACTGTAATGTGCTCACACATGTTAACAGCTGGGAGTGCGCCAGAAAATTATGAAACTGTTGTGTCTTGGCAGTCAGCTTATACAATTAAGTTGCAAAACGAATGCAGGTTGCATCTTGGTAGTGCGCCGCCTGATCGTGTGTCATGCCCGTCCAGGATGACTGCTCTGGAGTTAACAATATGCAAATACGTGGAGCAACCTGACAAGAGTGTGATGAGGCATGCACTAGGGCTCAATTTCGACTCATTGCGGGAGGCATACGATTTCTACAATCTTTGTTCCTAGGAGATCGTCTTCGGTATAAGATATGGTAAAAGCAGACTAAATGCTCAGAGGACAAAAACGATGCAAGAGATTGTTTGTGGATGCTCGGTAAGTGTTATTACACATGCACATATGGTTTGTGGATCACACAATTTTTGCATATCTGCAATTTGGTTTCGTGTGGTTATCTCCGTGCAGGGCAAACCGGAAGCAGAGAACAGCAGGTCATGCAGATGCGAGTGTCCAATGCTGGTTAGGCTGCTGTGAGCGTCTGACAACAGTTGGTACATCACAGAGCACCGGGAAAATCACAACCATTCTCTGTCGCTGACTATGGGGGAGAAGGTGCACTGGCCGTCCCATAAACACATAGATGTGTACACCAAGGATCTGATTAGGCAACTGAGGGAAAACAATGTCAATTTGGGGAAGGTATACAGCATAATAGGAAGTGTCTTTGGGTCAGTTGAGAAGGTGCCATTCACAAAGAGGACACTCCGGAATATATGTGGGAGGATTAGCCGTGAACAAGCTGACGATGATGTCCAGAAAACGCTTGAAGTGTTTGCTGACATACGTTCAAGAGATCCTGGGTTCACCTATGTGGTTCTTGCTGACAAGACAAGTAAGGTGAAAAATCTAATGTGGGCTAATGGCAGCAGCCGCATGCAATGCAAATTCTTTGGGGATGTTGTCACGTTCGACACCACATACAAAACAAACCTGTATGACATGCCGTTCAGGTTATTTGTTGGAGTTAACAATCATTACCAGAGCATCATCCTGGCAGGGGTGCTGATGCGCGATGAGAAAGAAGAGAGCTTCGAGTGGGTTTTCGCAGAATTCTTGCGTATGATGGGCGGGCCTACCCCCAGAACTATACTCACAGGTCAGATCTATGCAAAAATAAATAGTTTCCAAAAAAATTTGCTGCCTATATTGCCCATGTTATTTATGGAAGAACAAGAATGAACTTAAGACTCCGAAAAATATTTAAGGTCAAATTGTAAAAAGGTCACGGACAAAAATGACTTGATAAAATGCAGACCAATGTAGGGCAATGGAGGTGGCGATTAAGAAAACTTATCCCAACACTGTCCACCGCTGGTGCAAGTGGCATGTACTCAAGAAGGCGAAGGAAATGCTTGGCCCATTATACACGAAGAAGTACGAATTTCAGGCTGATTTTCATAAGGTAGTGAACCACATGTTGACCGAAGAAGAGTTCAAATCAGCTTGGGCAGCGCTCCTTGATAGGTACAACCTGAACAGTCACGCATACATGACACAAATATATGAAACCCGAAGAAAATGGGCCAAACCATATTTCAGGGGTGTGTTTTGCGCAAAGATGACAAGTACCCAGCGGAGTGAGAGCGCAAACCACATGCTCAAGTCGTACATGCCCCCTGCAAGCCCTATGCATGTCTTTGTCAGGCAGTACATGAGGCTGTAATTTGACAGAGAGCGTGATGAGAGCTATAAGGAGAAGAGGACCATGATTGTAAGTTACCTTTCCATCACTCAAGCAATACTTTCACCACGGAAAAGAAAAAAAAATTAAGATCATTGTCACAACGATGCATGTCCTGAATTTTTTTCTTCTGTGTCTTTCAATTGATGCATGGGGGGGCCCGGTAAAACGAACGAACCTCGCGATAGAGCGGCATGCCAGCAAAATATACACTAGGAATATGTTCGAGCAGTTCGAGCAGCTCCTGATTGAAGGAACCGCTTACAATGTCACCGAAGTGGATAGGATGAGGAGGTACATCACCACTCACAATAACGCAGCGAAAAGGGAGAAGTGGAGCAGGGTAGAGTACGAGGTGACGATAAACGAAGACATGTCGATCTTCAGTTGCGAGTGTGGCCAGTTCAAGCATATTGGCATGCTTTGCAGCCATGCGTTGAGGGTACAAACCGATCATAAAGCATGGACTGCATGAGAGTAACAAAAAATGCCGGTCAAGTTGACATGCTTTCTTTTTGCCGTGTAGGTGATGGAAATTCTTCACATGGAGGAGATACCCAAACACCACATCATGAAGCGGTGGACAAGGGACGCGAGGGATGTACTACCTGGACACCTGGTTCAGTACCAGAGAGACTGTTCACACAACCTGCCATTCACAGGAAGGCACGCGACACTGTACGTGAAAGCCATGGAGGTCGTGAGGATGGGGGACGCAAGTGTTGCATCGTATGATCATGTGAATGCGGGCCTCGACGCTTTGCTACACAGTGGGGCAGCGATTGCGGAGAAGAGGGATGGGTTGGCTTTCGAGGATCGTCTCATTGAAACTACACTGACAACACCAGCCGCTAATGGCGAGCTTGTGTTTGTCCCTCTGAGCACTGAACAATGCCGGAGCCCCGGGCATTCAGTTAGTGTGAATGCAATGCAAAATCTTGCAGCGCCGGACAAGCATAGAGGGGCTGGGAGACCGACTAGCAGCCGCGATAAGGCTCCGTACGAGGTGTTAAGCAAGAGGACAAGATTCTGCAGCATATGCCGCCGGGAGGGTCACAAGAAAACGACGTGCCCAGAAAGAGGTGATGCGCCAAAGAAGCCACGCAAACCAGGCAAATGCAAGAACTACGGAATAGAAGGGCATCGACGGAACACTTGCAAAAGACCGCTTGCGTTCGCCGAGTCCTGAGTTGTGTGGATTCTGAATGAGGCATGTTTCGTTGATTTGGCTTGGTTATTTTTCATAGTGTGTTTTCTGTGGATCACCTATCCGTCCGTACTTATATCAGAGTAGACGATCTATGTGCTGTGATGTAGCTAAGAACATAATCTTTGTTCTTGAACTGTTAATTGAATTTTCCAGCGGCAGCTGTGGTTCAGGTTGTTCTATTTTTTAATACTGTACTTTGTCGACAGTACTGCTGCACATAGAAGAGCCATCCAGGGTAAAGCCAGCGATGAGGCTGCTGGCATTTTTTTCCGCCGAGTTGTTGTCATATACATGTGATTCTGTTTGACACCTGGACGACATGCACACACGCAGGGTGGCGCGGGGGCATATGTGCTTCCTGGCCATTTTTCAAAATTCAAATGAGTGAATTGAATGCATCAGGGAACTGTGTCCTAACCCAAGTGCTGCATAAATAGGAGCTGCAGGGCTCAGCTACTACGCCATTGAGTCCCAGTTCCCATTCCCATCTAGACTTTGAATTTTTGTGAAGCCGCCGACTGCATACGATGGGTCTCTTGTCTGCTAAGCCGGCATGGAGCGGCACAACCATGGGCGGTGACAGTTCCGTGGTGATCATCCTCTCCACCCTTCAGGTACAGTTCTTCCCTGCCATGAAATTTCCTTCACCTGCGAACTCTGAATCAGCACTAGCATGGAGGGGGTTCCTGAAGGAAAGTGTATGTGATGCAGTCGTCGTCACCGACCCGCGCCGAATCCGTAGGGAGTTCCTGGAGCACAACGGATGCCCCCGAGCTCGTCTTCAAAGGCGACGGACAGGTGAGCCCGGCTAACCAGGATTACCACTTGCTGTCGAAAAGTTCTTGTCTTCAACCCCTGTATATTGTCTATTTTTCTTCCAGGGTGATGTGATCCAGCAAGAAGAGACACGCCTGGTGCCTCCTAGAGAAGGGCTAGATGCGAAAGCTGAGCGAGTTCCAGCAGACGAAGGATTCGATGATTACGATCCAGCATTTCCTGACCAGTCCACGTACAACAATGCTGGCTCTGCCGTGGTATCTGCTTCTAGAGTAGATGATGGCAAGGGAGAGGATGGTTCTGACGATGAGAGGGAGGTTAGCAGCCAGCCACCTAAATGGCGGCGTAAATTTGAATAAAACGCTATTGTGTGACGGTGTGGCATTGCTAGGTGGGGGTGTGATTGTGCGCTTGTACCTTTCTCCTATCGCGTAGATCGCTGGCGCAAAACCACGCCGCGTATTTAGATTATGTGTGTCTTTTCTACGATTTCCTTCTAGCTTATGTCCCGATGTTCAGTCTCAGTGTCCAGCCCGGTGCCTTTGAATGCGTACTCGAAGGTACACTGGCATTTGTATTCACCATAATCATTGTATAGTCTATGTACCATTTCAAAGAAGCAGGCACGGGCGGGAGAGTGTACGTTGTGTATAAAAAAGGTTTGGTGGGCTAGTGTTATTTCTAATAAATTAATAATTTGTCTCGCCGCACTTAGTACTAATTGTCTTATAAACAAATGCCATTAGGTCATAGCCTTCGGCAATTATTAAAGTTCTCTCCGGGTGAGGTTCATTGTCCGATGAACGAGCAGTTCAGAAGGAGGGGCATATTAAATGCTTCGAGTGGGTGGGCGTTGGCATGTATGTGCTTCTCCCCTCCCCAGGTACAACTGCTGCAGTCCGGTGGTCCATTATTCCTTCTCCTTGGCACGGACCGCGCCGAGAACAGTGATTGTATTGTTCCGACCGAGGCCGTATCAGCTGCAAACATCGCCTGTTAGCCAAATGCGTACGTGCGCTGTGGGTTTCCAAAAGTGGGCACACAGGGAACACATCCCACATGCACGTGGCAAACATATTAGAAATGGTGGCCTCAGCTGAGCCACATATTAAAGCTGGATAGAAAGCATAAAAAAGAGAGCATATGCTCTCCGTGACAAGTACATACATAGAGCGAGATCAAAAACCTCTCGTGTGCCTCGGTGAAATTTTTTCATTTGAGCATGGATACAAAAATTGTTGTGTTGTAACGCTTGTATGAACCATTGTCCCGTTTGGTTGGATTCAATGGGTAGAATTGGAAAAGGCTATGAGTGAGAGAGAGGGATAGGTGGGAGTCAAATTTGGGGCCGGCCGGGGTCAGGGTTAGCGATAAAGTTGACAAGACTACACAGGCCCGCGTGGGAGAGACAACTCGTGCCCTCCAAGTAGAAAGGCTAGCTCTACTACAGCCACTCCACCAGTGCTACTTCGTCCACCACCACTCCTCTCTCCCCCCAATACACTGTTCCTGGAAGAGCAAGATCTGGTGGCCGGGATTAGGGACGGCGACTAGTTCTCCTCCGTCGGACCCAACATTGGCGAAGGTGATGTTTGGTCCGCGTGGTCTTATAATAATCCGCTGCTCTCGCTTTCTAGGCGTCCCTTTCTGTTCTCTATAGCAAACACTTTTTCTAGATGATGCTTTGACTTTTTTCTCATAGCTTTTCCGTGATTGGGTGATGTAGGTTCGTCGAGATGGAGCCGCCGGATCCACCAAGAAAAAGGAATCTGCCGGGCGAAGATGGTGGAAGAGAAAGCAAGAAGAAAAGGGGAAAATTTGTCGGACCAAGGGGGGTAGCTGTGGATGGCGACGGCGCACAGCTGGTCCCACCATCTACTCCATGCGAGCGTTCTTCAGTAGCCGCGACATCTGTCCCGGTAAGCTACTGCACTTCACGGGCTGTTCTTGGCGGATTAAAAAAAGATCTGGACGGCAGATGTTCCCCCTTCACCTTCGGATTTTGTTTTCCCCGTCCAATGAAACCTTTATCTGACGGATGCGTTGCTGTATTTGAAACTAATGCAGGATCCGGCTGCTGATGAGTTGGAGATGAGAACGAACACGAGTCGGAAGAGGAAGCGGGTGCTTGTGGACGAATACATCCCGAGCAATGACAAAAAGCGTCGACCTGGCCGTACCCTTGTACTGGTAACGATGACACCACCCCATGGTGGGTATGTAGTTCCCCTCGTTCCGCCAGGCCGTCTTGCGGAATCGACTGTCCTTCGAGGTAGAGTCGTTAGGTGCACTTGGAGATGTCATCAGATCGTAAGCCTTGGCTTGCAGTACTACCCAATAGTGCATAGATCAGGCATGGCTAGTTTGTTGACCACTGTGTGGAGTGGCGAGGCTGATAGAAGGTTCTACGCTTGGCTACTGAGTAGATTTAGGTGGGAGGACATGAGTTTCACCTTCCCGGATGGACAAATTAGGTATTTCACTCCCAGGTCGATTGTCCATACCTTGGGTCTGAAGAATCATGGCCGTCGAGTAAGCATGCTTAAATTAAAACCCAAACAAAGGCAAAACCTAACATTGAGAATCAGAACAATCCTGGGGATAGACAATAGGAGAAATGCCAAATATGGAGGGCTAACGATCCATGCTGTCAGTGACGTTGTCAACAGTTTGAAGTCACCGAATCTTGACCAGCATCAGACCAGGGTTTTCGAGATGGCATACTCACTCTTAGCAGCTTCTACCTTTGTTGGACCAAAACTGATGCGAAGCATCCTTCCATCATCCCCATGGACTCTACACCGACACATCAAGCCTCACGTGGACCTATGACAAGAGCGAGAACACGTGCTTTGGAAACCAAGGTGAACTCCTTCCTACTTAGCTTGCATATGGATACGCATGGAACATTGTTGCTACCTCACCAAGATACACTATGTCTCATTAGGTACGAAGAGGAACACCACCTAGAGGCTCAGGAGCACACCCAAGGAGAAGAGGAACCACCCCAAGGCCACGCGGACCAAGACGGAGTGCAACACAGCAAAACATGGAAGTCCCAGGTGACCCCGTGCGCACGGGCCCCCGAGACCCCGTGCCCACGGGCTATCCAGGAAGTTGGCGCTGGAGCACCCCGTGCGCACGGGCCTGTACCGTGCCCACGGGACCCCCGTGCGCACGGGCCCAACTTACCCCGTGCGCACGGGCCTCCCAGGATGGACGGCTTGAGATCCCCAAACCGAGCCCCTCTTCATCTACTTCGACCCCAAGACTATATAAACCGTACCTAGTGCTATGTTTAGGGTTAGCAAAGTATGAGATGAGATATTTGTGAGCTTTGCTCCTTCTACCTTCCCATTTGTGGAATCAAGACCCCTTTGGGAAGAATCCTAGTGGATTTCAAGACCTCCTCTAGGAGAAGACTATCTTCAAGACCTCATCTCCTAGGAGTGGGAAGAACTTTGCCATTGTATCTTTCCTTTGATTGTGCTTGTGACTTGTGGATCTTATTATGCTATTCTAGTGGATGTGTGATTGGGGAATTGATTGAGTGATTTCCTCTTTGTGTTCTTGTGAGTTTGCCCTTTTCCCCCTCCAAGTGTGAAAAGATCCCCCTCTAGGATTTCATCCTATATCATTTTGGTATCAAGAGCAAGGTTGATTCACATCTTGGAGTCCCTTCCCCCAATTGCTAGCTTGATTTTGTTGTTTTTCGTCCTAATTCGAAAATCCCCACAAAAATAGCCCCAAAAATTTTTCTTGCAATTTGTTGGATCTTGTGAGATTTGGTTGTTTTGATCCACGAATTTGGAGTTTGGCAAGTGGATCTACCCATCTTCCTGCTTCCCCACCTTCCAAATCCTCGGAATTGACCTTATCTTGGAAAATACCCACGGATCCGGAGCTGTTCACCCGCTCGCAGCACACCCCGTGCACACGGGCCCTCGAGACCCCGTGCACACGGGACCCCGTGCACACGGGCCTCACTTACCCCGTGCGCACGGACCTTCCAGAAACTTTCGGCCATCTTTGTTTTGCACCATTTTGCATCCATACCAACACTCGTGTTCTTCCGCACTATTTCTCGTGGTTGTTTGAGTTTCGGACCACGGTTTCTCTTGTGTCCTAAGGTGTTTAGGCTACTTAGGCGCATTTGGACATCATCATCGCCGCCACTCGATCATCAGCTCGGACGGTAACCTCGGCGACATCTCACCCTCGCTTTTGCCTTGATAACCCGAGCCATTTCGCGTCACTTACCCGTCGAGACTAGCAAGTGAGAATTGTCGGGCCACGCTATTGTGCACCGTAGTGATCTTGTTACCATCTTAGTGCCATAAGTCTCTCCCGTGCATTTCTTACATACTTGTCTCATATCATACTTGGCTCTAGCTTAAAAAAGCTTTTAAGCAAAATAGGAGCAACAAAGAGCTTGTAAGCAATAGCATCGAGTCATTTTCGCATATCATCTTCGACACCTCATACGCAGCATAGTTGGGATTGAAGACGACACGTTTCTCTTATAGGTTGGTGCACATGCTTATCTAGCCCATTCGAGCAATCGAGCTAGCGTCTCTCTAGTATTCGCACAACAAGAGCATTTTCTGTGGTTGCACATTTGGAGCTCACCCCTTGGTTGTGCGGATCCCATCTATCTTCCGTGTGTGTGTTCCTAGTGATATCATTGGGTTTGATCTATTTGTTTTTACTTGCATTTTTGTGAATCTTCTCAACCTTATCGATATCTTGACTAACATTTGCTTGAAATTTTTGCCACCATCCTAACCGAGCTCCTCCATAAGCCTTTTATTTGTAGGTGTGAGAAACAATTCCCGATACCAATTCCCCTATTATAGCATCGTGAGATCGTACTTGTTACATCCACAATCTTCGGAAAAGGTAACTTTGGTTTTGTTCTCTCATTTGTCCTACTCACCACCACTTGCTCATGATGGATAGGCCAAGTACTTCTACCAACCCACTCTTCATGGAGCAAGACGACAACATGAACTCCTTCGTCACCAAGAGTCACCTCTTTGGTGCACAACGTGCTTTGCATCAAGAGCAACAAGCTATGAGTGACCGCATCGACAACCTTGCCACCGACTTGCGACTTTCCGAGCAACGTACAAGGGACTATTTCGACCACAAGCTCGACGATCACAAGCAAGAGAATGACGCAAGGATGGACGAACGTGCTTTGTTGCTCAACCGCTCGTCTTCCACTTCAAGAAGGAGCCATTCAAGCCGCCACTCCGACTTCACCCTCTCCGCCTCAAGTACACCGACATCGAACACTCTTCGTCGAGCCACGCGCACCGACCGTCAAGCAAGACTCAATCCACTTCGAGACACCGACTCTCAAGAGCGCCGACAACGTCAAACTCAAGAGGCCTTTGCGCTAGCACGAGAACGGCAACAACAACGTCAACATGAAGAGGAAGAACGTGCGCGTCTCCACCAACTTGCACAAGATGCCGAGACACAACTTCAAGAACAACAACTCCGTGACGCTCAAGCACTTGTGGCGCAACAAGCTCTACGCGATTCGAGTCGAGCCGTTGCCGACCGAAGACGTCAAGCCCGTGAACAAGATGAAGCACTTTACAAAGAAATTCAAGAACAAATATTTCAAGCTCGCGTGCATCGTCAAGTTCCTCTTCGAGCTCGTGAAGCCCCCCCACAAGCTCGCCAACACTATCAAGTTCATCAAGAGCATGAAGACAATGGAGATCCCCCACGACAAGAGCAACATGAGGTTGACAACCTTCCGCGTCAAGAGCACCACGAGTTGAACAATCACCTACAACATGGGCGTCATCATCCCCGACCCCAATACAATGAAGAGCAACGCTACGGCAAGCTCAAGTTCACCATGCCCAAGTTCAACGGAAGCAACAATCCCGAAGAATATCTTTCATGGGCATTGAAAGTTGACAAGATCTTCCGTTTGCACAATTATGAAGAAGAGAAGAAGATCGCGATGGCATCCCTTGAGTTCCAAGACTATGTCCTTATTTGGTGGGAACAAGTCACTGAGTGCCGAGAGGCAAGAGGTGATCCACCCATCATTACTTGGGCGCAAATGAAGGATGTCATGAGAGCACACTTCGTCCCTACCTACTACAACCGCGACCTCTTCAAGAAACTTCAACAACTCAAGCAAGGAACCAAGAGCGTTGAAGAATACTACAAGGAGATGGAGATTGCAATGATAAGAGCCAATGTCACGGAGGATGATGAACAAACAATGGCACTCTTCTTGAATGGCCTCAACCATCCCATCAAGAAGATCGCCGACTTCCAACCATACTCAAACCTCATCGAGCTAGTGCACCAAGCCACCAAAGCGGAACGCCAAGTGCAAGATGATTTCAAGTATGCCAAGTTCTCGTCCAACACCTACGGCTCCTCTTATCAAGCTCCCGCGACTTCGGCAACTCCTAACTCAACTAGAGCATCACCAAGTACCGGCAACAAGTCAAGTTACAAGAAGACTTCGACAAGTGCAAGTCGTCCTCCTACTACAAGCAACTTCAAGACGAAAGCTTCATCGTCATCTACTCCAACCGATGAGACCATCAAGACAAGTTCCATCAAATGTTTCACATGCGGAGGCCGAGGCCACAAGTCCTTCGAGTGCACAAACAAGCGCACCATGATCCTCAACGACGACGGAACCTACGACTCCATGAGTGAAGGAGAAATGGAAGTCCTTGAGCAAGTGGCCATGCACCGACAAGTAAACAACGAAGACGAAGATGATCAAGTCTTTTGTGATGAAGATTCAAGTCCCGCTCTTGTTGTCTCCAAGGTCTTGACTCTTCAACATCAACAAGACGAAGATCAAAGATGCCATATCTTCCATACAAAGGCCGGCATCAATGGACGGTCCGTCAAGGTCATCATCGATGGAGGTAGTTGCCACAACTTAGCAAGTGAAGAACTATGCTCCAAACTTCAATTGGTCAAGACGGAGCACCCTCACCCCTACAAGGTTCAATGGCTAAGTGACACTGGCACCATACAAGTCGAGCATCGAGTACACGTCTCTTTCAAGATCGGCGCCTATGAAGACACTTTGGAGTGTGATGTCCTTCCGATGACCGTTTGCCATCTTCTTCTTGGACGGCCATGGCAATTTGACCGAGGTGTCATTCACAATGGGCGTACCAATCACTATAGCTTCAAAATTAAAGGGAAAGAGTTTGTACTACGTCCTATGTCTCCAAGCCAAGTACTCGCCGACAAGCAAAACACCCATCGTGGAGAGAATAGTGAGAGAGTGAGCCACCAAAAAGAGAGTGAGCGCCACAAGCCCAAATTGAGTGCCTCCACGATGAGCGACAAGAAAAACTTAGTCCTATTTGCCACCAAACGTGAGATGAGAGAAGTGTGTGATAACCCATCAAGTGTCCTACACTATGTCCTATTGTGCAAGGACGAGGCACCAAAAACTAACACCTCTCACAATCTACCTTTGGTGTTATCTTCTCTGTTGCAGGAATTTCAAGATGTTTTTCCCGATGAGCTACCTCCAGGACTACCTCCTCTACGAGGCATTGAGCACCGCAGAGACCTCATCCCCGGAGCACCGCTTCCAAACAAAGCTCCCTACCGCGTCAACCCCGAAGAAACCAAAGAAATTCAAAGGCAAGTAAAGCATCTCATAGACCATGGTCATGTGCGTGAAAGTTTGAGTCCTTGTGCCGTACCGGTCATCCTTGTGCCAAAACATGACGGTAGCTTTCGCATGTGCTCTGATTGTAGACCTATAATGCTATCACCGTTCGCTATTGTTATCTCATTCCACGCCTCGATGATATGCTAGATGAACTTAGCAGTGCCACTATATTTTCCAAAATTGATCTTAAGAGTGGTTACTATCAAATCCGCATACAAGAGGGTGATGAATGGAAAACCGCTTTCAAAACCAAGTTTGGTTTGTATGAGTGGTTAGTTATGCCTATGGGTCACTCGGAAGCACCGGGCACTTTTATGCGCCTTATGCATCATGTCTTTCGCCCTTATATTGGTGAGTTTGTTGTGGTTTACTTTGATGACATTCTTGTGTTTAGCAAATCTATCAAAGAGCATGTCACCCATGTCCGCACCGTTTTGCAAACTCTTAGAAAAGAGCGCCTCGATGCTAATATGGAGAAATGCCTTTTTGGTGTTGATAAGCTCGTTTTCTTGGGTTTTGTCGTTTCTTCTAAGGGTTTTCATGTAGATGAGTCCAAGATCAATGCTATTAAGACTTGGCCGCAACCAATCAACTTGCATCAAGTGCGTAGTTTCCTTGGTCTTGCGGGTTTCTATCATCGCTTTGTGAAGGATTTTAGCACCATCGCCTCGCCTTTGCATGCTTTGAGCAAGAAGAATGCGCCTTTTGTTTGGGGACCATCCCAAGATACCACATTCAATGAGCTTAAGAATTTGCTTACTCACGCTCCCGTGCTTGCTTTACCCAACTTCGACAAACCTTTTGAAATTCATTGCGATGCTAGTGGTAATGGCATCGGAGGTGTGTTAATGCAAGAGAAGCGCCCCATAGCTTACTTTAGTGAGAAACTTTCCGGAGCGCAACTCAATTACCCCATCTATGACAAAGAGCTATATGATTTGGTCCGCGTTTTACATGAATGGGAACATTACCTTCGTCCCCATGAGTTTATCATTCATACCGATCATGAGACTCTCAAGTATCTTAAGGGTCAAACTAAATTGAACAAGCATCATACTAAATGGAGTGAATTCATTGAGTCTTTTCCCTATGTCATCAAGTACATCAAGGGTAAAGAAAACATTGTCGCGGATGCGCTTTCCCGTATATGCATTCTTGTCACCCAACTTGAATTGAATGTCATTGGCTTCGAGCATATCAAAGAATTGTATGAGCATGATGAAACTTCTGCCACTCCTTATGCCAAGTGTTTGTCTAATACATCTTGGAACGCTATTACCTCAAAGACGGCTATCTTATGAGAGCTAACAAACTTTGCATCCCCAAGTCGTCCCTTCGTTTGTTGCTTTTGCAGGAATCGCATGGAGGAGGCTTAATGGGACACTTTGGGCGCGATAAGACGTTCGCCACACTCTCGAAGAGCTACTTTTGGCCAAAGATGGTTCGCGATGTCAATCGTTTCACCAACCGGTGTTCTACATGTCGCAAAGCTAAGTCCAAAGCTCAATCTCATGGTCTCTATATGCCTTTACCAATTCCATACCAACCGTGGGAAGACATTAGCATGGACTTTGTACTTGGTTTGCCTAGAACTCGAAATGGCAAGGACTCCGTGTTTGTTGTTGTGGACCATTTCTCCAAAATGGCTCATTTCATTCCTTGCAACAAGATAGACGATGCTTCACATGTTGCAAATTTGTTTTGTAGGGACATATTACGTCTTCATGGAATGCCAAGGACAATTGTCTCGGACTGCGACGTCAAGTTCTTGAGTTACTTTTGGAAGACCTTATGCGCCAAGATCGGAATCAAGTTACCTTTCTCCACGGCGTACCACCCTCAAACCGACGGCCAAACGGAGGTGACGAACCGTACACTCTCCACTCTACTACGAGTCTTGATCAAGAAGAACATCAAGGAGTGGGAGGAGTGCCTACCAATCGTCGAGTTCGCCTACAACCGTGCAACACATTCGACTACCGGCAAGTCCCCTTTCGAAGTCGTCTATGGATTCAACCCATTGTCCCCATTGGACATTCTTCCTCTACCACTACAAGAGCGCATCAACATGGACGCGAGCGACCGAGTGAACCACCTCAAGAAGATGCATGAATATACAAGGCACACCATAGAGCGCCAAGTACAACGACTCGCGACCAAGCGCAACACCAACAAGTCCCCAATGGTGTTCCAACCGGGTGACCTAGTTTGGGTACATCTCCGCAAGGATCGTTTTCCCAAGGAGCGCAAGTCCAAGCTACTTCCAAGAGCCGATGGCCCATTTAAGGTACTCGCACGCTACAACGACAACGCCTACAAGGTCGACATCCCACGAGACAAGTACAATGTGAGCGGCACATTCAACGTCAAAGACTTGGCCAAGTACCATGGTGATGAAGATCACGATCCGTGGACGGATCTCTCCCAAGGGGGGGAGATGATGCGGAGCATCCTTCCATCATCCCCATGGACTCTACACCGACACATCAAGCCTCACGTGGACCTATGACAAGAGCGAGAACACATGCTTTGGAAACCAAGGTGAACTCCTTCCTACTTAGCTTGCATATGGATACGCATGGAACATTGTTGCTACCTCACCAAGATACACTATGTCTCATTAGGTACGAAGAGGAACACCACCTAGAGGCTCAGGAGCACACCCAAGGAGAAGAGGAACCACCCCAAGGCCACGCGGACCAAGACGGAGTGCAACAGCAGCAACACTGGAAGTCCCAGGTGACCCCGTGCGCACGGGCCCCCGAGACCCCGTGCCCACGGGCTGTCCAGAGAGTTGGCGCTGAAGCACCCCGTGCGCACGGGCCTGTACCGTGCCCACGGGACCCCCGTGCGCACGGGCCTCCCAGGATGGACGGCTGAGATCCCCAAACCGAGCCCCTCTTCATCTACTTCGACCCCAAGACTATATAAACCGTACCTAGTGCTATGTTTAGGGTTAGCAAAGTATGAGATGAGATATTTGTGAGCTTTGCTCCTTCTACCTTCCCATTTGTGGAATCAAGACCCCTTTGGGAAGAATCCTAGTGGATTTCAAGACCTCCTCTAGGAGAAGACTATCTTCAAGACCTCATCTCCTAGGAGTGGGAAGAACTTTGCCATTGTATCTTTCCTTTGATTGTGCTTGTGACTTGTGGATCTTATTATGCTATTCTAGTGGATGTGTGATTGGGGAATTGATTGAGTGATTTCCTCTCTGTGTTCTTGTGAGTTTGCCCTTTTCCCCCTCCAAGTGTGAAAATATCCCCCTCTAGGATTTCATCCTATATCAAAAACAGTCATACTTATCTTTGCCCTGGGAGATGTTTGCGTGCGTGTTGTGCAAGGATGGGACTGGTGAGTTTGATCTAGCGGAGTGGGCATTTCAGATCATCAGAGCAGCTGTGAAGAAACTTCGAAAAGATTTAGATGCTGGAGTCAGGACTCTGATAGTAGGAGGCAGCCACCTGGCACTGATGGTAAAAGTGACATTTCCAAAATAAAAGTTTAGATGTCTTTATCATTTCTTGGTGTGGTGTGGGGCACCTAAATATTGATCTAACATCTAAGGTTTGCTTACTGATTTGTTTTCATGTGTGACAGCCTTGGTTCTTCGACTGGGTTGACTATGGGGTGTATAATGTAGAGCAGCACACAGTCCCGCCGATCAGCGTGTACACAGCTGAGATATGCAGGAGGCTTATTTTTCTCACCAGGGAGTACCCAGACGTTTTCCCAGTAAGTAAAACAATTCCTTTTCAATATGCGTGACCCCCTGTATTAAGGTTGCTACCAAAAAGAACACATGTATCATTGAAAAAAACTTTTCTTTCTTCCTGGACAGACAAAGCCCCATGATGAATTCGACAATCTGGTTGAAGACTGGCATGATGTAGTTGGCGAGCCTGGTGGATTCCTACGCCATGAAGGTAAATTGTGACATTGTTGAAGATGCAGCTTGTTTTTTCTCCATGTTAAGGTGGTTGCAAAAATATGAAGAAATAAGTTGTATTAACAATGATCTGTTATGCCATGAAAACATTAAGGTCAACGAGAGGCGCTCCGAGCAGCTGAAGCGCTCATCGCTGCAAGCCAACAAAATTGCAGCCCATCTCGAGAAGGGCACGTCTATGAGGGGGGAGGAGGTGTCTCAGACACAAACACTCGCACAGATAAAGGTAAAGGGGTAGCTGACAAAAGTTCGAGCTCATTAGACAGCGACAGCGATGATGAACCGCTTGATCCGAGCATTCGGCTAGCAAGGAGGATGCTTAGAGCTGACAGGAGAGGTTCGTAGTCGAGCTTTTCAACAATGTAGGTTGTGCCTGGAAATGATAAAAATGGTTAGATTTTCGACTCCTCCATATGACAAACACGTGTTCGCGCTCTCGAGTGCAGGGGAGAACATAGGTGCTCCACCCTCAAGCGTACGGATCCCCGGTGTGGTTGGGGGTACGCGTGCTACAGGCAAGTTGTCTACTATAAGAAAACACATGTTTAGAATGCTAAAAAAATTGTTTCATTGCATTTTTCAAAAAAGTCGTGAAGCTGACTGCAATTGTTTTAACATGCAGGTCCACGTAGCCTTAACCGATTCAGACAAAGGCTGGTGATGGGAGGCAACAGCAACAATGAAGGTGGTACAAGCAATACCGGTGTTTTGGTTGTCAATCAAGACCGACGAGCTTTGCTATGCAGCAGGGGGGGATCTCAGGGTCGAGCTGTCTGAGATCGAGGCTCAAGCAAAGTCTGACCTCGAGTGTGACTCTTTCAAAACTGCTTTTCAGCATGCACTACACGCAACTGTGATATCAAGTGAGTAGCCCGGGGGTAGCAACCGGTACTTAAACATATGTTGCATCTATTTTTACAGATGCTCGATCGCATGGGGTTATTAAAGGTAGAAAGGGGAGGCCTGGCTGTACTGGAGTGGGCTGTCCACATGGAGCCAACACCGAGGAAACGAAAGACCGTGTGCGCAACTTGGCTGCAGCTGCGCTGGCTGTAGTGGAGCAAGCTATCGACAATCCAGGACTGTTTGAAGGTACTGAGCTTGTAGCAAATAATGTAACCATTTTTCGGTAGTTTTGGCAACGGTGATAAAAATAGCACAAATGTTGGCTACAGGGATATTTGACCAGGCCAGAGAGGTGCTATCAGGCGTAGGTGTTGAAGGATATACAGAAGGTAGCAGTGCCCCAATTAAGCCACCTTGTGTTACTTACGTGTTTCGTGCTTCACCAGTTGGTATCCGTACTAAGTTTACACTGATACAGGGTTGACTCATTGTACAACAAATGGATCTCAAAGTAATAGAAACTGCAACAACGCAAACCAACTTGTTAACGATGATGACATCAATTGGGAAGATCTGGAAAAGGAGACCCATGAACTAGTGGAACTGGAACAACCTCAGACATGCAATGTTGCACAACTGTGCATCGCCGGGCCTACTGCTAATGGTGACAGCATCAGCACAGGAGGGTGCTGGGGATGGAGGTCGCGAGGGAAATACACGACAACCTGACGTGGACAGCAGTGGGGGAATGTCTGTAGATGGAGGTATGATTTTGCTGGTTAATTTACTATATGCTTCTGAAACGCTGCCGACGAAAAGGTCCCATAAGAAAAACTTACATTTCCTTCTTGGGTTTCAGGTACTGCTGATGATTTGTTGGACATAACATCACTGGTACCAAGTGATTGTATGGAAGAAGACGACGATGGAATAGGTGTGCAAGCTTAACTTCAAATCAATACGACCAAGAAGAAAAATGTCTCTTGTGTGAGCCTAATTGGATATATGAAAAAATTGTTTCCTGACCATTGAACACATATCGTTTTTCAGAGTTGGACGATGAGTTCCTAGCTGTGGCAACACAGGTGCCAACAGATTACACGATGAATGACGAGATGATAAATGAGGAAATAAATTTGGGTGGGTTGAATAACTTAAGGGGCATGCTTGTTGCACTGAATGCATGCATCAGATGGGTAGCATGGATCATAGGTACTACTCGGATGCGATTTGCTAACCAATTCACTATGCAACTTAAAAAATGGGAGGGGGGAGAAAACTTGCTAACCTCTTTCCTGTATGTTCCAGCAACAATGGTGGTTGGAAGTGCAAGGCCGGGAGATGAAGAAGATGAAGACCCTCCTTTCAATGGGCCAATCTTGTTGGGATGGCATGGCACACAATACATAGAAGATGCCCGTCCCAGCAGGGATGAGATTCTTGCCCGGCTCAAGCACATGACCCGTCCGCGTGCCCTTGATCTTCAAAGAACATGTGGTCCTCCACATCCCTTTCAACGTGACGGCAGAGGTAGATTGCCTATGCGAAGACGAACAAATTTTTTTGTCCGGGCGTGATCCTTGTCGCGCGTCGTGGAGTTCTGCTCATGTTTCCTTTTGTGGTGTAGATGGTGGTGACGATCCTCCTGGGAGTGGGATGTCATTGCAATAAGATGGGTCAGCATCTCGCTTTCATCAAGAAGTGGCGTTCATGGCCCCACCTATAAGTGGATATGGGATTTAGTCGGTTTGACCGCACATCGGTTCTCTTCCCTTCCCTAAATCCCTATCCCCTTCTGCATTCGCCTTCCACCGTGTTGCCGCCGCCGCCATCGCGGTCGCCTCCTCTTCGATGGCGATGCCGCACCACACCTAGTTGCCCATCCACATTCGCTCCTCCTCGCGCCCTCTCCTCTGCGCCGTTGTGCCGGTCGCTGAGCCTTGCCTCGCCTCTACCGGTCTACGGTGCTGGCGCCGGGATCCGTTCTGGGCGGCGCTTGTTCGCCTCGGCTTGACGTTCATAGAAGATTCTTCCTTAACCTCCTCTCCAGCGCCACTTGTCGTGGTTCTAAGTCTGACAATAGAATGGGGGGGTAGGAATGTAGAGGCAAGATCCTAGCTATGGAGGAGTTGTACACGCGAGTTTTACGAGTTCAGGCCCTTCTCGAAGGAAGTAACAGCCCTACGTCTCGGAGCCCGGAGGCGATCGACTGGATTATACGCGTGTGAGTTACAGGGGGTGTGAACCCTTGTCTCTGAGGAGGGGGGTGGCTTATATAGAGTTCGCCAGACCCCTCCTGCCCTCACTTACAAAGGGTTTAAGGTACATAAAAGTAGAGACGTTACCGGTAACGCCTGTAATAAGAGTACATAAATGACCATTAAAGCTATGACTTAAATCCCGACCGTTGCAGAGTGAGCGGCTCTTGATCTTCTGGTAGTCGAGTGGTTGTTCGTACGGTCGAGTGTAGGGCTGGAATTCAAGCCGAGTCAAGACAGCTCGGCTCGACTCGCTAGAGCTCGTTTCGTTAACGAGCTAGCTCGACTCGACTCGTTATTATAATGAGCTCAAATCCAAGATTGGCTCGACTCGTATAACTCGCGAGCTGGCTCGTTTAGCTTGTTAAGCTCGTTAAAGATATGAACATAAACCCTCAAATATTATAAAAATAATTATGTATATATTAAACATATATATCACTAAACAATAGTAATTTCCTTGTAAGGCATGAGTCTCCTAGGCGGTTGGGCCTTCAACGGCTAGGCCTTGTGTTGTGCATCTGGGACATAGGGTGCTGAGTGGCTGACCTTTTTTGTATTGGAAGTGGCTGATCTTTTGTACCGAGCCTAACGAGTTACACGAGTACTCGTGAGATTGGCTCATTTAACTTGGTCAATAAACGATCTTAAACTAAAGCTCGGCTCGACTCGTTATTCTTCGAGTTCGAGTCGATTCGAGCCGAGTCACGAGCTACTCGTTTAGCTCGCGAGCTTCGAGCTTTTTTTCCATCCCTAGTCGAGTGTCTTCAAGACTGTCGAGTGGAACATGGCTTTATGGTCGAGTGGACGATGATTTTTCTTCGACTGCTCCTGGTTCTTTAAGGGATGTCCTTGGGGAGGGTATCTTGATCAGATCCATGACCCTACCCTAGGTACATAGCTTCATCATTAGCCCCTGAATGGATCAGGGTTTGAGTGAGGAAGGAGTTGAGAACACTTCCGACTCATTCTTCATGCTATGAGTATATCTTGCTCTGGATCAATGAACTGAGGGGATAACATCAACTTCTTTTTTAGTCGCCTTGGTCCATTCTTAGTTTTTGTCGAGTGAACTTTCACGGTAGAGTTCCGAATGACGACATGGAGGATGTTTTCCGTCTAACAAGTTGCTCTGCTCTCCGCGGATTTCGTGGGATTCGAATTTTGGGAAGCAAGCCGGACAGGGAGGCCGTGGTAATCGGGATGGATTAGGCAGGTCGCCTCGATCCCCGCACCACCTTTTTTGCCACGTATCGCGCGCGTGACTGTTGCGGGATTTGTTTAGACCGTCTGGGCCTACAAGTCAGTCACTCGGGAATGACCTTATAAAAGACACCAGACCGGGCCTTTGAACAGTGCGCCCTCATTCTCTTTCTTCTTCCTCAGACTTCTCCGCCGTGCCCGCTTCCGCTCTCGGCGTCGCAACCTCGCTCAGACTCGATTCGCCGCCATGGGAAAAGAGAAGACGGTGGCGTTGGAGCGCGCGAAGAAGGCGACCGTGAAGGCGAAGGGCAAGAGGACCAGCCGGGGCGGATCCTCGTCAAGATCTGGCCTGCCGTCGGGCTGGATCCAGGGCGACTGGATCCGCTCGACGATCAACCAGGACGACCTCAACGACCTGGTGGAGGGGGGACTGATCCCCCACGAATCGGCGCGGCTCCCGGGGAACGAGACCGAGCCGCAGCCGCGGGAGGGTGAGTGTGTTCTCCTCGCCACTCACGTCGACCGCGGGTTTTCTTTGCCTCCCCATCCTTTCTTTTGTGGCTTTTTGAACTTCTTCGGGGCTCAACTCCACCACTTCACTCCAAACACCATAGTTTATCTGGCTGCCTTTGTGTCAATGTGCGAAAATTTCTTGGGTTGTCGACTGCACTGGGGTCTCTTCAAACACATATTCACCTGTCGCTCCCAGTCGGTCAAGAAGGCCAATCCAAGTGATGAGAGGACACACGTGATCCAGATGTGCGGGGGCCTTGGGATCCAGATGAGGAACAAGAGTACCTTCCCAGCGATGATCCTTCCCGACTCGGTCCGGGGCTCGCGGTCGACTTGGTTTTACCGTAAGGACCAGCCGACCCTGGGTCAGTCGACTAGATTTCCCCCCTTTTCCCTGGCTTGAGTGGAGAAGCCCTCCTCCTTGAGGGTGATCCCAGAAGAGAAGGCGCAGTTCAAGGCGTTGGTCGAGCGGGTCGTCCAACTTGTCCGCGACGGGGTGACTGGGATGGACCTGCTGGAGGTCTTTCTCAGTCGACGCATCCAACCGCTTCAGGCCCGTGACCATCCGATGTGGATGTACTCGGGACTCGAGGACTCCACTCGGATCCACATGGAGGACGTCAGCGAAGACATGGTGGAGAAGTGGCTGAGGGGAATCACCAGCAACAAAGACAACCCCCGGGGGTCTAGGATGGTGATTCCATTCGACCACTCGCGCCAGCCGGAACAGGTATGATTCTGCTTAGCCAAGTATCTTCTCGATTCACTGTGTGACACCTTGTTGATGGTCGACTGTATTTCTTTTGCTCATTGTCCTTTCAGGCTCTCATTGATATGTACTCGATGCCCAATGGAGTGCAGGAGCAAGACATCAAGGAAGGAGCGAGCGGGGGCGAGAGTGGCGAGTGGCACTCGGATGCAGAGGAGGACGAGGAGAGCGACGACTCGAGTGATGACGAAGAGGTCGACTCGCCTCCTCGCAGAGAGAGGAGATCGAAGCACGCACATGACCCGGCAAGCACCCCGGTCTTCGCGACCGCGCCGACTGGGCAATCTTCGAAGCGCCCCTGGACGTCTTCTCCAGCGCCGATTGAGAAGGCTCCGAAGCAGCTCAAGGTTGTGCCGCCTCCTGCGCCAAAAGCATCGAAGGCCACCTCCTCCAAAACACCAAAGGCTTTGCCCAGAATCAAAGTGACTGTCCCCACCATCTCCGGGTAATCATCTGATCTGTTCTTTTCGTCGACTCGAGCAACAAAACGTAACCAACTGAGTGTGGACATTTGGAGTGCTGCTACATCAGGAACCTTATTCCTACCAGTACCGAGACGAGGAGATGGAAGATGCGGTTACCTCCAACCCAGGTAAAAACTCTTATGATCTTGTTCTTGATTACTTGGTCGATTGAATTCTAGCGGTTCACTTAGGGTCGACCGAACTTCTCTGCAGCTCCACCCAACGTCATCGATCTCCCCGATGATGACAAAGATGTGGCTGCTAGGCCCAGAAAGAATAAAAAGGTAGCGGCTGGTAAGACGTCTCAGCAGGGACCAACGACAACACCAACCGTCCGTCAATCTGAAGACGCGGGCGGGGCCTCTGTAACTTTCGCTGTACTCTTGTCGAGTGAGCGCCCCGCACCGTCGACTGTACCGGTGTTTCCTTCAGTCGTCCAATCTCCCGCCCCGGAGCTCCAAGCTGCTGCACCTGGGTCATCTGCCCCCTTCTTCACCAGCTACCCTGTTCCAGAAAGCCAGTCGAATGCGGCTGCGGAAGCCATCCGTCAGGCTAATGTGATGATGGAGCGGATGAAGACGGTGCACGAGAATAGCCAGGCTGCTTACGATGCCAGCGCTTGCTCTCCGAGCCAATGTCCAAGTAAGTAGACTTTCGACTGACCTTGTTCTATTAGGATATGCTACCCAAAATATTTTCTTCCATACAATCTCATGTTGTTTGCGTCGAATCTGTACACCCACTGGGTGTTTTGTTGTCTTTGGTATTTGCGCTCTTCCACTCGGTCTAGGCGAGTAGGATCTGAACCGGTGGGGGCACGCTAAGTGCACCCACTGGGTGTAGTCCCCGAGACCGCAGTCGACTGCTGGCAGTCGACTGGGCTCTGAGTTCTTTCTTCCTTTCTTTTCTTTCACTCGACCCGGGTTGACTGGTCGAATGAGATCTGAACTGGTGGGGGCACGCTAAGTGCACCCACTGGGTGTAGTCCCCGAGACCGTAGTCGACTGGGGTCTGAATAGTTTTTTTACTTGACCCGGGCGGACCAGTCGAGTTGGGTCTGAATCAGCGGGGGCACGCCAAGTGCACCCGCTGGGTGTAGTGACCCGGGCGGACCGATCTCTTGTTTGATCCGATTGCTTCTTTCATAGAGAAAATGAAGTTGGCTCTGGTGAAAAAGGACTCGGACCTCCCAGCTGCGCAGAAGGAAGCCCATGATAAGATTGCCCTTGCAGGCCAGAAGCTGGCTTCAGTCGAAGCGTTGGAAGGGGAGGTGAACAAGCTGAAGTCCTGTCTCAATGAGTCTAACCGAGAAGTGAGTCGTCTAAAGAAGGATAAAATTGTCCTGAATGAAAAGCTGGAGTCTGCGGTCCACAAGAGGAATGACACGGAAGCTTATCTGAGAACTCTTGCCAAGAAGCTCTATCTTATGCTGGAAGGTACTCCTTTTAAACCGACTGTGTTGATGCTTGCAAATGAATCCTGTCCAGTTGACTCACAAATTTTTTGACTGCAGAATTCTGTCGAGACTTTGGCGAGGAAACCGGAAGGGTCGAGATGGGTTTGGACCCTATCGCTTCGCCAGTTTGCGACGAAACTGCCATGAACGTGCTCTGACTAGAGTCTCGTGTCGCCAGCGTCACAAGTTACCTCGCGCGTCTGAAGGTGGTAGTCTCACGAGTCGACTCATTGCCCTGGCCAAGGGCGACGCTTCAAAATGACCTGGAATCTCTGATGGCTCGACTCGACGAGATCCCTGATCGAGTGCAAGAATGGAAGAAATCCTCCGCCCGGTGTGGTGCTGACGTGGCGCTATCCTTGGTGCGAGTCCACTGCAAGGAAGCTCGTGAAGACAAGCTGGCGGCGATCAAGGTCACTAACACCAAAAGGCATGACTTGCAGTCCTTTATGGAGACTTTCATTGCTGCTGCCACTCGGATCGCGGATGGGATCGACTTCGACGAATTCGTCGAACCTGCTAGCCCTCCTCCTGCCGAGTGAACAAACTTATGAAATTTGAATCTATCTTAAATTTGCCTCGGAATGCTGAGTGATTGCTGTAACCGTTAAACTCCTTCGGGCTTGATGCTCGAATACTTTTGATTTGCTACTTGGAACTTTAGGATTTATCCAAATTGCTTTTGAGCATACTGGCGATTGCTTTTGGGATTTGCTCCGTTGTGTTTGTGGCGTAGCATGGAGGAGAAGGTTGCAGTCGACCTGCGCTTCGTCATCCTTGCAGACAAGGATGGAGCGTATGTTGTATAGCTCGGAGAAGAGGGCCGCGGACGACCTGCGCCTCGTCATCCTTGCAGACAAGGATGGTGCGTATGTTGTATTTGTGGCGTAGCTCGGAGAAGAGGGTCGCGATCGACCTGCACCTCGTCGTCCTTGCGGATTTTATAAACTTAGGCGAGCACTGGAATGCAGCTAAGCCCCCCGAGTGGGAGGATTGCTCACCACTCGGTAGGATTTTACAAACTTAGGCGAGTGCTGGACTGCAGCTAAGCCTCCGAGTGGGAGGATTGCTCACCACTCGGTAGGATTTTACAAACTTAGGCGAGTAATGGACTGCAGCTAAGCCCCCGAGTGGGAGGATTGCTCACCACTCGGTAGGATTTTACAAACTTAGGCGAGTACTGGACTGCAGCTAAGCCCTCGAGTGGGAGGATTGCTCACCACTCGGTAGGATTTTACAAACTTAGGCGAGTACTGGACTGCAGCTAAGCCTCCGAGTGGGAGAATTGTTCACCACTCGGTAGGATTTTACAAACTTAGGCGGGCACTGGACTACAGCTAAGCCCCCGAGTGGGAGGATTGCTCACCACTCGGTAGGATTTTACAAACTTAGGCGAGTACTAGACTGCAGCTAAGCCCTCGAGTGAGAGGATTGCTCTCCACTCGGTAGGATTTCACAAACTTAGGCGAGTACTGGACTGCAGCTAAGCCCCCGAGTGGGAGGATTGCTCATCATTCGGTAGGATTTTACAAACTTAGGCGAGTACTAGACTACAGCTAAGCCCTCGAGTGGGAGGATTGCTCACCACTCGGTAGGATTTTACAAACTTAGGCGAGTATTGGACTGCAGCTAAGCCCCCCGAGTGGGAGGATTGCTCACCATTCGGTAGGATTTTACAAACTTAGGCGAGTACTGGACTGCAGCTAAGCCTCCGAGTGAGAGGATTGCTCTCCACTCGGTAGGATTTCACAAACTTAGGCGAGTACTAGACTGCAGCTAAGCCCCTGAGTGGGAGGATTGCTCACCACTCGGTAGGATTTTCTTTCGAGCTTAGGCGAAACGGATTCGCGGCTAAGCCTCCCGAGTGAGAGGCTTGCTCATCACTCGGTAGGATTTTCTTTCGAACTTAGGCGAAACGGATTCGCGGCTAAGCCCACCCACTGGGGGATTTCGGAGGTAAATAAAAACAACACCAATCGTGCAAGAAGACTGAAAAGCTCTTGTCTTTGACGAACAAATTACAAAGGTACTTCTTATTACATTTTATTCGAATGAGTGCTTAAGTATAAAAGGGGCGAAGCAGCTCCGCGTTCCAAGCCCGTGGCTCATCCTTCTGATGCTCAACTCTGTAAAGATGGTATGCTCCATTGTGGAGAACTTTGGTGATGATGAAGGGACCTTCCCAAGCCGGGGAGAGCTTGTGTGGTTTCTGTTGATCCACTCGAAGAACCAGGTCTCCCTCTTGAAAGGTTCGACCCCTCACGTTTCTGGCATGGAATCGACACAAGTCTTGCTGATAAATGGTCAACCGGATCAAGGCCATCTCTCTTTCCTCCTCTAAGAGGTCGACTGAATCTTGCCGGGCCTGCTCTATTTCCTCTTCGGAGAAGAGCTCGACTCGGGGTGCGTTGTGGAGCAGGTCACTTGGCAGAACAGCTTCGGCTCCATAGACCAAAAAGAAAGGAGTTCGTCCAGTCAACCGATTGGGAGTTGTCCTCAACCCCCAAAGAACTGACGGAAGTTCATCGACCCAAGCGCCTGCTGCGTGTTTGAGATCACGCATCAGTCAGGGTTTCAGTCCTTTGAGAATTAGGCCATTTGCTCTTTCTGCTTGTCCGTTCGACTGCGGGTGAGCGACTGAAGCATAGTCGACTCGTGTGCCTTGAGAAGCGCAGAAAGCTCTAAACTCATCAGAATCAAAGTTCGACCTATTGTCAGTGATGGTGCTGTGTGGAACTCCATATCTGAATGTCAATTCTCTGATAAAACTGACAGCGGTGCTGGCTTCAAGATTCTTGATAGGTTTAGCTTCGATCCATTTGGTAAACTTGTCGACTGCCACGAGCACATGAGTGAAGCCGCTCCTACCAGTTCTCAGTGGCCCAACCATATCCAATCCCCAAACAGCAAAGGGACAGACGAGGGGAATGGTCTTCAGGGCTGACGCTGGCTTGTGAGACATGTCCGAGTAAAACTGGCAGCCTTCACATTTGTCGACTATATCTTTCGCCATTTCATTTGCTCGTGGCCAATAGAATCCGGCTCGGTATGCTTTAGCCACGATGGCCCGAGAGGACGCATGGTGACCACAGGTCCCCGAGTGGATGTCGTTGAGGATCATTCGACCTTTTTCTGGCGTTATGCATCTCTGACCGACTCCAGTCACGCTTTCCCTGAACAGTTGTCCTCTTATCACAGTAAAGGCCTTGGATCGACGGACGATCTGTCGAGCCTCTTCTTCGTCCTCTGGGAGTTCCTTCCTAAGGATGTACACAATGTACGGCACTGTCCAGTCGGGAGTAATGATCAGAACCTCCATGATTAGGTCGACCACGGTTGGGACCTCGACTTCAGTCAGATCTGTGGCGCTCTTAGGCTGCGGGGGCTCTTCCATAAAAGGATCTTCCTGAACTGTCGGTGTGTGAATATGTTCCAAAAACACATTGCTGGGAATGGCTTCTCTCTTGGAACCTATCTTTGCCAAGTCATCGACTGCTTGATTTTTCAAACGGGGTATGTGATGGAGCTCTAACCCCTCAAACTTCTTTTCCAACTTGCTCACCGCATTGCAGTAACCAGTCATGGCTGGGCTTCTAACGTCCCATTCTTTCATCACTTGATTGACCACCAAATCTGAGTCGCCGTAAACCATAAGGCGACGGACGCCGAGTGAAATGGCCATACGTAACCCATATAGGAGTGCTTCATATTCTGCTTCGTTATTGGAGGAGTCAAAGTGAATCTGGAGGACGTATCTGAGCTTGTCTCCTTGGGGGGATACCAGTACCACCCCAGCACCAGAACCATTCAACATTTTGGATCCATCAAAGAACATGGTCCAGTGCTCCGAGTGAACTTGAGTCGGCAGTTGCTGTTTGATCCACTCGGCGAGGAAATCTGCTATTTCTTGGGACTTGATAGCTTTCTTTGCCTCGAACTTGATATCTAAGGGAAGGAGTTCAATCGCCCATTTTGCCACTCGACATGTTGCGTCTCTGTTGTGCAGAATCTCCGACAATGGAGCGTTGCTGACGACTGTAACAGAGTGATCAGAGAAATAGTGTGCAACCTTCTTTGTGTTCATGTAAATCCCATAAACAAGCTTCTGATAGTGTGGATATCTCTATTTTGACGGAGTCAGAACTTCAAAAATATAATAAACCGGGCGCTGAACTTTATAAGCTTTTCCCTCTTCTTCCCGCTCGACCGTAAGTAATGTACTGACGACTTGTCCAGTGGCTGCTATATAAAGCAGTAAAGGCTCTTTACTGATTGGGGTAGCAAGCACCGGCTGGGTGGAAAGCAGGGTTTTTAGCTCTGCAAATGCTGCATCGGCTTCAGGAGTCCACTTGAACTTATCTGATTTCTTCATCAGTTGGTAAAGAGGCAGTGCCTTTTCACCGAGGCGAGAAATGAATCGACTTAGGGCAACCAAACAAGCAGTAAGCTTCTGGACATCGTGCACACACACATGGCGTTTCATCCGGAGTATAACACCCACTTTCTCTGGGTTAGCATCGATCCCTCGTTCGGAAATGAGAAAACCGAGTAATTTTCCGCCCGGGACTCCAAACGTGCACTTTGATGGATTAAGCTTGATATCATACCTTCTGAGGTTGGCAAAGGTTTCAGCAAGGTCAGCCAGTAGGTCGGAACCTTTACGTGACTTGACCACAATATCATCCATGTATGCTTCCACATTCCGACTGATATGAGTGAGCAGGCACTTCTGAATCATCCGCATGAATGTGGATCCAGCATTCTTCAAACCGAATGGCATGGTGACATAACAAAAGCACCCAAATGGGGTGATGAAAGCTGTTTTTATCTCGTCGGGTCTGTACAGACGGATCTGGTGGTACCCGGAGTAAGCATCCAAAAAGGACAAACGCTCGCACCCCGCAGTTGAGTCGACTATCTGGTTAATGCGAGGGAGAGGAAAGTGATCTTTCGGGCAGGCCCGATTGATATGTTTGAAGTCGATGCACATGCGAAGTGAGTCGTCCTTCTTTGGGACCATGACAACATTAGCTAACCACTCGGAGTGGTAAATCTCATGGATAAACTCAGCTGCCAAAAGCCGAGCCACCACTTCACCGATTGCCTTCCTCTTCTGTACGGCGGACTGTCGAAGATGTTCTTTGACTGGTTTCACTTTTGGGTCAACTCGCAAACGATGCTCAGCCAGTCCCCTGGGAACACCTGGCATGTCCGAAGGTTTCCATGCAAAGATGTCCCAGTTCTCACGGAGGAACTGGGTGAGCGCTTCTTCCTATTTGGAGTCGAGTGTTGTTGAAATGTGAGTCGGAGCAGCATTGGGATCCGTTGGGTGAATGTGAATCGTCTTTGTTTCGCCAGACGACTGGAATGGCGAATCCGTGGCGGGCTTCTTGGTTCGCAACAAATCACTCGGGTCTGCATTTTTTTATATTCTTGCAATTCTACTATGGCCATCTGTGCATCGGCGATCTTTGAGCCCTTCTGGAAGCACTCTTCCGCCTTCTTCCGACTACCAGTGATAGTGATCACCCCTTTGGACCAGGCATCTTCAATTTGAGGTACACGTAACATGGTCGAGCCATAAAACATGCATAAGCTGGCCTGCCCAGAATAGCATGATAGGCACTCTGGAAATCCACAACTTCAAATGTCAACTTTTCTTTGCGGTAATTCTTGGAATCACCGAAAACCACGTCGAGAGCAATCTGGCCGAGTGATGCAGCCTTCTTGCCAGGAATGACCCCATGGAAACTCATATTACTTTCACTGAGTCTGGACATCGGAATGCCCATTCCTTTCAACGTCTCTGCATACAGTATATTCAGGCCACTGCCACCATCCATCAGAACCTTAGTCAGTCGGGTGCCTTCGACTACTGGGTCGACCACCAACGCTTGCCTCACAGGGGTGGCTATGTGCGCTGGGTGATCGGATTGGTCGAATGTAATGGCAGTCTTAACAAAGGGCCGTTTCCCGGCCAGGCATATACGCACCCTGAATTCGGGAGAGTGCGGAGCCACCAGGGGCTATATAGTAGCCCCACCGTCAAACTCCTATGGCTAAGTGAAAGTGTTAAAGCATTATAGTCCGGTTGCCTCGTTCGCTGCGCTATCACCTCCTTAATAGGACCAAGACGTTGGGTTAAGTGTGAACATGCGTCTTCTGCGAGCACCTCCGCATTATATGCGTGGGGGTTGAAGCCGACGACTGCAATCTTTCAGGTTATATACATATATACATAAACGGCCGCACAGGAGGCATCATATTACTTTCAGGCAAAACTATAAATACAACCTTAATAAATTTCATAAAAACATTGTGTTTACAATGGGAATACATGTCACTCAAACATAATATTCTTCGAGCACTGGGCCTCTATCAAACGAGCTCCCTCAAGAACTTCTTCAAAATAGTGCTCGGCAGCCACTCGGCCTATGGCCGAACCCCGCACCACAACAGTGGTAGCATCCATCTCCACCCAATATGCTTTGACACGGGCAAGGACCATCCGCGAGCCTTCTATGCACGTCGACCTCTTCATCACATTGATGCACGGCACCGCACCAAGGAACTGCTGCACTAAGCTGAAATAGCTGTTCGGCTTCGGATTCTCCGGCCACAGATGATCTACGACGGACCTCATGGCAAGTCCGGACAATCTATTAAGTTCGTCCCATTCAGCTAGCTGATCAGTCAAGGGAAGCGGACGATCTGGAACATTAAATTGCGACCAGAACAGCTTGTCCACTTCACGATCTGTTTGATCTCGGAAGTATTTGACCGCATCGACAACGCTCGCTGCCAAGTCCATATATGCGTCTGCCGAACTCCACAGCCGATCCAGAGGGGCATACCGCGGATCTCCGAACCTCCTCCGCAGCAGAAAGGGCTTCCCAGCTGCAATATCCCTGGCTTCATGCAGCTCCTGCTTCTTCGCCCTCATAGCAGAGCGGGTGTCTTTGGTCGCCACCGTGGCCTTTTCAAGGTCCGTTGCCTTCGCTCGGTTCTCTTCTTCAAGGAACTGGTAACGGTTGGCAGTGCCTATTAACTTTACGGCCATCTTGGCCATCTTCTCTTTGCTCTCGCAATGCGCGGCCCTCTCGGCTCTTAACTCTTCGGCCGCCTTCAAAGCAGCTGCATTACTACTTCTTGCTTGTTCTTTGGCTCGGGCAAGTTCCGCCCAAAGGGTCTCCATGGTGGCAGCTCCATCTGCAGTCACAACATATTAAAGATATTGGCATCATGCTACTCTTACTATGTGACATTCACCAGAAAACATTACTTACCTTGTGCCTCGTCAAGCTGCTTGTTAACAAGCTCGATGTCGGCATCTGCCGCATCTAGTTGCCGCTTTAGTTCGACAAACTCAATAATCCAGCTAGCCACCGGAGCTTCCACCACCTGCACATAAAGGCGGTTTGGTTATTACCTGGGACTACGATCCTCTATTCGCCGCCATTCTTGACGAGAACCAGAGTCTCAGGGGCTACTATCTACACAGGGCACACCTAAAAATGTGTGGTACTATCAACAAGTATATCATTTCACGTACCTCAAAGCCCGTCAGTAGACTCATAAAGGCTTCATGCAATCCGCTTTCGGCGGACGAAATTCTTTCCATCACTGTACCCATCAATGTACGGTGTTCTTCTAAGATGGCCGCTCGCTCCAACAGCTCCCTCAGTACGTCCGACCGCATACCAGGCAGTACCGGACTCTTTTGTTTGCTCTCTTCAAGAGCCGGACACTGGGGACTTCGGGTGACTATGGGATTATATTCTGGCCTCACCGGATCCGGAGAGGCCCTCCGTGACGACACTTCAAGGTCACCCGCTTCTTGAGCGGGGGAGTCCGGGGGAGGCGTTTCGCTCTCCATCATCTCCGGAATAAGATCCCCCGAAGACGAGCTCTATTGAGAAGGGCTAAGATCCGAACTGCAAGATAAACGCTTCGGTTATTTTCCTTAGAGGTAAGGAAGTATATCTTCACTATTAAAGTACTTTTAATTACTTATAGCTCGTTGGAGGGCTGATCCCCGCGCGGACTTTGTGCGGCAAAAGCACCGTCCAAGGCAGGACCCTCTGCTGGAGATTTCTTCTCCCGTTTGGAAGCCTTGATTTCCGGATCTTCAGAGGCAGTCCTCTTCCTTCCCCGAAGCGAGAGAGGGTCAGATTCTTCCCCTTGGTTATCCTCCTTCATGGAGGCGCTCATTCCCTCGGTTGGAATTGGTAGCGATGGGGGCCCGCTTTCGCCCTCACTATTCCCCCCTTATCTTCCGTTGAGGGCTCCGGGCAAGGTGCTAGCTCGAGCATCTTTTCCAGTACTGGATTTTCCAAACCCTCAGGAAGGGGGACCGAACACCGAATCATCTTCGCCTTTGTTAGCTAGTCCTGGTCAAAGAGCAATTTCTTAGAGTGACGTCATGATAAATGAAAGACGGCGTGTTCAGCTAGAGGATTACTTGTTCGGCGGTGCGGTTGCTGCTCAGGCCCACGTCCTCGATGGTATCCGGACACTCTATTTGGGGTCCGAAGAAAGGTTTATACAACTCCTCGTGCGTCAGGCTGAGGAAATTATGAATAGAGCGCGGTCCTTCTGGGTTGAACTCCCACATGCAGAGGGGTCGGCGTTTGCAAGGCTGGACTCGACGAACCAACATGACTTGCACCACCATAACCAGACTGAAATCTCCTTCGAAGAGATCTTGAATGCGGCTCTGCAGTATAGGCACGTCCTTGGCTAGACCTCAGCTCAGCCCTTTGCTAATCCATGACATCAGTTGTGGTGGTGGTGGTGGGGGAGGGGGCGAGCGGAAAGTAGGGGCAGCCACCCACTTGGCACTTCTGGGAGCTGTGATGTAAAACCACTCCCGTTGCCATAATCCGGACACCTTTGGAAAGGAACCCTTTGGCCATGGAGCTCCAGCGATCTTGCTTATTAATGCGCCTCCACACGCTACGTGCTGCCCCTCGACCATCTTTGGCTTCACGTCAAAGGTCTTGAGCCACAGGCCGAAGTGAGGGGTAATGCGGAGGAAGGCCTCACACACGACAATAAATGCCGAGATGTGGAGAAAGGAGTCCGAGGATAGATCGTGGAAGTCTAGCCCGTAATAGAACATCAAACCCCTTACGAAGGGATCCAGAGTGAGGCCTAGACATCAGAGGAAGTGGGAGATGAACACGACATCTTCGTTGGGTTCAGGAGTAGGGACGACCTGCCCTCGGGCAGGCAGCCGATGCGAAACCTCGGCGGTTAGGTATCTGGCCTCCCTCAACTTCTTGATATCCTCTTCCGTAATGGAGGAGGGCATCCATCGGCCTTGAAGGCTGGATCCAGACATGATTGAAGATCCGGAGCACCTGACCTGGGCTTTGGGTGTTAGAACTCGAGGCGGGGGAAGGATTCGATTGAGCACGGGAGGGAAAAAAAGTAAAAGCCTCGTCCCTTTATAAAGAGGGTGAATATCAAGCGTCCTCTCCGTGGCCGTTAGGGACTTGCCTATAATCTAGGAGTCCTAGACACGGTTGGGTTACCCACGACCGTATTGATGAGAATCCCGTAATTAGGGGAACACGATCTCTGGTTTGACAAGACGTGTCAAAAAAAACTGCCCCGCGTTATGTGCGGGGCTAGTTGAAGGAAACGGTTCGAATAATCACCGGGCCATGGCGTAATGTCGTGTTGCCAGAACGTGTCAGCAGATTAGATTTGTGGAAATATTATTCTCTCTACAGTGGTATGTGGAACTTATTTTGCAGGTTCGGACACTATCCTTGTATTCAAATTCTTCTGTGGTGTATTCGGAGGAGGAACCCGCCTTGCAATGCCGAAGACAATACTGCACGCCGGACTCATCGACATTGAAGCCTGGTTCAGGGGCTACTATGGGAGTCCTGGATTAGGGGGTCTCCGGACAGCCGGACTATATACTTTGGCCGGACTGTTAGACTATGAAGATACAAGATTGAAGACTTTGTCTCGTGTCCGAACGGGACTCTACTTGGCGTGGAAGGCAAGCTAGGCAATACAGATATGTATATCTCCTCCTTTGTAACCGACCTTGTGTAACCCTAGCCCCCTCCGGTGTTTATATAAACCGGAGGGTTTTAGTCCGCAGGACAACATACAATCATACCATAGGCTAGCTTCTAGGGTTTAGCCTCTCTGATCTCGTGGTAGATCTACTCTTGTACTACCCATATCATCAATATTAATCAAGCAGGACGTAGGGTTTTACCTCCATCAAGAGGGCCTGAACCTGGGTAAAACATCATGTCCCCTGCCTCCTGTTACCATCCGCCTTAGATGCACAGTTCGGGACCCCCTACCCAAGATCCGCCGGTTTTGAGACCGACAGGGACCACTTCAAATAACTGGGTGTCACCGGAGCGACCATGTTCACTTCTCTGTTGATGACTTTCAATCGACTTTTACTCTCAGCATCAGCAAAAATCATTAGAGTGGAATTCACGTGGGGATAACCATCATCATCATCTTCCTCATCCTCAACCTTGTCTGCTTCTTTCTCCTTTTCCTTGGGTTGTTTCTCTCGGAATTGTTGGATTAGGAGTCGACACTGCCGAGTGGTATGCTTTGGGTAAATGAAATTACCCTCTTCATCTTTTTTGGTGTGGATGTGGCATGGCAAATCCAACACATCATTTCCATCTTGATCTTTTACTTTTTTGGGGTTCCACGGTCCCTTAGGCTTCCCCTTGTACTTTCCTTGAGTCACGGCTAAGGCTTCACCAGGAGCAGCTGGCTCGGCTTTGCGCTTCTGCTTCCGACTGGAGTTTCCTCCTCCGGTTTCATCGGCGGCTGTTTTGTGCTTGCCACTCCAGAGTCGGTCTTCTTCTTCACCGTTGGCATATTTGGTGGCAATTTCCATCATCCGAGTCAGAGTCATATCTCTCCTATCCGACCGAATTTCATATTCAACTCCCGATACTTGATGCCTTCTTTAAAGGCACAAATTGCCTGATGATCAGACACATTCTCCACCGTGTGATGCAATATGATCCATCTCTGGATATAATCCCTCAAAGTCTCATTCAGTTTCTGAACGAAGCACTGTAATTCGGTCAACCCCGCCGGCCGTTTGCAAGTACCTTCGAATGTTCTGACAAATACTCGGGTGAGATCTTCCCAAGTATAAATACTACTAGGTGTTAACTGATTCAGCCATGCTCTAGCCGAGCCCTCCAACATAAGAGGAAGGTGTTTCATGGCCACTTCATCGTTGCCGCCACCAATCTGGACAGCCACTCGGTAGTCTTCAAGCCAAGTGTCCGGCTTGGACTCACCAGTGGACTTACTGACTCCAGTCGCCAACCTGAAGTTGGGGGGAATCATTGCAGCCCTGATGGCTCTGCTGAAGCACTCCGGACCTGAGATATGCACCCTGCTTCTGGTTGGTAGATCTCTGTCACGACCTTCTCGGTGAGCCCTGTTTCTGTTGACCAAGCCCTGAACGAGAATAGATCTCGCATCAAAGCCTGGTTCTCTGGGGTCGACTGGAATCCCTCACCCCATATTGTGAGGGCACCTGTCATCCTATTGCCGAGGCACGTATGACCCACTCCTTGGGGGAGGCGTGGGCACTCGACGATGATCATCGCGATCGGCTCGGTGATCATACTGCTCACGGTTTCTGTACTGATCTCGTCGATCTCCACGTCCCTCACGCCTCGGGGGCGATCTTGGGCTGTGAGCCGACTGAACTGTGTCTGCAACCACATATCTACTATGGATCCTATTCCGCGACTGAGATCTGATGTATTCTGCTCTCCCACCGCACGGAGCAAGGCCCGGATCTGCACCAAACCTCGACCAGCTTCTGACTGGGAAGGTTGGATCGACTCCGCTATCTGGGCTGCAGCTGTGAGATTCTAGATCGGAGATCAGTATACTTGAGTCGGAGGCGGAAAAAGTTGATGTCGACTAGATTCGGGAGCACGCTGTCGAGCACACTCATCGAGTGCGCGTTGGAGGTTCTCGAGCCGAGTGCGCTCAGCCAAGTTGGCCAAGCGCGCCTCCTCCAAGGCCTGGGCCTTAGGGGTTTCTCCAACGATAGGAGTGTGGAGTGCATCCATGTTCCGGCAGCGAAGTTCTTCTCTCCGCTGCAAAGAGAGGGGTTCGGGGCGGTACTCTTCATGAACACGCGACGGATCGCCGTCCCCATCGCCTCCGTCTTCACGGGTGAAGCCAGGAGGACTGCGTGGTCCATTGACCATCAAAACTTCCACTGTTGGGTCGCTGCTGTCGCACTCGGATGCAGTCTCTACGGAGCCAGTCGACAGATCGAACAGGCCGTAGAGGGTTTCGTCGGGCTCGATTGCCGCGACTTGAGGGGTGGCCGACTAGCGAGCCACTGCATGCTTCACCCACCGCTGAAGCCTCGATCGACCGGAACGCTTGCTCCGGTGGGCCGTAGGGAGGGGAAAAGCTACAGGAGCCGACTGATACTGGGTCGACGGCTGCCGCAGGAGGACGCCGCGGACGCACGCGTGAAAGTGCATTGCTCCGCGGGCGGGGAGCGCGTCAACATCGCGTGGAGCCTCCTGAAGCCAAGCGGAGTCGTCGACGACAAACACGAGCGTGCCGAGACGGATCTCGCGGCCCTCAGCCAAACCTCCACCTGAAACCATGATGAAGGGGATCGGAAAAATTGCAACCTCTCCAACAAGTCGCTAAGACACCTGCCCCAAGGTGGGCGCCAACTGTCGTGGTTCTAAGTCTGACAGTACAATGGGGGGTAGGAATGTAGAGGCAAGATCCTAGCCATGGAGGAGTTGTACACGCGAGTTTTACGAGTTCAGGCCCTTCTCAAAGGAAGTAACAACCCTACGTCTCGGAGCCTGGAGGCGGTCGACTGGATTATACGCGTGTGAGTTACAGGTGGTGCGGACCCTTATCCCTGAGGAGGGGGTGGCTTATATAGAGTTTGCCAGACTCCTCCTGCCCTCAGTTACAAAGGGTTTAAGGTACATAAAAGTAGAGACGTTACTGGTAACGCCTGTAATAAGAGTACATAAATGACCATTAAAGCTATGACTTAAATCCCGACCGTTGCATAGTGAGCGGCTCTTGATCTTCTAGTAGTCGAGTGGTTGTTCGTATGGTCGAGTGTCTTCAAGACTGTCGAGTGGAACATGGCTTTATGGTCGAGTGGACGATGATTTTTCTTCGACTGCTCCTGGTTCTTTAAGGGATGTCCTTGGGGAGGGTATCTTGATCAGACCCATGACCCTACCCTAGGTACATAGCTTCATCACCACTAACTACCACCGCCATCACTCGGCTCATCTCTCACTCTCCATGGCGAGGCAATGGCCGACGGGAGCGATGCGAGGGGCATGTAGAGCAAGCGGCGCGGGAAGTTTCCACGGCCCCAAGCCAGCAGTATGGTGGCAACGAGGGAGTTCCAACTGGCAATCTGTAACACCCCAAGTGTCATGCTACAGTAATCTCATGCCTAATGATGCTATGTCATCATAATTATTTTGATAATCCTCACTTTGCTTCAAACCGAACTCAAATCCAAATTCTATGGCCAAGTAAAATCATAATTCTATAAACAGTAAAGCTAATATGTTCACAATATTCTATAAATTCTCCTGACCTTTGTCAAGTTGAATCCAACTTAAATTGGCTCACAAATAAATTCCTAGGAAATTAATAAGTGGTCCTAAGGCTTTTAAATTGGCCTTTTCAAAATAAGCAAATACTTATAATTTTCCAAATGATGTGAAACATTGTGTGTGGTCTCAAAATATTGCAATACTAATTATGTGGCCATCTACACTTTTTACAAAAATCTTTTCCTAACAAATTAATATGTGAAACAGAGTTATAAAAAAATAGGAACAGAAAAGGGAGAGAGGTTCTACCGGGCACTTTGGCCCAGCTAACTACACAAAAGGCCGAGTGCGTTCTTTGCACTTGAGCCCACTGACTACAGTGTGGCCCAGCCCAACCTAGGCCTTCTTCCACCTCGCTACAGGAGGCAGAAGGGTGCGTGGCGCACATCCCGTGCGCCATGACCGTGGATGCCCTCCACGTCGCTCCCCCAAGCCTATAAACATGTCTCTGAGAAAACCTAGATCACCCTCGCCCATTCCCCCCTCGATCCCCCTTCGCCCCTCCTCTCTGGTTCGAATTCGAGCCTGCGAGCTCGCGCGATCACCGTTGCCCCACCCTCGTTGACGCGTCCACCGGCCTCCTCGGCGTGCAGGGGCGCGTCCTGGAGGTTCGTCGTGTTCGTCTGCGTCCGTTCAGGGCATCGGAGCAAGGTGGGAAGCTGCGTGGACGGCGCCGTCGACCTCTTCTTCCTCCGCCCGTCGTCCACCTCGTCGTCGCCGACCAAGCACGCGAGCTGGGACGGCCTCGCTGCGCTGCATCACCTTCGTCCGCCTCGGTCGCCGACCACCGTCGTCCCAGCCTCCCCCGTAGCTACTAAGCCCCTCGCTGGCCTCCTTGAGCCGCTCGGTGAGCTCCACTTGCCCTCCCCTTCTCTTTGCCATCACGCACGCCCGCTAGGTAGTTTCCCGCCATGGCCGAGCACGACACCGCTCGAGCCCGTCGACGTCCGCGCTCCGGTGAACCTTGGGTCATGCGCGTGCCTCCGCCGCCTGCTGCTGCTCGCTGCCCCGGCCACTCGCCCGTCGCTTCCACCATCGCCGCTGCACTTGCCTCCGCATCGCCGCGCCGACACCCCGCGCCGCTGCACGCACACGCACGGCCCGCGCCGCGTCTGCCCAAGGGAGGCCGCGCCCTCCTGGCCCCTCCCGCGCCAAGCGCCTGTCCATGGCCGCCGCACGCGAGCGTGCATGCCCAGCCATGGTGGCTGGCTATGCCTTGGCCAGCCCTGTGTATATCCGTGTGTGCGTGTGTGTTAGATTAGGAAATAATGGCCCACGGCCATGTGCCCCCCTGCTAATTAGGTTAGGTAGATTAATTACTAACATTAGTTTAGCCACTGTCATTTACCACCGGGCTCCACCTGCTATTTAAGTTAACAACATAATAAAATCAATCTGTTACTATCTGGGTCAATGACAGGTGGACCCTGGTCAGCCCTTTGACTAGTCAAAGTTGACTAGTCAACTGCTGAGTGAGCAGTTGACCTGGCCCACCAGTCAGCCCTCGGTGGGTGTACTTCCGGGTACACTTAGCAATTTCAGTGGTTAATTTCGGATTAAAAATAAAACCCAAAAATTCCAAAAGATTGTTTAAATCTTTGAAAAATCGTAGAAAAATAATCGTAGCTCGGGTGAAAATGTTTTCTATATGGAAGTTGCTCAGAACGACAAGGCGAATCCGAATACGTGGTCCGTTTACCTGTCAGATGCCTCTAACTATCTGAACATGGAAAATTCCTCCTCCGGTCATCTGTGTGACATAGGTCCGGAACCGGGAAATCTTTCCCGGATGCTATCCCCCTTCACCGGTATCGTGTAGCACCGCGTTAGAACACGTCTAACTCTGCATGTTGTCCTGTTATGCACTTGCTTGCTAGGTATTTACTGTTTCTTCCCCCTCTTCTCTCCGGTAGACCCTGAGACCGCTGCCGCTGTGATCGACTACGTCGACGACGACCCCCTCCTTGACAGAGCAACCAGGCAAGCAAACCCCCCTTGAGCATTCCGATATCGCCCATTTCTTTCCCTCTCATGCTTGCATTAGAACTGCTACTGTTTTCTGTATGATCCTACTCTGATGCATAGCCTGTTGTTGTTACCTTCTTTCATACCTTACCTGCTTATCCTAAACTGCTTAGTATAGGATGATTAGTGATCCATCAGTGACCCCCACCTTGTCCCAGTTGCCTCGCTTTATGTTTGATGACTCTACCAACGTGATCGATGCCTAGGGCCCGACACCGCACATCACCCCCCCTTAGTTGTACGACTCTGCAGAGTTACCATCGAGTGTCGAGGGTGGAACCTCTTACATCACTCTTGATGAGATGTCCGTAGTGTAGCTTTACGGTCGAGGTCATCGAGGGTGATTTCCTCCTTAACCACTTCCGTTACGGCTCTGTCGTGCAACCCATCAAATGTGAACCTCGAGGGTGGATCCTCTTATGTTCACCTTGATGACAACATCAAGTGGAATTCACCGGGGGTGATTCCTCGGGTTTTCCCCTTGGTGTTAGACACACATTTACTATGGTTACTATGACTTTGCACTGAACCATGTGACTAAAGACGGGTTGACCCTGAGTGGTACCCGCGCGAGCTTAATTGCGAGTGATGTGGAGTCGGGTTGACCTGGAAGGTGCCCGCGAGATACTTACGAGGCGTGGCCGGGCATTCTTAGCCCTTGCCGCAAGTACTCGAGATGGGGCGACGGGGTCACATCGATCGCGAGTCTCTGCTCGTTACCGCGCGTTCCTAATCCACTACGATTTGGATATTTGATCTGAGGGGCCTCTGGCCTATACGCACTAACCATCTACACGGGGACAGTTATGGGCAATCGACGTCGTGGTATCAGCCAAAGCCTTCGTGACGTCAGCGACTGAGCGGCGCGCACCGGATTGGACCGTAAGCCTGCTCTTGTATTAAGGGGGCTAGTTCTGCTTCCGGCTGCGTTCGCAACATGCAGGTGTGCAAAGGGCGATGGGCCCAGACCCCTGCGCCATAGGATTTAGACCGGCATGCTGACCTCTCTGTTGTGCCTAGGTAGGGCTGCGACGTGTTGATCTTCCGAGGCCGAGCATGACCCAGGAAAGTGTGTCAGGCCAGAGTTAATCGAGCGTGGTGGGTAAGTTGGTGCACCCCTGCAGGGAAGAAAACATCTATCGATAGCCTGTCCTACGGTAACGGACACTTGGAGTTGTATCCCGATCGATACAACTAGAACTAGATACTTGTGATGAGAACTGGATGGTGATGAGAATTGGATTGTGATGACACTTGGATAGTATGGCTCTGGGATTGCTTTCTCACAGGGAGTCGAGAAAGGATCTCTGGCCGAGGTTGATAACATTACTGCTACTTTACCTTATGCTACTCTACTCCCTCCTGTTGCTGCAAGATGGTGGTTTCCAGAAGATGCTAGCCTTCGATAGGACTAGGCCTTCTCTCCATTCTGGCATTCTGCAGTTTAGTCCACAGATACAACCCATTCGTTTGATACAGATGCATACTTAGTTTAGATCTGAAGTAAGTCTTGCGAGTACTTTGGATGAGTACTCACAGTTGCTTTGCTACTTCTTTTTCCCCCATACCTGATTGTTGCGACCAGATGACGGATCCCAGGAGCCAGACGACGCCACCGATGACTACTACTACCCGGAGGATGCCTACTACTGCTTAAAGACCACTGACGATTTGGAGTAGTTAGGAGGCTCCTAGGCAGGAGGCCTTGCCTTTTCGATCGTTGTTGCTTTTTGTGCTAGCCTTCTTAAGGCAATCTTGTCTAACTTATGTCTGTACTCAGATATTGTTGCTTCCGCTGACTCTTGTGTATTCGAGCTTATGTATTCGAGCCCTCGAGGCCCCTGGCTTGTAATATAAAGCTTGTATTATTCTAATTTGTGTCTAGAGTTGTGTTGTGATATCTTCTCGTGAGTCCTTGATCTTGATCGTACACATTTGCGTGTATGATTAGTGTACGATTGAATCGAGGGCGTCACATGCTTCGTCATGAAGTGGGAAGGTAATCAATTCCAAAGCATTGATGCGCTCGATCTGGTGGTAGGGCTCTCCATGCCTCAGCTGCACACCAACCCAACGACCACCATGGCGAGCTTGGAACCCCTCCCTGCTTTAGGCTACATGATTATCGTCCTAATTTGCTCAAAGGTATATGTATTGTGGCCCTCAGAAGCAGGTCTAAGACTCTTAGTGTTATTATGGTGTGAATGGCATGATGAATAACTCAAAATGCATATCGTGATTTTACAATCACTACTATTATAATCTCCCTCTTCATGTGTGATGTTACACATCCGCTAATAAAAGGTCATTCCTCTATTGTTTTGGGGTTACCTAGCTATTTTTCAGTTTTGCATTCCTTTATGTATGAATTGTACTATACATGAAGCATCAGATCAATTCCCCTCCTACATCTTTGGAATGTCTCAAGTCCCATGCCAAGAAGGGAAACTGCGTAGTAGTAGTTGCAGTACAGATAAAGTGCTCATGATGCCGGTGGATGCAGCCTGTGAGTTGTGCTCTGCCCTGATGCTTAGGGTAAATTTATCAATTTTTCTGAAATTGTACCTCATGTTATCCATGTTTAGTTTGGGCGTTCTTTGCTAATTAAGATGATTTCTTCCTTTTATGTGTCGTAACATTATCTCAATGTGGTTTTAATGATTATTGGGGTTCTAACTGAGACAAAAGTTCAGGTGAGAACTTCAGAATAATCCCAAGTTCAGGTTAGCACTCCGGGAGCTCGCCCAAATCCAAATGGTATGTGCAAAACCTCTTATTCGCACTGCTCGTGGAGTTATAGATAGCACCCACATCATGAGATTTTGTAATAACGGTCTAAAATTTGTAGTGAATGACATAGGAAATTAAGATATGGCGTAGTTGAGATTATAAGAGTTTGTCACACGAAACAAATGTATGTAATGCTTAGTGAATTTCCCATGCATTGTTTTTTTTGTGACCTGCAACTGTTAGAACTGTTATCGGCTTTGGTCTTGATTACATTATACACATAACAAATCTGAACTGGTAAGAATTAAGTTTCTGGTTTGCAGCACCGTACTACTTTGTGTAGAATCAAATTACCCTTTGAAGCTCCGAGTCCCATTCTTTGATGGTGAAATTGTTCACTGTTCTTTTTAGTCTGCTCCAGATTTTCTTCAAAGCGAGCTTTTGCTTTTATTGGAGTTTCTCATAGCTTCCAAGTTTTAGTGTAATCAGTTCTCCCTTTAAGGTTGTGAATTAGTTTCATCTCCAAATATGTATGCTTCCTTATTTTATATTTACATATATGCCGATGAAGTTGTCTGTGGACTTTCCTTTGCAATTAGAAAACATTGTCTTCTTAATTTTTCATAGTGAACACAATAAGTTATTTAGGCTAAATTATACTTTGTTTTGGAAAGTTAATAAGCCAAGCCTTCAACTTTGTTTCTGTTTTCAAAGCTTTAGCATTGGAATACATTCTGAATCGGCGCCGTTGATATGTGCTTAAATTGTTAGCTTGCTTCTTGCAAGTGCATACTCCATCAGATGTTGGTACTAGTTACCATGTTGTAAATCGCGAACCAATGGAATTGGACTGTAGCTGAATGATTTTCTTCATTTTTATTGTGAGCAGATTCTTTTACCTACTATAGGTGTCGTGGAATTGTCACGGCAGATGTCCTCGTTGAAAGGACTTAGTCGTGAGGCCAACGCATCTATGTAGTAGCTTGAGAGGGGTTGAGCGGGATGAGAGACACGAGGTTTTACCCAGGTTCGGCCCCTCGCGGTGGAGGTAAAAGCCTACATCCCGCTTCATTGATATTGATGATGATGATCACGGGTACAAGGGTGCTCTATCTTGAGAGCTGTTGACTTGTCTATCTAAACCTAACTTGTGCAACTCATGGAACTTGTGAATCTTGTCCCTCTTGGGGTGCCCTGCCCCTCCTTATATATGTTGAAGGGGCGGTTTACATGACTAGTCCTATTAGGATTAGGATTACTCTATTACAAGTGGAGTCCTAGCCTTGCTTCCTTTGTAAGGGAATATTCCTTATGCTTTCCTCTTAAGCCGGCCCACCATAATACGAGCCGGCCTTCCATGAACCGTCTGCTTGGGCCACCAGGTCTTGTTGCTCCTCTGCTCCGTCGGCCGGGTCACCAATGAGTCACCTGGCTCGGCCGGGTCATCAGTGAGTGGAGAGATCCGGGCAGGTCACTTAGTGAGTCGCCAAGTCAGGGTGGGTCACCAGTGAATCGCCAAGTCCGGTCGGGTCATACTTCCGGCCGGATCATACTTCCGGCTGGGTCATACCACGGGGTATATCCCCGACATTAGCCACTAGTTTAATTTGGATTTATCCATGTTAAACTGATCCTGCAAAATAAACACAAGAACAAATTTGACAGGTTGTGATCCGGGTTAAAAATTCTTGTAAGCCGGCACCTGATCATCTTTAAGTCCTTGTCATTTCCTTCTTGATACATGCTCATGAACTCATAGCAAATCTCCTTGAGTAGATATGTTCAAACTTTGTGAATGCAAAAAATCCAGATACTTTTGAGAAATCCGGGTCAATAGGCCAGCTTCAGAGTCAATTTGCTCACATTGGTCTCTTGTAGAGAAAAATTGTAAGAAATAATCCACTTGAATTAGCTAAAGCGTCGGTTTAAAAAACATTAGTCTTTAAATACTCATCTAACTTCCAGCCGGCTTGAAGATGTAAAACTTGCCAGTTTATCATTATCAAAATTGTCGGTTTATAAATATTGATGGCACCGAGTCATAATTGTTACCGACGCTCGGTCATAATTATTGATGACGCTGGGCTATGATTGTTGCAGACACCGGGTCATAATGATTGGGGACGCCGGGTCAATCTGATTTGCTCAAAACTGAGAATTCGAAAGTATTTCTCCTTATATCAGTGTTACCTGTAGCCCCCAAGTGTCGGGTTGTCATGCTTGCATCAACCTGGGACTTGTAATTGTCTTATGCTCACAAAAACTTCAACCGGTGTAGCCTCCAAGGGTCGGGTCATTATGCAATAACGAGCAGGGACTTTGTAGATGTAGACTTAAGCATCAACATGTATCCCCCAAGGGCTGGTTCAGTAAGATAATATTGAGCTGGGACTTTACATATACTTCCTTGAAAAGAATACCACATGCCGTAATCCTCTCCATGGGGCTCGAACCCACGTCCATAAGGTTAAGAGCTTTGTACTCTTCCAATTGAGTAGTGGACCTTTCAATATAATGGATTAAACTTGTGTACCTTGAATTGTTGACATGAGCAATTGGTAGCCCCCAAGGGCCGGCTCATTACAATGTGATGAGTCGGGTCTTTAATAAGGTCAGTAAAAATGACTTTGCATTAGCCCCCAAGTGCCATGGTGCATGCTGGCAGTGACATGGGACTTGCATATTTGATGTAATCTCAACTTGAATAATGTAGCCCCCAAGTGCCGGGTCGTAAGCCTGCAGCGACTCAAAACTATTCCTTCAATTGTAGAATAAATTATATCCATTGATAAAATAATATCCATTGCGCTGAAGCGACTTTGAAAACCTCAATCGTAATATTGATTATTGATAACCATAATAAAAATCCAGCCATCTTGGCTATTAAAGATTTGAATAATATAACCCGGTTTGAAAAACCGGTTCCTGTGATATTGAATCGTACTGCCGGTTTAGGATACCTGTGTAGTAAGGGTGATAACCCAATCTTTAGAAGCCAAAAACTTGCAATTCTTTATGATTGTCATATATGGCGACTTATCATCCAAAGTCAAGCCGGGTTAATCGAAACCACATATATGCTTCAGATATGAACAAAAAGTCTCAAGACAAACCCAAAAGACTTTTTTCAAAAAACTTAAGCAAAATAGGAAGAAGAATTTGAGGCTTCTGATTCGAAGATGATCAGTAAACTGGACCAAAGGGGTTAAGCTAGGATTCAAATACGATCGTGTAGCCCCTAGTGGCTTTGGCGTTGCGCCGATCAAGAGGGTACCGACAGCTATGTTCTCTTTGGTTCGAATACGACCTATGTTTGAACAGGAAGCCCCCAAATAACCTTGAGAGGTTTTTAACGACCCTGATTCGAATATGATCCAAGACGGACCCAAAAGGGGTTAAGCTATGATTCGAATATGATTAAGAAGCCCCCTAGTAGGTTTGGCATTGCGCCGATCAAGAGGGTACCGACAGCTATGTTCTCTTTGGTTCGAATACAACCTATGTTTGAACAGGAAGCCCCCAAATGACCTTGAGAGTTTTTTAACGACTCTGATTCGAATACGATCAAAGTCGGACCCAAAATGGGTTAAGCTAGATTCAAATACAATCAGCCCCCAGTGGTCTTTTGAAGAAGAGTACCAATGTTTGAGTTGTGCCTTGCAATAGATTCTCTTTGGTCCCTTTAACTTTTTCTAAGAACTCAAGCTTTGCGAGAGATAAATTCTTCTTGAACCGGAATTTCGAACTGGATATTGAGAGCTTTAAAGCTTTGTGAGAGACATATTTACCTTGAACCGGAATTTGAAACCGGAATCCTTCGTGATAACCCAGAGCTCTTTTATTGAGCCGGAACTCTATGATTGTCAATCACTTTTTTAAGCCGGAAATTTTGTGACGGCCTTTAAATTTTCACCAACAGGGCAGTAGCCTCCAGGGCCGGGTTATTTTACCCTCCAATGACCCGGAGTTCTTGAATTTTGCTGAAACTGGCAACATTTGCTGGGTCCTGTTATCATGGCCCCCGAGTCTCAAGGCGACTCGAGGAGTTGGCTTGAGATTCTCCGTAATTGACCGTGATATAAACCGGTATGAGTCATTCAACAGCTCAGTGATATAATAGTCCCTTTTGCAGTAAACATCTTGTCCTGCATTAAAGAACTTGCAAACCAGAGTAATTGCTCTTTTAAAGAAAGCAATATATAACATAAAGATATACTGGATGGATTCCACCTGATATGTCGGGCCAGAAATTATCCACCGCGGAATTGATGATCACCACGGTGAATCTGAAATCAATCACGACTGAGTCGGCCGCAGGAGAAGACAAATAAACCGGCCTCGACGTTGTAAGTCGATGCAAGCGGGCGAGTCAATCACAGGCGTGGTAAGCTCTGCGGACGGCGAGTCAAGCGCGGGCGCGATCCCGACGAGTTGATGTAGATCAAGCTGCACGGGCGGCGGCTTGCGCACACCCATTCAACAGTAAGCAGGAGCGGATGCCGATGCATGATGATGCTAACATATACTCCATAGGCATAGCATGGCACCACCTTTATAAAGAATCCTTGTTCTGCACATAAAAAATGTACAGACCAAAGTAATTGTTCTTTGAAAAAAAACAATATGTATCAAGAGAATATACTTAGACGAATATCATCTGATTGTTTTTGTTTGGCGAGTCTACAGAGCTTTTCTTGGTCTCTGCTCCGGGTGCAAACGCCCTGAGGTGCAACATTATATGTATGTTTGCTCCGTCCATCATTTGGTACCTGCCTACATAGTAGGAGTATTTTGCGTTGTCTTGGGTCTTCGCGGAAACTGCGGCTCGGAGGCGGCTCACAGCCGACGAGTGGCACCATCTGTGGAAGGCGATGACCCGCCAGCGGCGGTGAAGTGGAGCAGCTTGGTGTGCGAGTTGCAGCAGAGGGACACCGGCGAGGTATAGCAGCGACTTAAGGCGCGACAGTAGGCCAAGGCCACAGCAGCGGAGCGGCTCAAGGTGCGGCAGGTCGTTGCGGCAGCCCGGCGCAGCTGCAGGGGCGACGCCGGTGGAGGCAGCAGCTCACAGGCAGGGGCGGCCCGAGGCCTACTCCGGCAGGAGCCGCGGTGGGTCAAGGCCAAACAGCGGGTCACAGTGCTGAAGTGGCGGAGAAGGCAACCGGCGACTCATAGGTGACCCGGCGAAGACGGTGAAACGAGGCCCGACAGGGGCTCGACCAGGACGGCGGTTGGTGAGGCAACTTAGTGACGGCGCGAGGCCGCGACGGTGACGGCGGTTTGGCATGCTAGTCAAGCCATGGTGGCCATGCTGCGAGGGTGGCTTCGAGGCGATTTGAAGACAGGACCACTCTACGAGATAAAAAACGAGGCCGGTGGCTTCGCAGGTTCAGCGGCTCGGGTGTGAGGTCGGCAAGGGCGGCTTATAGCAGAGGTGACTTGCGGCGTAGCAAAACTGAGGCCGGCTCAGATGCAGTGGCTTGCAACAGGGGAATCAGACCGTGGAGGCGACTCAGCGCAGAGCAGCTCGGAGCAGAGGGCGTGCGTACAACACAGAGGAACATGGCGAAACTGCAGCAAAAGGGAGAGGCGACGCCGACTTCGAGGCGAGCAGCGAAGCGGCGAGGTGTGGCTGCGACCATGGCGGCGAGTTGGAAAGGCACCGGCACGGCGGGGCCAAGGCCGAGCAGCGGTCGAAAACGCGTTCGGCGGAGGCGGCTCCAAGACGAAGACGGAGGGAGATAGAAATTAAGTCCGTGGCCTTATCCACTTCCATCATTGACCCCCTTTTTCTTTGTACGTGAGCATGTTTGGCAAACTCACATGAGGAATCTTTGGTGCATTGCATACGTCTTCGTCCTTTCCGCGTAGGCGTAAGTAGTAGTATTATCTTTTAATTCTTGCGTAGACGTTGGTGTTTGGTCCTTCAAGTGGGTAACGGTGCTGTAGCTTCAGAGATGTGATAATGCTACTACTGCCAGATCAGCCGGATGGATTCCAGTGCCTGTATGCGGAGATGACTTGCGAATTAGTAGCGGTAGCGCAGCGGAAACTTGTGTCCACCTCGGCGGATTACCTCTGATGATTTGCCAATACAACTGATGTCAGCTGCCAATTTTTTTTTTCTAATCTTGATCTAGCGAACGCGTAGTTGATGCAGATCCTTCCAAAACCGGATTTAATTAACACAGCCTTGACTCATGTGCTTATCAAGCAGTACTAGTACTATGGTCAATTGAATAGTCTTCTGGATTTTATAACTTCTCTGGTGGCGATTCTTTCCATGAGCGGGGCAGATATTCCTTTCAATCGCTGCATGCTCTTTTTTTTAAATCGGACGCCGTTAGTACAACCAGCACTCTGATTGCTTGATTTAATCGCGTGATGTGACGAGGAAAATATACTCTCGCCTGTATGCGCACTTGATACCGGTAGCTGCCGGTATTGCTTTTTGTTTGATCTCAGAGAACAGTAGCAGCTTTAATCCTCTCGGGACTTACTTTGTGCAGGGAACAACATCACAAAACATGGCGATTTCACCAACTCAGGCCTCCTTTGGTTTAGAGGAATTTCATAGGAATTCTAGAGGATAGGATTCTTATAGAATTTTTTTCTTTAGAGCCCTTTGGTTCATAGAAATGGATTCCTATTCCTACATAGGATTGGTTCCTATCCTCCACATTTCATAGAAAAATAAAAAAGAGCCTAGACTCAATGGAAAAATTCCTTTGGTGTCAATCAAATGACATCTTGTTTTCTATTCCTACTTATAGGATTTGAGATACATGTCATCTCATTTCCTACAAGATTCCTATTCCTATGATAATTCTATCCTATGAACCAAAAGAGGCCTCAGCTTGCTCTCGACCCTCTGCATTTATATGTAGACGAAGAAAACGCGTAGTAACAGTCGGACACGGGCGCCACTCAAATAGAATACGCAGCAGGAATTTTGGACTGTCTTTGATTCGGCGACTTGCGGCGCCGCGTGGCCATAAACCCTAATTCGTCCAATTGAACCTTGTATAGGCCGTTCCAACTGCCTGCTGATGATATAGATCCCCTGTGCCGGCTCTTTTTTTTTCATCCGGCTCATCTCGAGCTTCTCGATCCCTGAAGAGATCCCTCTAAGAACTCACACCACCGTGCACGAGCCCCACGGTGGGCGCCAATTGTCGTGGAATTGTCATGGCAGATGTCCTCGTTGAAAGGACTTAGTTGTGAGGCCAACGCATCTATGTAGTAGCTTGAGAGGGGTTGAGCGGGACGAGAGACACGAGGTTTTACCCAGGTTCGACCCCTCACGGTGGACATAAAAGCCTACATCCTACTTCACTGATATTGATGATGATGATCACGGTTACAAGGGTGCTCTATCTCGAGAGCTATTGACTTGTCTATCTAAACCTAACTTGTCCAACTCGTGGAACTTGTCCCTCTCGGGGTGCCCTGCCCCTCCTTATATATGTTGAAGGGGCGGTTTACATGACTAGTCCTATTAGGATTAGGATTACTCTATTACAAGTGGAGTCCTAGTCTTGCTTCCTTTGTAAGGGAATATTCCTTATGCTTTCCTCTTAAGCCGGCCCACCATAATATGAGCCAGCCTTCCATGAACCGTCTGCTTGGGCCATCGGGTCTTGTTGCTCCTCTGCTCCGCAGGCCGGGTCACCAATGAGTCACCTGGCTCGGCCGGGTCATCAGTGAGTGGAGAGATCCGGGCGGGTCACTTAGTGAGTCGCCAAGTCAAGGTGGGTCACCAGTTAATCGCCAAGTCCGGCCGGGTCATACCACGGGGTATATCCCCGGCAATAGGACTATGCATTTTTATAGCCATTTTTCTCCTCTTGCTGTCATAAAGTTATAGCAGTCTAGAGATACTTAAAGTTTGTTGTCCTTTAGGCCTATGATGATGATGATTGATGAGCCATACTGATCATAGGAATACCTTCATATTTTAAGAGTTTGATTTTTTATAAGTATAGATACTTGTGGGCATGAAAAATGATGGTCTGCATGTATATTTTGATGCATGACATCTCGGTCATTTTCATTTTGTGGTTGATGCTCATACACTATTGTGCACTGCTTTTTATTGCTATGGATCCTAGGAATGACCAGTTTAAACTTTCTTATTTCAGTACTGCTTGAGAAGGTTTCCTCTTGATGCGTACATGCACATCCAAGCCAGGAAAGGACAAAATCCTTGAGCAAAGCTACTGAATTTTCTTATGATGATCAAATGAGTTATCTGTCCACATTTTTCTGTCCCCCTAAGTTGCCTGGTTCAAATGCTTTATCATTTTGTCATATGGATATTGATTTGCTTTATCATTTTGTCATATGGATATTGATTTGCCTGCTCTATTATATACTTGAATATGGAGCTGCTAGGTGGTTATGTGCTAAAATCCAATGAAATGAGGATCGGGTGGCGAGGCCGACACGGCGCCTCACGGGCTGGTTAGTCAGGGTGTTGGTGAACATCACCAACCAGGACAGAATCTCCAAAAGGGAGTGCCAGGGGACGGCGGCAACAATGACTTCTAGGGATGCTGCAGTTGTGGCCTTGGCAGAATAGGGCAGCCGACCCAGCCTGCACAACCTGTTGTTGTGGCTTGAGCGCATGGGTTGCAGGGTGCTTGATGTGATCTTTGGGGGGCTTGAAAGTTGAAATTTTAAATATGATGTGACTGCATTTCTCTTTTATTCTGATTGAACATGCATTTTTCACTGTTGGAACTCATTCAATTCATCACCTCATGGCAAATGTGGATTCATCGCTTTTCGGTGTAGTATCATCTGACATTGCGTCTGGAAACGGATGATGGATGGCTGCTGTGCTCTGCAAACTGAAGCCAAAGAAAGGACGACAACAACAAACCACGAGAAAGTCCATTTATTCAGAGCAGAGATGGAGTAGTCACTGTGAAGTGGCAACTTACAAGTTTAGAAATCTATGAGTTGATTTTTTTATTCCTTCTCTCATTAATGTATTTTTTGTCTATCAAAATACAAAGTGGGCCTCTCTGCCGAATACAGCAGGACGATGAGAGCACTTTTGGCTATACTACTAGCTTGGGGTTCGTCATATACGTTCGTTCACTGCAGTACCATGGAATGTGATGCAACGCCATGCATACACATTGTGGTTAGTTGGAACCGGATGCTAACATAGGAGCTGAGAGTCAGCAATTGCCACAAACACATCGTCTTATATGTTTATTTTTTCACAAAAAAGGAGGAAGAAGAATACGTAAGGCATATAGTACCGCAACCACAGAACTGAAGTGAGATTATATGGAATAGCTTCAAGACTGCTCTACTTCTCGCTCTAATTATTCAGCAAGACTGCTTCATGGCTGTTGTGAGATTATATGAAACAACTTTAAGATGCTTGAGACTGCTTCAATACTACTACAACCAATGACACTGCCAATGACCGACACCAGTTTTGTTGCCTATAAATCTCTCAGCGATGAAAAGAAAGCGGCGCGGCAAGGCGCGCGTATGCTTCTAGTACCCATCTAACACAGACATGTGGAACCGTCTTGCATTGGCAGATTTTATCAACACAACAACAAATGTTGATAGATCTAGGTCGGTCATTATGGAGTATATTTTGTCTATTGATCAAACGCCACTACCTCTAACTAGCTTTTTTGAGACAATCCCGCTTAGCTTTATTCAATCTCCAAAATGTTTACAGGAAAGGGAAGCTCCCCCTGTCGGCCTAACCAAACATGGCGACCAAAACCGAGTCCTAAAGCATGCCTAGCGAGAGTGTGAGCCTCGAAATTCAAGATTCTAAACTCATGAACTATATTACAACAAAATAAATTCCTAGACTGGTCTTTTATTTCATGTAGAATGGCTCCATACCCTGCTGCCGAGTTCACCTTGATGTCATTCACCACCATCTTGCTATCTGAAGCAATATGAATTCGATTCACGTAAAGATCATCAGCTAAAGATTGCCCTTCACGTACTCCCAATGCTTCCAGCGTGTTAGAATCAATTATGTGTCTGAAAGTGACAGTTGGAGCCCAAAAAAAATTCCTCTCTGATCCCGATAGACTGCCGCCACAGCTCTGAAACTTCCTTCTACAAAGACCGCTGCATCAACATTAACCTTCGCAAGACCCTCCGGAGGTGCCAACCAAGCTGTTGGTCGTGCTTTGGGCATTTTTGGCTGCTTCAGAGTTTGCCTTTCAACTATCTATAGATCTCGAGGAAAAAAGTTAACAAATGACATTGGCGACCTTTAACTACCTCTAACTAGCTAATTGCCCGTGCGTTGCAACGGGGCCACACTAACTTTAAGAGTTAAATATTAATCATGTTAATAATACATTTAGTATACATATCAAATGACTGGCGATCTTTTTTACCATCAAATCCTCACACACACACTCTCTCCCTCTCCCTCTCCCTCTCACTACCCCTCTCCCTCCCTCTCTCCCTCTCTCACACACACATCCATTTTTTATTGGGTGTGGGACCATAATCCATCTATGTTATTTCCTACCTAGTGCAACCGAATTCTCAAGACCCTTCAGTTCCCTACATCAATTAATTTGAGACCCAATTATACAAATACTAATTCTCAGAATTTGCTCTTTTTTAGATTGCCACTTTCTCATATTTGACATCCACCTTATTCGCGCTAATGTATAACAATATGGATGATGGGTATTATATTTGCCACTACAATGGAGGGATTTAATTTCATGTAAATCGGCCAGCCACAGCTCCATGACAAACAATATATCTAAATTATACATAAGATGCATTATTTATACTATTTCTTGAATGTGTTCAAACTATTACTTGAACTTGCTACCACCAAATGATAGCAATTAGCCAATGACCTATATGTTTCGGTGCACCTTTGTAAAATTTAGAAACTGCTCGTGTGACAAAAAGAAGATATTGAGTGAACATATGGAAAGGCCTTATGTGTAGTAGAAATGAATTAATAGAATCAGAAGACTACAAGTAGTATATTTATTTTTAACCCACAAAAAGTTCTACCCCTGTATATTTATTTACAGAGGGAGTAGTATATTTATTCTTCACAGGAGCAACATATGAAAAGAGATGATGTTCCATCCATGTATGTATGAACAAATTGTACAGACTATTTGCTATAGAAGTTTCATCTTTAAAAATACTATCATATAAATACAAAGACCTACTAAATATCGCAAGCATGTGACTGAATATTATAGGACCAACTTTTACCAAGTACTGTACTGTTACTTTTGATGCCCACAAAATGCGGTGAAGTAATTTTGAGGAAAAAATGCAGAGTTGTCCAAAACAATTAACCACTATACTTGATGTAGAAGATGATGAAAGTATAGACTTGTTGACGGCAAAGCCAAATGAAACTTAAAGAACACCACCCGTACAAGGATTAAAATCTACAACCATACAAACTCAGCTTCAACATGATGACATGTTGAATGTAGACATCCTCTTGCCTGCCTTCTCAATCCTCATGGTATCCTCTCCCACCTTAATTGCCTTCTCTAATCTTCATCTTACCCATGTGTTGCAGCTCGTTCCAGAAAGAATTAAAACATGAGTTGATGTGACTTGCAAGGAGCATGTATGACCAATTTTCTTAGTATTAGTTCATAGCGGAAATCAAGGAATATCAAAGCAATGGTTCAGTCACCTTTGAGTCTTTAACAACTGATTAGAATGTGGTGCATGTGTAGGCGAGGTGGAGTCGTAGAGGATATGACAACCTAGCCACTTTGATAGTAGAGAAAACCATAGACAGAACCTCCTCTTCGCACTCATCTTCCCATGGGAGTGGACGTATACGTCCCTCTCCCTCGCTCCGAGCTCTACTGATACAAGCCACACATGCTAGCTAGCAATGGTCGTTTTGATGCACGCTGAAGCTGGATGACCTCCCCAGGTTATTGTCGTGTGAGATCCTAGCGAACATAGGCATCGCAGCCCCGCAACCTTAGGGCTCAGACACACATGTCGTCTGTCGATCGCCTCCCCACCACCTCGGCACACCGACCTGTGCACTGCCCCCTACAACATAAAGGCTGACCGACCTTAAGCAAGCACGTCCTTCGACCACCGCCGCCGCCGCGCCAATTCAGCACACCACGCACGTCGACGTCGCGATCTGTGTTCATGCGTCGTTGCCACCGGGCGCAGTTGTGGGCCCCATGCAACTCGACGAGCCACTCCGCGTTCATGTGTCATCGCTGCCGGGCGCCATTCCAAGAGAGATGTCCAAGAGGAGAGAGATGACGTAGGCTTAGGAAGAGAGGATGAATGGGTACTGATAACCTACAAGTATAGGGGATCGCAACAGTTTTCGATAAGTAAGAGTGTCGAACCCAACGAGGAGCTAAAGGCAGAACAAATATTCCCTCAAGTTCTATCGACCACCGATACAACTCTACGCACGCTTGATGTTCGCTTTACCTAGAACAAGTATGAAACTAGAAGTACCTTGTAGGTGTTGTTGGATAGATTTGCAAGATAATAAAGATTGCGTAAATAAAAAGTAGGGGCTGTTTAGATAAAGACATAACTAAGTTAGTTTTAGTAAAGAGCTTTTTGTTACGAGAAAGTTATTTGTCCCTAGGCAATCGATAACTAGACCGGTAATCATTATTGCAATTTCATATGAGGGAGAGGCATAAGCTAACATACTTTCTCTACTTGGATCATATGCACTTATGATTAAAACTCTAGCAAGCATCTGCAACTACTAAAGATCATTAAGGTAAAACCCAACCATAGCATTAAAGCATCAAGTCCTCTTTATCCCATATGCAACAACCCCCTTACTCGGGTTTGTGTTTCAGTCACTCACGCAACCCACTATAAGCGAATCATGAACGTATTGCAACACCCTACAGCGGGAATCCCTCATGCTTGCGCGACACGGAGAGCACCATAGGACAGCACCAATAATAAAACATGCAACTCAAACCAATCACAATCATCAAATAGCCCATAGGACAAAACGGATCTACTCAAACATCATAGGATAGCCATACATCATTGGGAAATAATATATAGTGTTGAGCACCATGTTTAAGTAGAGATTACAGCGGGTAAGAGAGAGGTTACACTGCTGCATAGAGGGGGGAAGAGTTGGTGATGATGGCGGTGAAGTTGTTGGTGAAGATTGCGGTGATGATGATGGCCCCCCGGTGGCACTCTGGTGCCACCGGAAGCGAGGGGGAGAGTGCCCCCTCCTACTTATTCTTCCTTGACCTCCTCCCTAGATGGGAGAAGGGTTTCCCCTCTGGTCCATGGTCTCCATGGCATGGGAGGGGCAAGAGCCCCTCCGAGATTGGATCTGTCTCTGTGTCTCTCTCTGTTTATGCGTTCTCAGATTCTTCCCTTTCACCGTTTCTTATATTCCCGGAGATCCGTAACTCCGATTGGGCTGAAATTTTAACACGATCTCTATCTGGATATTAGCTTTCTTGCGGTGAAAGAAGTGCATCAACCGCCTTACGGGGTGGCCACGAGGGTTAGGGGAGCGCCCCCTGCCTCGTGGGCCCCTCGAGCATCGTCTCGCGTTGATTTCACTTCCCAAAAATCACATATATTCCAAAAAAAATCTCCGTCCGTTTTTATCCCGTTTGGACTCCGTTTGATATGGATTTTCTGCGAAACAAAAAAACATGCAACAAACAAGAACTGGCACTGGGCACTGGATCAATATGTTAGTCCCAAAAATAGTATAAAAAGTTGCCAAAAGTATATGAAAGTTGTACAATATTGGCATGGAACAATAAAAAATTATAGATACGACGGAGACGTATCAGGTACCTCATGTCTGGCCTCTGATGCACCATAAGAACGTCGCGTTGCTGCCCCGACGCCGCTCGACCTTTCATGCTGCCACAGGAGAATACGTGAGATGGGGGAGGGGATAGGGTTTCTCCGGTTGGATTGTGGATCGGGAGTCGGATCGCTCGATCGTGGGCGAAACAAAATGGGTGCTCAGGACAGCGTGGTGTTGTGGCATGATGCCAACATCACGTCATAGGGATCTAGACCAACACCATGTCGCGTAGGTGATATATGCATAGTATGAATTTGGCATTGGCAAGAGGTAAACGACGGTGATGTAGAGGTTAATTGTTTCCTTTGTTTGGAGATTGGTTACCGTCCGTGAGCTAAGCTAGGCTACTAAAGAAGAATCTGATTGCGATACGTGAATTGGTTTTTGTTGCCTTGTATCGTTTGGTTTTGGTATTTGAAGATTGATTACCATCCGTCAGTTAATCTGGGTTACCAAAGAAGAAATCAATCACCATAGAATTCATTGTGTTACCAAATAAAGGTTGGGTTTGTCTGGCCATATTACCAAATAGAGGTTGGTTTTGTCTTGCCAGATGAGAAAACCAGCTAAAACTGGTGGAGGGAGGCAGGAAAATCGGTGAAGGGGTAACGGTCGTACGAGGAGGGGATTGACTAAAGATGTGATGACGTAAGAGGGGGAGAGGGAACCTTACGTTTCTTTTAGGTACTAGAGATTAATGTGATTGAGCAATTTTTCTTAAAATCAATTATTTGTTTTCTAATTAATGTGATTGAGCGATTTAAGGTAATGTTAATTAATTTAGATTTGGTCTTTAGAGATCGATCGTGATTGATTCTACATTACTAAATAATTTGCTCCAGCATGGAAAATTCTGATATGTTCAGATTTCTTTCATTGTGTGAGAGGGTGACGCGAAAATAAACCGATGAAGTGGGAGAGGGGACGAAAAAATCTACGAAAAAACCCAGCGAAAGTGGGAGGTGGGACGAAAAAAGACCCGGAACGGAGACTAACAACTGCTCCATTAGGAGTAGAGATGCCGACATTGAAGATTAAATAGGTCATAGTGGTGGGATGTTGGTATCTCTGATGGACACGCCGCCTTATAACACATAATGAGAGTTGCCCGCCACTGGTAAGATGGCCTTTCTCGGTCTTAGCGATTACAAGCAACTATCAGCGAGCCATGGCGAATATAGTTGTGACAGAGGAGGCAAGATGGTTGAAGCCAAACCCAAAGTTTGTCAAACTTAATGTGGACGCGGCCTTTTTTGCGGACGAAGGAGTTGGAGCTACGGCAGCAATTATTAGAGATGAATGAGGTGTTTTCCTTGCAGCTCAATGTAAGTTTATCCCCTATGCAGTGGACGTAATGTCATCAGAGGCAATGGCAATGAGAGACGGACTAAACTTGGCAAATAGCCTAGGGTTCTAGCAGGTTGAAGCGGAATCCGACTCGCTAACGGTGATCAACTGTTGTTCCGGTCAGAGTACTTGGTGGGACGCAGCGGCGGCGATATTCCCGGAATGTGTGGACATCTCTACCTTGATTGGAAAGGTCAAGTTTAAGCATTACTTTCGATCATAAAATCAAGCAGCGCATGTGCTATCTAGGTTTAGTTATTGTAATAAAGTTTCTTCTAGTTGGACTGACGAGCCTTCATATTGTCTAGTGAGCAAACTTGTAGATGATGTATCTCTACTGATTAATCAATAAAGCTAGCCATGATGGCCTTTCCTAAAAAACACAGACATGTATACCGATGCGGACACTCTTTTCGGTGAAAAAAAACGAAACAATTTTGGAGGCTTTATCAGAGTTTGGACAATAGCCACGTAGAATTCCAAAACCCCAGCCCACCCAAAAACCCTTCCGGGTCCACGCATCCATCCATCCATCCATCTGTGTGTGCATCCATTTTCTCTCTTGCATCTGTCACCCAAAAAATTATAGATCCGTTGAAGACGTATCTATAATTTTTTTTATGTCATGCTATTATGTTATCAATGTTAGATACTTTGTATGACTTCTTGTGCTATTTTATATCATTTTTGGAGACTAACCTATAAACCCAGTGTCTAGTGTCGGTTGATGTTCTCTACTTATTTTTGGTTTTCCAGAAAATCAGTACTAAACGGAGTCCAAATGCTACAAAACTTGTTGACGTTTTTTTTCTGAACAAAAGAGACCCTAGAAGTTTCGGGGGGAGACCAGACGGCAATCGAGGAGACGGCTAGGGCTGGGCGTTCGGTTTATATGGCTAATATGGTTTGTTTTATTCGGTTTATAATAATTTCAATTTTGAAGAAATGGAAACCGTAATAATCACACAAAATTTAGAAACCGAACCATATTAACCATAATATATTGGTTCTGTTTATTCGGTTAACCGAAAAACCAAAATACATGCACTCGCTGGTATAAGTGTAATGACTCATGAGCACTGATTTGCATTGTATAGATGCATAAAATAACCGCAAGAGCTAACAACCTTAGCATCAATCAATGGTTTATTCGATCAAGCAAACCAGTGGACATAATTAAGTGGAAAAATCACATGGAACGTGAAATGTATTATGTACCGATAAATACATGTGATGCCTCTAAACTAAGCTGCTCTAGTCATGTTAGCATGGTCTTACGTAGGAGTACTAGTAAGATTGAGAGACTAGAAACACAGAGCAGTTGCCAAAGTACCTGTGATCTAAGCGGCTAGCCGGACGTCCGCCATAATCAACAAGGACAGGCCGATGATTGCTAGCTCGCCGGAGTCAGGCTGGATGTTGAGTTGTTCGCCAATGGCTGGAGAGGCCGCCACTTAATTTATTTTTTGGAGAGAACTCCGCATAATGGAGTGACAGTTGACGACTAGGTTTACCAACGTGGGAAGTGGGAGGGTCGGAGTCGTGGGGCGATTACTTGTTACTGCTAGGTTGGGTCGATAGGCAAATGGGCCCTGGTGCACTTTCGGAAACAAGGTATCACACGGGATATTCTACATGTCGGGTTTTTCGGTTTATTCGGTTTCTGGGGACTAAAAACCGAACACAAACCAAACACCGAAAAATCTTAAAATATCCCACCGAATCAAAAATCGTGAATTAATCGACAAATCGATTAATACGGTTCGATTGGGTTTGGTTTTTCGGTTTTCGGTTTAACAATGCTCACCCCTAGAGACGGCAAGGCAACAGGGCGTGCCCTGGGGACACGCTATGTTACCTGATACATCTCCAACATATCTATAACTTTTTATTGTTCCATGCTATTATAGTATCAATCTTAGATATTTTATATGACTTTTTGTGCTATTCTATATTATTTTTGGGACTAATCTATTAACCCAATGCGTAGTGTCAGTTGTTGTTTTTTGCTTATTTTTTGTTTTCCAGAAAATCAGTACCAAAGAGAGTCCAAATGCTACGAAACTTTTTAACCTTTTTTGGACAAAAGAGACCCTAGGAGCTTCGAGAGGAGACCAGACGACAAGCGAGGAGACGTCAAGGCAACATGACGCGCCCTGTTGCCTTTGTGGGCCCTTTTTGGCTTCGTTTGACCTAATTCCACCATTATAATAAATTCTCTAATATCAGGAAACCAACAGAGAGCCACCTGAAACACTTTTTCCGCTACCGCAAATTTCTATTCTTCTACGATCTCATCTGGAGGCCTTTTCTGGTACTCTGCTGGAGGAGGGAATCGATCGCGAAGAGCTTCTACATCATCCTTGCTGCCTTAAGATGATGCGTGAGTAGTTCACCACATACGTATGGGTCCATAGCTAGTAGCTAGATCTCTCTCTCTCTCTCTCTCTCCTCTCTTTGATCTTCAATACAATGTTCTTCTCGATGTTCTTTGACTTCTATCCAATGTAATCTTCTTTTATGGTGTGTCTATTGGGATCCGATGAATTATGAGTTTATGATCTGAATATTTATGATAAGTAATGGAGTCTTTTCTGAACTTTTATTATGCATGATTGTTATAGCCACTAGTAGAAAAAGGGTCAAATGTTCAGCTCATCAGTGCCGGTTTGAATTTGAGCCGGCACTAATGTGTCCATTAGTGCCGGTTCCAACGGCTAGCCGGGCCGCTCTCATTAGTACTGGTTCGTGCCATGAACCGGTACTAATGAGAGTGTTGGCAGGATGTTGTCAGTCCGGAGCCCCACCAGCACCTTTAGTACCGGTTCGTGCCACGAACCGGTACTAAAGGTCGCCCTATATAAACCCTTCATCCACCTGAGTTCGCTTCTTCCCCCTTTCCCCTCTCTTCTGGTCTTCCCTTCCTCTCGAGCTCATCACAAATTTTGCCCAAATTTTGTCAAGATTTGAAGGCCCCTATCCATTCAAATGATCACAAAGGTTAGCAACTTTGTCCTTTCATCTCTCATTGCTAGATTAGCTCTTGCAATGGTTTATATAGTGATTAATTTGTGGGTTTTAGTAATTTGGGAGGAATTATATGTGGTAGTATTTGATTTATATGAAATTTGAGGTCAAAATAACACTTAGTTTGCATATGTAGGTGTGGTTTACTTAGTGCCTTCTAAATCTCCGTCGTAACCATCGTCGATCGCCCGCACCGTCCCGTCGTCGGCACCACTTTGTGGTGAGCCTCTTGTTCATGAATTTTTTATATAAAAAATTGATGTTTGTGTGATTTGGATATATAGTTACTCGTATAATTATCTTACCCATACGTTGTTTGTTATACATAGTGCCATGGTTTTGATATCCGTCCCCGTCGGCCCTCGTCCTTGTTATGATTCGGATGTGGTACATTCTCTTTTAAAACTATTTGTTGCATTTCGTGTTTATGACAAATTATGCCCATCAAGTTGACATAGATATTTTTATGTAGGAGGTATGTGAATCGGAAATTCCAATCGACCCTATTGTCGAGAGGTTAAATTTAGTTGAAAGAGAAAACGCGTATTTGAAAGAAAAATTGAAAATAATTGAGGGGGAGAAGATGGAATTGGAGTTGCATGTTGCCGATGTCATCGATGATCACAAGATCAAGATGGAGAAAATGCACTTGAAGATTAGAAAGATTAGAAAATATGCCATTCATAGTGAGGCTTGGTATCATTATGCTGTTGGATCAATTGTTACCTTAGTTGCGATCTTGATCACATTTGTTGTTGCATTTAAATGCTTTAGCTAGAGAGTTATTTGTTTGTTGCATTTAAGTGTTGTATGAACTTTATGTATGAACTTGTATTAATTTGGTCTTTTCGGTGTTGTGTAATGAAGATGAGCCGACAATGGATGTACGATGACCGATGCTCTCCTAAGTTCATTAATGGCGTGCAAACTTTTCTGCTTGCGGCTGAGCAAACAAGCGGGCGGATGGTTTTATGCCTTGTCCATGTGCTAGCTGTAAGAATGATCACAATTACTCTAAGTCAAGAACCATTCAGTCCACCTGTTTGAGTCCAGTTTCACGCCCCACTATAATGTTTGGACCAAGCACGGAGAAAGAGGGGTTATGATGGAAGACAATGAAGAAGAAGAGGACGACGACAGCTATCCTGGCCATCGGTTCCCTAAATACGATGATACAACAATGGGGGAAGAAGCTGAGCCGGCAATGCGGGAAGAAGCTGAAGAAGAGGCATCAGATGAGCCCACTGATGATCTAGGTCGGGCCATTGCCGATGCAAAGAGAAACTGTGCAAGTGATTTGGAGAAGAAGAAGTTGTAGCACATGTTAGAGGATCACAAGAAATTGTTGTACCCGAATTGCGAAGCTGACAAGAAAAAGTTGGGCACCACACTGGAATTGCTGCAATGGAAGACAGAGAATGGTGTATATGACAAGGGATTTGGAAAGTTGCTGGTAATGATAAAGAATATGCTTCTAAAGGACAACGAATTGCCCGAGAGTACGTACGAAGCAAAGAAGGCTGTCTGCCCTCTAGGGTTAGAGGTGCAGAAGATACATGCATGCCCTAATGACTACATCCTCTACCACGGTGAGTATGAGGATTTGAACGCTTGCCCAGTATGCGGTGCATTGCGCTATAAGATCAGCCGCGATGACCCTGGTGATGTCGAGGGCGAGCACCCCAGGAAGAAGATTCCTGCCAAGGTGATGTGGCATGCTCCTATAATACCACGGTTGAAACGTTTGTTCCAAAACAAAGAGCATGCCAAGGCGATGCGATGGCACAAAGAAGGCCATAAGAAAGACGGAAAGTTGAGAGTACCCGCTGACGGGTTGCGGTGGAGAAAAATTGAGAGAAAGTACATGAAGGAGTTTGCAAGTGACGCAAGGAACGTATGGTTTGGTCTAAGCGCAGATGGCATTAATCCTTTTGGGGAGCAGAGCAGCAACCATAGCACCTGGCCTGTGACTCTATGTTTGTATAACCTTCCTCCTTGGTTGTGCATGAAGCGGAAGTTCATTATGATGCTAGTGCTCATCCAAGGCCCTAAGCAACCCGACAACGACATTGATGTGTACCTAAGGCCATTAGTTGAAGAACTCTTATAGCTATGGAATGGAATAGGTGTACGTGCGTGGTATGAGCACATGGGGAAAGAATTTGACCTAAAGGCGTTGCTGTTCATGACCATCAATGATTGGCCTGCTCTCAGTAACCTTTCAGGACAGACAAACAAGGGATACCGCGCATGCACACACTGCTTGGATGATACCAATAGTATATATTTGGGTAATTGTAGGAAGAATGTGTACCTGGGACATCGTCGATTTATTCCGAGCAGGCATACCGTAAGAAAGAAAGGCAAGCATTTCAAAGGTCAGGCGGATCATCGGACGAAGCCTCGCCACCGTACTGGTGCTGATGTACATGATATGGCCAAGGATTTGAAGGTAGTCTTTGGAAAGGGTCCTGGCGGACAACCTGTTCCGAATGACGCTGACGGACGCGCACCCATGTGGAAGAAGAAATCTATATTTTGGGACCTGCCCTATTGGAAAGACCTAGAGGTCCGCTCTACAATCGACGCGATGCACGTGACGAAGAATCTTTGCGTGACCCTGCTTGGCTTCTTGGGAGTGTATGGGAAGACAAAAGATACACCTGAGGCACGAGAGGACCAGCAACGTATGCACAGAAAAGACGGCATACATTAGGGTCATGCCAGCTACGCTCTTACCAAAGAAGAGAAGGAAATCTTCTTTGAATGCCTGCTCAGTATTAAGGTACCATCTGGCTTCTCGTCGAATATAAAGGGAATAATAAATATGGCAGAGAAAAAGTTTTAGAACCTAAAGTCTCATGACTACCACGTGATTATGACGCAACTGCTTCCGGTTGCATTGAGGGGGCTTCTACCAGAAAACGTTCGATTAGCCATTGTGAAGCTATGTGCATTCCTCAATGCACTCTCTCAGAAGGTAATCGATCCAGAAATCATACCAAGGTTAGAGAATGATTTGGTGCAATGTCTTGTCAGTTTCGAGTTGGTGTTCCCACCATCCTTCTTCAACATCATGACGTACGTCCTAGTTCACCTATGCGAATAGATTAACGTTTTGGGTCCTGTATTTCTACACACTATGTTCCCCTTTGAGAGGTTCATGGGAGTCTTAAAGAAATATGTTCATAATCGTGCTAGGCCAGAAGGAAGCATCTCCAAGGGCCATGAAAATGAGGAGGTCATTGAGTTTTCTATTAACTTTATTCCTGACCTTAAGCCGATTAGTGTTCCTAAATCGCGGCATAAGGGCAAACTGGATGGAAAAGGCACGCTAGGAGGGAATCAAATAATATGTATGGACGAACATTCTCTCACGTAAGCACACTACACAGTTCTACAGAATTCCGCCTTGGTGGATCCGTATATGGACAAACACAAGAATTTTCTACGCTCCAAACACCCGAGCGGTCTGATGACTAGATTACACATGAACAAATGGGGACTTTTGCCGGCTGGTTGCAGACACGTGCCATGCATGACGCCTCTATTGAAGATGACCTGTACTTGCTGTCCTAGTTACCATCTTCGAATATAATGACTTTCAAAGGGTACGAGATAAATGGGAATACATTTTACATGATCGCCCAAGATAAGAAGAGCACCAACCAAAACAGTGGTGTCCGCTTTGATGCAGCAACCAAGACGGGAAAGGAAACATATTATGGTTACATAGAGGACATATGGGAACTTGACTATGGACTTGGTTTGAAGGTCCCTTTGCTTTGGTGCAAATGGGTCAATATGACACGAGGCAGGGTAACAGAAGACCCGCAGTACGGAATGACAACAGTGGATCTCAACAATCTTGTGTATGCAGACGAACCATTCGTCCTAGCCAATGATGTGGCACAGGTTTTCTATGTGAAGGACATGTCTACCAAGCCGAGAAAAAGAAAAGATAAGGAAGCGAATGCATCATACGATGAGCCAAAGCGCCACATAGTTCTTTTTGGAAAGAGAAACATCATCGAAGTGGATGACAAGACATACATGTGAGAAGATTATGAAAAGTTTGATGAAATTGCTCCATTCACAGTGAATATTGACCCGAGTATCGAGTTAAATGATGAAGATTTTCCATGGTTACAGCGCAAAGGGACACACGCGAAGAAAAAGTTTCACATCCAAAGATCTGGGATGTGATCGGCTTCACTATCATCACTTTCTTCTGTGTTTCACACCCAAGAGGGAATCTCTGTAATAGTTAAGGTAGTTATGTGTTTTGGCATTTGAAACGCGAAGAAATTTTATTTGCAAACAAATTCTTTCATGCATTTACTGATTTTTTCAGCTAAATGACCCTGAAATTGAAAAACACTTCAAATGAACTCCGAAAAGGTTGAAAGTTGGCATGGTATCATAATTTCACCCACATAGCATGTGCAAAAAAGTAGTGAGGGTTACGGCAAAAACTGGATGTACTTCGTGTACAAAATGAACAATCTCTTTCGAAGTATCAGGGTTTCGGACGAAAACTCATCTGTTACAAAGGAACTGCATTTTTTAAATAACCTAAGCAACACCAAATTGAATATAATGATCAAACACACTAATATTAAACATAAGAAAAAAGAATCACTGAAAAATCCATTTTTAAAGTTAAGTTATTCACAAACTAGTGATTCACACAAATTTCAAATAATTCAAAATTTAAACTATTCAAATTTAAAAACTACCGGCACTAAAAGAAAGTTTGTAATTGTTTGTACCTAAAGAAAAAATATTCACAAAGAAACTCTAAGTACAGCAAAAAACAACTCAGAAATAAATGAAAGAAAATAAATAAAGCAAAAAAGGAAAAAAAGAAAAATAAAAAGCCCGCCTACTGGGCCACAACGGCCTGCATACGACTAGAAACCCAACCTGTTGTTGGGCCAGGATGCAGGCCCGCAAGGCTCAGTTGGCCCACAGGGCAGCACAAAGTAGGTAGGCCCAGAAGGCCTGCTTTGGAGAGGAGCTCGAAGGAGCGGCCGCGGCTGGGTTTACAAAACAAGTGCGGCTGCCCTTCGCTGGGCAGGTGGGACTAAACTTTGCGCCCCTCGTCTGGCAGCGCACCCACTTTAGTACCGGGTCGTGGCTCCAACCGGTACTAGGGGGGGGGGTCTTTAGTACCGGTTGGAGCCACCAACCGGTACTAAAGGCCTGTTTTGGCCCCTTCCCGCCGCTTGGCCTAGCCAAAATAGGCCTTTAGTACCGGTTGGTGGCTCCAACCGGTACTAAAGGTGCCTCCTATATAAGAAAACACTTCAAAAATTTTAGTTTCTCATCTCCCACTTCTCTCTGCCGCCGCCCCATCCCGCACCGTCACCGTCCCCGTCCCGCGCCGTCGCCGCCCCCGTCGCGCCGTCCCGCGCCGTCGCCGTCCCCGTCGCGCCGCCGCCCCATCCCGCGCCCTCGCCATCCCCGCGCCGTCGCCATCCCCGTCCCCGTCGCCGCACGTCGCCGTCCCCGTCGCGCCGCCGCCCCGTCCCACGCCGTCGCCGTCCCCGTCGCCTCGACCTCGCCCGCGCGCACTGTGAGCCCCTCCCCCGTCCTCTCCTCCCTCCAATCCACCGCGCCACCACCGCCACCGGCCGCGCGCGCACACACACACTACACGCGCGCGCGCACACACACACTACACACGCGCGCACACACACACACAATTTTTTTTTTCTGTTTTTAGTGTTTAGTTTTTCTTCTTCTGTTTTTTTGTTTTTCGTACAAAGTTTTAGATGGATTAATTAATTATATTAGATCAATTTCAAATAGTATATAGAAATGTTAGAAATGTTAGAAATTTTAGAAATGTTAGTTCTAGATAGATGAATTAGATGAATTTTAAATTGTTAGACGATGATCGATGTTTTTTTAGTTTCTTATAATTTTAGTTATAGAAATTTAGAATTTGAATATAAGACACAATCCAATAATTTAAAAAATGTTACATTTGCATATAGTATTTGTTTTCGACGATGCCCGACCCACATCCTCGCTGTCGACTGGTTCGCGACGATGTCCTGCTTCAGAGGACCCATGTCCGAGACTGGGCTCTACTAGGCTGGCACTGGGAGGTGCTACCTTCAGGGGGGCGCCGCTTGGTGAGGAACCCGGCCCCGGGTCCCGTCGTCGACCCTGATCTCGTTTGGTGGCGTTTGCGTGGTCCACATTCGATGCAGAGGGAGCCGACCCCGCCGGAGGTGGTGCGTCGCCGTGTCAGGGAGGAGGACGAGCACGTCCGTCGCTACATGGCTGCTATGGACGTCAGGTTCTCCAATACCTGGCAGATTCTTTGGGCAGATGACTGAAGATATGATCCTGTGATGGTTCCTTCTCTTTGGGTGTCCACCGCCCTCGCCTCAGGAACCACGAGTGGCCTAGATTCTTCTGTAGTATTCGATCCTTATTAGCTAGCTAGCTAGTGATGTATTCAATATATAATATTCGAGATGATGTATTCAAGATTATATATATTATTAGAGACGATGTATTCAAGATTATATATTATTCGAGACGATGTATTCGAGATTATACATTATTCGAGACGATGCATATTATGTACTATGATTCAGTTTTTCCTTATTGATTACATCCATCATTGTAATTTGAATACTAAATTGTTTTATATTTCTTCTATATTAGTTAAATAAAAGCTATGGCGGACAATACCGGCAGAGAGGGAGAAGAGGCCATGTTTGAGATCATACGCAGCCCTCACGGGCCAGATGATCAGAATGAAGATTATGACGGCTACGAATATCTGAACAATACCGGGGAGGGTGATGATAAGATATTCGATCTCGATGACCGAATTGATGAAGTCATGAACTATGATTATGATTATGATGACGCAGACAATGTTGATCTTGAAATAACAAAGACCGGCGAGGTATATTTATATAAGCAGGCATCTGGTGATCATCACATGTTTTTTGATTTGAAGATATATTAACGAATCGATCTTTCTTCTTCCAGCCCTCCGGATCGAGCAAATCTACTTCTACAGACAGCAGGACAAAGCAAGGCCCGAGCAAAAAGTTGAAGGACGGTGTAAATTAGAACATCGATGCCATCAAACCTAATGGCGAACCAATCACGCCTAAGAACATTGCGAACAAGTTCATTCATCAGTGCGGAGTTCTTGTGAAGGACCAACTCCCGATCTCCATTCAAGAATGGAAAGAGCCAAAAAATAAACATCTAGATATTACTTGGGTCGACGACAGAGCAAAAAAACGCTTTGGGAATCTCTCATGGAACATTTCACCCTACCAGATCATTTCACTGATGCAAATGTGCAGAAAGTCAAGGACGCTGTTCTTAGGAAGATGGCAATTGCATTCAACACCCACAAGAAAACTGTATGGGCCAACTACGTCGAAGGAGGAAGGAAGACTCCAGAATTCAAGGGAACACTGGAGAAGCAAAGAGAACACTGGCCCGCTTTTGTCAAATTCAAGGAATCAAAATTATCTAAGCAACAGTCGAGAAAAAACAAGGCCAATGCCACAAAAAGACGCAGTTCCATAGGCTAGGGCCAGGTGGCTACGCGGTGGCAATGCCTAAGTGGGATAAGTCTGAGCAAGAGATGCTGGATGCAGGGGCCGATCCAGTTACTAGGAGCTGCCCCCCAGTTGCAGAAATTGGTTCTATGCGCATGGGGGGCGTTGGACCCGAAGATATGCCTGGTTTTGAAGAAGGCAAGTCTAGAAGGAGGCAAAGATAAGTTACTTCAAGCAATAGAAGATGCTCGAACGGGGGTGTTCACGCCCAACAGAGAGAATGACAAGCTTACGCATGCCCTGGGAAATCCTGAACACCCGGGAAGAACACAAGGCAAGGGCGTTGTTCTGTGGTATGAGGGCTTTTCGGACTGGAACGCCGACTACAGAACCCGTGCAAGAAGGAAGATGGAGGAGGAGAAGAAGAGGAAGTTGGAGGAGGAGCAGAGGAAGCAGGAAGCAGAACGCCTTCAAGGCCTAGAATCAGCACACGCGGACTTGGCACTCAAATTCCAGCGGCAACAACAGCAGATCGACTCACTTAGCCAGGAAAGGGGGTCTCAGCAGCGGCAACAGCTAGCGGATGATCCAACATTGGATAGCACCGTCCTATTCATGCTGAGAAGCAGCGTTGGTTCCGCCCCGGGCGATGCACTGCTGGATAGATACCCTGTGGATGACATCATGGAGAGCACTAACTGTGAGCTACACTTCAAAATGAAGAACATATCCATGAAGGTGGCGGACGCCATTGCTTTACAAATTCCCCCGATGCAGCCTTCCATTGCAACCCGATTCCAGCCGGCTATGCTCGTGTCCAGGTTGATGAAGTGGTGGACCAATATTCTGGCCTAGAGCTTGACATTCCTAGAGGTGAGGAGGATCACACACTGGGAGAGGCCAAACATCATATCATCCTATGGAGAAAGGATTGCATCATCTTTCCAAGGCCACCGACACCGTGTCAGTCGACCCCTCCTCGAAGTCCGCCACCACGTCAGCAGACCCCCGCTCCTCCAAGTCCGCCACCGCGTCAGGCCACTCCTCCTCCAAGTCCGGCAAAGCGTCAGGCCACTCCTCCTCCTCCAAGTCCGGCAAAACGTCAGGCCACTCCTCCTGCTTCAAGTTCGGCACAGCGTCAATAGACTCCTCCTCGAAGTTCGCCACCACATCAGCAGACTCCCACTCCTCCAAGTCCACCAACGCGTCAGGCCACTCCTCCTCCTCCAAGTCAGACACAGCGTCAGGCCACTCCTCCCGCTCCAACTCAGCCACGTCAACCGTCTCCGCCGCCTCAGCAATCACAGAGGAGAGCCGCCGCAGCTATGGTGCGTAGCGCTACGAGTCGAGGTAGTACATGAGGTATAGGCGAAGGCAAGCGATATAAATATGGTCCAAGCCTCACTCCTCTTCCTCAGAGGCCTTACGACATGACTGAGGAGCAAAACACAACCATAGTGCAGGCCCAAGTGGACGCCCATTTTGGACCAAAACCGGCACCGCCACCAAGGGAGAAAGTGCCTGAGGAAAAGATTGACCACTTCATTCGTATGGCTATACCACCAACTCCCAAGCCCGTTGACTCAGACTATGAGCGCCAAATCAGGAAGGCACATCGAGCATGACTACAGAAGGAGTTGAGCTCGAGATCGAGCCAAGCAACTGGCAAAAAATGCGGGAAAACCGTTCCCCATCTGGGAGAACAGGCGGCGCAGTCGATCCCCCCGCTTGTTGTGCCAACAACACATGAGAGTACCGCCGCCCTATATATATGTGGGAAAACTATTCCCCAGCTGGGCAATCTGGTAATAACCGAGGAGCATATAATGCAGGCTGAAATGCTCGGTATCATTGTTGGACAACTCCTCGAGATCGATCCCATGTCTCCGCTTAGAGAGGAGGAAATAAAACAGAAATATGTCCGCGGCCAACCTTTGATCGAGCCCGAGGAGGTCAAGAACCTCCCAACGATAATGTATGAATTGCATGATTGGTACATGAAAATTACCAAGAGTTCCAATCGAGAGTCCGTCATGGTGAAGGTCAAGGAAGGGCATTACTTCCATAAGCTAGCTCTGTCCGTTGAGTATTCAGAACTATTTCAGTTATTCAATCATGATACACTCGACAAATCTCTCGTTAGTTGCTATTGTCTGTAAGTGTTTTCTTTCTGTAATTTAAGTCTCAAGCTAGATTTAGTGCTCATTGATCGATCATTACCTGTAATTATCCTCACTATATTATTGTGGTATTATGCAGGATGAAGATGTATGAAATGAAAAAAAGCTGGACTCTATGGCATTGGGTTTGATGTGGAGCATCCCAAGGTCATCCCCATGGACCTACCTACGTCCCCTACGACACCAATTGGACCAATGACTAGAGCCCGAGCGAAGCCTATCGAAGATAAAGTGAACTCTCTCCTCTCTGAACTTCCACTTTCTATGCATGAGACATGGCTACTACCTAAGTCAAAGTTGTTGTGCATGATAAGGTACCAAGAGGACCCTCCTGAAGATGCACATGAAGATGTACAAGTCCCCAAGTTCACGGATGAAGAGGAACACCGAGAGAAGAAGAAGGCAGCTCCAGGACCCGGACATCCGGCCCCAAGCCCGGACATCCGGCCGCTGGATACTTCGACCACAACAGCCTACCAGCTGCCACGCATCTACAGGCCCCAGACATCCGACCATCGCCCGGACATCTGGCCTCGAGCCCAGATATCCGGACACCACCTTCCCGAGAGCGACATGGCCAGCTTCACCAGCCCGGACATCCGGCCTCCACAGCCCGGACGTCCGGCCCTCCGTGAACGCCTGGACATCCGGCCCGACGCCCGGGCGTCCGGCCTCCCCTGTCTGCACATAGTGTAAGGGCCGAGGCCCATGTACCCCTTCGCCCCCGTAGACTATATATACTCCACCTCGTCCTACTTTGTAGGGTTAGCAAAGGATTAGCTCATATTTCGTGTGAGAGCTTTGCTCATCCACTTGGTTTACCTCCACTTGGTTTACCTTCTCCTCGAAGATTGCGCCTCCTACGGAGAAGATCCCCCAAGCGGATTCAAGACCCCTTTACAGGAAGAACCTTAAGACCTCCTTTCGGAGAAGACCAGCTACCTTTGTATCGTCCCTAGTTGATCATGGATCTTGTATCTTCCTTTGTGTTCATGGATCTAGCGCATGTGTGATCATTCTTGTTGGTTTGACTGTTCTCTTGTGTTCCCCTCATGATTTTCCCCTCGTTTCCCTCCTCGTGTTCTTCGTGTTCATCGCGGGATCCGCTCCTTTCGTGAAACATCGGCCGATTAGGGTTCCTACCCTACATCATCTTGGTATCAAGAGCCACGTTGATCATGATTTCAGAGCCTCCCCGTTGTGTTGCTAGCGCAGTTTTGTTGTTTTTGTCCCTAATTCGAAAATTCCCCACAAAAATAGCCCCAATTTTTTTGTGATTTGTTGGTGTGATGAAGTTTTGTTGGATTTGATCCGCGGATTTCGTGTGTTGCAGGTAGATCTAGCTTTCCATCCACTTTTCCCCAATTTCCATCCACAAATTTCTCCGATTTTTGCCCGGATTTGACCTCTCCTCGCGATGATCTTCGAATCCATCCACGGATCCAGAGCCCGGACATCCGGCCCGACAAGCCCAGACATCTGGTGCCCCGGACATCTGGCCATCAAGCCCGGACATCCGGCCCCTGGCAGCACCACTTCCTCTCCACCGCCCGTTTTCCACCAAATTTTGTTCCAGTGCCCACATATACTTCCGCATACCTCCACCACTTTCGCATAGCACCACCATATACCACATACACAACCACCGCTTACCAACTCCACCTCCGACAATTTTGGTCCAATTTTGCTTTGAGAATTTGAGTTGCGGTACCGTGTCCTACCTGTGTTTCGGCTATTTAGGTACAGTTCGACTTCAACATCACCGCCGATCATCTTCTCCATGGACGCGTCATCAACAACGACCACCTCGACTACATCTTGGTATTGGACCATTGGATCACCGTCATCCGTTCTTGCTTACGGACGAGGAACCAAAGAATGTTAACCTCATCTTGATATAGTGATACATCATTCTTGCCATTACATTGATAGCCTTCATAGCCTTACTCCTTTGCATTGCTTACCCATCGATACTAGCCATTGAGTATTGCCGGCAACGAGACTTGTGCACATTAGTGATCATACTTCCCATAGCATACATACATCATTGTTGCATATCTTGGTATCATCTCTTGTGTCACAAGGTTGTCATCGCATACACAATTGCTATCTTGGTTCGTGAAGCATTGCATGAGAAAAGAGCTCCAAAATCAAAGAGCCAAACAAGCTTTTAAGAAAAAAGGAAATATAAGCAAAGAGCTTTTAAGCAAGAACCATAGCATCATACAACATTAAGATTTTCATACTCGATCATCTTGGATCATCACATAGAAACACCTTGCATAGAGCATACTTGGGATAGAAGTCGTTGCATTTTTGCTTAGTAGGTTGTGCACAAGTCTTTGTATCCGCCTATTGTGCAATCGTGCTAGCGTCTCTCTAGTGTTGTGCAACAAGAGAATTTTTGTGGATTCCACATTTTGGCTCACCCTTGGTTGCACGACCCCACTTATCTTTTTGCGTGTGTGTTTCCGTGTACCTTATATTGCTTGGTCTACTTGTTACATTGCAATCTTGAGAATCTTTTCCAACATTATTAAAGCTCACTTACAATTGCATTACATTTTGTGCCACCATCCTAACCAAGCTCCACCATAAGCTTTTACTTGTGTAGGTGTGAGAAACCGACAAGAATTGGTACCAATTGTGCTATTTCCTTGTCCACATTGGAGTGATCTTTGAACCACTTTCAACTTCGGTCAAGGTACATTTGGTATTCGTTCTTCTCTTTCTACCACTCACTTCTTCTCTTGGAATGATGGATAGGCCAAGTACTTCTACCAACCCACTCTTCATTGAGCACGGCGACGACATGAACGCCTATGTCACCAAGAGTCACCTCTTGGGTGCACAACGTGCTTTGCATCAAGAGCAACAAGCAATGAGTGAACCCATCGGCAACCTCGCCGCTGACTTGCGACTCTCTGAGCAACGTACAAGGGACTACTTCAACCACAAGCTCGACGATCACAAGCAAGAGAATGACGCAAGGATGGACGAGATTCGCGCTTTGTTGCTCAACCGCTCTTCTTCCACTTCGTCCTCTTCAAGAAGGAGCCGTTCAAGTCGACACTCCGACTTCACCCTCTCCGGCTCAAGTACACCGACATCAAACACTCTACGCCGTGCCTCGCGCAACGATCATCAAGCAAGCCTCAATCCTCTACGCGACACCAACTCGCAAGAATTCCGACAACGTCAAACCCAAGAGGCTTTTGCGCTAGCACGAGAAAGAAAACAACAACACCAACATGAAGAGGAAGAGCGAGCGCGTCTTCACCAAGATGCACAAGATGCTGAGGCACAACGCCAAGAACAACAACTCTGTGAAGCTCAAGCACTTGAGGCGCAATAAGCCCTCCAAGATTCAAGTCGAGCCGTAGCTAACTGAGGCTGACAAGCTCGTGAACATGAAGAAGGACTTCAAGAAGAAATTCAAGAACAAAGATTTCAAGCTCGCGTGCATCGTCAAGTTCCTCAAGTTCCTCGTCGAGCTCGACAAGATCCTCCACAAGCTCGCCACGAACATTAAGTTCATCAAGAGCATGAAGAAAATGGGAATCCTCCACGACAAGAGCAACATGAGGTCGACAACCCTCTTCTCCAAGAGCAACACGAGCTTGACAATCATCAACAACATGGACGTCATCATCCCCGACCCCAACACAATGATGAGCAACGCTACGACAAGCTCAAGTTCACCATGCCCAAGTTCGATGGAAGCAATGATCCCGAAGAGTACCTTTCATGGGCATTGAAGGTCGACAAAATCTTCCGTTTGCACAACTATGAAGAAGAGAAGAAGATCGCGATGGCATCCCTTGAGTTCCAAGACTATGTCCTCATTTGGTGGGAACAAGTTATCGAGCGCCGAGAGGCAAGAGGTGAACCACCCTTCACTACTTGGGCGCAAATGAAGGATGTCATGAGAGCATGCTTCGTGCCTACCTACTACAACCGCGACCTCTTCAAGAAACTCCAACTACTCAAGCAAGGAACCAAGAGCGTTGAAGAGTACTACAAGGAGATGGAGATTGCCATGATAAGAGCCAACGTCACGGAAGATGATGAGCAAACAATGGCACATTTCTTGAATGGACTCAACCATCCTATCAAGAAGATCGCCGACTTCCAACCATACGCGAACCTCATCGAGCTAGTGCACCAAGCTACCAAAGTGAAACGTCAAGTGCAAGACGATTTCAAGTATGCCAAATTCTCATCCAAGTCCTACGGCTTATCCAACACCCAAGCTTCAATGACTCCAACACCGTCTACCAAACCTTCTACAAGCAACGTCGACAAGTCGAGTTCCAAGAAAGCTTTGTCAACTCTAAGTCATCCTCCTACAACGAGCAACTTCAAGGCGAGAGCTTCATCATCCTCAACCCCAACCGATGAGACCGTTAAGACAAGTTCCTTCAAATGCTTCACATGCGGAGGCCGAGGCCACAAGTCCTATGAGTGCACCAACAAGTGGACCATGATCCTCAACGACGACGGCACTTACGACTCAATGAGTGAAGGAGAAATGGATACCCTCGAGCAAGTCGCCATGCAGCGGCAAGTGAACGATGAAGAAGAACAAGTCTTTTGCGATGAAGATTCAAGTCCCGCTCTTGTTGTCTCCAAGGTCTTGACTCTCCAACATCACCAAGAAGAAGACCAACGATGCCATATCTTTCATACCAAGGCCGGCATCAATGGACGATCCATCAAGGTCATCATCGATGGAGGGAGTTGTCATAATCTCGCAAGTGAAGAACTTTGCTCCAAGCTCCAATTGCCCAACACGAAGCACCCACAACCATACAAAGTGCAATGGCTTAGCAACTCCGGCACTATCCAAGTCGAGCATCGAGTACAAGTGTCCTTCAAAATTGGCGCCTACGAAGAAACTTTGGAGTGCGACGTCGTTCCAATGACCGTGTGCCACCTTCTCCTTGGACGCCCATGGCAATTTGATAGAGGAGTCATTCACAATGGCCGAACGAACCACTACATCTTCAAGATGAAGGGCAAGGAGTACGTAGTTCATCCCATGTCTCCAAGCCAAGTTGTCGCCGACAAGCAAGCCACCCATCATGGAGATAATAGTGAGAGAGCGAGCCACCAAAAAGAGAGTGAGCGTCACAAGCCCAAATCGAGCACCTCCACGATGAGCGAAAAGAAGAACTTAGTCCTATTTGCCACCAAAAGTGAGATAAGAGGAGTGTGTGAGAACCCATCTAGTGTCCTACACTACGTCCTTTTGTGCAAGGACAATGCACCACAAGCTAACACCTCTCACACTCTTCCTCTAGTGTTGTCTTCTCTTTTGCAGGAATTTGACGATGTTTTCCCCGATGAGCTACCTCTGGGACTACCTCCACTACGAGGCATTGAGCACCGCATCGACCTCATCCCCGGAGCAGCACTTCTGAACAAAGCTCCCTACCGCGCCAACCCCGAAGAAACCAAAGAAATACAAAGGCAAGTAAAGCATCTCATAGACCATGGACATGTGCGTGAAAGTTTGAGCCCTTGTGCCGTCCTGGTCATTCTTGTGCTAAAACGAGATGGTAGCTTTCGCATGTGCTCCGATTGTAGACCTATCAATGCTATCACCGTTCGCTATAGGTATGCCATTCCATACCTTGACGATATGCTTGATGAACTTAGTGGTGCCACTATCTTTTCAAAAATTGATCTTAAGAGTGGTTACTATCAAATCCACATACAAGAGGGTGATGAATGGAAAACCGCTTTCAAAACCAAGTTTGGCTTGTATGAGTGGTTAGTCATGCCTATGGGTCTATCGGAAGCACCGAGTACTTTTATGCGTCTTATGAATCATGTCTTTCGCCCTTAAATTGGTGTGTTTGTTGTGGTCTACTTCGATGATATCGTTGTTTTTAGCAAGTCTCTCAAAGAGCAAGTCACCCATGTCCGAACCGTTTTACAAACTCTTAAAAAAGAGCGTCTCTATGCTAATATGGAGAAATGCCTTTTGGCGTTGACAAGCTCATTTTCTTGGGTTTTGTTGTCTCTTCTAAGGGTGTTCATGTTGATGAGTGCAAGATCAATGCTATTAAGACTTGGCCACAACCGACCAATTTGCAACAAGTGCGTAGCTTTCTTGGCCTTGCGGGTTTCTATCGTCGCTTTGTGAAAGATTTTAGCACCATTGCTTCGCTTTGCATGCTTTGAGCAAGAAGAATGCACCTTTTGTTTGGGGACCATCCCAAGATACCGCTTTCAATGAGCTTAAGAATTTGCTTACTCATGCTCCCATGCTTGCATTACCCAACTTTGACAAACCCTTTGAGATTCATTGCGATGCTAGTGGTAATGGCATAGGAGGTGTGTTAACACAAGACAAGCGCCCCATAGCTTACTCTAGTGAGAAACTATCCAGAGTGTAGGATCGAAAGTATGTCTAGAGGGGGGGGTGATTAGACTACTTGACCAAATAAAAACTTATCCTTTTCCCAATTTTAGTTCTTGGCAGATTTAGCAACTTTGGACAAGTCAAGCAATCTTAACACAATTCAAGCAAGCATGCAAAGAGTATATAAGCAGCGGAAAGTAAAGCATGCAACTTGCAAGAATGTAAAGAGAAGGGTTTGGAGGATTCAAACGCAATAGGAGACACGAATGTTTTTGTCATGGTTCCGATAGGTGGTGCTATCGTACATCCACGTTGATGGAGACTTCAACCCACGAAGGGTAACGGCTGCGCGAGTCCACGGAGGGCTCCACCCACGAAGGGTCCATGAAGAAGCAACCTTGTCTATCCCACCATGGCCGTCGCCCACGAAGGACTTGCCTCACTAGCGGTAGATCTTCACGAAGTAGGCGATCTCCTTGCCCTTACAAGCTCCTTGGTTCAACTCCACAATCTTGTCGGAGGATCCCAAGTGACACCTAGCCAATCTAGGAGACACCACTCTCCAAGAAGTAGCAAATGGTGTGTTGATGATGAACTCCTTGCTCATGTGCTTCAAATGATAGTCTCCCCAACACCCAACTCTCTCTCACAGGATATGGATTTGGTGGAAAGAAGATTTGAGTGGAAAGCAAATTGGGGAAGGCTAGAGATCAAGATTCATATGGTAAGAATGGAATATCTTGGCCTCAACACAAGTGTAGGTGGTTCTCTCTCAGAAAAAGTAAGTTGGAAGTGTAGGTTTGTTCTGATGGCTCTCTCCACGAATGAAGATGAGGTGGAGGGGTATATATAGCCTCCACACAAATCTAACCGTTACACACAATCTGCCAATCTCGGTGGGACCGAATTGATAAACTCGGCTGGACCGATTCAGCAAATCTAGTGACCGTTAGGTGTTTCGATGGGACCGACTGGATCAACTCGGTGGGACCGATGTGCTAGGGTTAGGGTAAATCCAAAACTCGGTTTGACCGATTACTCAAACTCGGTGGGACTGATTTGGGTAATAAGCGAAACAGAGAGTTGGTCAGGTAAACTCGGTGGGACCGATTCGCTCATTTCGGTGAGACCGAAATGTTACAAAAGGGAAACAGAGAGTTTACATTGCAATCTCGGTGGGACCGATCGCTCATCTCGGTGGGACCGAAACGTTACGAAGGGAAACAGAGAGATTACAATCCCATCTCGGTGAGACCGAGATCCCTATCGGCGAGACCGATTTGCCTAGGGTTTGTGGCAGTGGCTATGACATCTGAACTCGGTGGCACCGGATAGAAAGAACCAGTGGGGCCGAGTTTGACTTTTGGTTTAGGTCATAAGTGGATGTGAGAGAGTAATTGAGGGTTTTGGAGCATATCACTAAGCATTTTGAGCAAGAGCCTCATTAAGCAACACCTCATCCCTCCTTGATAGTATTGGCTTTTCCTATAGACTCAATGTGATATTGGATCACTAAAATAGAAAATGTAGAGTCTTGAGCTTTGAGCTTGAGCCAATCCTTTTGTCTTTGGCATTTTGAGGGGACCACTTTTCTCATCCATGCCATGCCAATCATTGAGCTTTCCCGAGATATTAATCTTGAAATAGCATTAGCTCAATGAGCTATATGTTGTTAGGAATTACCAAAACCACCTAGGGATAGTTGCACTTTCAATCTCCCCCTTTTTGGTAATTGATGACAACATATAGATCAAAGCTTCGACAAATGATAATAAGAGTGAAAAACATTGTCACTTTGAGAAGTATGTGAAAAGCAAGAGCTCCCCCTAAATTTGTGCATAGTTTAAGATTTGCTTTGGATTGCAAATGCACAATGAGTTAGGATCATGGGTTACTCTTCCATGTCACATACATCTTGGTGGAGCGCTCAAAATGATAATAATTAATACATGCACTCATCACCAAGCAAAGTGAATGATCATATGGGGATATAAAAAGATAATGTCATCCAACAAGCATTAAGGTAGCATATGATCAAACACATGATCATCCAAGTATCACACACAAGCATAAATTATCTCAAACAAGCAAATAAACAAAGTTCAACCACCAAACAATAAAAGAGAACAAAAAGCAACACTCTCTCTCGAAGCCTATGGTCTATACATTTTCTCCCCCTTTGGCAACAAGTTACCAAAAAGTTCATAAAAATGCATAGTGCTAGATCGACTCTCAGGCTTGGTCTTCAGGTGGTGGTGTAGATAAAACTCCAAGGACGAAGGCATCAGTTGATGTATATGGAGCTGGTGGAGTGGGTGCTGGAGCTGGTGGCACTAAAGCTGTAGCTGGTGCAGATGAAGTTGCTCTGGTGTCTGTAACAGGCACTGCATTAGATCTCTGTCCTTTGGGCACTCTAGCAAAAGCATCAGTTGTAGACTTGCCCTTCTTCTCCTACGCTTCATCCTGAAGTTGCTCAACAACTGACTGTATCTCAGTGACCTTCACATCTAAATCATAGAACTTCTGCTCCATGATCCTCTCCAAGCTCTCCCGATTTTGAGTCAGGTGGCCAATCCCTTCTCAATCCTCAGAGTGGAGGCAATCAAGTAGCCAAGCTTATCTTGCTTGCTCTTCAGAAGATACTGAGATGCTTCATCAATGATTGGCATCTTTGCAGCCTTTTCAGTCCTTGCCTTCTCCCTCTTTGCTTGTGCTTGCACAGAAGATGGTTCATTCTCATCCATCACCACAGTGTTGTCCTCAAAGTCTGGGTAGATGGGCATGTGTTCCTTGTCCAAGAGATATGTGCCAGTGCCCATCTTGGAGTTGATTAGCTCCTGGATCTATGGGGCATACCCACAACTTCTCTTCTGATCTGCGCCTGTTCTCTTTATGGTTTCCACAATTAGGTTCATGACTTTGAACTTTTGAGGCACATCAAATATGTGAAGCAGGTTAATTGCATGGCCTCTGATCATCTTGTGATCACCTGACTTTGGCAAGAGAGTGTGCCCGAGGATCCAGTTGATTGTTGGCAAACCTGATAGAAGGTAATGTACTGATCCAAACTTGTGTGTCTCAAGAGCAGCATCTGGGATCTCTTTGTACATATGTGCCATGGTGTTGTGATCCTTCTTCTTCTTGGCATAGACATCCAAGTCATCTTCATTTTCCTCAGGAGAATTGATCAATTTTGCCCATTCTTCAACCATTGACTGGTACCTAGTACCTTCAGACATCCAGACAATCCTTCCATCTGGGTAGAAATGAGCTGTGGAGTAGAACTGCATAATAAGCTCATCATTCCACTTTGTGAGCTTCTGAGCCACAAACTCATCGACTCCACATGCCTTGAAGCTGTCATATACACCAGGGAAGTGATCCTCATTTTCCTCAATGAATTTCCAATCAACCCATCTCATGTCACACACTATGGGCTTCTTGTCAAGTAAAATAGTCTCATAGAAGTCCCGTTGTTCCTTTGTATGGAACCTGTAGTCCACAACAGTCCTTCTCCTGGTGTCATATGGATCAGACTCTCTCCATAGCCTCAATCCCGAATCCTTCCTGATTTTCATATTCTCTGCAACTGGGTGTGCATCATTGTGATCTGGAATTTTGGGCTTCAACTTCCTCAACACAACATAATCATCATCTTCTTCAGTAGCTTGAGGCACTGGGGACTTGTTCTTCTCCTCAGCAGGGATGTTCCTGGTGCTCCTCTTGGGTTTTGGCTTTGGAGCTGGAGCAACAGTCTTAGGAGCAGTTTTGGGCTTAGATGGAGCAACCCCTGCCCTTATAGCATCTCCCATAAGCTTTTGAGCTTTGGGTGCTGGTGCTGCATCCTCTTTCTCTTCCTCTTCTTCAGAATCTCTCATTATTGAAGATCTGCCAAGCACTCTGGCAGTGGTCTTCTTGACCCCTTCCTTCCTTTTCTTCTTTGCCACAACCTGTTCTTTGGGTGCAGATCCCAAAGTCTCTTGAGTGGATGTTCTGGCCTTTGACATGGGAACTCTCTTGGCAGGAACCTTTTGCTTCATTCCTGGCTTAGTGGCAGCAGCTGTACCATATTCCTTTTTCAGGACTTTCTTCTTTGAGGTGGCCTCTTCCTCAACAGCCACATAGTCCTCATCCTCAGAATCTGAGGTTCTCTTCTTTCTGGTCCTGGTGGCTGCCTTAGGCAAGTTTCTGGGTGTACTCCTACTTCCCTCATCAAAGCTGCTAGAGGGACTAGTGCCCTCACTCGTGTTAACTTGCTCCTCAGACTTGTTCTGACTGTCACTCTGATCTGACATGATGCAAACACTGACAGCAGACCCTGTGAATAGATTATAGATGAGGTAGATTGGATGAGCATCACAAAGTACAGAGTTTTTTGCAAAAGAATGAGTCAAAAACTTAGTTTTAGTTTTCCACAGAAAGCATTTCGGATCTACCGATTTGAAAACTCGGTGAAAACAAAGCAGCTTTTGGAACCTAAACTAGTGAACTCGGTCAGACCGAGTCACAGTTCGGTGGCACCGAGACTTCTAGGGTTTCACAAAGTATTGAACTCGGTCACACCGATTTGCAATTCTCGGTCAGACCGAGAATCACATGTGCAATGGCCTTAGCCAAATTGGTGGAACCGATTTCAACAACTCGGTTGGTCCGAGATGATTTCGGCGGAAACCTAACCCTAAATTTTCAATCCACGACTAGACTACAGAGTGATTTCGCTAGATAGAGTGATCTCAATCATGGCAAGATACAAGGCAAAACAATGTGCTAGGAATCGGAGGGGGATTAACACAAGGATCAAGTCCATACCCTAAGTGTGGCAATGGACCTGCTACGGCGACAACGGCGGAGACGATTTCCGTTGACGGCGGCGGAGACCAGCAGCGGGAGGCAGCTGGCGATGAGGAGGACGATCCGGAGACCCAGGGAGGCAGAGCAGGCTGAGCGCGGGCGAAGGGGTTCGGAAATTTTTCCAAATTTTTGCCCGGGGATATATATAGCCTGACCCTATTGGTGTGACCGAGTGGAATAACTTGGTGGCACCAAGATGCATAACTACAAGCAGTTACTGCAACTCGGTGTGACCGAAAAGTTCAAATCGGTTGCACCGAGATTGAAAACCTAGATCGACTTAGTGATCTCGGTATAACCGAAATGGATGAATCGGTCAGACCGAAACACACAAAGAAGTTTTGGAAGTTTAAGTCTATGACGAATCGGGGACTCCGAGTGCTCCTCACACAGAGTGGTTCGAATTTGACTTGATCAAACTTTCTGATGTAGCATGAATAGAGTTTGAGACGAGAAAAGCATAGATAGCTAGAGACGGTTCTTAGGCATTCTTGTCCATCCACTTGGCAAAAGAAAAAGGAACCAAACAATCAAAACAACAAGTGGATGTCCTCGAATGAGTAAATTATGCAACCAACATGCTCACATAATAAAATGGCAAATGAAATATGTGGCAAAGCATGCACAACCAATTCTAGCATCTATCAAGCAATTGGCGATGACTAGGTCATCTATATATGAGTATATTGACTTAGGAGTCAAATGAGAACACTTGATCATAGGTCATACTCATCATTTAAGCACAAATGGGGTTACCACTTTTACATAAAGCGTTGTTGTGTTCACACCATTAGAGTTTCTTTAGCTCAATTTTAGAGTAAAGCTCCCCTAGATGTGAGATCCCCCCTAAGAGGGATGAACTAACCTTGGGTTTTGTCGATGATGACTTCATGTAGATGTTGAAGATGTGAATGCTCAATGTTGATGTAGATCATTTGGAGCAATCCTTTGGAGTGAGTTGCACTTTCAATAACTACATGGGTTAGTCCCACAAGGAACAAACAAGGATATCCATAGATATAGAGTGATGCACACACAAGATGGTGTCTATGAAAGCATTAGGTTACCTTGTCCCTTGTCTTACCAACAAGAGGGTTTGTGACTCCTTGAACTAGTGCAAGATGTGGAAGTTGATTGCACTTGTTCTTTCCAAAATGATAAGAGTGAAGTATGTTGGTGGAGTCACCCTCAGGAACTCTCTAGTTCTTCTTCTTAGGGATCCACATCATCTTGATGGGAATCCTTGGAGTTGTAGTCGTACTTGATGAAGTAGAACTTGATGTAGTCTTGGGAACCCACTTGACCAAGACCTTGGGTGCTTCTTCAAATGCATCAATTTCCTCTTGAAGGTTGTCCTTGCCTTTTTGCTCGTGGTCTTGTGGTGGAAGATCATCTTGAGCATGTGTACCTTTGAAGGAAGTAGGATCATACTTCTTTTGTTGAGGAACAAACTTCATCTTGGGGTATTGATCTTCTTCCCACTCAACTCCATTGGCATTGAACTTTCGTTCAAAACCAACACCTTGGTTCTTCCGGTGTCTTCCTTGCTTGCGTACAATTTCCTCGAATTGCTTACTCCTGACAAGGCTCTTGTAAACACCTTTCTCTATAATTCCCTTCAATAAGCTATTTTCTTGCTCAAGTGTAACTTGGCTAAGAGAATCATTAGTGGAATCAAGAGAACTACTAGAAGCAACAACATTGGATTTAACATGATTATTGTCACTACTAGAGGAAGAATCTTTCTTGTTCTTGTTACTAGACTTGACTTGAGGCATGTAAGTGGATAAAAGTAAACGCTTGGCAATGTAAGAAGAATTTTTCTTGTGAAGATCATCATTGATTGCTTTTAAGAACTCATGGTCTTGCTCAAGGTTGAGCTTTTCAAAACGTAATTTCTCATGAGTCCTTAAAAGTTCTCGATGATCTCCTAAGATAGTTTCATGAGCTAACTTAAGAGTGTTTAGTTCTTTAGTTAGAAACTCAATCTTCTCCTTATCATTGTCATTCGTTTTATCTTGATTAGCATGATTGATTGATGTTTCATCATAGTATTCATCACTAGAGTTGTCAACAAGTAAATCATCATCACCTAACAAGTCATCTTCATCACTATTGAAATCAACAAACTCAGGGTGTGATACCTTTGGGACTTTAGCCATGAAGCATCTTCCAAGTCCTTCATTCGGTGAATCAAATATGTCGTAGGAGTTGGTTGACACAAGTGCTAGAACGGCAACACCTTCATCTTGAGTATATTTGGAGTCAGAGTGATAGCTTCTCTCGGAGTGATTGTCGGAGTCGGAGCCGGATACCCATTCACCAACGTGAGCTTGATGTCTTCATTTTGTGTAGCTCCTTGATGACTTGTCCTTCCTTTCCGAATCCTTGCTTCTCTGGGATGTTCTTCGTTCATAACGATCATCTCTACTCCTTCTCTCTCTTGATGGTGATTCTTCTCTTCTACTTCTTCTTTTTGGAGAATCTTCTCTTCTCTTGTAGGGTGCCGTACACTCATTGGAATAGTGTCCGGGTCTTCCACAATTGTAGCAATTTCGCTCGCGACTAAAAGATCCGATTTATATCTGACAGATAGGAAGGAAACAAATGGGAATTTTGCAAAAAGATACCCATACTCCTCTCCAGATTTGCAAATAAGGCCTTCCCTCGTTCATCCTTTTCTCCCACAAGATAAACTACTCATACAAATGCATCTTGATGCGTGCAACGCATGGGCATCTTGCTAGTTCTAAAAACCTTTCCATCATTTGCCACACTACTGGTTGCAGATGAAAAACCTACCCAAGCACAGCGCGATACAGGAGCGACGCACAATTACAAGCTGATATTCTGTTGGACAATGGAGGCTATAACCAATTACTTTTACGGGAACAATAGCACCCAGGAAATTTGAAGGGTAGGTATGAACAAAATTGGAAATTCACATGTACTGCTAAGTGATTCAATACACACATTACCAATCGAGGAGGAGAACGATGGTCGCGGCGGCCTCTGTGAGTCATGGTCGGCAACAGGAGTCAGTTCATTGTCCACGACGGTGGTACTTCTGCGCTTGGCGTCGGCTTCCGGGAGGCATACCCGAGACCGTGGAAGACGATGCCGGGGAAGAGGCTCCGTGTACGATGACGACGGTGGACCGGCTCCAGTGCGGCATACGAGGTCATCGATGAGGCAGATGCGCTGCGGTGGACGAGTGCGGCGATGTAAAGGGGAGGAGCACGAAGGTTGCGGTGTCGTGGAGAAGTCTATTTTGCGGTGGGGATAGAAAATGGGGAGTATTCAGGTGTACTACTCTGGGTGCCTAGGTGGGGTTGGTTGGGTAGGGTGAACCTGAAGTTACGAAAACAGCCCCCTACCAAGCATCATCCGTAGGCCTGTTCGGAAGGCTATGATGATAACTTTCCACTGCTCGAATCAGGGTCGCGGGAGATTTTCCCACCGACCTCAAAATTTTGTGACACTGGACTCCCCATGTGGCGTGTTGAGTGATTCGGCTAAGCAACTAGCGAGTAGTAGTAGTAAACTCTGCATATTAGGTTTGACGAAGTCAAACTTCCTAAAGTTTAACCAAGTTTATAGAAAAATATAAACATTTACCATAACAAACATGTATGATGTGAAAGTACATTCAATAATGAATCTAATGATATTTATTTGTTATTGTATATGTTAATATTTTTTGTTATAAGCTTTCTAAGAGTTTACAAAACTTGACTTTGACCAATGCTAATACGCGGACTTAAATAAAGATGGAGGGAGTACACATTTGTTTTCTTAATTTGTAGTGAACTAATCATTTGTTGAAATTGTGAAATAAATATATTAGGCTATTGACTTCGAATGTAATGGTCTATAAAATTCAATAGTTACAATCATTATCGAATCCCAAGATGTATACAAGGTCTATAGTACTTCACAACATGCTCAAACTCACATAATCCCAGTCAAATGAGAATCTAAATGCATTTCATAGTTATTACTTTGTAGGATGCAACAAAAACAACCATAACTCTACATCAACCATTATAGAAGCAGCATTTTGACATATCCCAATGTGTAAATGAAACGTGCAGAGAGAGCTTTTGAAGATGGAGCAGATAGGGCAGGAAAGATTGTATGTATGTGGACGAGAGAGTAGGAGACAAACCTAATGAGACAGAGAGAGAGATAGAGAGAGAAAGAGAGAGGAAGAAGTTAGGTTTGTGAGAAAGATGGATACATGTAATATACATGAGATGCGTGTGCATCTGGATTCTGTATACGTGGAAGGAGAAGAGACAACATGTTTGATGAGAGAGCTGGAAAAACATAGACGAGAGGGGAAGGGTCTCGTGGGTTGAGGGATTGACAATTTTGTGCGGGGGAGAGAGGGGTTGGTAATTTTGTGCAAGAGAGAGAGGGTGGGGGGAGGAGTCAGTCAGCCGTCGTCACATCACCCTGCTTCCAAATGACCCCGCATTCTCTAGCACGGTGTGGTCGCTGTCTTCGATCTGCTCGATGCCCTCTTTGAAGATTGAGGTGTTGTGCATGTTGGGGTGCAAAGAAGCACAAGCGAGAGTGGTCGCCGTATAACCTTGGATGGGGATGAATTGTGTGCTCGGGGGAGTGTGTGTGTGTGTTATGCTGCGTGTCTCTCTCTCTGGGTGTGTGTGTGTGTCAGATATTGAGAGAAAACAAACCTAAGGAGAGAAATGGGTATTCACGAAGAGATTGTGCGGGCCTTGAGGTGGGCAGGGGCCGGGTGAGGGTGTCAAAATGTGCGCGTTGATGCATGTGTTGCATGCGACCGTGCGAGGGATGGACGAATCGAGAGAGATGGTTGTTGTGTTACGGATGCTCCTCTCTCGGTCTCTCTCTCTCTCCCCCTCGCTCTCTCTCTCTCTCACACACACACACAAGTAAGGCCCTGTTTGGTTCCAAATAAGTCACCAACTTATAAGTCGAAAAGTGCAAAAAGTGACTATTTTGCCAAACGGACCCAACTTATAAGTCACCCCAACTTATAAGTCATAAGTTGCTCCACCCCAACTTAAAACTTACAAGTCACCCCTTTTTACGTGGGTCCCATCACCTTTACATTAAAAACACAAGGTGGGAAGGTATGGTCAGGTGACTTATAAGTCAGATGACAACCAAATAGGCGTGACTTATAAGTCACCTGACTTATAAGTCAGGTGACTTATTGGAACCAAACAGGCCCTAAACTAGAAGACCGTTCTCTCCTGTATACACAACATATCGGCATCTGTCTATGTCTCACTCATGCATGATCATTTGCACATTCACACCTCTCTATGTCTGTATCACATGCACACCGTCTCCACATTGCCCTTCCGCTAGAACACACATATGGACACATACACACGTTCTCTCTCAGTCACACACACAAAATCAGTATTAAAAAAAACTAGGGCACAGCTAAAACGTCCAAATCCAAATAAACACGAACTGGAGCTAAATTCAAATATATGGAAATATTGCAGCGTCAAGAACTTCCACAGGAAAAAAAGTTGAGTAATATTTGAGGATTGTTTTCACACACACAAAAAGGTTCGGTGGATGTCCTTCGAGCGCGACACGGTGACGCACCGTTCGATCGACTGCGCGGTCGTGGTTCACGCGCTTGCACAGGATTTCGTATCGTGGCTGTGGTACTAACTAATAAAAGCGCTGCCTAAGTCTAATGTTTACGTGTACTAGTACGGTTTTCTTTTAAGTTTGACCAACCTTATATATATAAAACTAAAGTAAGCTCCCACACGCGCACTCATCAATATGCCGCTGCCGCCGTTGCGCATGCCGGCGCCCGCCTGCTCCGGCCAACAATTTCTCGCCCATCACCGCCGTGTCGCTGCCATCCCTGTGCCATGAAGCTGAAGGCTCACCCGCTCACGTCGTCTGCAGTCCCTCCTCGCGATGCTGCCACGCTGCCAAGCACGCGAGCAGCTGGTGGAGCCGTGTAACGCCCTCGATGCGGCTATATCTCCTACGTGTCGGAGCACGACTTAGAGGCATAACCGCATTGAAAGCATGTCGCAAGTAAGGTAATCTTCACAACAACCCATGTAAATAGATAATAAGGGGAAAGGTACTTAGTTGGCTTACACTCGCCACATCACACAAAGTACATAAATAGCATTACAACATCCAATACACTCATGGTCCGACTATGGTACCAAAATAAAAGATCAACCCCAACAAGCGACATGGTCCCGATCGCCCCAACTGGGCACCACTACTGATCATCAGGGAAAGACACATAGTAACGGCGTGAGTCTTCGTTGAACTCCCACTTGAGCTCAAGCGCATCATCTGGAGCGGAGTCATCGGGCCCTGCATCTGGTTTGGAAGTAATCTGTGAGCCACGGGGACTCAGCAATCTCGCACCCTCGCGATCAAGACTATTTAAGCTTATAGGTAAGGCAAGGTAATATGTGGAGCTGCGTCAAGCGACTAGCATATTTGGTGGCTAACCTGTTCGCAAAAGAGAGCGAGAAGAGAAAGCAAAGCACGAACGAAGAACTAAAGAAACAACCTACGACAAACATTACTCCAACACCGTGTTCACTTCCCGGACCCCGCCGAGAAGAGACCATCACGGTAACACACAGTTGATTCATTTTAATTAAGTTAAGGTTCAAGTTATCTACAATCGGACATTAACAAATTCCCATCTGCCCATAACCGCGGGCATGGCTTTCAAAAGTTCAAATCCCTGCAGGGGAGTCACAACTTAGCCCATCACAAGCTCTCACGGTCAACGAAGGATAAACCTTCTCCCAAGACATTCCGATTAGACTCGGTATCCCGGTTCTACAAGACAACTTCGACAAGGTAAAACAAATCCAGCAACACCGCCCGGATGTGCCAACAAATCCCGATAGGAGCTGCACATATCTCGTTCTCAGGGGGCACCGGATTGTCCAAGGTACGGGTAGGCCAGCCCAGAGTTGCCCCTGGTGGCCACCGGCAGCTGACAGGTTGGACCAACACTCAGAGGAGCACTGGCCCGGGGGTTTAAATAAAGATGACCCTTGAGTCCGCGAAACCCAAGGGAAAAAGAGGCTAGGTGGCGAATGGTAAAACCAAAGTTGGGCATTGCTGGAAGAGTTTTATTCAAGGTGAACTGTCAAGGGGTTCCCATTATTACCTAACCGCGTAAGGAACGCAAAATCCGGGAACATAACACCGATATGACGGAAACTAGGGCGGCAAGAGTGGAACAAAACACTAGGCAAAAGGCCGAGCCTTCCACCCTTTACCAAGTATATAGATGCATTAAGATAACAAGATAATATCATGATATCCCAAAAAATAAACAATGTTCCAACAAGGAACGGTCTCCAATCTTCACCTGCAATTAGGAACGCTATAAGAGGGGCTGAGCAAAGCGGTAACATAGCCAATCAACGGTTTGCTAGGACATGGTGGGTTAGAGGTTTGACATGTCAATTTGGGAGGCATGAAAAAGCAAGTGGTAGGCATCGTAGCATAGGCATAGCAAAAGAGCGAGCAACTAGCAAGCAAAGATGGAAGTGATTTCGAGGGTATGGTCATCTTGCCTGCAAAGTTGTCAGAGTTGACTGGATCCTCGAAAGAAAACTCAATGGGCTCCTCGTTAGCGAACTCGTCTCCCGGCTCTACCCAAACAAGACAAACAAGCAAGAGGAACACAATCAACCATGTGCAAAGCTCAAACAACATGATGCAAACATGGTATGCTATGTGGGATGCGGTATGCGATGCATATGCAAGATTTGCAAAGGAATGATGGAACCAGGCCTCAACTTGGAAATCCAAGAGTGCCACTGGAAAGGTGAGGTGATTTCGGTTGAAATCGATATAAAGATCACCGGAATCGGATGCACGGTTTGGAAATGGCAAGAAAAACAAATATGACACCGGTCTGCGATAAACATCAAGTAGCCATCTAAAAGCATCAAGATAAATATGCTACCGCACTCAAACATGGCAACAAAATACATGGCAGGAATCCACTCATGATGCTTGACAAAATATGAACAGTGAGCTACGGCCATTTCATCCATTAACAGGTTCAAACAAGCATGGCAAAAGTGCAATTGGTAAACAGGTTTCAGACTTGGTGAAATTAACACAAGCCTGGAATTTCAGATCAGGTAGCATACTTTGGAGCAAGAAAACTATATGCTGCAGGAACTTAACATGGCAAAGCAAGGCATGACATGGAGCTACTCAAAGATCTTAACAAAAGTACCTTAGTGACCTTGAGCCAAAAGGGATCAGAAAATACAATTGCAAGCATATGAACATGGCAAAAACATAATCAGATCTCAGACTTAGAGAAAAACTGGAGCATGCAAATATCTTAACGAGTAGGCATGGTTACGAGCTCGATGCACTCACTACAGAGCATGGCATGACAATCTAAGCACACCCATCAAGAATACACATTATATAAGCTAGATATGGCAAGAACAACAACATAGCATGCACGGATCAACAACAACATCCTCGGCAAAATCGCTAACAAGTAGACAATCTGCCAGGAATTATGAAATAGCAACTGTAGAGCTTGATTGACTCAAGCTAGGGTGCGCCATAAATGCAAACAAAGACATGGATGGATAGAGAACCACAAGGTTAACAAATCATCCTTACTGATCATCCTCAAAAGAGGCACGGATCACTAGGAAACAACATGAACATATGGCATATTGATAAGAACAGATCAAGGACTTAGTGAAATTGCTAAGTCCCTGAAATCGCATTAACGATTGCACCACTTTGCAAGCTTGGGCTAGTCACCACACATATCACAAAATACATGGATAGCACCTCTGTAAAGATGGCAAAGCATATAATAAAACACATGTAGAACTCAGGCGCATATCATGCACACATTAATCATGGCAAAAATGCCAAAAAGCTATTTGGTGCAGCACATATGACAATGAACTCAAATAGCTCTGTTCCAACAGCATTTCGGGCATCAAGATGAGCTCAAATGAAAATGATGCAATGAGATGAAATAATGTACTCTCTGAGACGAACATTTTGATATGCTACCCGCCCAAAACGGAGCTACGGATGCGGAGATATAGCATGATGAAAAATGCAATATAATTAGGGTTTCGGGAGAAAGTCAACCGTCGAGATTTTCATATCTGGATCGACACATTCTTCGAGGATGACCGGAATCTCGCCGGAAATGCCGGGGATCGCCGGAGAGGAGGTTGGGGCCGCCGGGGAAGGAGGAGACACCGGATCCGGGGGGCGGGGCGGCGCTCCGCGGCGAGGGGCGGCGGCCGGTGGGATGGGGCGGCGAGAAGGATGTCGGACGTCGGGGCGGAGGCGGTGCCGGCGATCGGATGAAGACGGCGGCGCGGCGAGGCGCTCCGGGCGCGGGCGGCGGCGCGAGGTAGAGGATGAGGCAGCGCGGCGCGGGCGCCTCTGGCCCGGGCGCGGCGCGGGCGGGCCAGCCACGGGCCCGGCGGGCTTCAGCGGCGAAGTGGGGCTCGGCGCCCACGTGGCAGGCTCCGGTTGGCGGAGGCGGGTCAGGCGGACGTGTCCGGCGCGTCCGGACGTTGTCCGGCGCGTGGAGAGGAAGGGGACTAGGGTTAGGGGTGGATCTGATCCGGAATTTTCGGAGGAGGACCTATTTATAGGCATAGGAGGAGCTAGGAGAGTCCAAATGAGGTGCGGTTTTTGGCCACGCGATCGTGATCGAACGCTCTAGATGATGGAGAGGGTTTTGGTGGGTTTTGGGCCAAAATGGAGGGGTGTTGGTCTGCAACACACACGAGGCCTTCTCGGTCCCCCAGTTAACCGTTGGAGTATCAAACGAAGTCCAAATGGTACGAAACTTGACAGGCGGTCTACCGGTGGTTAACCAAGGCCGCTTGGCAAGTCTCGGTCCAATCCAGAAATGTTTAATCCCCACACACGAAAAGAAGGTAGAAGGACCACCGGAGGAGATAGAAGCGCCAGAATGCAAAACGGACAATGGGGAAAATGCTCGGATGCATGAGACGAACACGTATGCAAATGCAATGCACAAGATGACATGATATAAGATGCATGGCAACGACAACAACACACGGAGACAAAAACCCGAACCCGAGGAAATAAAATAACTTAGCGCCGGAAACGGCAAGAGTTGGACTACAAATAAGGTAAGTTACATCCGGGTTGTTACAACACTCCACCACTATGAAAGGATCTCGTCACGAGATCTAGGACTGGAAGAACGCCGGGTACTCAGAACGGAGGTGATCCTCGCGTTCCCAGGTGGCTTCACGGTCGGAATGGTGTGACCACTTGACTTTGAGGAATTTGATTGACTTATTGCGAGTCTTGCGTTCAGTCCCTTCAAGAATAGCAACGGGGTGCTCACGATAAGAGAGATCTTCTTGGAGATCAATGTCTTCGAAGTTGACGGTGCGGTCAGGAGTCTTGAAGCACTTGCGGAGCTGAGAGACATGGAACACGTCGTCCACATTTGCAAAGTTTGAAGGAAGCTCGAGTTGATAGGCGAGATCGCCTCTCTTGCTGACGATTTTGAAAGGACCCACGTATCTAGGGGCAAGCTTCCCTTTGATACCGAAGCGACGAGTACCTTTCATTGGAGAGACGCGGAGGTAAACATGGTCTCCGATCTCGAAGGCCAAATCACGGTGCTTACTATCATAGTAGCTCTTCTAGCGCGATTGCGCTGCTTTGAGGTTATCACGAATGACTTTACACATCTCCTCTGCCTCTGTGATTAAGTCATTTCCCAGAAGTTGACGTTCACCGGTTTCTGACGAGTTAAGAGGAGTACGGCACTTCCTGCCATACAAAATTTCGAATGGGGCCTTGCCCGAACTGGCTTGAAAACTATTGTTGTAGGAGAATTCGGCATATGGAAGACAATCCTCCCACTTCATACCGAAGGAGATCACACAAGCCCTGAGCATATCTTCAAGAATCTGATTGACATGCTCGACTTGACCGCTAGTTTGAGGATGGAAAGCTGTGCTGAAGCAGATGTTGGTGCCCATGGGCTTCTGAAAAGAATCCCAAAACTTGGAGGTAAAGATGCTGCCACGGTCTGAAGAGATCACCTGTGGAATACCGTGCAGAGAGACAATCCGAGAGGTATACAGCTCCGCCAATTGAGCTGCAGTGATAGACTCTTTGATAGGCAGAAAGTGAGCCACTTTAGTGAGTTTGTCGATGACAACGAATATAGTATCATTGCCACGCTTGGACTTTGGAAACCCAGTCACGAAGTCCATCTCAATGTGGTCAAACTTCCATTCTGGAATGGCAAGAGGTTGGAGGAGACCAGCTGGCCTTTGGTGTTCTGCCTTCACTCTTCTACAGACATCACACTCATTCACGAACTGAACAATCTCGCGCTTCATTCGAGTCCACCAATAAGCCTGTTTGAGGTCCTGATACATCTTCGTACTCCCAGGGTGGATGGAGAGGAGAGAATTGTGAGGCTCGTTCATGATAACTTTACGAAGGTCACCCTTGGGCACAACAATACGATCCTCGAAGAAGAGAGTATCCTTGTCATCAAGGCGGTAGCACTTGTACTTGAGTTGGCTCTTGGCAATCCCAATCTTCACCTTCTTCACCATAGCATCAAGAAGTTGAGCCTGCCGAATCTGGTCTTCCAAGGTAGGAGAGACTTGAAGGTTGGCGAGCAAACCTTGAGGAACAACTTGCAGATTGATTTTGCGGAAAGCTTCACAAAGCTCGGGTTGGTACGGCTTGATTATCAGACTGTTGCAATAAGCCTTTCTACTCAAAGCGTCAGCAATCACATTGGCCTTGCCTGGAGTATAATCGATACTCGGATTATACTCTTGAATCGTTTCGACCCAGCGAGTCTGCCTGAGGTTGAGATTAGGCTGAGTGAAGATGTACTTGAGACTCTTGTGGTCAGTGAAGATGTCCACTTTTCTTCCCAATAAGAGATGTCTCCAAGTCAAAAGAGCATGCACAACTGCCGCCAACTCGCGGTCATGAGTGGGGTAGTTCTTCTCATTGGGCTTCAATTGGCGAGAGGTATAAGCCACAACTTTCTTCTCTTGCATCAACACTGCACCAAGACCTTGAAGAGAGGCATCGCAGAAGACCTCGAATGGTTTGGATTCATCAGGAGGAGTCAGAACTGGAGCAGTGACCAATTTCTCTTTCAAAGTGTTGAAAGCAATGTCACACTCGGGAGACCAAACGTACTTGACGTGCTTCTGGAGAAGGTTCGAAAGAGGCTTCGCGATTTTTGAGTTCTCAACGAACCTTCGACAGTAGCTTGCGAGACCGAGGAAGCTATGGAGTTGCTTCACGTTCTGAGGTGGTTCCCAATTCACAATTGCAGACACCTTCTCAGGATTCACCGCAATGCCCTTGGCAGAGATGATATGCCTAAGATAGAGAACCTCATCGAGCCAAAACTCGCACTTTGAGAACTTGGCGTAGAACCGATGTTCCCTGAGCTTATCGAGCACCAAACGCAAGTGCTTGGCATGATCTTCCTTGTTCTTCGAAAAGACCAGAATGTCGTCGAGATAGACCAAAACGAAGTCATTTGTGTAGGCGTTGAAGATGAAGTTCATCATGCGAGAGACAGTCGGAGGAGCGTTGACGAGGCCAAAAGACATGACAGTGTATTCATATGAGCCATAGCTTGTTCTGAAAGCCGTCTTGGGAATATCTTGCTCACGGATTCGAATCTGGTGATAACCCATACGGAGATCAAGCTTGGAGAATACTTGGGCACCTTTGAGTTGTTCGAACAGCTCGTTGATGTTGGGAAGTGGGTATTTGTTCTTGATAGTCTTCTTGTTCAATGGACGGTAGTCAACACAGAGTTTGTCCGTTCCATCCTTCTTCTTCACAAAAAGTACTCCACAACCCCACGGAGAAGAGCTAGGTCGGATGAGAACCATTCGCTCTTGAATATCGAGTTGCTTCTTCACCTCCTTCAACTCTTCAGGTCCGAGCTTGTAAGGACGCTTGCACACCGGTTCCGTGCCAGGCTCAAGATCGATGACGAATTCAACTGGCCGGTGCGGAGGCATTCCTGGAAGCTCTTCTGGAAAGACGTCTTGATATTCGCAAACGACTGGAATTTGCAAGATGGCATCCAGTTCACCCTTCTCATTGAGAGAAAACAGACGGATGGTATCATCACGAGCGGCAAAGACAATTACATCCTCAGACGAATGAGTCAATTGAATCTGCCTGGCTGCACAATCAAGCTGAGCCTTGTGCTTAGAAAGCCAATCCATTCCAAGAATAAGATCAATATCCGAGTCACCAAGAACCGTAGGAGAAGACAGAAACTTGTAGTCACCCAAAGTGATAGTAACATCCGGAATGATGGAGTTAGCATGCATGCGCCTACCGGGAGAGACAACTACTATCGGTCTAGGCAAAACTTGCAAAGCCAATTCATGCTTATATGCAAACGGTCTTGAGATGAAACAATGCGATGCACAAGTGTCAAAAAGAACTTTAGCTGGAATATCGTTAACAGGAAGGTTACCCATGATGACATCTGACGAGTCCTCTCTCTGAGCTGCATTCATCAAGTTGACCTTGGCGTGCTTGGGGTTATGCTTGACCACAACTATACTTGCCGATCTCATAGGAGGAGGAGGAAGGAGGTGCCTCTGATTGAAGCATTTGTTGGCATAGTGACCCTTCTGTTGGCACTTGTTGCACGTGACCTCTGAAAGCGGACGGTGATATGGAGCACCCGATCTTGAAGCTTGAGACGAAGTCTTGTTCTGAAAGCCAGGGTTGTGTGGGTGGGAAGATCCACTGCCACCTTTGCTCTTCTGTTGATAAGGTTGACAGAATAGAGGAGGAGGAAGCCAATACTTCTGCTGCTTAGCCACTTGAGTTGAGGAAGAAGGAGTAGCATCTCTGACTCGCTTCTTGGAAGCATCGCACTTCAGTTGAGCAGCCTCTTGCTTCAATGCCATGTTGTAAAACTCATCGTACCTCCTGGGATCAAAGAGGACAAGAGCTAGCTGGATTTCTTCTCTGAGACCACCCCTGAACTGGTATATCATGCTCTTCTCGTCAGGGACGTCCTGCTTAGCAAAGCGGGCGAGCTTCTGAAACATCTTGTTGTAATCATAGACAGACATAGAGCCTTGCTTCAGGTTGCGGAATTCCTCACGCTTGCTTTCAACCACGCTCTGAGGAATATGATGAGCTTTGAAGTCTTGACGGAATTCATCCCAGGTAATCACACGGCCTCCTCTGGAATCTTTGTACTGCTGGAACCATTCTGCAGCTTGGTCTTTGAGTTGGAAGGAAGCAAACTTGACAAAGTCCTCAGGCCTGACGTTACTGCACTCGAAATGCTTGCACAAGTCCACGAGCCAATCATCAGCATCAGTTGCCTCAACACAATTGCTGAAGGTCTTTGGCTGGTTAGCAAGGAACTGGTTGAGTGTAGCAAAGTGATTCTGATTGTTGCCCTGGTTTCCTTGGTTGCCTTGGTTTGCTTGGTTGCGCTCTTGAAGAATTTGCATGATCAACTGCGTGTTTGCATTGGTAGCGGCCATCACAACTTGCCATGCCTCCGGAGGTGGAGGTGGTGGTGGCGGATCAGGATTCGGAGTCGTGCGCGTTGGAGGAGCCATCCTGAAGAGGTTGACATCCATTAACACATTGACAGATAAATATTGAAGCTAAATCCAACGGGTTGAAATTGCAACATATAGTCTTCACATCCGAACAAAATGAACGAATGCATTCCAATTGAAATGGTCACATATCCATAAATTGAGAAGCCACTTAGAATTTAGGTAGAGGAATAAAATCAACAAGGTATGGAGCAAGAATGAATACTCGGTAAAGATCACCCAATCTCAAACCAAATATCCGTGGAAGAAGAACTAGAGCTACAAGAATTCCCACCTATGAAACTCCCGAACCTTTCCGGTTATGCAATCAGGTGTTGGGATACAGGGGAAGCATAATATCTCACCCAAATCTAGCAAATCCTACATCCAGCTGTATCCATCCTTCAACACATAACCGAGAAAAACTTCAGAAATCGTCTACCTCAACCTTCGAAAAGCATCCGTTATACAAGTTATGGCAATACTCCCGAACTCCCACCCCAGTACTGGGTGGCGTCGAGGTTATCTCACCAACAACTGCATAAAAGAGATTTTCGATGTCGGCGAACTAAACTCAGGTATTCCAGAACTGCAACGATAAAATTGTGACGACAACACCTCGGAGCTCAACTCCCCGGGACACTGCGACAACCCCTAAATGATAGGAGGCACCAAGAACAATGTTCTCGTCACAAATCAATCGGAACGATTCCAAGATACCCGCGTGATCCTAATTTTTTTTAGTGAAATTTGAGAAGAGAAGAGTCAAAACTCTACGTCAGGATGCCTTACCAGAGCGATGAAGGGACCGGGAGTAAAAAGAATTCCTAAACTCTCCTATATATAATTCCTAAATGACTCAAAACGTTTTTCTAGACTCAACTCGTCCGCTAATTCGATCAAGCAGTGGGGGCTCCTAAGGTCGGGGAAGGCTCTGATACCAACTTGTAACGCCCTTGATGCGGCTATATCTCCTACGTGTCGGAGCACGACTTAGAGGCATAACCGCATTGAAAGCATGTCGCAAGTAATGTAATCTTCACAACAACCCATGTAAATAGATAATAAGGGGAAAGGTACTTAGTTGGCTTACACTCGCCACGTCACACAAAGTACATAAATAGCATTACAACATCCAATACACTCATGGTCCGACTACGGTACCAAAATAAAAGATCAACCCCAACAAGCGACATGGTCCCGATCGCCCCAACTGGGCACCACTACTGATCATCAGGGAAAGACACATAGTAACGGCGTGAGTCTTCGTCGAACTCCCACTTGAGCTTAAGCGCATCATCTGGAGCGGAGTCATCGGGCCCTGCATCTGGTTTGGAAGTAATCTGTGAGCCACGGGGACTCAGCAATCTTGCACCCTCACGATCAAGACTATTTAAGCTTATAGGTAAGGCAAGGTAATATGTGGTGCTGCGGCAAGCGACTAGCATATTTGGTGGCTAACCTGTGCACAAAAGAGAGCGAGAAGAGAAAGCAAAGCACGAACGAAGAACTAAAGAATAAACCTATGGCAAACATTAGTCCAACACCGTGTTCACTTCCCGGACCCCGCCGAGAAGAGACCATCACGGTAACACACACAGTTGATTCATTTTAATTAAGTTAAGGTTCAAGTTATCTACAACCGGACATTAACAAATTCCCATCTGCCCATAACCGCGGGCACGGCTTTTGAAAGTTCAAATCCCTGCAGGGGAGTCCCAACTTAGCCCATCACAAGCTCTCACGGTCAACGAAGGATAAACCTTCTCCTGAGACATTCCGATCAGACTCGGTATCCCGGTTCTACAAGACAACTTCGACAAGGTAAAACAAATCCAGCAACACCGCCCGGATGTGACGACAAATCCCGATAGGAGCTGCACATATCTCGTTCTCAGGGCACACCGGATTGTCCAAGGTATGGGTAGGCCAGCCCAGAGTTGCCCCTGGTGGCCACTGGCAGCTGACAGGTTGGACCAACACTCAGAGGAGCACTGGCCCACGGGTTTAAATAAAGATGACCCTTGAGTCCACGGAACCCAAGGGAAAAAGAGGCTAGGTGGAAAATGGTAAAACCAAAGTTGGGCATTGCTGGAAGAGTTTTATTCAAGGCGAACTGTCAAGGGGTTCCCATTATTACCCAACCGCGTAAGGAACGCAAAATCCGGGAACATAACACCGATATGACGGAAACTAGGGCGGCAAGAGTGGAACAAAACACTAGGCAAAAGGCCGAGCCTTCCACCTTTACCAAGTATATAGATGCATTAAGATAACAAGATAATATCATGATATCCCAAAAAATAAACAATGTTCCAACAAGGAACGGTCTCCAATCTTCACCTGCAACTAGCAACGCTATAAGAGGGGCTGAGCAAAGCGGTAACATAGCCAATCAACGGTTTGCTAGGACATGGTGGGTTAGAGGTTTGACATGGCAATTTGGGAGGCATGAAAAAGCAAATGGTAGGCATCGTAGCATAGGCATAGCAAAAGAGCGAGCAACTAGCAAGCAAAGATAAAAGTGATTTCGAGGGTATGGTCATCTTGCCTGCAAAGTTGTCAGAGTTGACTGGATCCTTGAAAGCAAACACAACGGGCTCCTCGTTAGCGAACTCGTCTCCCGGCTCTACCCAGACAAAACAAATAAGCAAGAGAAACACAATCAACCACGTGCAAAGCTCAAACAACATGATGCAAACATGGTATGCTATGTGGGATGCGGTATGCGATGCATATGCAAGATTTGCAAAGGAATGATGGAACCTGGCCTCAACATGGAAATCCAAGAGTGCCACTGGAAAGGTGAGGTGATTTCGGTTGAAATCGATATAAAGATCACCGGAATCGGATGCACGGTTTGGAAATGGCAAACAAAACAAATATGGCACCGGTCTGCGATAAACAGCAAGTAGCCATCTAAAAGCATCAAGATAAATATGCCACCGCACTCAAACATGGCAACCAAATACATGGCAGGGATCCACTCATGATGCTTGACAAAAGATGAACACTGAGCTACGGCCAATTCATCAATTAACAGGTTCAAACAAGCATGGCAAAAGTGCAATTGGTAAACAGGTTTCACACTTGGTGAAATTAACACAAGCCTGGAATTTCAGATCAGGTAGCACACTTTGGAGCAAGAAAACTATATGCTACAGGAACTTAACATGGCAAAGCAAGGCATGACATGGAGCTACTCAAAGAGCTTAACAAAAGTTCCTTAGTGACCTTGAGCCAAAAGGGATCAGAAAATACAATTGCAAGCATGTGAACATGGCAAAAACATAATCAGATCTCAGACTTGGAGAAAAACTGGAGCAATGCAAATATCTTAACGAGTAGGCATGTTTACGAGCTCGATGCACTCACTACAGAGCATGGCATGACAATCTAAGCACACACCCATCAAGAATACACATTGTATAAGCTAGAAATGGCAATAACAACAACATAGCATGCACGGATCAACAACAACATCCTCGGAAAAATCGCTAACAAGTAGACAATCTGCCAGGAATTACGAAATAGCAAAAGTAGAGCTCGATTGACTCAAGCTAGGGTGCTCCATAAATGCAAACAAAGACATGGATGGATAGAGCACCACAAGGTTAACAAATCATCCTTACTGATCATCCTCAAAAGAGGCACGGATCACTAGGAAACAACATGAACATATGGCATATTGATAAGAACAGATAGGACATAGTGAAATTGCTAGTCACCACACATATCACAAAAATACATTGATAGCACCTCTGCAAAGATGGCAAAACATATAACAAAACACATGTAGAACTCAGGTGCATATCATGCACACATTAATCATGGCAAAAATGACAAATAGCTATTTGGTGCAGCAGATCTGACAATTAACTCAAATAGCTCTCTTCCAACAGTATTTCAGGCATCAAGATGAGCTCAAATGAAAATGATGCAGTGAGATGAAATGATGTACTCTCTGAGACGAACATTTTGATATGCTACCCGCCCAAAACGTAGCTACGGATGCGGAGATATAGCATGATGAAAAATGCAATATAATTAGGGTTTCGGGAGAAAGTCAACCGTCGAGATTTTCAGATCTGGGTCGGCACGTTCTTCGAGGATGACCGGAATCTCGCCGGAAACGCCGGGGATCACCGGAGAGGAGGTTCGGGCCGCCGGGGAAGGAGGAGACGCCGGATCCGGGGGCGGGGCGGCGACCGGCGGGATGGGGCAGCGAGGAGGACGCCGGACGTCGGGGCGGAGGCAGCGCCGGCGAACGGACGACGACGGCGGCGTGGCGAGGCGCTCCGGGCGCGGGCGGCGGCACGAGGTAGAGGATGAGGCGGCGCGGCGCGGGCGCCTCTGGCTCGGGCGCGGCACGGGCGGGCCGGCCACGGGCCCGGCGGGCTTCGGCGGCGAACTGGGGCTCGGCGTCCACGTGGCAGGCTCCGGTTGGCGGAGGCAGGTTGGGCGGACGTGTCCGGCGCGTCCGGACGTTGTCCGGCGCGCGGAGAGGAAGGGGACTAGGGTTAGGGGTGGATCTGATCCGGAATTTTCGGAGGAGGACCTATTTATAGGCATAGGAGGAGCTAGGAGAGTCCAAATGAGGTGCGGTTTTCGGCCACGCGATCCTGATCGAACACTCTAGATGATGGAGACGGTTTTGGTGGGTTTTGGGCCAAAATGGAGGGGTGTTGGGCTGCAACACACACGAGGCCTTCTCGGTCCCTCGGTTAACCGTTGGAGTATCAAACGAAGTCCAAATGGTACGAAACTTGACAGACGGTCTACCGGTGGTTAACCAAGGCCGCTTGGAAAGTCTCGGTCCAATCCCGAAATGTTTAATCCCCACACATGAAAAGAAGGTAGAAAGGACCACCGGAGGAGATAGAAGCGCTGGAATGCAAAACGGACAACGGGGAAAATGCTCGGATGCATGAGACGAACACGTATGCAAATGCAATGCACATGATGACATGATATGAGATGCATGACAACGACAACAACACACGGAGACAAAGAACCCGAGCCCAAGTCAATAAAATAACTTAGCGCCGGAAACGGCAAGAGTTGGAGTACAAATAAGGTAAGTTACATCTGGGGTGTTACAAGCCGCGTCTATGCACGTAGCGTACGAAGAGGAGGACGAGTGCGTGCCCCAGCATGCCGGCGAGGAGGAACTACCATGTCATTGTCGTCTCCGGCCGCGCAGAGGAGGCGCGCATGGTGGTTGTCGCGGCGGAAGCCGGTCGCGCGCGTCAAGCCTGCAAACCGGGTGCAGACGCGGAATCTACCTTCGAGACCTTGAATGCCACGTGGATCCTGTAATCTGAAGGAGCAATTTGGGTCCGTCGACTCATGTGAGTCGTTTGATGCAACATGGATGGCTAGAAGGGCTTCTTCCACCTCTTCTGCCATCTTCTTCCTTCGCTCCGTCGAACTTCTTTCACAAATTGAAAGTGCAACTATCCCTGGGTGATTTTGGTAATTCCTAACAACATATAGCTCATTTATCTAACATTATTCCAAGATTAATATTTCAGGAAAAGCTCAATGAATGGCATGGCATGGATGAGGAAAGTGGATCCCTCAAAATTTAAGGACAAAAAGTTTGGCTCAAGCTTGAAGCTCAAGACTCTACATTTTATATTTTAGTGATCCAAGATCACATTGAGTCTATAGGAAAAGCCAATACTATCAAGGCGGGATGAGGTGTTGCTTAATGGCTTGCTTGCTCAAAGTGCTTAGTGATATGCTCCAAAATCCTCAACTACCTTCCCACATCCACATATGACCTAAACCAAAAGTCAAACTCGGCCCCACTGATTCTTTCTATCCGGTGCCACCGAGTTTCAGATGTCATAGCCACTGCCACAAACCCTAGCAAATCGGTTTCACCGATAGGGATCTCGGTCTCACCGAGATGGGATTGTAATCTCTCTGTGTATGTCCATTACCAAGATCGGTCTCACCGAGTTTGAGCAATCGGTACTACCGAGATTACAATGCAAACTCTCTGGTTAGCTTATAACCAAAATCGATCCCACCGAGTTTGTGTAATCGGTCTCACCGAGTTTGCCTGACCAACTCTCTGGTTAGCTTATTACCAAAATGGGTCCCACCGAGTTTGTGTAATCGGTCACACCGAGATTACGTTCTGCCCTAACCCTAACCATATCAGTCCTACCGAGTTGCATCTCAGTCCCACCGAAAATCCTAACGGTCACTAGGTTTGCTGAATCGGTCCGACGAATTTTAACCATTCGGTCCCACCGAGTTTGGCAAATTGTGTGTAACGGTTAGATTCTGTGTGGAGGCTATATATACCCCTCCACCCACTCTTCATTCGTGGGGAGAGACATCAGAACATACCTACACTTCCAATACATATTTTCTGAGAGAGAACCACCTACACTTGTGTTGAGGTCAAGATATTCCATTCCAACCATATGAATCTTGATCTCTAGCCTTCCCCAAGTTGCTTCCCACTCAAATCTTCTTTCCAGCAAATCCAAATCCTGTGAGAGAGAGCTGAGTGTTGGGGAGACTATCATTTGAAGAACAAGAGCAAGGAGTTCATCATCAACACACCATTTGTTACTTCTTGGAGAGTGGTGTCTCCCTAGATTGGCTAGGTGCCACTTGGGAGCCTCCGACAAGATTGTGGAGTTGAACCAAGGAGTTTGTAAGGGCAAGGAGATCGCCTACTTCGTGAAGATCTACCGCTAGTGAGGCAAGTCCTTCGTGGGCGACGGCCATGATGGAATAGACAAGGTTGCTTCTTCATGGACCATTTGTGGGTGGAGCCCTTCGTGGACTCACGCACTCTTTACCCTTCGTGGGTTGAAGTCTCCATTAATGTGGATGTACGATAGCACCACCTATCGGAACCACGACAAAAACATCTATGTCTCCAATTGCGTTTGAATCCTTCAAACCCTTCCCTTTACATTCTTGCAAGTTGCATGCTTTACTTTCCGCTACTCGTATACTCTTTGCATGCTTGCTTGAATTGTGTGGAGATTGCTTGACTTGTGCTAAGATAGCTAAAATCTGCCAAGAACTAAAATTGGAAAAAGGCTAGATTTTTATTTGGTCAAGTAGTCTAATCACCCCCCCTCTAGACATACTTTCGATCCTACAAGTGGTATCAGAGCTTTGGTCTCCATTTGCTTTGATTTCCATAGGTTTTGTAGTCATAGCCTTGGTTTCACAACCTAGGAGAGTATGGCATCTAGCGAGGGAAATTACCACCGTAGAGGTCCTTGCTTTGATGGTACTAATTTTGCTAGTTGGAAGCATAAGATGAAAATGCATATTCTTGGACATAACCCCGCCGTATGGGCTATTGTGTGTATTGGCTTGCAAGGTGAATTCTTTGATAGGAGAGAACCGAACCGTGAAGCTACCGCGGAAGAGTTGAAGATCCTGCAATACAATGCTCAAGCTTGTGATATCCTCTTCAACGGATTGTGCCCCGAAGAATTCAACAAAATCAGCCGTCTTGAGAATGCAAAGGAAATTTGGGATACTTTGATTGATATGCACGAAGGTACCGACTCCGTCAAGGAATCCAAGTTGGATGTGCTTCAAAGTCAGCTTGACAAGTTCAAAATGAAGGATGGTGAAGGTGTCGCTAAAATGTACTCTAGGCTTGCTCTTATCACAAATGAGATCGCCGGCTTAGGAAGTGAAGAGATGACCAACAAATTCATCATCAAGAAGATCCTAAGAGCTTTGGACAGAAAATATGATACCGTATGCACATTGATCCAAATGATGCCCGATTACAAAGATCTCAAGCCAACGGAAGTCATTGGAAGAATTGTTGCTCATGAGATGTCACTTAAGGATAAGGAGGAGCTCCATAACAAGTCAAGTGGTGCTTACAAAGCTCATGTGAAGCTCCCACATCATCAAGTGAGAAACAAACCTCCAATGAAGAATTGAGCCTAATGGTGAAGAACTTCAACAAGTTCTACAAGAGTAGAAGCAAAGAGGGAAGTTCCAAGTCAAGGTCCTACAATGACAAAAGATCTTTTAGTCGCGAGCGAAATTGCTACAATTGTGGAAGACCCGGACACTATTCCAATGAGTGTACGGCACCCTACAAGAGAAGAGAAGATTCTCCAAAAAGAAGAAGTAGAAGAGAAGAATCACCATCAAGAGAGAGAAGGAGTAGAGATGATCGTTATGAACGAAGAACATCCCAGAGAAGCAAGGATTCGAAAAGGAAGGACAAGTCATCAAGGAGCTACACAAAACGAAGACATCAAGCTCACGTTGGTGAATGGGTATCCGGCTCCGACTCCGACAATCACTCCGAGAGAAGCTATCACTCTGACTCCGAATATACTCAAGATGAAGGTGTTGCCGTTCTAGCACTTGTGTCAACCAACTCCTACGACATATTTGATTCACCGAATGAAGGACTTGGAAGATGCTTCATGGCTAAAGGCCCAAAGGTATCACACCCTGAGTTTGTTGATTTCAATAGTGATGAAGATGACTTGTTAGGTGATGATGATTTACTTGTTGACAACTCTAGTGATGAATACTATGATGAAACATCAATCAATCATGCTAATCAAGATAAAACGAATGACAATGATAAGGAGAAGATTGAGTTTCTAACTAAAGAACTAAACACTCTTAAGTTAGCTCATGAAACTATCTTAGGAGATCATCGAGAACTTTTAAGGACTCATGAGAAATTACGTTTTGAAAAGCTCAACCTTGAGCAAGACCATGAGTTCTTAAAAGCAATCAATGATGATCTTCGTAAGAAAAGTTCTTCTTACATTGCCAAGCGTTTACTCTTATCCACTTACATGCCTCAAGTCAAGTCTAGTAACAAGAACAAGAAAGATTCTTCCTCTAGTAGTAACAATAATCATGCTAAATCCAATATTGTTGCTTCTAGTAGTTCTCTTGATTCCACTAATGATTCTCTTAGCCAAGTTACACTTGAGCAAGAAAATAGCTTATTGAAGGGAATTATAGAGAAAAGGTGTTTACAAGAGCCTTGTCGGAAGTAAGCAATTCGAGGAAATTGTACGCAAGCAAGGAAGGCATCGGAAGAATCAAGGTGTTGGTTTTGAACGAAAGTTCAATGCCAATGGAGTTGAGTGGGAAGAAGATCAATACCCCAAGACGAAGTTTGTTCCTCAACAAGAGAAGTATGATCCTACTTCTCTCAAAGGGACACAAGCTCAAGATGATCTTCCACCACAAGACCACAAGCAAAAAGGCAAGGACAAGCTTCAAGAGGAAATTGATGCATTTGAAGAAGCTCCTAAGGCCTTGGTCAAGTGGGTTCCCAAGACTACTTCAAGTTCCACTTCATCGAGCACAACTACAACACCGAGGATTCCCATCAAGATGGTGTGGATCCTGAAGAAGAAGAACTAGAGAGTTCTTGAGGGTGACTCCGCCAACATACTTCACTCTTATCATCTTGGCAAGAACAAGTGCAATCAACTTCCACATCTTGCACTAGTTCAAGGAGTCACAAACCCTCTTGTTGGTAAGACAAGGGACAAGGTAACCTAAAAGCTTTCATAGACATCATCTTGTGTGTGCATCACTTTATGTCTATGGATATCCTTGTTTGTTCCTTGTGGGACTAACCCGTGTAGGTATTGAAAGTGCAACTCACTCCAATGGATAGCTCCAAATGATCTACATCAACATTGAGCATCCACATCTTCAACATCTACATGAAGTCATCATCGACAAAACCCAAGGTTAGTTCATCCCTCTTAGGAGGGATCTCACATCTAGGGGGAGCTTTACTCTAAGAATTGAGCTAAAGCAACTCTAATGGTGTGAAGACAACAATGCTTTATGTAAAAGTGGTAACCCCACTTGTGCTTAAACGATGAGTATGGCCTATGATCAAATGTTCTCATTTGACTCCTAAGTCAATATACTCATATATAGATGACCTAGTCATCGCAAATTGTTTGATAGATGCTAGAATTGGTTGTGCATGCTTTGCCACATATTTCAATTGCCATTTTATTGTGTGAGCATGTTGATTGCATATTTCACTCATTTGAGGACATCCACTTGTTGTTTTGATTGATTGTTTTTCTTTTCTTTTGCCAAGTGGATGGACAAGAATGCCTAAGAACCCTCTCTAGCTATCTATGCTTTTCTCGTCTCAAACTCTATTCATGCTACATCACAAAATTTGATCAAGTCAGATTCGAACCAGTCTGTGTGAGGAGCACTCGGAGTCCCCGATTCGTCATAGACTTAAACTTCCAAAACTTCTTTGTGCGTTTCGATCTGACCGATTCATCCATTTCGGTCATACCGAGATCACTAAGTCGATCTAGGTTTTCAATCTCAGTGCAACCGATTTGAACCTTTCGGTCACACCGATTTTCAGTAACTACTTGCAGTTATGAATCTCGGTGCCACCGAGTTGTTCCACTTGGTCACACTGACAGGGTCGGGATATATATACCCACGGGCAAAATTTTGGAAATTTCTCCGAAACCCCTTCGCCCGCGCATAGCTCGCTCTGCCTCCTGGGTCTCCGGATCGTCCTCCTCGTCGCCAGCCGCCTCCTGTAGCTGGTCTCTGCCGCCTCAACAGAATTCTTCCCCGCCGTTGCCGCCGTAGCGAGTTCATTGCCGAACTAGGGTATGGACTCGATCACAGTGCTATCCCCGTCCGATTCCTAGCACATTGTGTTCATTATGATTCTTACCACGATTGAAACGCTTCTATCCAGTCAAAACACTCCATAGTTTAGTCGTGAATTGAAAATTTAGGGTTAGGTTTCCGCCGAAACCATCTCGGACCATCCGAGTTGTGGAACTCGGTACCACCGATTCGGCTCATGCCATTGCACATGCATTTTTCGGTCTGACCAAGAATTGCAAATCGGTGTGACCGAGTTCAGGACTTTGTGAAACCATAGCAGTCTCGGTGCCACCGAACTGTGACTCGGTCTGATCGAGTTCACTAGTTTAGGTTCCAACACTGCTTCGGTATCACCGAGTTTACAAATCGGTTGATCCGAAATGCTTTCTGTGGAAAACTAAAACTAAGTTTTTGACTCATTCTTTTGCAAAAACCTCTGCATTTTGTGATGCTCATCCACTCTATCTCATCTATATCTATTCACAGGGTCTGCTATCAGTGTTTGCAATATGTCTGATCAGAGTGACAGCCAGAATAGGTCAGAGGAGCAGGTTCACCTGAGTGAGGGCACTAGTCCCTCTAGCAGTTCAGATGATGGTAGCAGGAGCACTCCCAGCAACTTGCCCAAAGCTGCCACGAGAACAAGGAAGAAGAAAACTTCAGAGTCTGAGGATGAAGACTATGTGGCCACTGAGGATGATGCCACATCAAAGAAGAAAGTGCTCAAGAAGGAGTACAGCTCAGCTGCATTTAAGCCAGGGATGAAGATCAAAAGGCTAGCAGGAAGACAACCCATGTCAAAGGTCAGAGCATCTACTCAAGTCCCTTTGGAATCTGAACCCAAAGAGGCTGCTGCAGAAGGGAAGAAGAGGAAGGAGAGGATCAAAAAGACCACTGCTAGAGTGCTTGGGAGATCCTCAATCATGAGAGATTTTGAAGAGGAAGAGGAAGAAGAGGTTGCTGCACCAACACCTAAGGCCTAGAAGCTTATGGGTGATGCTATCAGGACAGGGGCTGCTTCATTAAGCCCAAAGAAGCACCCAAAGCAGTCTCCAAGCCCAAGAGTGCACCTAAGAGGAATACCAAGAGTATACCAGCTGCTGAGAAGAACAAGGCCCCAGTGCCTGAAGTTGCTACTGATGAAGATGATGAAGGACAAGTCCTGAGGAAGCTCAAACCCAAGATTCCAGACCACAATGATGCTCATCCTGTGGCTGAGAACATGAAGATCAGGAGAGACTCAGGACTGAGGAAATGGAGAGAGACAGACCCATATGCTACAAGAAGAAGGACTGCTGTTGATTACAGGTTCCACACAAAGGAACAACAGGACTTCTATGAGACAGTGTTGTTGGACAAGAAGCCTATAGTGTGTGAAATGAGGTGGGTCGACTGGAAGTATATCAAGGAAAATGAGGAACACTATCCTGGTGTGTTTGACAGCTTCAGTGCTTGTGGAGTTGCAGACTTTGTTGGGCAGAAGCTCACAAAGTGGAATGAGGAGCTCATAATGCAATTCTACTCCACAGCACACTTCTATCCAGATGGCAGGATAGTATGGATGTCTGAAGGTACAAGGTACCACTCAACTATTGAGGAATGGGAAAATCTGATCAATGCTCCTAAGGAAGAACAAGATGACTTGAATGTCTATGCCAAGAAGAAGATGAATCACAACTCTATGGCAAACAGGTATAAGGAGATTCCTGAAGATGATCTTGAGACTCACCAGTTTGGGTCAGTAAAACACTTGCTGTCAGGGCTGCCTACAATCAATTGGATCCTTAGGCACACTCTCTTGCCCAAGTCTGGTGATCACAGAATGATCAGAGGCCATGCAATTAACTTGCTACATATATTTGATGTGCCACAGAAGTTCAAGGTCATGAGCCTTATAGTTGAGACTATCAAGAGGACTGCAGCTGACTAGAAAAGAAGTTGTGGATATGCCCCACAGATCCAGGAGTTGATAAACTCAAAGATGGGCACATGCACATACTTGTTGGATAAGGAACACTTGCCTATCTATCCTGACTTTGAGGACAATCAAGTTGTGATGAATGAGAATGAACCATCATCAGTACAAGCTCAAGAGAAGAAGGAGAAAGCAAAGAAAGAGAAGGCTGCCAAGATGCCAACTCAAGAGGAGGCATCTGAGTACTTTTTGAAAAGCAAGCAGGACCAGCTTGGTTATTGATAGCATCAACTCTGAGGATTGAGAAGGGGTTGGCCACCCTAACTCAAAACCAAGAGAGCCTGGAAAGAATCGGGGAACAAAAAATCTATGATTTAGATGTCAAAGTAACTGAGATTCAGTCTGTTGTGGAGCAGCTACAGGATGACATGCAGGAGAGGAAGGGCAAGACAACCACTCATGCATTTGCCAAAGTGCCTCGAGCTCAGATATCTGCTGCAGTGCCTGTTCCAGACACTAGAGTCACTTCATCTGCACTAGCTACAGCTCCAGCGCAACCAGCTCCAGCACCAACTCCATCAGCTCCATCTACTTCAACTGAAGCCTTCGTTCTTGGAGTTCTCCGGACACCACCACCTGAAGACCAAGCCTGAGAGACGTTCTAGTGCTATGCATTTTCTATGAACTTTTTGGTAACTTGTTGCCAAAGGGGGAGAAAAATGTATAGATCATAGACTTCGAGAGAGAGCGTTGCTTTTTATTCTCTCTTGCTTTGGTGGTTGAACTTTGTTTGTCTTTAGATTGCTTGAGATACTATGCTATTATCTGTGAGACATTGATGATCATGTGGTTGATCATAAGCTACACTTATGCATGTTAGATGATATTATCTTAATTATCCTTATATGATCATTCACTTTGCTTGGTGATGAGTGCATGTATTCAATCTTTATTATTTTTAGCGCTCCACCAAGATGTATGTGACATGGAAGAGTAACCCATGATCCTAACTCATTGTGCATTTGCAGTCCAAAGAAAATCTTAAGATATGCACAAATTTAGGGGGAGCTCTTGCTTTTCACATACTTCTCAAAGCGACAATATCTTTCACTCTTATTATCATTTGTCGAAGCTTTGATCTATATGTTGTCATCAATTACCAAAAAGGGGGAGATTGAAAGTGCAACTATCCCTGGGTGGTTTTGGTAATTCCTAACAACATATAGCTCATTGAGCAAACATTATTCCAAGATTAATATTTCAGGAAAAGCTCAATGAATGGCATGGCATGGATGAGGAAAGAGGATCCCTCAAAATTCTAAGGACAAAAAGTTTGGCTCAAGCTTGAAGCTCAAGACTCTACATTTTATATTTTAGTGATCCAAGATCGCATTGAGTCTATAGGAAAAGCCAATACTATCAAGAAGGGATGAGGTGTTGCTTAATGGCTTGCTTGCTCAAAGTGCTTAGTGATATGCTCCAAAATCCTCAACTACCTTCCCACATCCACATATGACCTAAACCAAAAGTCAAACTCGGCCACACCGATTCTTTCTATCCGGCGCCACCGAGTTTCAGATGTCATAGCCACTACCACAAACCCTAGCAAATCGGTTTCACCGATAGGGATCTCGGTCTCACCGAGATGTGATTGTAATCTCTCTGTGTATGTCCATTACCAAGATCGGTCTCACCGAGTTTGAGCAATCGGTACTACCGAGATTACAATGCAAACTCTCTGGTTAGCTTATTACCAAAATCGGTCCCACCAAGTTTGTGTAATCGGTCTCACCAAGTTTGCCTGACCAACTATTTGGTTAGCTTATTACCAAAATCGGTCCCACCGAGTTTGTGTAATCGGTCACACCGAGATTAGTTATGCCCTAACCCTAACCATATCGGTCCTACCGAGTTGCATCTCAGTCCCACCGAAAATCCTAACTGTCACTAGGTTTGTTGAATCAGTCCGACCGAGTTTAACCATTCGGTCCCACCGAGTTTGGAAAATTGTGTGTAACGGTTAGATTCTGTGTGGAGGCTATATATACCCCTCCACCCACTCTTCATTCGTGGGGAGAGACATCAGAACATACCTACACTTCCAATACATATTTTCTGAGAGAGAACCACCTACACTTGTGTTGAGGTCAAGATATTCCATTCCAACCATATGAATCTTGATCTCTAGCCTTCCCCAAGTTGCTTCCCACTCAAATCTTCTTTCCAGCAAATCCAAATCCTGTGAGAGAGAGCTGAGTGTTGGGGAGACTATCATTTGAAGCACAAGAGCAAGGAGTTCATCATCAACACACCATTTGTTACTTCTTGGAGAGTGGTGTCTCCTAGATTGGC